>NC_143579.1:163089333-163725694 GCF_048544385.1 Mastigoproctus giganteus
TGCTCTTTTTGGCCCCGGGAGATTGTCTTTTTCTCCCAGGTTACCAGCCCCACCACGTGGAGGCAAGAGCGGTGCCACCTAGTGACCCAAGCGAAGAAAAGGGTTAGTATTAACTAAAAATAAAAGAGGGATTAAAGAAAGGTGGCTTTCCTTTCTAGGTTATAGTATTTGAATATATCTATTTAATTATAATATTCAGGAGTTATCGGACTTTCGAAACTCGGGATAAACGTTTACATTTAAGCGTACTAGATAATCACTCTGGAAAGGCGCTGTGGTCACTAATATCGCTTGGCACTAGGGGCCCCAAGTAGCTGGTAAGGGATATTGATCTATAGTTGCATGGATTCGTCTGATCTTTTCCAGGTTTAGGAAAAGCTAGCACTGAATGACACCATGAGCGAGGACAGTGGCTTACGGAGAAGAGCCGATTCAGAAACAGCAATAGGGAATTTAATGCCTTTTTGTGTAGATGTCGCAGCATGAGGTAATAAATCCCATCAGGACCTGATGCCCCATTTGTTGATTTTTTTAGGGCGTCCTGTAGCTCCAAAAATGTAAACTACTGATTATATGGATGTGTTAATCTTGTGCTAAAATTTAATTTGGATTTCTCAGCCCTTCTTTTATGTTGCTGAAAGGATGATTCATATGCAGCAATATCTGAGATTTTGGAAAAATTTTCTGCCAGAGCATTGGCTATTTCAATTGGAGAAGATAAGTCTTGTCCGTTCCATCTCAGTATTGTATAAGGTGCTGGTAAGAATCTAGCATTCAGTTTTTTTTTTAAATTTTATTCCAGATTATTCTGCTATTGGTATCTTTCGTTTATAGTAGAGGCAAACTGGATCCAAGAATCTTTTTTAGCCTTTTTCCTTACAAATCGTGCTTTTGCTTTAAGTTTTTTGAAATTTATAAGGTTCTCTGTTGTTGGGTGTTTTCGAAACAGGTTCCATGCCCGGTTTTTCTCTTTTTTGGCAAGCTGGCACGCATCACTCCACCACAAATTTGCATGTTTAGAGGAACCAGTATTTTGGGTATAGTCTTGCTTGCGGCATTTAGAATCTGAGTTGTGATGTGCTGTGTAGCATCATCGATGAATTGATGTCTGATAATTTCGTTGTCGAATGAGATATTAGAAGCAAACAACTTCCAATCTGCCTTACAAAATTTACATTTTAAGTTTTAAGTGCATATTATTTGCCTGAGGGATTCTACATGTTTGGATTTCACAAATTATCGGATAATGGTCACTGTTTAGGGGATTATCCATTTTGACCAGCGAATGAGTGGATACAATGTTGGAGAGCAGATTGTTAAGTCTATAGCTGTTGTTGTTGTTGTTGTGTTTAACGACACATAGGCTGCTAGGGCCATATTGTGTCTTTCTAATAGTGAATATAACTATATTTTATGATATATTCCTATACGATTTAGGAAAATAAATAGTTCTTTTTCATTAGAATCATCACCCAGAATCTGTAATAAATTTATTGATGACTGTGTATTAGCTATTGATTTAAAGGTGTTTAAGCGGATATTTTGAAAGTAGGGACAGTCCACTAACAAATGGCGAATGGTCAGTTGTACCTGACAGAATGTACATTGTGGAGCGCTGTCATTAGTTAATAGATATAGGTGAGTGAGGTGAGTATGCCCAATCCTTAGCCTTCCTAAAATTATTTCATCTCGCCTGTTTTTGCTGAAGCTGGATTGCCATAGCTTTGGTTCCGGTTTTATTTGGTAGAGTTTATTTCCTGGATAACCTTTCCAGATTAATGACCAACTGTTATAACATGCTTTACGGATAACGTGTTTGTAATCTGTATATGGAACTTGAAAATTCTGCGAAATGGTGGTTTCTGGTTGTTTGGCTGCATGATCCGCTTTTTCATTGCCAGCTATTCCAGAATGTCCTGGGATCCAGCAGAATGTCACAGTTTGGTTCAATTCCTTACAGGCAAGTAGCTTAGAACGAATCTGTTTTATTACAGGGTGAGAAGAGTTGTTACCACTTATTATAGCAGTGACAGCACTGAGTGAGTCGGTGTATATTAAAGTGGTCGTAATTAAAAATTCAGTTATCCGATCGAGAGCTAAATTAATAGCATAAAGCTCAGCAGTAAAGATACTGCATTCTGTTGGTAATGAAACAGAAATGGTGAATGAAGGGAAGACTGCTGCAGCACCTACTTGAGTCTCAGTTTTTGATCCATCTGTATAGATTTTGCAGGCCTCTGAGTTAGAACAGTGAGTTTCATGTAATTGTGCAATATTGAAGGGCGACAAGGTGTTCTTACCCCACTGTTGAAAATAATCGTCGTAATTAACAGAAATATTTGTCCAAGGCGGATCAGGAGGTGTCATGTCCTGAAATATATTGCTGATGTCTATATTCCATGCTTGAGTGAGTTCTCTAAGTCTAAGTGCAGCAGGTCGGTTTTCATTTGGCTTACTGTTGTAAAATGACTCCCATTCGGTATTATACAGATATTTCCAACTAGGGTGGGAGGGCAAACTGCGAATTTTTGCGGCAAACATCAAAAGTAATGTTTTCCTCCGAAGATGTAAAGGTGGCTCATGAGCTTCGATATAAAGGCTCTGAACAGGGGAGGTTCTGAAGGCTCCTAGAGAAACTCTCAGCGCACTGTGCTGGATCGTGTTTAATCGCTCTAAAGTAGTTCTTCTCGCAGAGTCATACACTGTAGAGCCATAGTCTAAGCGGGATCTGATGAGGGCTCGATAAAGATGGATCAGGGTATGTCGATCAGCACCCCATGACATAGATGACACACACCGGAGAATATTCAACTTTTTCAAGCAGATAGTTCTAAGATAAGCTACATGTGCTTGAAAGTTCAGTTTCTTATCAAGTACGAGGCCAAGAACACGGACAGTGTGAACAAGAGGAATTGAAATGTTATTGATCTTTAGCTCAGGATCGGGATGCAGTGACCGTAATTTGCAAAAATGAGTAGTGGTGGATTTCTGCTCAGCTAGGCGGTATCCATTACGTAAGGTCCACGATTCTATTCTGGAAAGAGCAATTTGTAACTGTCTTTCAACAGTATTCATACTTTGTGACTGGCAGGATATGGTGAGGTCATCTGCATACATGTATATTTGTATAGATTTTGGAAGTTCTTCCAATATGTGGTTGACCCGAATAGCAAATAGGGTAGCACTCAGTATGGAACCCTGAGGAACACCCTCTTCTTGAATGTGTGTTGCTGATAGCATGTTTTGGTATCGGACTTGAAAGGTGCGTAACCTTAAAAAGTTCTGGATGAATTGTGGAAGGTAGCCTCTCAGCCCCAACTGATGTATATCTTTAATAATACCATGACGCCAAGTGGTATCAAATGCTTTCTGAATATCTAGGTTGACCATCACCAGATGTTGTCTCATGACAAAAGCGTTACGTATGTTAGATTCAATGTTGAGTAGTAAATCTAGGGTAGATCTGTTTTTACGGAAGCCATATTGGTGATCGGAAAGAACGTTTTGGGAGTCTAGCACCCACATGAGCCTCTTATGCACCATCCTCTCAAAGATTTTGCCCAAACAGCTTGTCAAGGATATTGGTCTGTAATTCTCAACTATGGAAGGATCTTTACTTGGTTTTAGAATAGCACAAATGTAGGAATGACGCCATGAGAGAGGATATGTATTTTCTGAGAAGATCCGGTTATAAAAGAGTAAAGTATGTAGAGATTAGCTTCACATAGATTCTTCAGCATACTGTAGTGAATGCCGTCTGGTCCTGCTGCACTATTTGGAGATTTGCTCAAGGATTCTTTGAGTTCAGCTATAGAAAAGGGTTGATTATACGGAAGTGAGAGTCTAGTTGAAAAATTAAATTTATGACGTTCCTCAACAGATTTAATGCGTTGAAAGGAGGTGACATAAGAAGAGGAGGCGGAAATGTTATAGAAAGATTCTGCTAAAGCATTTGCAATGTCAGTAGAAGAGGATAGGTCCTGCCCATTCCATTGTATTATCGGGGACTGCTGCGGAGGAAATTTTCCATTGAGAGATTGTATTTTTTTCCATATAATTCGTGTGTCAGTATTTTTGTTAATAGTTGATGCAAAGCTTATCCAGGAGTCACGTTTTGCTTTCTTCCTAATTTGCCTTGCTTTGGCTCTCAGTTTTTTGTATAAAATTAGGTTGGCAGTAGTTGGGCATTTGCGGAACCGGTTCCAAGCACGGTTTTTTTCTACTTTTGCTTTAGAGCAATCCGTATTCCACCACTGGTTTTTGTGTACATGTTTGCATTGGTCTGATTTTGGGATGGAAATTTCTGCTGCATATAGGATTTGGCTGGTAATGTGGTCAGTTACGTCATCAATATGTTGATGTTGAACATATTGAGTGTCGAGAAGGACACAAGCTGAGTAGTTTACCCAGTCTGCTTTATAAAAATTCCAAGAAGTACGGCCTTTTGGACATGACACAGCCTGGGTTTCAATTGAATTGATAATAGGAAAATGGTCACTGTGGAATGGATCATTCAACACTAACCATTTCATGCTTGCAAAAAGAGATGCTGAACAGATGGACAAGTCTATGGCTGAGGTAGTACCTGTAGGTAGTTGTTGTTGTTGTTGTGATGGGGGTTTAATGGCGCACAAGCTGCTGGGGCTATAGTGCGCCTATTCATAGGAAAATAATAAAACTCAAATTTTGGATAGAATCAATTTATGGCTTATTAGAGTGATGTTTTAAAATTTATGATACAATCCAATTTTTTTTCAAAAAAGAGAAGAATTCATTGATGTTTACATCGTCACCTATAATATTTTTTAATGTCTTCGGTTCCGGAAAATTTTTTAGGGAAAGGAGGATGGATATTCTGTCCTGATCATAGTGAGGGCAGTCAACGAGAATGTGTTTGACTGATAAGTGCGAGGAACAGTGTGGACAATGAGGAGGATCCTCTCCTGTAAGTAGGTGAAGGTGAGTCAGATATGTATGTCCTATCCGTGCTCGTGCAAGCACTACTTCTTCTCTTCGTACTGTTTTGATGCTAGAGCGCCAAAGCTGTGGATCCTGTTTCAACTGATAAAGTTTATTATTGCTTTGGGTGTCCCATATCTCTTTCCACATCGCAAGACATGTTGTTTGTATGATATGATTATAGTCATAGATTGGAATAGGAGCAAGGGTTAAATCATAAGTTGTTGGATTTTTGGCAGTTTTGTCAGCGAGTTCGTTCCCCTTTATCCCCGAATGGGCTGGGATCCAACAAAAGGTCACTGATTGATGACGTTCCTCAATTTTTAATAATAGGCTTCTGATTTGGTTTAATATAGGATGAACCTTATAACGAAAGTTTTGTATTGCTGTAATTGAGCTTAGAGAGTCAGTATATACAATATATTTTAGAGATGGGTAGAGATTCAGGTTTTCTAAAGCTAACTTTATTGCATGAAGTTCTGCAGAGAAGCTGCTATACTCAGGTGGAAGGGAAGCAGAAATGATTGTAGAGGGAAATACTGCTGCTGCTCCAACAGCTGAGTGTGATTTGGAGCCATCAGTATATATTGGCAATAAACTAGCATATTTCTGAATATGGCTTGCATGGAGTTGTTTCATGTTCAGTGACGGTAAAAGATTCTTTCCCCATTTTTGAAGGTAAGTATCACAAGTTAATTGTGGAGGAGGTGTCCAAGGTGGGTGTGAGCATTTCATTATGTCTAGCCTGTTGACATTAGGAATATTCCAACTCTGTGTTATTTCAATTAGTCGTAAGCCTGCCGGTCTTATTTTACTGGGTTTGTTTCTATAAAGGTTTTGCAGTGGTGGATTAAAGAGATACGGCCCAATAGGGTGCTGACAGCAGTTTTGTATTCGGGCTGCATACTTAAGAAGTAGTGTTTTCCTGCGGAGACAAAGAGGGGGCTCATGTGCTTCAATATATAAACTTTGGGTAGGGGATGTCCTGAATGCGCCAAGGGCAATCCGCAGTGCACTATGCTGTATAGGATCTAACCAGCGTAGTGTACTCTTTCGGGCAGAATCGTAGATTGGAGCACCATAATCCAAACGGGATCTGATCAATGCTCTATATTTGTTGTTGTTGTTGTTTGAGAGCTATTGGCGCAAGAGCAGCTTAGGCTATAATGCGCCTAATCTAGGTTAGAGTTTCATATTTCGACATTTTTTATTATGTTGTTCAGATGGGAAGCTAAGATTTTATTTTATAATTACGTAACTTTTTGGTAAATGTTATACTATTTATTTTTATATGTATTGGTAGTATCCGATTAACTTAAGGAAAAAGAAAACGTCGGTAATATTTGGCCGGTTATCTAAAATTGTTTTGAGCGTTAGGTTGTTTTGTGCGGTCGTGGTTATTTGAAAGGCTTTTATACGTTCTGAAGTAAATCTTGGACAGTTCACCATGAAGTGATGTACAGTGAGTGGAACTTGACAGTTTTGGCACTGAGGAGGGTCTTCACCTCTGAGTAGGTAAGAATGGGTCATATGGGTATGCCCAATTCGCAATCGAGCAAGGATCACTTCTTCGTGTCTGTTGGATCGGCAACTGGTAGTCCATGGTCGGAGTGTTTGTTTAATTACACGAAGTTTGTTGTTACTTTGATCTTTCCAATGTTGCTGCCATTGTTTTAAACTGCTTTGGTGGATTAACGACTTGTAATCGGTATATGGTATTGAGCAGAATGCATAGTAAGAGGTAGCAGCTTCTCTTGCCGCTTTATCTGCTTTTTCATTCCCAGTTATTCCTGTGTGGCCTGGAATCCAACAGAAACTGATCTTGTGATTATTTTGCAATAGCTTAGATACTGTATATTGTACCTGTTGTAAAACTGGGTGTGCTTTAGTATTGGCATTCTGTAAAGCAATGACAGAGCTAAGCGAGTCCGTGAAAATTATGCTGTCTGCTATCTGTTCATGTTTAATTTTGTTTACGGCCATCAAAATGGCTTGTAATTCTGCTGTAAAGATGCTGCATTCTTTTGGAAGTTGTTGGATGAGAGTACAGTCTTCAGAGTGAATCGCAGCTCCTACACAAGTTTCTGTTTTTGAGCCATCTGTGTATATGAAAGTTGAATGTTCATATTTTTCTTTGTATGCTGCATGTAGTTGCTGGTAGTTTGTTCTCGGGAGATTTGTTTTCCCCCAAGATTGGAAATGCAGGTCACACACAGGTTGAATTATGATCCATGGTGGAATAATGTGTGTAGTCGTGGTAGCTATGCTATCATAATTAAGCTCTCGGCATAACAGTAAATCTTTTAGTCGGATGTTGGAAGGGCGGTTTATTCGTGGATGGGCTTGGTATACATTTTCCAAGTACGATGAAAACAGAACCTCTCTATTTGGATGGTCGGTGATGGATTTTATCTTTGCAGCATAGTGTAATAATAAGTTCTGTCGTCTAAGTTGTAGTGAAGGTTCATGGGCTTCTGCATATAGGCTTTGTACAGGTGAAGTGCGAAAAGCTCCAAGTGCTATACGGAGTGCACTGTGGTGTATGGGATCTAACCATCTCAGTGCACTTGGTCTTGCAGAGTCGTAAACTGGTGCTCCATAGTCCAGCTTGGAACGCACTATTGCTCGATAAAGTTTAAGTAGTGTATGTCGATCTGCACCCCAAGTTGTTGCGGAGAGAACTTTGAGTAGATTTAACTTCTTGATGCAAGAATGTCTTAGTTGCTTAATATGTTCAAGGAATGTCAGTTTTTTATCTAAGAGAAGTCCTAAGAATCTTATGTTTGGTACAACTGGGATCATATATCCATCTAGTTTAAGTTCAGGATCTGGGTGTAGGTTTCGTTTCCTACAGAAGTGTATACATGCAGTTTTCTGTGTGGAAAACCGGAAGCCATTTGTTTGTGCCCATTGACTTATTTTATTTATTGCTCCCTGTAACTGCCGTTCTATAGTTCGCATACTCTGAGAATGATAGGACATACTGAAATCATCAACGTATAAAGCGGTATCAATAGGTTTTGGTATATGCTCAGTTATGGAGTTTATTTTGATAGCAAAGAGGGGTGTGCTAAGCACAGACCCCTGAGGTACACCCTCTTCTTGGGTGAAAACTTTTGAAAGAGTATTCTGCAATCTAACTTGAAATGACCTGTGGAGTAAGAAATTTTGAATATATTTAGGAAGATGTCCACGTAATCCAAGGTGGTATAGGTTTTGAATAATTCCATAACGCCACGCAGTATCGTAAGCTTTTTCTATGTCGAAACATATCATTACGTGGTGCTCTTTTCGGATAAAGGCATTCCGCACACTGTTTTCTAATTTGATCAGTAAATCTAGTGTTGAACGATTTTTTCTGAAACCATGCTGTGCTGGATTGAGGAGGTTATTTCTGTTCAAAAACCATGTTAGACGAGCATTGATAATTTTCTCCATAACTTTTCCCAGGCAACTGGTTAGAGCAATTGGACGGTAGTTGCGTGGGTCAGAGAGGTCTTTCCCCGATTTTGGGAAAGCAAGAATTATTGCATGACGCCAACTGTCTGGAAATTGGTTTTCTAAGAAGATTCTGTTATATAGTTCTAGTAATGCCATTTGGGATTGATCATCGAGTTGTTTTAACATCATATAGTGGATTTGGTCTGGACCTACAGCACTTTGCTTTGTCTGGGATAGAGCGTGTTTCAATTCGTAGAATGTTAAGGGTAGGTTGTACTCTTCATTATTTCTTGTGGAAAAATTCAGTTTATGTCTTTCCATTCTTGCCTTGTATATTTGAAAACTGGGAGTATATGATGTGGTCGCTGATATTCTGGCGAAGGTTTCGCCCAGTGCATTGGCTATTTCTGATGGCTCTGCAGTGACTTGTCCATTCCAGTTTAGGATCGGAGTTGGGGTAATCGGGTATCTGCCACTCATTTTGTTAATTTTATTCCAGACAGTTTTAGATGGTGTGGAACTTGTTAATGTAGATGCAAATTTTATCCAGGATTCTTTCCTACTGGCCCGCCTAATATATCTGGCTCTTGCCCGTGCCTTCTTGAACAATATGAGGTTCTCTAAAGTTGGATATCTGCGAAAAGTATTCCAGGTTTTGTTTCGCTCTTTCTTAGTCTGCGCACATTCTGCATTCCACCATGATTTTGGATGTGTTGGAAAGTGGGACGATGTTTTTGGGATAGAGTGTTCAGCAGCTTGAATTATTTTATTTGTTATATATTGTACTGCTGCATCTAACGGTTTTTGCTTGATGGTATCAACATTTAGTTTTGCTAATGTTTTATAAGTTTCCCAATCTGCTTCATTTATTTTCCATCTGGGAGTTTTGCGTGACTTGCATGTGGTTCCTAGTGCCATGGTGATGATTATTGGATAGTGATCACTGCTGAGAGGATCACTGTGCACTGACCAATCAAGTCTTGGAAATAGTATTGGAGAACATATAGACAGGTCTATAGCTGTAGTATTTCCTGATGGAAGATGTGTATAAGTATGTGTGCCGTCGTTCAACAAAGTTAAATCATTCTCGTCTATCCATTTTTCAATTTGTTTTCCTCTCCGATCTGTGGTTGTGTTACCCCACACAGGGCTATGCCCATTGAGGTCGCCTAGTATACAGAAGGGGGTTGGCAACTGCCTTACAATGTCTTCTAAGTCCTGTTGTAATAAATTTTGGTTTGGTGGAACATAAATTGTTATTACTGTTATGACGGATCTAGCGGCTATGCGTACTGCAATCGCTTCAAGGGTTGTGTTTAGCGGGACAATCTGGGAAGGAATGCGAGAATTTATTAGTATTGCCACACCACCATGGGTTGTGCCACCTGTTACTCTGTCCTTTCGGTATGCTGTATAGTTCTTTATTAAGGTAGAGTCTTGAGGTCTGAGGTAGGTTTCTTGTAAGCAAAGACATAATGGTGCATACTGTGTAATCAGGTCATATATATCACCTATGTTAGTGCGGAGTCCTCTACAATTCCACTGGATTATGGTTTTCATTATTTGATTTTGGAGGTGTTTTCGGTCTGTTTCCTAGATGCTGTTTTAAGTCTTTCACACGTTGGTTTTTCCTTTTTCGGGAAATATGGTTTTCCGGTGTCCATATCGTCTTCCGCGAAAATCTCTAATACTGGTTCATCTGCTTGGTTGGTTGCTTCTGTCTCCATTTGTTCGGTTGCTTTCTGACTTATGACATTATGTTTTCCTTGAGGTGCTTTCGATTCTGAGTGTTTCTTATCGGGAGGCACGGAAAGTGGTGTGTTGGTGAGTTTCTCTTGATGTTTTGGCTGGGAAATTGTGAGTAGTGCTCGTGCCCAGTCTGAGATAGATTTCTTTGGTGGAATTGTAAAATCTGTTTGGGTTTCTATTGTACGACAATTCGTTATGACCTGCGCGTAGGAAGGTCTGTTTAAGATAGTCGGGTGTATAGTTCTCTTAGCTTCTTGGTATGTGACAGAATGTTCCACTTTATACCGCTGAATCTGCTTTTCTCTTTTCCAATATTCACAATTCTTGGAATAGGCAGAATGGTCTTCCTTGCAGTTTGGACATTTCGGTTTCTCGGATGAACAGTTCTGATTGCTGTGATCCTGGGACCCGCAGTTGGAACAGATAGCTACACCACGGCATGCCATTTGTGAATGACCATACTTTTGGCATTTAAAACAGCGGAGAGGATTTGGAATGTATGGTCTGATGTTACAATTTAGATATCCGGCCTTCACAGTTGTAGGTGGTTTAGGAGTGTTGAACGTTAGTATGATAGTTCTGGTTGGGATAAGTGTCCCATCTCTTGTAATTTTAATCCTTCTCACAGCTATAACGCCTTGATTTTCAAGTTCATTTTTAATTTCTTCTTCGGAGACGCTGATAAGGTCCCACTCAGAAATTACTCCTTTCGATGTATTTAGCGTATTATGGGGAGAGACCTTTACTGGGATCCCACCAAATGTTTTCATTTGAAGCAGTCTTTCTGCGTGTTTGGCATTTGCTGTCTCGACTAGAATGTCGCCTGATTTTAGTCGCTTAACATTTTTTGGTGTTCCAGCCACACTTTCTAAACATTTCTGGATGACGAATGGCGACAATTTTCCTAATGGCTGTTCTGTCGTAGAATTAAAGACAATAAAGGTAGGTGCATTAAGTGATGCTATTTCCTTTTTTTGCCTTTTGGTTGCAGTAGTCACATTGTCCTCATTTTTCCGACTCAAAGGAGTCAGATCTTTGGGATTCGTGGTAATGTTTGAGTCATTCATGTTTGCTCCTTTTGGCCCTGGGAGTGAGAGCTTTTCCTCCCAGGTTTCCGGCCCCGCCACGGGGAGGCAGGAGCGGTGCCACCTAGTGACCAAGCGGAAGTAGATTAGTGGTTAGTAGGACTAGAATATATATAAAAGAAAGGTGACTTTCCTTTCTTAGGAACCTTTACACTGATACTTTTCAGTAACTATATATATTTACAGAAGAGAATTAACTTTAAACTCTTGATATATCTAACACTCTTTCACTTTATGAATCGCTTTAGAATTGCACAGAAATCGCCTGATCACTAGAAACGCTTGGCACTCGGGGCCAATGCTCTATATAGCAGAAGCAAAGATGTACGGTCTGCTCCCCAAGACATTGCAGATAAAGCTCTCAGTATGTTCAGTTTTTTAAGGCAGGAAGTACGTAGCGATTTAATGTGTTCAAGGAAATTTAATTTTCTGTCAAGGATTAATCCCAAGAATCTGATATTGTTGGTCACTGGAATGGGAAAATTTGACATCTGAAGTTCAGGATCTGTATGCATTTTTCGTTGATTACAAAAGTGGACTGCAACAGTTTTCTGCTGAGATAGACGATAGCCATTGAGTCCTGCCCAACTTTGCACCTTATTCAAGGATAACTGCAGTTGCCGTTCAATGGATCTCATATTCTGAGAATGGCAAGAAATGGATAGATCATCCGCATAAAGATAGGTCTCAACTGTATTTGGGAGTTCTTTTGTTATAGAATCAATTTTAAGGGCGAAGAGGGTTGCACTCAATACAGAACCTTGTGGCACTCCTTCTTCCTGTAAAAATGTCTTAGAAAGAGAGTTGTGGTATCGGACTTGGAACGAACGGTTCTGGAGAAAGTTTCTGATAAATATAGGAAGGTTGCCCCTTAGACCAAGGGCATGGAGGTCGCTGAGAATGCCATGACGCCAGGTAGTGTCAAATGCCTTCTCTATGTCAATGGAAACCAAAACCAGATGTTCATTTTTTACGAAGGCATTGCGAATTGCAGACTCTGCTTTAATCATGAGATCTAAGGAGGACCTGTTCTTACGAAAGCCATGCTGTTTATTACTCATTAGGTGTTGTGTTTCGATGGTCCAAACAAGTCGATTATGAATAATTTTTTCAAGTAATTTACCGAGGCAACTGGAGAGGGAAATTGGTCGGTAATTGTTTGGCCTTGTAGGGTCTTTTCCAGGTTTCAAAAAGGCAAGAACTGTGGCATGATGCCAGGAGATGGGATAAATGTTTTCCATAAATATTCTGTTATAGTAGACCAGTAGTATTTGTAAATTTTTGTCACCAAGGTATTGTAACATGATATAAGATATGCCATCTGGCCCAGCAGCACCGTTGTGTGTCGTTTTCATGGCATGTAGGAGTTCGTGATATTGAAGAGGCTGGTTATACGGAAGGAAGACTGAGGTTCGAAAGTTTATAGCTCGTTCTTCAGTCTTGGTCTTTATTTTCTGAAAATCCGCCGAATAATTTGACACCGCTGAAACTTGAGCAAACGTTTCGCCCAAAGCATTTGCTATGTCCTCAGGAGCTGAGAGTTCCTGCCCATTCCATGAAAGAATAGGTGAGGGGGTTGTAGGGAATTTTCCAGAAATCTGTCTGATTTTCTTCCATATTAACCTGGAGTTAGTGTTTCTGTTTATGGTAGATGCAAAATGAATCCAAGAATTCTTCTTGGCTTGCCTTTGAATGAGACGTGCTTTCGCTCTTAGTTTCTTGTAATTGATTAGATTAGTCGTGGTTGGTGATCTGCGAAATATATTCCATGCTTTATTTTTTAACTTCTTTGCTTTAGTGCAGTCTTCATTCCACCAATAATTATGGTGCTGTCGGGAATGCGGATTCGACAATGGAATTGAACACTTAGCTGCAGATAGTATGTGTGAAGTGATATAATCTGTGGCTTCATCTATCGACTGTGTCCGTATATATTGCTCATCCAGGGTGACTAAAGATTTAAATTTGACCCAGTTGGCTTGAGAAAACTTCCATTTCCTGCAGGGATTGACTAATGGTGGTTGAGCAGTGAGCAGATCACAAATAATGGGAAAATGATCACTGCCCAAGGGGTCATCTAAAACAGACCATTCTATGATTGGATACAGAGTCGGGGAACATACTGATAGATCAATTGCAGAAGTTTGTCCAGTTGGCAATTGTATGTGAGTGGGTGCACCAGTATTAAGAACAGTAAGGTTTTGTTTGTCTAGAAAAGTTTCAATTAATCGGCCATGTGTATCTACTTTTGTTGATCCCCATAAGGGATTGTGGCTATTGAAATCACCCAACAGACAGACCGGGGGTGGCAATTGCATTAGCAGGTTTTCAAGATCTTGGTAAGAGAAAGTATGACTTGGTGGGAGATAGACCGATGCTAGTGTTAACGCAATCTGGGTTATCAGACGTACGGCAACAACTTCAATATCAGTTTGCAAAACAATTTGTTTGGTCGGGATCTTTGAGCTGATGAAGATGGCCACACCTCCACGGGCAGCATTTGAAGTATTACGATCTTGTCGATAGATGACATAGTTCTTAATGTTGGTGGAAATTTGTGGAGTTAGGTAGGTTTCCTGTAGACAGAAACCAACTGGAGAATAGCGGTGAATTAGGACTTGAATATCATTAAGGTTGCTACGATATCCTCTGCAATTCCACTGTAGAATATAAGGCATTATTGGTGTTTAGTAGAAGAAGCTGTATCTGACTGCTTTTTTAATGTGGTTGGCTTGTGACGTTCAGGCTTTGGTTTGTCTTTTTTGGAAAAGAATGGTCGACCGGTGTCCATTTCTTCTTCCGCATGTAATTCTAATATAGGTTCTTGTCTAGATGAGTCGAATGTATCCATAGATGTTTCTGGGATATTCTTTTTTAAATGTGAGCTCCGATTATTTGATGTAGAAGCAGTCACTGTGGGTGGAGAAGGAGATGTTGCTGGTACTGTAATTGCAGTATTATTTGCCTGGTTCATCTGCTTAGGGGTATTGGATTGTTGCTGGGAGAGAACAGCCCGAGCCCAGTCAGAAATTGAAGTGTTTGTAGGTATTGTAACATCGGTTTGGGTGCCCACTGATTGATACTTTTGCGCAATACTGGCGTATGTACGCTTAGTTAAACTGGGAGCAATTACTTTCCTTGCTTCTTGAAAACTTACTTTATTTTCAATCTTATATGTCACAATTTTCTTTTCAGTTTTCCATTTCTCGCATGACCTGGAATAGGCAGGATGGTTGCCTTTACAGTTGGGGCAGGCCATTTCTTTTGCTGAGCAATCACTTTGAGTGTGTTCAGAGGACCCACAATTGGGGCAAACTTGATTTCCTCTACATGCCATTTGAGAGTGACCATACTTTTGGCACTTAAAACATCTCAAAGGATTAGGAATGTAGGGCCTAATTCGACAATGTAGATAGCCTGCTTTTATCGATGTTGGTAGATTTGGTGTATTGAAAGTGAGGATAATGTTCCTTGTAGGTGCAAGTATATTGTCTTTTTTAGTCTTAATCCTTTTGACTGCAATGACATTTTGGTCTTGAAGTTCTTGCATTATCTCCTCCTCCGTGACATTCAAAAGATCCCAGCTGGATATAATCCCTTTGGATGTATTTAGGGTAGCATGGGGAGAAACCTTTACTGGAATTCCAGCAAAGTTGGCAAGGTTTAGTAGTTTCTGCGAATGTCCATGGTTTATTGTCTCCACTAGTAGGTCGCCTGATTGCAGCCTCTTGACTGTCTTAGGCGATCCTGCCAGACTTTCCAGATGTTTTTGGATAACAAACGGAGAGAGCTTACTGAGAGGCTGATCTCCAAGAGAGTGCATTATTAGAAATGCAGGACAATTTGTCGCTGAGGAAGTGGTTTTCATCCTCTTGGGTTGCGACGTGTTATGCTCGTTGTCTAACTCTGGCCGAGAGCTTGTCGGCTCGAGAGGCGGAAAGGCATGTTGATCCATGTTTGCTCCTTTTAGTCCTTGGCAGATGAGCTTTTCTGCCAAGACTTCCGGCCCCGCCACGGGGAGGCAGGAGCAGTGCCTGGTGTGACCAAGCGTAGAGTATTAGGTGTTAGTAAAAGAAGTATGAAAAATAAAGAAAGGTAGCTTTTCTTTCTTGCTCTGTACAAGTACTTTTTGTGACAGTAGCTGATATAAAAAATAAATTTCTTAAGGACAGTAACTTAATATAACTTTAGATCGCTTTTGATAATCACTTTTTAAGTACAGAGAAAACGCTCGATCACATTCGCTTGGCACCCGGGGCCTGTAGGTAGTTGTATATAAGTTGGAGAGCCAGAATTCAGCAGAGTCAGGTTATGGTTATCCAGGAATGATTCAATTAATTGGCCTCTCCTATCCATGGTGGAAGATCCCCACAATGGATGGTGGCCGTTGAAATCACCGAATAAGCAGACAGGAGGTGGCAGTTGTGCGATTAGATTGTCAAGTTCAGCCAGGGAGCAAGGATAATTGGGCGAGATATAAATGGATGCAAGCGTTAATGATATTCCCAATGCCATCCGAACTGCAACAACTTCTAAGGAAGTTCGTAGCTGGAGATGTCTTGACGGTATAGTAGATTTTACAAGAACAGCTACGCCCCCACGGGCAGGACCATCAGAATCTCTGTCTCGTCTAAACATGGTGTAATTTTTGAATCTGAGAGGGACTTTTGGTGATAGAAATGTTTCCTGTAAGCATACACCTACTGCATTTGTTTGAAAAAGTAAATCACTCAGGTCATCAAAATTACTACGTAATCCTCTACAATTCCATTGTATGAATTTATTCATTGTTTGGATTTGATTGAATAAGATTGATCTGACTGTTTTTTCTGAGAAGGTTTCAGTCTGCTTTGTTTTGATTTTTCATTCTTTGAAAAGGTTGGGCGTCCTGTTTCTATGGTATCATTAGCATATAATTCTAAAACTGACTCTTCATCCTCTGGTTGAATATCAATTTCCATTTTCCTATTGCATTGTTTCCCTTTTTCTTGGTCTTCAACATTTGCTGATTTTGCTGTTTCGGGCAATGATGAGATAGCATCAGTTGGGATACTAATTGGTGTATTGTTGTTCTCATTGACTGTAAGTTTCTTTTTGGATGTTAGCAGTGCAGTTTTGGCCCAGGTGGAAAAAGAACTGCTTGGTTCTATGGAGACATCTGTTTGTGTTGCAATTGAGTGGCTACTTCTGGTCACTGATGCGTATGATCTGCTAGGCATGGTTAATAGCACTTGCTTTCTTGCTTCAGGATATGTAACTTTATGCTCCACTTTATATTTCTGGATTTTTTTCCCTGTTTTCCAGAGGTCACATGCTTTAGAAAATGCAGGGTGGCTTCCTTTACAGTTTGGGCAAGTAGGAGTGGAAACTGTACACTCTCCTTGGGAATGCTCCTTAGAGCCACAAATAGGACACACAGCATCGCCTCTGCATACAGTCTGTGCATGGCCGTACTTCTGGCACTTAAAACAGCGAATGGGATTCGGGATGTAAGGTCTAATCTTGCAGTTTAAATAACCTGCTTTGACAGAAGATGGAAGATTCGGAGTGCTGAACGTCAAAATAATAGACCTAGTTGGTAGTAGGTTGCCATCTTTTTTGGTCATTATTCTCCGTGCATGTGTCACCTTTTGTTCGCTAAGCTCTTGTACTATTTCTTCTTCAGAAACAGTTAATAGGTCCCATTCACTGATAACGCCTTTAGACGTGTTCAGGGTGTTATGGGGCGTAACTGACACTGGAATATTGTTGAATGTTGTTAAATTTAACAATTTTTCCGAATGAGATGTTTTTGAGGTTTCAATTAAAAGGTCTCCTGATTGGAGACGCTTCACCATTTTAGGGGATCCAACAACCGATTCTAAACATTTCTGTATCAGAAAAGGCGATAGCTTGCCGACAGGTTGTGTGGACAATGAGTGCATTATAAGAAATGCTGGCATATCTGAAATCTGTTTTTCCGTCCGAAGTCTCTTCGGACGATTGGACTCGTGTTCTGAGACAGAGTTAACAACTTTGCCGCCTGTGGGCTCCAGAGATGGATATTCATTACAATCCATCGTTGCTCCTTTTAGCCCTGGAAGAGGGAAATCCTTCTCCCAGATTACCGGCCCCGCCACGTGGAGGCAGGAGCGGTGCCAACCAGTGACCAAGCGATCAGCAGAAGAGGAGGGCAGTACGTTGCTAGCGATAGCAGTGACGTTGCAAGCGGGGTTAGCAGTAACGTTGCTAGCGGTGAAGCAGTAACGTTGCGAGCGGTCAGCAGTAACGTTGCGAGCGGTGGAGGGATTATCAAAGCACTAGTACTCGCCCTAGGAAAATCGCTAGAAAATCGCACTAGAAAGATCGCTTGGGAACTATCGCTTGGCACTCGGGGCCAAGTCTATAGCTGTAGATGTTCTAATAGCGAAATGAATGTAAGTATCTGCACCAGTGTTCAGCAGTGTTAGATTACATTTGTCAAGTAGCAATTCCAGAATTTTTCCTCATCTGTCTGTATGTGGGGAGCATCTGAGTGGATGGTGGGCATTAAAATCTCCCAATAAACAAAAGGGAGGAGGGATCTGCAGCAGAAGTTCTTCTAGATCATTATAAGTATATTCTTTGTTTGGTGATAGGTAGATTGAAACTATTGTTAACATGATTAATAATGAGACACGTATTGCTACTGCTTCTAAGGGGGTCTGCAGTGGAATATGTTTAGTAGGGATTCTTGAGTTTACAAGAATGGCCACACCTCCACGCACAGTGTTATTGTTATTTCTGTTAAGCTGCAATATATATATATAGTATAGTTTTTGATTTTTGGGATTACTTGTGGTGGTAGATTAGTTTCTTGTAAACCTATGCTTATCAGACTATACTGTTGGATTAGGTCACAGATATCATCAATGTTGCTACGTAGGCCTCTACAGTTCCACTGTATGATGTGATCCATTATTTGTTTTTAGTAGTTGGGTTTGGTTCAGTCTGCCTTTTGGGCCCAGTCTGTTTCTGTCTCTCCAATTTTATTCTTTTCTTTTTTCGAGAAGATAGGTCGTCCGGTGTCCATATCATCTTCTGCGTATAGATCTAAGATTGTCTCATCCTGGTTGATGTTTTCATCTGTAGCCATATTTGTTAAATTTGGCTGAGTTTTCTGCATTGGAGCTACTGTCTATGGGTTCTGAGGAAGACTGCGATGCAGTTGGCGGTACTGTGATTGGTGTATTATTGGCACGATCTGTCGCATGTTGTTGTTTAGTAGATTGCTGTGAGGTTGAGAGTATTTTTCGGGCCCAATCTGAAATAGATATGGTTGGGGGAATTGACACGTCTGTTTGAGTGGTGGCTGACTGGAATTTCTTTGCTGCTGTTGCATAGGTATATTTTGATGTCGTAAGCATAATTTGCTTCTTTGCCTCTTGGTAAGTCACTTTCCGCTCAACTCTGTATTTTTGTATCTTTTCTCCTGTTTTCCATAGTTCACAGGTCCTTGAATAAGCGGGATGTTGGCCTTGACAATTCGGACAAGTGGCGTTTCAGCATCACATTCCTTTTGTTTGTGAGATTTTGAACCACAGTTTGGTCACACTGCATCCCCTCGACAGACGGTCTGAGAGTGCCCAAACTTTTGGCACTTATAACACCTGATGGGATTAGGAATGTAGGGTCTTACGCGGCAGTTGAGATAGCCGGCTTTAACATTCAATGGTAAATTTGGTGTGCCAAACGTTAGGATGATGTTCCGTGTGGGAACAAGCTGACCATCTTTTCTGATCATAATCCGCTTAGCTTGTGAGACTTTCTGTTCTTTTAACTCTTGGACCAGTTCTTCTTCTGTGACATTCATCAAATCCCACTCAGCAATTACCCTTCTGGAGGTATTTAGTGTTGCATGTGGGGTAATTTGCACTGGTATACCACCAAAGGTTGAGAGGTTCAGTAGAGTCTCTGATTGCTTACGACTCGCACTTTCTATTAGCAAATCTCCGGATCTAAGCCTTTTCACCATTTTATGCGAACCTGATGAGCTTTCCAAGCATTTCTGTATCAGAAATGGGGAGAGCGTATTCATGCATATGCTTGACAAGGTGTGGAAGATTAGGAAAGATGGGAATTCCTGTTGCTCTTTGTCAGTTCGCAGTCTTTTCGACTGTGATGTGTCATGGTCTGTGTCATTGACTTTTGGACCTGATGAGCGTCGAGGCTCAATTGGAGGAAAATTATCAAATTCCATGTTTGCTCCTTTTAGCCCCAGGAGAGGGACTTTCTTCTCCCAGGTTATCGGCCCTGCCACGTGGAGGCAGGAGCGTTGCCACCAGTGACCAAGCGATAAGTGGTTAGTAGTTAGTGTGTTAGAGAAGTTAATTATATATATAATAGAAAGGTGTCTTTCCTTTCCTTTCTGGGCAGGAAGCTTACTTCTTTATTTAGGAAGAGCCAAAATAAATAACTTTATAAAAGAAAAGGTTTTAACAAACTCTAATCAGTCGCTTGGAAAAAAGACGCTTTCAAATTGCTTTGTATATCGCTATGATCACTCGCTTGGCACTCGGGGCCTCCGACCATGTACTGAAATCAGGAGCAAGTGGATATGCACTTTATGTACGGTTTGGCGGACGGCAATGCTCTGGAGGCTCGTCGTTTGTACCACGAAAGGTTCCCAGAAGAACGAAGATGTCCAGACAGGAAAACGTTTGAAGGTATCCATCGCCGCCTTTGTGAATATGAGATCTTTACAACCCGTGCTGCCGACAGAGGGCGACCAAGATCTACGACTCCTGAAGTAGAGGAGGAGATTTTGGATGTTGTGAATGCCACTCCTGGAATCAGCTCACGCAGAATAGCAATGCAACTGGCTGTTCAACGTTCGACTATTTGGAGAGTGTTGCGAGAACACCAACTGATGTGGAAACTCTCCGCAATCGAATTGTGGCAGGTTGTGAGGCAATACAAACATGCCAGGAATTTGGCATCGTCTTCGCGAGTCCATGAGACGTCGATGTGAGGCCTGTATTCAGGCGGAAGGTGGACATTTTGAACAATCACTATAAGGTGGTGTGAACAGTTAAGTGTCATAGACAAACCTTCAAAACTCGGAAACCAAGCATTTCCAGAACTATGTTGATATAAAATATTTTTATTGTCTTCATATGAGGAACTCATTCCTGAAGTTATGCCGTGTATTTTTGAGACACCCTGTATAAAAACATCATAATTTAAATATAAACGTAAACTCTAGGTTTTCAAAGGAAAAAAAATAATTATTTTAGTTTTAGTATACTAGGTTTATATTATATACAGTATATATATATACACACACACAAAACAATAATAATTAAACAAAATCCAAAATAAAAAATAATAAAAATAGCAATAAATCAATATTAAAACAAAAAATGATAGTAAAATATATCGATTTCTTCTCCTTCCCTAGTTTTGCTATTTCTCATTTGCCTGTTTCTTTGAAAAAAATACATAAAAGAAACGTACAAGAAGTGAAATCAACATATTTAATATTTTTAAACAGATATTTTATCCATGTGAATTTAAAGTTGTTTCTTTGTCAATTTAGTAAAAAAAGTGAGATGGCGACTGTTTCAGATATTTTTGAACTTTTTTTTTGTTTAACTTATACGTCTGCTAGCTGCGCTCATAAATCCAAATAGCAACTTAATCCCACTGACCAATTAAGTTCGGTCTGATCGAGTAAATTATTTCTGGAGAGGTGGTTTCATGTAAAATAAAATCCAATAAAAAAATCCTGATATCCATTGATCCCACTTAGCTCTTATCACTTGAGGGCAATTCAGGGTGGAATGAGAGGTTACCATTGTGGGAATTCCACCAAAAGCCGATGTTTTTAATCGTCTTTCTGAGTGCTCATGCTCACTCATCTCCACTAGAGGTCTCCAGATGTTAATCTTCGAACCTACCTTGGGCGCCTGCTACATTTTCAAGACATTTCTGAATTAAGAATGAGGAGTTTTACTCAAGGGATGATCAGTCAAGATATGTAATATAAGAAAAAGGGGACTAAGGTTTTTCGCTCCTTATTCTTTTCTGCCTTTATATCATCTGTTTGAGAGACGTAGATCGTGAGATCCGTGTAATGTCTATTTATGTCCATCTTTGCTTCTTTTAGCCCTAGGAGAGTGATTTTCTTCTTCCAGGTTACAGGCCCCGCCACGTGGAGGCAGGAGCGGTGCCTTAGTAAGCGTTTTATATAAATATATACACAAAGAAAGAAAGGGTGTGTGTATGTGTTATGGGGGTTTAATATAGAATATTTATACACTAAATATGGTTTATGGTTTTTAGAATTACAGAGAGATCAATTTAAGTATACTAATATACTAACATGATATTTTTCAGTAACTTTTTTCTCTGACTGTACAAAAAAATCGTGACTGACGAAATGCGAAACCAAAACTAATCCACCACAGACGAAATGCGAAACCAAAACTAAGCCACCACAGAAACCAGTTCCTAAGCAACAAATGCACTTAGTATCGTACTTGAAAATAATTATTATTATTATTATTATTATTAATATCCATATGATGCAAGGAAGCCTGAGGCTTATGCTGCACCAGGGAAAAAAAAAAAAAAAAGTTCCCGAGTAACCCTGAGAGAGAAAGAGAGAGAGAGAGAGAGAGAGAGAGTCAAAAGTAGAAGGGAATCACCAAGAAAGAGAAGAATGATGATATCCAGCTCAGGATATCATCATTCTTCTCTTTCTTGGTGATTCCCTTCTATTAAACTACCTTAGGTGCGTTATGGTATGGTATAAAATTTAAATAGTTCAACACGCTATTATCTTTATTCTTCATTCATTAAAAAGTTGATTATTTTATAAAGATAAAGTAATTCTATGAAACACGACACGAAAAGCTATTATCGTACGATGACGTCTTATGAACTTGTATAAATTACTTAAATGATAATATTTCTTACCTTTAACATATTAATGACCTGGATTTTTTTACACAAGATGGCAGATATAATCTTCAGAAAGGTTACGATATCACAGTCGTTTAATTCCTGAAGTAAATCCGAAGGTAAAGGTTCGAGTAGATCAGCACGTGTAAAATTGTTCCTAAATGAGCCGTTAGATCCTAAAAAGCTTGTCAACACATTTTTGTTAGTAGTTTGCCATCCTTCGTTCCTGTCAACAGTCAGGATATCCAACTTTATACCGGGGAGACCTCCAGGAAACAAGTTTAAGGCATGCAGTAAGCCAACGACATCCGAACCTGGTCCTCCTCCTAAGGCACATATTTTAAGACAACGGTTTCCTTTTAATAAGTCGAACCATCGCGAGAACTCCGATTGGTTTTCTTTCCAAAATTTGCACATGCAACGTTCAATTAGCTTCGCGTGGGAAGCGGCGTAAAGAAGAAGATAAGCGCAGCGGTAAACTGCGAAATTATAATCACAGTATAGCGTTCCTTTCTCTAATGCCGAGGAAGAATATGTGTCCCTTATGCCCTGACCAGCTAGGGGAACAACGATCCGAACGTATTGTTTGTCACCCAGTTCGATGCTCTCCTCTTCGGCATTCGACACAAATATTTGCAGCACCGCGGCCATAATTCAAACTCACGTCAATAAAGTGTTTGCTGAAAGGCAAAGTTTCCCGTTACCGCTGTTATTATCTTGCTCGGACACGCCACGTGAACGAGGGGAGTTCCCGCCGTCAGTTATAAATAGGCCACTATTGCCATAGAAACTACTACTTGCGCCATCTAGCGGCAATACGGTTACAATAGGTATTATTTAGTTTAGATAAACAAAAAGTCAATTATGCTTTGCGCCTCCTGAAACGAATTTTCATAATCTACAAAATCTGCATTTTATTTTTACTTTCTGACTGCTGAGAAAATTACAATTAATTACAGCTTTAATATAATGCGCCAAGTCAAATTTAAACGGAACACTAAACAACGTAATACCACGTCAAGCTATTATGTAAAAAAGGTATAAAGTTAAGTAAACCCATATAAAATATAAAACTTAAATCTTTCTATATAAATTAATAGAATGTAAAAAAGTTAAAAACGTCATACATGTTGTGTCTGTCACCTATAATCTGACTGAGTGTAAATGGTTCAGTCAGATTATTAAAAGTGGTAAAATACAAGCGTCCTGCTTCTATAAAAACAGGACATTCTATAAAAAGTGACGGAAGGTTAAAATAGGGCTAAACATCTCACACATAGGTATCAGCTAATTTCCTTAGATCCCAATGTGGCTTGGGATCCAGCAAAAGCGAATGTCAAATTCTAATTCCACGAGAGAAAAAAGTGTCTGTCGGATTCGAGACAGGATCGGATGAGGGATAACCTCATCGATACTAGAGCCTGTAATACGTTCAATGAATCACAATAAATCATATACCTTTGGTAATCGCTATTTTTAATGTGATCTAGGGCTGTTTCTATTGCACGCAACTCTACAGTATAAATGCTAGTTTCTGGTGGGATCTTATTGGATAATGTTTTGTGAGCAAACACAACAACAGATCCCACATGACATTGTGATTTCGAGTCATCTGTATAGACTAGCAGAAAGTCAGAATACTGCTCTCTATGTGATGCAAAGAGTTCTTGGTAGAGAGCTGGCGACGTAGTGGACTTCTCCCAGATCATACGGGAAAAGTCACAAGTTGGAAAATAGGCATGCTAGGGTGGAAGGAATTGCATTGGTGGCCGGGTAACGTTGTCTACTGTCATGTCTAGTTCATTCAAGAGCACTTGGATCCGAATACCAAAAGGTTTGTTGGCAGTCCGACGGATATTGCAGAGGTTTTTCCAACGTGGCTCAAAAACGGATGCCCACGTGGGATGATCGGGCAGGGATTTAAATTTAAGGCGTACTATAAGGCGTACTCGAAGAGACAGAGATGATTCATGTGCTTTAACGTAAAGGCTTTGGACAGGAGATGTGCGAAATGCTCCAGTGGTTGTACGGATGGTGTGTGTGTGTGTGGTATGGGTGTTTAATGGCGCACAAGCTGCTGTGGCTATATTGGCCCATTCCCAGGAACGTTAAAAAAAGTAATTATTATGAAGCCAGTTCTATTTCATTTAAGCCCAAACTAATCATATTTGTTCTAAATTCTAATGTGTTTCAAAAAACACAAAAGTTCATGAATATTTGCCTCCTCTCCAATGATATGATTTAACATCATCAGTTCTCGGATGTTATCTACAGAGTGAAATATTAAAGTTCGATGTTGTTGATAGTGTGGACAGTCAATCAAAATATGTTTGACCGTTAGATGTTCTGAGCAATGTGGACACTGAGGAGCATCATCGCTTGTGAGCAGATGAAGGTGAGTCAGATGAGTATGGCCTATTCTAATCCGTGCGAGTACCACTTCTCGCCGAATTGTCTGACTACTTGAATGCCACAAATTTGGGTCTTGCTTCAATTGGAAAAGTTTATTACTTGTTTGGTTATGCCAGAGCTCTGTCCACTGTGCATGGTATGCTGCTTGAATTGATATTATAATCAGAGGCTGGAATAAAGACAGAGGTTAAGTCTAAAGTTGATGGATTTCTAGCAGAAATATGAGCCAGTTCATTTCCTTTAATGCCTGAATATGCTGGAATCCAGCAAAAGTTTACTAGTCTTCAATTTTCAACAGCAAATTCATGATATGATTTAAAATAGGGTAATCCTTATGAGAGGGGTTCTGCATTGCTCTGATTGAGCTGAGAGAGTTGGTATAAACTAAATACTTTGCGGATGGGTGAAGAGTTAAATTTTCTAGGGCTAATTGTATGACAATAATTCCGCTGAAAAGTTGCTGTATTCAGGTGGAAGAGAAGCTGATATGATAGCAGAAGGAAACACTGCTGCTGCTCCAACAGTTGAAAGAGATTTGAAACCATCCGTATATATCGGCAAGAATTCAGCACAGCTTTGAATATGGCGTTGTTGAACAGTCAGGGCCGGTAGACGATTCTTTCCCCATTGAAGAAAATGAGTATCACAATCAGTTGAGGAAACAGGGTCCATGGTGGATGAGAGTAATTCTTTATATTTTGCCTAGTGTGAAGAGGAACATTCCAATTCTGTGATGTTTCAAGGAGCCGTAGGCCAGCTGATCGTATTTTACCTGGTTTATTTCTGTAGAGATTGAGTTGCTGTTGATTAAAAAGGTATGGTTGAATAGGATGCGAAGAGCAACTCTGTATTTCGGCTGCATATTTAAGTAATAGCATTTTTCTGCGGAGATGCAGAGGGGGCTCATGAGCTTCAATGTATAAACTCTGAGTTGGAGACGTCCTATATGCAACAATTGCAAACCGCAGTGCATTATGTTGAATAGGATCCAGCCAGCGTAGTACACTCCTCCGGGCAGAATCATAAACTGGAGCACCATAATCTAAACGGGATCTAATCAGTGCTCTATATAAGAGCAGCAAAGTTGTAAGATCTGCTCCCAAAGACAAGGCAGATAAAGATCTTAGGATGTTGATCTTTTTAAGACAGGTAGTACGTGTTAATTTAACATGCTCAAAGAAGTTTAGCTTACTGTCCAGGATTAGTCCCAAGAATCTGATATTGCTGGCAATTGGAATGGTGGAATTTGAAAACACAGTTCAAGTTCTGCATGCAATTTGCGTTGACTGCAAAAGTGGATCGCAACTGTTTTCTATGGAAAACATTTTTTCTATGGAAAGACGATATCCATTGAGCTCAGCCCACTTTTGTACTTTATTGAGGGTCGTCTGCAATTGCCTTTCGATAGATCTCATGTTCTGAGAATGGCAACAAATAGAGAGTTCGTCAGCATAAAGTTACGCCTCTACAGCATTTGGGAGTTCTTTTGTAATAGAGTCAGTTCTAAGGGCAAATAGGGTTGAACTCAATACTGATCCCTGTGGTACTCCTTCTTCCTGCGAGAAGATAGTAGAAAGGGAGTTTTGATATCGAACCTGGAAAGTGTGGCTTTGGAGGAAGTTCTTAATAAATATGGACAGGTTGCCACGTAGACCAAGAGTATGAAGGTTACTGAGAATGCCATACCGCTGGGTGATATCAAATGCCTTCTCTATATCTATGGAAGGTGTTTTTGGAACCTTCCATAGATATAGGTGTTCTATATCTATGGAAGGTGTACCTCACAGCAAAATACTCTCAAGTTTTTTGAAAACTAGTTCAACTACTTGTATTTCTTCTTCAAATATGCAAAATAGTAAACAGAAAATCGTGTTTGACTAATCTGATATATGACCCCGTTACACAGGAGTTACATGCAAAAAATTATTTTTATATATACTTTGCGTGTGTGTGTGTGTGTGTGTGTGTGTGTGTGTGTGTGTGTGTGTGTGTGTGTGTGTGTGTGGTATGGGTGTTTATTGGCGCATTAGCTGCTATGGCTATAGTGCGCCTATTCGTAGCAATAATAAAAAATAATCCAGTTTAAATTAGTTTCAGTTCTGAAGCCTATTTATAAAAGATGATACACTCCAATTTGTTTTAAAAAGCAGAAAAGCTCGTTAACATTTGCGTCCTCTCCAATGATATGATGTAATGTCAATGGTTCTCGACGATTAGCCAGATTTTTAAGTATTGCAGCTCGATGTTGTTGATACTGTGAACAGTCAATCAGAATGTGTTTGACTGTTAGATGTTCTAAGCAGTGTGGACACTGAGGAGGATCATCGCCCATTAGTAGATGGAGGTGAGTCAGATGGGTGTGTCCTATTCTCATTCGTGTGAGTACCGCTTCTTCCCGCCGCACTGTCTGATTGCTGGAGTGCCAGAACTTTGGGTATTGTTTCAGCTGGAAAAGTTTGTTATTGGTTTGGTTATGCCATAATTCTGTCCACTGTGCATGGAATGCTGCTTGAATTAAGATATTATAATCGGGCGCTGGAATAGGGACAGAAGTTTGGTCTGAACTTGGACTTTTGGCAGATATATCAGCCATTTCATTCCCTTTTACGCCTGAATGTGATGGAATCCAGCAAAACTTCACTAGTTGTTGACGATGATAAATCTGCAATAACAAACTCCTGATTTTCATTACAATATGGTGATTCTTTTGAGATGTATTCTGCATTGCTTTAATTGAGCTCAGAGAGTCAGTATAAATTATATATTTTGCAGATGGATGTAGAGCCAAATTTTCTAGAGCTAACTGTATTGCATACAGTTCTGCTGAAAAGTTGCTATACTGAGGTGGAAGAGAAGCTGATATGATAGCAGAGGGAAACACTGCTGCTGCTCCAACAGTTGACAGAGATTTGGAACCATCCGTATATATCGGCAAGAAGTCAGCATAGGTTTGAATATGGTTAGCATGGAGTTCTTGCACATTCACTGCCGGTAGGCAATTCTTTCCCCATTGAAGAAAATAAGTATCACAGATCAGTTGAGTAAAGTTGGTCCATGGAGGATGAGAGTAATTCTTTATCTGTTGCCTATTGCGGAGAGGAACATTCCAGTTCTGTGATAATTCAGGAAGCCGTAGGCCAGCTGGTTGGATTTTACTTGGTTTATTTCTATAGAGATTAACTAGTGGTTGATTAAAAAGGTATGGCTGAGTAGGATGCGAAAGGCAAGTCTGTATTTTGGCAGCATATTTAAGTAGTAACATTTTTCTACGAAGGTGCAAAGGGGGCTCGTTAGCTTCAATGTATAGACTCTGAGTTGGAGATGTCCTGTATACACCAATTGCAATCCGCAGTGCATTATGTTGAATAGGATCCAGCCAGCGTAGCACACTCCTTCGGGCAGAATCATAAATTGAAGCACCATAATCTAGACGGGATCTAATCAGTGCTCTATATAAGAGCAGCAAAGTTGTACGATCCGCTCCCCAAGAGAGGGCAGATAAAGCTCTTAGCACGTTGATCTTTTTAAGACAGGCAGTACGTATTAATTTAACATGCTCAAAGAAGTTGAGCTTTCTGTCCAGGATTAGTCCCAAGAATTTCATATTGCTGGCAATCGGAATGGTGGAATTTGAAATCCGAAGTTCAGGATCTGCATGCAATTTGCGTTGACAGCAAAAGTGGATCGCAACTGTTTTCTGTTGGGAAAGACGATATCCATTGAGCTCAGCCCAATTTTGAACTTTATTGAGGGACATCTGCAATTGCCTTTCGATAGATCTCATGTTCTGAGAATGGCAAGAAATAGCGAGATCGTCAGCGTACAGGTAAGCCTCTACAGTATTTGGGAGTACTTTTGTAATGTAATTAATTTTAAGGGCAAACAAGGTTGCACTCAAAAATTGATCCTTGAGGTACTCCTTCTTCCTGCGAGATTGTAGCAGAAAGGGAATTTTGATATCTCACCTGGAAAGATCGGCTCTTGAGGAAGTTCCTAATAAATATGGGTAGGTTGCCTCGTAGACCACGATTATATAGGTCACTGAGAATGCCATACCGCCAGGTAGTATCAAATGCCTTCTCTATATCAATGGAGACCATGACAAGGTGTTCGTTTTTCACAAAGGCATTGCGAAAGGCATCCAGCAACTAAAAGGCGGGATGTAATATAATCAGTAACTTCATCTATGGGCTGTAGTTGAATAGTTTTTTTTGTCAAGAGTGATTGCTGACTGAAATTTGGCCCAATTGGCTTTAGAGAATTTCCATTTCCTGCAGGGCTGTTGTAATTGTGGTTGTGCAGTCAACAGATTACAAACAATTGGAAAATGATCACTGCCCATGGGATCATCCAGAGTGGACCACTGCATAGATGAAAACGGTATCGGGGAGCAAATTGATAGGTCAATGGCAGAAGTCTGTCCATTGGGTAAGTGTATATGGGTGTGCGAGCCACTGTTAAGAAGAGTGAGGTTTTCTTTTTCCAGTAAAGTTTCAATCAGTCAGCCTCGTCTGTCTAATTTAGATGAACCCCATAAAGGGTGGTGGCCATTGAAATCCCCTAGCAGGCAAATAGGGGAGGGTAGCTGTAATAAAAGTTCTTTAAGATCATTATAAGAGTAAGCATGATTTGGTGGGAGATAAATTGAGACTAGAGTTAACGCAGTCTGGGTAATCAGACGCACAGCGACAGTTTCGATTTGTGTTTAGAGAGTGATTTGCCTAGCTGGAATCCTTGTACTAATTAAAATAGCTACACCACCACGAGCAGAATCGGATGTGTTCCGATCTCGCCTATAGACCGAGTAGTTTTTTATGGAAATGGAAATTTGAGCAGTTAAATAGGTTTCTTGCAGGCAGAGACCAACTGGAGAGTAGCGATTAATTAAGTAATGGATGTCGTCAATGTTTCCACGAAAGCCTTTGCAATTCCATTGCAAGATGTTAGGCATTACTTGAATTTAGAAGAAGAAGCTGTACCTGACGTGGCTGTCTTATGGCGTTCTGGCTTTGGTTTGTCTCTTTTTGGAAAGGAAGGACGACCAGTGTCCATCTCTTCTTTTGCAAATATTTCCAGAATTGGATCTTCCTGTTTGGATGGGTACTCTGCCTCCATCGATGTGTCCCGAATAATCTTTTTTGAAGTCGAACTATCATTATTTGTAGTAGTGGCATTCACTGGCGGAGATTGAGATTTTGCTGGTATTGTGAGAGGTGTATTATTTGCTTGGTCTGAGTGCTTAACGGCACTGGACTGTTGATGAGAGAGGACAGCGCGAGCCCAGTCAGAGATGGAAGTGTTTGAAGGAACGGTAACATCGGTTTGTGTGGCAATGGTTTTATATGTTTTTGCAATATTGGCATAGGTACGGTTAGGTATACTCGGTGCAATTAATTTTCTTGCCTCCTGATAACTAACTCTGTTTTCAACTTTATATTTCACAATTTTTTCTCTGTTTTCCACCTCTCACATATTTTAGAGTAGGCCGGATGGTTGCCTTTGCAGTCGGGACAGATCATTTCTTTAGCCGAACAATCACTTTGAATGTGATCAGTGGATCCACAGTTGGAACAAACTGGGTTGCTTCTGCATGTCGTTTGAGAGTGGCCATACTTTTGGCATTTATAACATCTCAACGGATTGGGTATGAAAGGACGAGTGCGGCAAAGTAGATATCCAGCTTTTACTGATGAGGGTAGGCTTGGACTGTTGAATGTAAGAATGATATTTCTGGCAGGTGTGAGAATATTGTCTTTTTTTTATCATAATTCTTTTTACAGCAATTACATTTTGTTCCTGAAGCTCTTCTTTAATTTCTTCCTCCGTCACATTCATCAGGTCCCAACTAGATATTACACCCTTTGATGTATTTAGGGTTGCATGTGGAGTTACTTTCACTGGAATACCAGCGAAAGTTGTCTTTTTTAGTAATTTTTCACTGTGTCTGCCATTTATAGTTTCAATAAGTAAGTCCCCTGATTGCAGTCTCTTAACCGTCTTGGGAGACCCTGCAATACATTCCAGGTGTTTTTGGATTAAAAAAGGGGATAGCTTACTGAGAGGCTGGTCAGATAGCGAGTGCATAATTAAGAATGCAAGTAAGTCTGTCGCCGAGGGATTGGTTTTCAACCTCTTTGCTTGCGACGAATCATGGTCATTTTCTGTGTTTGGCGGACAGCTCGACGGCTCTAAAGTAGGAAACATACTTTGCTCCATGTTGGCTCCTCTTAGCCCCTGGCAGATGAACTTTTCTGCCAAGGTTACCGACCCCGCCACGGGGAGGCAGAAGCAGTGCCTGATGGGACCAAGCGAAAAGTAATAAGTGGTTAGTAGTAAACTGGAAGAAATAAAGAAAGGTGCCTTTCCTTTCTTGCTCTGTACAAGTGTTTTTGTAACAAGAGCTGTTTTTAAATGAATAAATTTATTAACGTCAAGAACGTAAAATAAAATTGTGACATAAGCATTGGGAGATCAAAATTGAGAGTAGGAGTGTGCTATAGGCCTAATGACTCTTATGAGTATAATAAGGAACTGTACAGGGAAATAGAGTGGGCCAGTAAATCAGAGAGTCTTATAATGGGAGATTTTAATTTCCCAGATATTGACTGGAATTTGGGGGATGGTTACTCACGCACTAGCAGGGCTTTTGTGGATTTATTGGATGATTGTTTTCTACATCAGCATGTTCGGGAGGCAACTAGAGGGAGTAATACTCTTGATTTGATTATCAGCAGTGATTCTTCATGCATTAAGAATCTGCAGATAAATGAACCACTAGGTGGCAGTGATCACAGTGTGCTGAAGTGGGATTTACTCAAAGAGGTAACTACCATTAGGGGTAAAGGGAAGGGTTATTGCTTCCGTAAAGGCGACTACGATGGACTGAGACGGTATTTAAATTCTATACAGTGGGACCAACTGATGATGTTACCAACAGCAAATTCAAAATGGGAAGCATTCAAAGAACTTATCTTGGAAGCTACTAGGCTTTACATACCAACTAAGAAATATTGTTCAAGGTTTAGGCCAAAATGGATGTCAGATGAACTAATGAGGCATATGGCAGAGAAGAAAAATGCATGGGATACATACAAATTAACACATGACACAGAAGCCTATGATAGATACAAGTTGACATGCAACCAAGTTACAAAGGAGGTTAGGCAGGCGAAGGCAGATTATGAGAAATCCTTGGCAAGGGATGCAAAGAAAAACAGCAAAGAGTTCTTTACTTATGTAAACTCTAGAAGGAAGGGGATGAATCAGATTGGTCCACTTGATATTGATGGGTCAACTGTTGATGATCCTGCTCAGGTAGCTAACAAACTAAATGAATATTTTGCATCGACATTCACACATGAGGAGTTATTCAGCAAGGGGAATGCCAGAGGTGTATTCAACTCTAGCAGTAAGCTACAGAATCTTGAAATAACTGGGAGTAAAGTGGAGGAGAAACTGTTGAAGATAAACACATGAAAGGCACCCGGGGTGGATGGGATCTATCCAGTTATATTAAAGGAGGCAGCAAAGGAAGTAAGCAAACATTTAGCCATAATTATGAGAGCTTCCTTGGACTCAGGGGAGGTACCCATAGACTGGAAATGTGCAAATGTGACCCCAATTCACAAAGGAGGATCAAAGGCTGACACAAGTAATTATAGACCTGTGAGCTTAACTTCTGTTCCAGGAAAATTAATGGAGGCACTGGTTAAAGAAGCACTGCAGGATCATTTAGACAAGACTTCAGTTATAGCTCAGACACAGCATGGTTTTGTTAAGGGGAAGTCTTGCCTGACCAACTTGATTGGATACTATGATGCAGTCACAAAAGAACTGGATGCAGGGAATAACTTTGATATTATATACTTGGATCTTAGAAAGGCTTTTGATACTGTTGCACATGGAAGACTGCTACACAAATTGGAGCAGTGTGACATTGGAGGCAAATTGCTGCTATGGATAAAGGGGTGGTTGAGGGGGAGAAGACAGAGAGTGGTAATCAATGGACACTGCTCATCGTGGACTAATGTTATTAGTGGAGTCCCTCAGGGCTCAGTGTTGGGTCCATTATTGTTTTCTGTATTTATAAATGATATTGATGATGGTATATCAAGCTTAATGTCCAAGTTTGCAGACGATACAAAGGTTGGCAGGGTTGTCAAGGACACTACTGACACTATGCTGCTGCAACAGGATCTGGAAAGGTTGAGCAGATGGGCTGAGAGGTGGCAAATGAAGTTTAACATTGACAAATGTAAAGTACTACACATGGGAAACAGCAACCCCAGAGCAACGTATCAACTCTGTGGTACTACACTGACAGTGGTAGAGAATGAAATGGACTTGGGGGTGGTTGTGCAGGCAGATATGAAGTTCTCTGAGCAGTGCAGACGGGCTGCAAGAGTAGCTCATGGAGTATTGTCAATGATATACAGGAATTTTTCCAGCAGGGATAAGGAGGTGATTATTCCATTGTATAAGGCAATGGTCAGGCCACACCTAGAGTACTGTATACAGGTCTGGAGGCCTCATTTCAAGAAGGATGTAGAGCTGCTGGAACGAGTACAGAGAAGGGCAACAAGATTAGTGAATGGAACAAAGGGGTGCTCTTACGAAGAAAGGCTTAAGTTTTGCAAATTACAGTGTCTGGAGACTAGGCTCCAGCGAGGTGATCTGATAGAGGTGTATAAAGCCTTGAATGGTTTAAGCATGCTCAATGCTGATGGGATTCTTCCTCTAGCTCAGAAAAATCACCTGAGAGGGCATAAATTCAAATTGAGGAAAGACAGATGTAGGATAGACGTGCGGAAATTTGCCTTTAGCCAGCGGGTGGTTGGTTGGTGGAACAGACTTCCATCCCTTGTGGTGGAGGTTGATAGCCTAAATAAGTTTAAGGCTCAGCTGGACAGGTATTTTGAACGAACAGAGGGGTGAAGTGGAAGTGGGTTTTTTTTTTTTTTTTTTTTGGCTGATGCTGCATAAGCTTGCTTTCTTGCATCAAATGCCTCTACTAATGCTAATGCTAATGCTAATAACTATCAATCACTTTTCCGAAATCGCAGTAATAGCACAGAGAAATCACTCAGTCACAATCGCTTGGCACCCGGGGCTCACGTAAAGGTACTCACGTCGTGGCAATTGAAGTATTGCAGCATCCTGCTTATTCCCCTGACCTTACTTCTTGTTGTTCTTTCTGGGTTTAGCGAAAAAAGGGGCTACTGAGGTCAAATACACCCTAGACCTTGTAGCCTCGAATTTCTTTGTCTTTCCTATCCTGAATTCCTTTCGTCGTGAAAAAAAATACTTTGCTGCTTATGATGATGTGATTTATGCTACTTGGACGTGGATTGAAGGACAGTCATATAACTTTTACTAAAGTGGCCTGCGGGAGGTAGTGAGGGGAAGCAGAAATGTGTCATTTTGCGTGGTGACAATGTTGAAAAAATGTAATACAGTGTTTATTTAAAACTTTCTATCATAACTACTTCTGGGCGAACAATCTTTTTTTTAACACCCGTGGTATAACGCTAATTTAGATATTCCAACTGTTTGGAATATTTAAATTTTATGCTAGTCCCTTAGGGGGCAGGATTCGCTGGTCTTCAGTTTATTAGAGCCAGGATTTTAAATTGCTTGTACCCATATTTGGGCTTCCTGGGTACGGGAGCTGCTGGCATCCATTGCTATTACACTTTCTCCAGTGGATGCCGGATTCATTGCTGTGTTCACCACACGTGATTATAGGAGACCGTCGCACCCATAGGACTTGAGCTTATTCCTATAGGTGCTGGAAATATATTTAGTTTAGCACGTGTATATTTGGGCCCACGTCCTGGTAGCAAAGCTGCCAGAAACAGCTAAACAACACACACACTACATAAACATAGCACTAGACTCATTTCTGGCCATTGTACAGAGTTTTGTATATCATCATAGAGAGCCACGGCGGAGATGAACTAACGTTTAAGGGCCGCCTTCAGTAAGACACAACACAATGTCCATGTCCACATTTGCAACTACTCTTACAAAGTAAGCTTCGTAATTTTATTTGTATTTTAAATACCACTGTGCTATTATATACACCTCATATACTGTACATTATACAGGCACACAAAAACGCATAGGCATTCTTATGATATTCCTGTAATCATTTTAAACGTTTTTCTGCCGATTATTATTATTAATAGATTTGGAGAAAGGCATACAATGAATAAAATTAACAATTTGTTGGCTAGTGTTGATGTCATATTCAGAAGTTATCCTATTTTCAAACTAAAATATTTAATATGAGAATTTTTGATTCTTAATGATTCAGTAGATTAGAGTTGCTTTACATAAATAATACTCTCTATTTACAGTGTGGAATGTATTATATGTAGTAATTTCATTTTTTTTCTCTTTTTTGTTTAATAATAAATTTGTTTGGAAAACTGTTTGATGAATTATAACTTGTTGTCAAGAAATTTAATTTTCTTATCAAGTTTATTTATTGTAAACAAATAAATAAATTGTAATTGTATTTAATTGGTGAATAAATTATGTTTTAATGATAAAAAAATTGTTACAATTCAACTGCAGGTTAATATATTTAATTCGTGAAATTTCGTTGAATATTAAATCTTTAAAAAGAATTGAATTTAAAATTATCATTCTTAAAACTATACATTCTGAAAACAACGTGAGTGATAAGTGCAAATTGCTCTTCTCTTCGCATTCCTGTTATTCCATATCTCGATGGGAGTCCAGGTTGTGACGCAACCTGAATACATGGAAGTCGGCCCTATTCTATAACTATGTAGAGGATCACGAAGGGCTCGTACATGTTTCGCTCTGCCTGACATGTCCTTTTGTAAAGCAGAATACGAAAAAATATATATATTTACTACAGTAGTCAGTGTGCTCTTCACAACTTTGTGGAACTGTGTGATTGATGGTTTGGCTTATCTGCAGGAGACAAGATTATGTATAAGAGTAAACTGCGATCAACAGCGATATAACTTGAGTTTTTTCTGGTGCCCTAAAACAAAGAAGAAAAAGTTCTGTCGTACAAAAATCATCTCTGACGCAGAAAAAACTGTTTACTAAATCCTCGTAGTCCTAACGTCAATGTTTCTTGCTACATGAAAATTCCGGAGGAGCTTGGAAACACGTTCGAAAGAAGTGCTGTGTACAGCAGGAAACGAGAATTTTGCATCAAAACAACAGCTTGTTCAAATGTCGAAAATATACCGTTTAAACTGTTATGGAGGCTCATTTTTGAGGGAGGAGATGTTTGAAATCCCAATTTCGCCAAGAGCTTTCCTTCAGATGTTTCTTTTCCCCCCCTCAAGGTTTCGGTAACAAATCCCCTGGATAATATGAAATAGGAAAACAAACAGAAATTACCAAAAAATTCTTAAAACGTTCCTCTCCCTGATTTCATACATTAGAAGTTCTGCTTCTACCTGAAGGAAACCTCTGATGTATGAAATCTGAATTACTATCTCTGTTCGTGCTTCAAAACGGTAAGGGCTTCCTACAATGGTTGTCAGGAAGTATTTTCGAAATGTGAGAGGGATGGAATAGGTGCTTCAACCTAATGTTTCAGTGTCCTGAAAGAAGACATCATGGTGACTGAAAAGATTTAAGTTAACAAACAGCAAATTTACTTTTTACTTTTGTGAGATCCATCCAACCAAGAATTTTTTTTTTGTTTGTTTATAGGTTTTACGGCGCAAGGGCAACATGGTCATAATGCGCCTAACTATGGTGATTTTCAGTGCTCTGTTTTGTTTTGTTTTTTTTCAACCAAGAATTTGTCTAGTTCTTCCTTGAATTTATTCAAACTATCACTTCCACATCAACGACAGATGGAATAAATTTTAAGTAATGTGCAACGATCTGCACCCTACTTACTGGAGGATATAGCCCGTAACATGTACAGGCTCTTTGTGCAACTTGTTTGAATTTGACGGATGCGAGGTAAGAACATCAAATTTTTATTGAATATCGGGCCGAATAATTTTGTTTTAGATATAAATAATATAAAGAAATTTTCTGTTTATACTCCGGGACGACCAAACGGCCAGAGGAGGTCACAAGATAGACAGAATACTAGAAACAGCACCATATTCAGCAGTCACGGGCTTGAACCCCGGTCACTCAGGGCACGTGTACTTATGCACCTGGGCGCCTGACCACTTGGCTACGGAGGCCCTTTATATTATACTGGGATTACGTTTTGTCCGAACTTTAGTGTTGGTTCCGGGTGAAGATTGCGCTTTCGACAAAAGTGGACGCATCCGGTCCTTTGGGATGAAAACCTGAACTCATCTGCCATTGTCCAAGAATTGATACGGTCAATGATTCGATGCAATTTCCTTTCGATAACTCTCATATTGCATGATTGTGAAAAGCTGAGAGAGCGAGAGAGAATTACACACGAACTTGGAACAACCGTTTTGAGACAGAGTTCTATATAAAAATGGTAATGTCCCCCTAAGACCAATTTAATAAAGAGGGCAATGTGTCCCCTAAGACCAAAGTTATATATATCTTTTAAAATTCCATATCTCCAAGCCGTGTGGTACGCTTTTTCCATATCAAAGAAAACCGACACCTGGTGCTCACGTTTCAGGAAAGCATCACGTATAGATGTTTCCAAGCGGATTAAATGGTCAAGTGTTGACCTGTTCCGAAGTGTTGACCACTTCGGAAGCCACACTGTATCCTGGAAAGGAGGTCGTTAGCTTGTAAATACCACAAAAGACGAGCATTGACCATTCTTTCCAGGATCTTGAACAAGCAGCTCATCAGAGCGATAGGACGGTAATTTTTTTGTATTTTTGGATCCTTTCCTGGTTTCGGAAATAGAAGGACGGTTGCCATATGCCATGAGTCCGGAAATGTCTCTTCAATATAGATTGTATTATAGAGCAAGAGCAAACGTTCCATGGATTCCGATGAAAGGTGTTTAATCATCTCATAATGGATGTCGTCTGGTCCAACAGCACTCGCCTTGGATAGTGATTGTTGTTGTTGTTGTTGTTATGGGAGTTTAAAGGCGCATAAGCTATTATGGCTATAATGTGCCTATTCATTTTTTATATAGAAAATGAACAATTTTCATAAAATCAGAAAAGATTAAAAAGTCGAATCTGCTTCAGAAAATTGAAAAATTCGAAAATATTTGCCTTGTCACCAATGAGAGTCTCTAAAGTTATTGGTTTATCAAGATTTACCAGTGATAGCAGGGTTGATGTTCTGTCTTGTCTATAGTAGGGGCAGTCAATGAGTATGTGTTTAACAGTCTGATTTATATAACAATGTGGACACTGTGGTGGATCGTCTCCTCTAAGTAAATAAAGATGGGTTAGATGGGTATGGCCTATTCTTGCCCTTGATAGGACTACTTCTTCTCGTCTTGATGTACGGATACTGCAGCGCCAAATTTTCGGATCATGTTTAAATTGAAAGAGTTTATTATTTGTTTGAGAGTGACAGATTTTTGTCCATTCTGACAAGCATGCAGCTTGAATAGTTAATGCACAGTCTGATGGCGGAACAGGGATATTAGTTAAGTCTAAGCTAGTTGGATTTTTTGCAGCTTTATCAGCCAGTTCATTGCCCAAAATACCAGAATGTGCTGGAATCCAACAGAAGATGACCTGTTGATGGCGTTCTTCAATTTTTAGTAATATGCTTCGTATTTCGTCTATAACAGGGGGAACTTTATATGAGAAATTACATAAAGCCATGATTGAACTAAGCGAATCGGTGTAAATAACAGATTTTAAAGATCGATCAGCACAGAGATTTTGTAAGGCCAGTTTAATTGCATATAATTCAACTGAAAAGATACTGAATTCAGATGAAAGGGATACTGAAATAACGATATTCGGAAACACTGCATCTCCTCCAACGTTTGAAATAGATTTAGAGCCATCTGTATAAATTGGGGGAAAATCAGTATATCTTTGAGTGTGAACTGCATGAAGTTGTATGATATTAGATGCTTGTAAAATTCCCTTTCCCCATTGGCAGAGATAAGTGTCACAAGTCATCAGGGGAAGAGAAGCCCATGGTGGTTGACATCAGGTGGCTATCTGTTGTACGGAATGAACGGAAAGATTCCAAACTTCCATCAGTTCAAGGAGGCGAAGACCAGCTGGCTTTACTATGCTAGGTTTTCTAATGGTGGATTGAACAAATATGACTGAATGGGATGCGAGGCAAAACTTTGTATCTTAACAGCATACTTTAGTAACAGTGTTTTTCTACGTAATGATAGTGGGGGCTCGTGAGCATCAATATAGCGACTATGTGTGGGCGATGTTCTAAAAGCACCAAGTGCAATCCTCAAAGCACTGTGCTGAATGGGATCAAGCCAGCGTAATGCGCTCATTCTGACAGAATCATAGATGGGAGCTCCATAATCATAGATGGAAGCTCCATTAATCAGGATCTGATTAATGATTTGTATAGCCGAAGCAGAGAAGTACGATCTGCACCCCATGTTTGGGCGGATAAAGCTTTAAGTATGTTTAACTTTTTTAGAGAGGAAGTACGTACATTTTTAATATGGTCTATAAAATTTAACTTTTTGTCAAGGATTAATCCTAGAAATCTGATGTTATTAGTGACCGGGATGGAGACATTAGAAATTTGAACTTCGATATCCGGATGAAGTTTGCGCTGCCTACAAAAATGGATAGTAACTGTTTTCTGCTGGGAGAGCCGACAGCCATTGAGGCTAGCCCACTGTCGTATTTTATTAAGTGATATCTGAAGCTGCCGTTCAATAGACCTTATATTTTGGGAATGGCAAGAGATGGAAAGTGCATCTGCATAAAGATAAGTCTCGACTGTATTTGGAAGCTGTCTTGTAATAGAATCTATTCTAAGAGCAAACAGAGCGGCACTTAATATTGAACCTTGTGGAACACCTTCTTCCTGCATTAACGTTGCAGAGAGGGCATGTTGGTACTGAACTTGAAACGATCTAGTGTGTAGGAAGTTTTGAACAAATATAGGAAGGTTGCCCCGCAGACCAAAGGAGTAAAGATCACTAAGTACGCCATGCCGCCAGGTTGTGTCAAAAGCCTTCTCTATGTCTATTGAAACCATTACAAGATTACAAGATGTTCACGTTTAACAAAGGCATTTCGAATGGCGAATTCAGCTTTGACCATAAGATCTAAGCACGACCTATTTTTACGAAAGCCATATTGACTATGGCTCATTAGATGTTCTGACTCAATGATCCAGACGAGTCTTCTGTGGACAATCTTTTCTAGGATTTTGCTGAGGCAGCTTGAGAGAGATATCGGTCTATAGCTATGGGGGTTAGTTGGATCTTTCCCAGGCTTTAGAAATGCCAAAACAGTAGAGTGATGCCAGGAAGCTGGAAAAATATTTTCTTAAAAAATACGATTATAAAAAACCAGCAGCAAGCACAAAGCTTTGTCATCAAGATGTTGTAGCATGATATAATAAATCCCATCTGGCCCTGCAGCACCATTGTGAGCTGTTCTAATAGCATGCAAAAGTTCAGAGTATTGTAGAGGTTTGTTATATGAACGAAGGCAGGCAGTTTGAACGTTAATAGCATGCTTTTCTTGGTGTTTTTAACTCGTTTGAAAGATGCAGAATAGGCTGATGCTGCTGAGATTTCAGCAAACGTATCGCCCAAAAGTATTAGCAATATCTAAGGGACTGGATAGGTCTTGCCCTTTCCAAGAGAGGACTGGAGAAGGTATAGTAGGAAACTTACCAGATAACTGTCTAATTTTTTTCCATATAGTTTTCGGATCAGTGTTTCTGTTAAAGGTCGATGCAAAACGGGTCGAGGATTCTTTCTTGGCTTGCCTTTGTACAAATCGTGCTTTTGCTCTTAGCTTCTAATAATTAACGAGATTGGTTGTGGTTGGACATCGCCGAAATAAATTCCAGGCTTTAATTTTTGCTTACTTTGTTTTTGTGCATTTGTCATTCCACCAGTAATTATAATGCTTGCGACCAGGGAGATTTCATAATGGTATTGTGTCTTGGCCACTTTTAGGAGATATGACGTGACGATTATCAATATTCTGGAGCTGGATTTTTTCCTCGTCAAGAGAGATTGATGATCGAAATTTTTCCCAGTTTGCACGAACAAATTTCCATTTCCTGCGGAGTTTGTTTGAAGGAGTCTGTGATTATTAAAAAATTGCATATGATTGGAAGGTGGTCACTGCCCATAGGATCATTTAAAACGTACCACTCTATGGTTGGAAAGAGTATTGGAGAACAAATTGAGAGATCTATTGCTGAGGTGTGTCCAGTTGGGAGTTGTATGTGAGTGTACGCACCAGTATTGAGTATGGTAAGATTTTGCGACTCTAGAAAGCTTTCAACGAGTCGACCACGTGTGTCTAGTTTAGGATCGCCCCATAAAGGGTGGTGCCCGTTAAAATCCCCGAATAAACAGAGAGGTGGAGCCATCTGTATGAAGAGATCTTGAAGATCTTTTAAACAGTAAGTATGGTTTGGTGGTAGGTATATTGAGACAAGTGTTATTGAAATATGGAGAGTTATATGAACAGCAACAGCTTCTATTTCAGTTTGAAGTGGAATATGTTTAGTTGGGATCTTTGAATTTATCACGATTTCTATACCACCATGGGCAGCATTTGCTGTGTTACGATCTCTTCGATAAAGACAATAGTTTTTTATTGAAGGAGAAATTTGCGAGGTTAGGTAAGTTTCCTGAAGACAAAGGGCAACTAGAGAATATCGGTTAATTAGATCACGGATATCATCTGTGTTGAAACGAAAGCCTCTGCACTTCCATTGTAAAATAGAAGGCATTACTTGTGTTTAATTGATGGAGCTGTATCTGACTGCTTTTTGAAGGTTACTGGCTTATGAGTTCTAATTTAGATTTATCTTTTTTGGAGAAAACCGGCCGACCTGTGTCCGTTTCTTCTTCTGCACGGATTTCTAGAAGGGGATCTTCCTGTACGGATGTGCCATCTGTGTCCATGGTTGTGTCCTGAAAATTTTTCACTACATTTGCCTTTGAACTATGAGATATGGTATCTATGACTGAAGTGGGAGATGCCGCTGGTATTGTCAGAAGAGTATTATTTGCCTGGTCAGAGAACGTGTTGGATTGTTGCTTAGAAAGAACATTTCTAGCCCAATCAGAAATTGATTTTATAGTGGGAACTGTTACATCAGTTTGAGTGGAGACTGTCTGATATTTTTTTACAGCATTGGCATAAGTCATATTTTTGGTTATAGTAGGAGAAACTAATTTTCTCGCTTTTGGGTAACTTACTTTGTTCTCAACCTTGTATTTTACTATTTTTTTCTCGGTTTTTCCACTTTTCACATGTCTTTGAATATGCAGGATGGTCACTTTTGCAGTAGTTTGGGCAGGTCATTTTTGTAGCTGTACAGTTACTTTGTATATGATCTGAGGATCCACAATTAGGGCAGACAGGAACTCCTCTGCATACAGTTTGTGAGTGGCCAAAATTTTGGCATTTGTAACACCTTAAAGGGTTTGGAATGTAAGGGCGGAAGCGGCAAAGTAAATAACCTGCTTTTACAGAGGAGGGTAAGTTGGGTGTATTTGAAGGTGAGAATAATATTTCTTGTAGGTGTAAGTTGATTATCGTTTTTAACCATTATTCGTCTTGCTTCAATTACGCGTTGTCCCTGCAGCTCTTGGGTTATTTCTTTCTCGGTGACGTTCAATTAGTCCCAACTGGATATCACACCCTTCTTGGACAGTGAGAGTGCTGCTTTCAGCTCGCACTGTGTAAAGGGCTGATTGTGTTCCTCGCAATTGTTAGAGGACAGCTTCAAGTGATGTTATTCTGACCTTTGTTTGATCGCGAGGAACTCTGCGGGTATATGATGTTTCTGAAGACACTTCAGCGAATAGAGACTCGGGGGAAAGGAAGATATCCCAGAGATGTTTGAAAACGTTTCCCCAAGAGCATTGGCTATTGCAATCGGCTCTGCAGTAGTGCATCCATTATAGTCTAGGATCGATGAAGGGTGGGATGTATATTTTCCCTTCATTTTCCGGATTTTATCCCAGACCACCTTAGCACTGGTAGACTGGGTAATCGATGACGTAAAACGGATTCATGATTCTTTCTGACTCTGGTGGGCAGTGTACCGAGCTCTGGCTCGTGCGCGTTTAAAGGGTATAAGTTTGGCCGTGGTGGGATATCTGCGGGATATCCCTCATGCTTTGTTTTGCGCCTTTTTAGCTTCTGTGCATTGTGAATTCCACCATGGTTTGAGAAAAGATGGAAACGGGGCAGATGTTTTTGGGATTGCAATTGCAGCTGCATGGACGATGTTTTCTGTAATGTACGTGACTGCATCATTGATAGGCTCCTGATTGACCATAGTGATTTCAAAATTTGCCTGATGTTGAAAGGCATTCGAGTCAGCCAGATCAAACTTCCACCGTGGTAACCTAAAACGCAGATGTGGTCTCCCAGTGTGGAAGCAGGTTATCACAGGGAAGTCATCATTTCCTTATGGGTTCTCCTCCACTTCCCAAGTGAGTGAAGGGAGAAGAGAAGGGGGAGCAGATAGATAGATCAATGGCAGAAAACGTACGGATAGGCATGTGGAATTAGGTGTTTGTTCCAATATTTAGAAGGGAGAGATCATTGTCATTTAGCATAAGCTATATGACTCGTCCCCTTCCTTCCATTGATGCTAGCAACTCCCCACAGGGGATTATGTCCATTAAAATCCCCGAGAAGTAAGAAAGGGGAAGACAACTGCATTACAAGATCATCAAGGTCTTCCTGGGCGATGCCAGTCCCAGGTGACAAATAAATAGAGCCAACGGTTAATAAAAATCCCACTTTAAGGCGAATTGCAACAGCCTCTATACCGGTTGTAATTAGTAAGGGCTGAACTGGGGTCTGGTTGTCCACAAGGATAGCGACTTCTCCATGAGTGGGACCATCTACAATTCTATCCTTACAAAAAATTGAGATGCTATGCAAGGTGGGATCATCATTTGCCTTTAGATAAGTCTCCTGCAAGCAAAAGCACACTGACTCGGGCTTTTGCAGGAGGGCCTTGATTTAATAAGTATTTCGTTGGAATCCACGATAATTCCATTGTAGGAATTTGGCCATTATTTTGGCTTGGTGGGTCCGTCAGGCGGCTTCTGAGGTGCTGAGAGCTTACTTTTGTCAGTCTTGGGTTTATCTCTTTTGGGGGAGGATGGACGCTGTCCCGTGTCCATTTCTTCCTCCGCAAAGAGTTCCAAGACTGATTCGTCCGGTACATCGTTGTCCTCTACATCCATTGTTTCTGTTATTATTGGTGGCTCTTCTTTACCACTTTGTTTTGGTAGTGGTGGAGCACTAGGAGTACGGATATAGGAGTGGCAGCTGACTGTGTTTTTTGGTGGGCTTTTGTGAACTCAATAAATAGTGTACAATCGGAATGAATGACTCTCTTGGTGGTAGAATCATCTCAGTTTGTGTACCGATAGTGCACTTCGCAGAAACCTTCTGAGCATATGAAGGCTTCCCGCTATTTATTGGTTGTATGCTTTTTCTAGCTTCTGGGTAGGAAGTGTTTAGCTCTGTTTTTAATTTCTGAATTTCCTTTTCATCTTTCCACCGCTGGCATGCTCGAGAATATGCAGGGTGTTCTCCTTGGCATTTAGTACAACTTGGCTTATAAGTTAAACCTTCGTTGCTTTCGTGGTCTTTCGCACCACATCGAGCACAGGAAGGGTTATCATGATAAGCTATTTGTGAGTGGCATTTAAAACACCTCAGTGGGTTTGGAATATAAATTCTCAGTGGGCAGTTTAATTACTCTACCTTGATGGAACTTTGCGGCCGTGGGGTGTTAAACATTAGGATGAGAACTCGGGTAGGGACGAGATTTCCATCCTTTCACATTGACATTCTTTTGATAGCCGTCACTCCTTGTTCTTTCAATTAAGAGCAGATCTCATCTTCAGAGACATGAAGAAGGTCCCACTCTGAAATGACACCTGGTGAAGAGTTCAAAGTTTTGGGAGGGATTACGTAAATAGGTATTCCCCCTATTGATGTGGCTTTCAGGATTTTTTCCGCCTTTTTCTTATTTGTAGCCTCGACCCAAAGGTCGCCAGAACGCAGTCGTTTTACAGATTTAGGTGATCCAGCAGACCCTTCTAATTTTTCTGGATAAAGAAGGGTGACATCTTCCCAATTGACTGCTCTCCGGTGGAATGGAGAATGAGGAAGAGAGGTGTCACTGATGGTGGTGTACCCTCAGTTCTGCTCTCTTAGCAGAATTGCTCTCACTATCATCAGACGATCGATTAGGTAGGGGCCTTGTTGGGTCCCAGAAGAAGAAGGATTTAAATTACTCATAGGAGTAAGATAAAAATTTCAGATGTCCTAAGTACCTCACCCACCACGGAGCCCTACTAGGGAACGCTCACTCGTGAACTAGCAGGTACTGCGTACACGAATGGGACGCCAAGTTAGTTTAGAGGCACCATACCCACGTTTCCAATAAGCCTTGATCCCGTCCCAGGACCAAAGGGCGGGAGACTTATTGGAACGCAGTTGACCCTAGCAGTAAGAACCACCCGCTGATTGATCCCAGTTGGGCAGGTCCAGACCACCCGTTTTGTCCAAGCAGGGGCCAAAGTGGTGTATCAAGGCTGGGCCCCTCAACCACCAAGATCCCCCTTTCCGAATTCCACGGGTCGCGGCGCACAGCTGCATACGCCGGATTCCAACGATGTAACCCTGGAACCAAGGTATTGGCGTTAGATCCCAGTGATACCAATCTGGCACACCAGCAGCATCACTAGGAGGTCCCCTCACCACGTACAGGTGCCCACGTCGAGGAGAAACACACAGCAGTTACACATGATAAATATACACGGTAAATAATAAATCCAGTAATTCTATATGCGAAATTTAACATTTACATTTAATAGAGTTCGCAATGCGTGCTGTTTACAGAACTTCATAAAATGCAGCATATCTAAAACATTTCCAAATAAAACAACTTATGTTCACCACTACTTTTATTTTACAACAATGTTACCTAATAATTAAGCATTCTTTTATAATGAAAAACCACTGCAATTCATGTAAAGTGCAGCAGGCTTACAAAATTCTCACAGCAAGACATGTGTACATAAAAAGCAGGAGGAATGATAATATTAGATCTCAGTTCTGCAGACAGAGAACAACGTTTTACTTACATAATTACAGAAACTTTTTACTTAAATAATTACAGAAACTTTTTACTTAAATAATTACAGAAACTTTGCAATGGAATATCATTAAATAGGTTGCTAATGTTTACAATGGAAAAACTACTCGCCAAAGGAGTATCAGAACTTCCGGGAGTAAAATCTGAGACTCGGTAGCCCTTGAAAATTCGTCTCGGCTCCTGTCATGCAGGTATTGCTCAACTTCTGCCATCAACGGAATCTAATCGAGCCATTTTCCACGTGATGAAAGAGAATACAGTAATGCATTTTTCTCAACGTTTGAAAACGTATAAAGACAGGAGAAACTAAGGCTCTGAGGCGTTACTATATTGTATCTATAATCGCCTGCAATTTTCAGTCGGTCTTGTAGTTTGTTGGACAAAAAACCAGAGTTTCCGGAAAGAAATATCATGAAACCTTCGCCTGAGACCGAATAATTCAGCCACGTTGTGAAAAAGCTGATAATAATTCTACATCACATGTTGTTGTACACTTATTTTTGTCCTTTATTTTACATAACATGTAACATGAATGGTATGACAAACAATGAGAATGGTAGATTCATTTCTAACTTCTACAGGGGATTGCTCATAAATATATCAGAAGTTTTTGACTGATTAACGTATAGTGTTTCCTTAGTGCATTTTGAGAGATAAAATTTCTCTTAAGAGTGAAATTAAAATTACATTAAAATTTAAAGAGAAGCAACAGTTTTATGACATATCTTCGGACGATTGCAAATGTCGCTTTTCTTTTACAAATTCAGAAAACTCAGAAGAATGCATTATTCTTTCCAGAATTGTTCTGTTGTCGGGTTTCTTCTCGCTGTTAATAGTGATGGGCATTGAAGTGGGGACTGTGACTGTAGTTGGCAGGATTTCTTTTTTTTGTTGACAATTCATGTTCACCTTTGACCACACTCCCATGGAAACGGTTAGCTTTTTTATGGGAGAAGCACCATATTCTCTTTGACAGTTTTCAGAAAGCATTGCAAACTGGTAGTTGCTTGAATCAAATGCATTATAACGGTAATAACTGTGAGGTCCATAGACAGGTTTCAATCCGAAGTCTTCTGCAAGCGAAGAGAAAAGTTCAATGCAGTTGCCAATGTTATCCACGAAAATAATGATAGCATCCTTCTTCATGTTGCGAAACACCTCCTGTTGTGGAAAAACAAACTGTTTAGAAATTGCGCAAAAACACAAAGAAAACAAACATAATTTAAATAAACGTAAACTTTCAAATTTAATCAGCAGAAGTTTTCTACAGTTAAAAATTACACTCAGTAGCTGCTGAAACATTACTATTCACTTGTGATCGGATGTACATAACAGATTTAACACGATTTGTGTTTCTTACCATGTCAGCATAGCATCACGCAATGGCTTTGTCATACAGTTATTTTCGGATCACGGTTCTTTTTGCTCGAGTGACGTTTTTTGGTTTTTAAGATCCTGAACTGTTTCTTCTTCAAAAACCTTTAATAAATCCCATTCAGTGGTCACTCCCTTGAAAGAACTGAGTGTGGTACGTGGGATGACTTGAATTAGAATTTCACTGAAATATGAGAGCCGTAATAAATCAGAATTTCTCACATATCCAATCCAGTTAGTCCCTATTAGTAAATCTCCTGATTGGAGACGTTTCACCATCTTTCGTGAACCCGAGGAATTTAAGACCGAATGATGAAAGGAGAGAGCTTAGCTGTGTTCAGAGAGAAGGTATTAGCAGGAATGCTGGTGATTCATGTGTTTGTTTGTTTGTAGTTTAGTGACGCAAAAGCTGCTTCGGCTATATTGCGCCTGTTCAAGTTTTGTTATTTTCAGCTATGTTAATACTGACATTGGAATATTAGATGCGATTGGTAAGTTTAATTAGACTGAAGTATGTAAAGAGTTCCTTTACGTCTGAGTTTTCTCCCATAATGAGTTTAAGGCTTAATGGTTCTTAATGCGATTTGAATGCTGATTGGTGGGCAATTTGGTAACGTGGACATTCTATGATGAGTTGCTTCACTGTTAGTATGGTTAGACACTGAGGGCATTGTGGAGGATCATCTTTCACCAGGAGATAAGAGTGTGCTAAATGTGTACGTGCAATGCGAAGCCGGGCGAGGACAAGCTCTTCGTGTCTGTTTGCCAGAAAAAGTGATTTCCACGATTTCGGCTGCTGTTTGCTGATTCCTGCTGCCAGTGTCCTTTTCATTCTATTGATCAATTTCATGATTGTCATTTTGTTGAGAGCTCTTGGGCTCTAAACGTGGATAATACTAAATACTACATCTGTCTCCACGTGGCCCCACCACCTGGAGACAGATGTAGTATTTAGTATTAGTATTAGCAATGGCCACATGGTGCAAGAAAGCCTATGGCTTATGCTGCACCAGTCAAAAAAATAAATAAATAAAATAAAAAATAAGAAAATAAAATAAACAATAATAATAAAATAATAAAAAAATAAAATAAAATAATAAATAAAATAATAATAAAATAAATAAAATAATAAATAAATATAATAAAATAATAAAAAATAAATATAATAAAATAATAAGAAAAAAATTAATAAATATGAGAAAAGGAAATGGACAACCTAAGTGTTTCCCTCCACCCTTAGGTAATTATCCAGCTGACCTTTGAATTTCCCAAAACTATCAGCCTCTACCACCCATGTAGGTAACTTATTCCAGTAATTTATAACTCGCTGGCTAAAATAAAACTTCCTGCAATCCAGTCTAAACATCTCCCCCTGTAACTTGAAATTATGGCCCCTTGAAAGTATGGCCCCTTGTTCTTTGTGAAAATTTTGTCCTCATTCATTTTGCTTATGCCTCTCAGATCCTTAAACACCTCAATCAAGTCTCCTCTAAGGGGCCTAGTTTCCAAGCCTGCAACTCACATATTTGAAGTCTTTCCTCATGTGGACGCCCTTTTTGCCGATCTCACCAGGCGATTTACCCATCTCTGGACCCTTTCAAGAAGAACAATGTGGTTCTTTAAGTGCGGTCTCCACATCTGAACACAGTATTCCAAGTGTGGTCTAACAAAAGCCTTATATAATGGGATTATGACGTCCTTATCTCTACTAGCAATTGTTCGATACATCATCGATAGGACACCATGGGCCTTCCTTGCAACCTGTTTACAATGCTCAGAGAATTTAAAGTCCGACCGTATCGTAAAACCCAAGTCTTTTTCCTCCACTACCGGCTGAAGTTATCCAAGTGTATAAGTTATTTTGCGGTTATTGTTTCCCAGGTGCAATACCTTTTATTTTGCTGGATTAAAGCATAGATGCCATTTTTCTGACCATCCCTGAAGTCTATCTAGGTCATTCTGGCCGACCGAGTTAGCTGGGTGGGTAAAGTGCCTTCCTGGCAACCCAGAGGTCGTGGGTTGGAATCCCGCCTCAGGCTTGGATCAGAGTAGAAAATGCAAAACCTTGGGAGGTGCAATACGGCCACAGAAGCCGATGCGTCAACAACTAACAAAAAAAAAAAAAAAAAAGTCATTCTGAAGAATCTCTGCTTGGCGGCGATAATTAACTACTCTACCAACCAATCTTTATATCATCTGCAAATTTACACATCACGCTCTCTTTCCCTTCAACAACAGTGGTCCTGATACTGATCCTTTGTCTGCGCGGGTAGCACAGTGGTATCGTTACCGTCCTCCCCACACCGGGTGGAAAAGGCCTGGGTTCGAATCCCGTCGATGACGCGAGAAACTTTAATGGACTTTTTTCACTCCGTGGCTGAGTTAGTCGGTCTCAGGCGTAGATAGCAAAGTTTTTCTCCCCAGTAACTGGGGTTTTTTCGTCCAGAACAGGCAAATCGACCATAGAACATACGCAATTTACAGATACAAAATACGGGTTAATGTATTTAATTACGGGCAACCCTATAATAATAATAATTTGATACTGATCCTTTTGGGGAACCCCACTTCTTACATCAACCCGATCTGAGGAATATCCATTTATCCAAACCGTCTGCCTCCTGCCCATCTAGCTATCCATCTATTTTACCTGTGATTCTAACTGTGGGAGGTGGGGGTCTTATTATTTTGTTTTCGCTTTCTCTATCAATATGCTTACTCAATTAAGGAGCTAAACAGTAATAAAGAGAAGTGCCCTCAAACCTCGGATACCCACGTGACTCCTGACTGCTGTAACTAAATCAGAAAATTCCCAGTCCAGAGGGCGTTGTGATTTCCCTCGGTCCTGTTAAAACCTAATAATGTCGACTAGCCAGTGTCTGAGTCTATGAATAACTACCAACAAATATTATACACTTCATAAGTACAATATCTACAAATACTTCTCAAAATGAAGACAGCTCAAACATATAACTAGCCGATTCTAATCTGGTTACCTCATTATGTTTACTTACTCTTGGTGAGCAATATAGGCATAATTAACAATTTTACTTTTTGTTCTTGCTCTCTAACAGGTTAGACTTCCTTACTTAATATATATATGTATAATTTTTTTCTGACATTAAGGGAATCGTCTACTCTTGAAGCCCTTCCAATTCAGTTTTATTACAAAATTTCATTTATCTTATTTCTCAACACCTTTAAGAAGTTGGCTATAGGTGTATAGCAAGCTGCGATCTATTTTAATATCTACCCTCGGTACGAGAAACATCCTCTACGTGTCAGCTTTCTTAATTAATGAAACTTTTCCCTTCTATGGAGCATTAACTATCTCTGCTCTCCCTAACGTTATCACAATTTTAACGTATCCTATTAATTAACACAATTCATTACCTAAAGCACTCGATCTATTACTTAGTGCTACCAGAGCCTTAGTGTATGTGTATATATATATAAACATACAAGTACTTAGTTCTTATACATTCATTTATGTTGACTTACATATTCCATTTTCACCGCTACACTCCTTTTTTCTATACTGCCCAAACTTTAGGCCTACACCCATATATATATAGATGTCCTGGAATTTTCTTTGTGTCTTATATAGCGTGAAAGTAACAGTCCACTTACTTTATTCCATCCGGCTCTTGCCTTGTATTAAGTTGGTGTTCCCTTGGGTAATTATTGCTGCTGCTTCCATCTTTCTGAAGGATCTCTGGTGCTTGTCGATTAATACATCTAAGGGATGGCCTTCACTCTAGCTTAGTAGGCTGTACTGCTGGCGGATTGTGGTGGACAGTTAAGGACTAGCTTCTCACTTCTCGTATGGATTCCATTTCTCCATAGGGGCATCGCTTTACTTGGAAATTCTCTCCTCCTGTTAGGCACATAATTATCTTAACTTTATACGTACTATCATTATTTTCTCTTACTTCGCCCACAACACCGTTCTTGTTCCGCCTTACGTTCCGACCTCTACTTCGACTCTCTATCTCATCCCCTATCCTTTTCCCCAACATCACATGATATATTTCTCTCTCATCTATTTGTTCGTTCTTCATCGCCTGATCTCTTCCACCAATCGCGTCAAATTCCTTTCTCTTAACTTTTATTTCCCGCCAATATTCTTACTAAGGATAGCGTATTCTTTGTTGCTATTTCTTATTGTTTTCTAAAATTCTTTCCCTACAGCCTTCCCAGAGAATCGCTTACAGCAGCCCTCTTCTACAATTAGTCATGGGCATTCACTGATTCGGCGTGACCACTAAGCCTTTCCTGTTGCTTGGTTTATGCTAGGCTCCTTACTTGCCCTTATTGCAGGTGTGGTGTGCATTTGTCAATTTTAAGTGAACCTTTTAATCATCATTATCTAGGCCTGAGCTCTTAATCGCCCCTTTTGTTAAACTTCGAGTTGTTCTAAGTGGCATTATCCCTTAGAACACTTAAATTTATACTGATATTTTAGTTGATCCTAAATTGAACTTTCTTTAATTACTCTTTCCCTCGCAGAGGCCCAAATACGCCAGATCATGTAAGATCTACTCTTATATAACCTGTTCCAGCTTATAAAAAAGTAACCTATCATGTGGGACTGAGTCAAATGCTTTGCTGAAATCCAAATAAACAATGTCGAAATTACGGTATTCCCAAAGTCCAGCTCTTGAGTAACCCTGTCAAAATAGCTGATCAGATTAATTAAACATGATTTTCCCTTTACAAAACCATGCTGAGTATCCTTCATAATTCCATTTCTATCTATATGATCCTGAATTCCAACTTTGATCATTATCTCCATGATTTTTCTTACTACTGAAGTTAGACTAACAGGCCAGTAATTTCCCACTGCACTCTTAGAACAACCTTTATGTATTGGAGATACATTGGCACTTTTCCAGTCATACGGAATCACTCCCGAGTCCCGTGATGCTCGCATAATTAGCCTCAATGGTTCAATGCACTCACTTGCCGCCTCCCTTAAGATTATAGGGTAAATGCCATCAACCCCAGGAGCCTTACTGGCCTGTAGGATTGAAAGTTTTTTTATTAAATAAACATGTGATCAAGTGGGTTGTTGACGTTAGTGCAGTTAGTTAGTAATAAATACAGGGTGTCTCAAAAATATTGGTACAAACGTTTAGGGAAGATAGGTAACATCTAAAGGAATGTGAATCGCATAGGAACCCATAACCAGAATCACTTTAAGTCGGTGCAGGCGCTGTTCATCAGTTCGCGAGAGGGAAAATTTCTGGTTTACTCATTCAAGCAGTAGTCGCCGCAAAAAAGAGCATGCATCGATATACTAACTGTGAGCTGGCAGACATGCACCTAGTGTATGGATTAGCAGAGGGCAATGGACGAGCCGCTCAACGAATTATGGAGAAAGCTTCCCAGACAGACATGTACCGGACCACCGTTTGTTTGCGCGTGTGCATCAAAATTTGCGCGATTGTGGGTCATTTAGAGGTAACAGGAGTAGTGCGGGCAGACCACGTTCGACGCGAACTCCCGCCATGGAAGAAAGTGTGTTGAATGCCGTCCACAATAATCCTACTACCGGCACACGTGCCGTTGCCTCTGCCTTAGAAGTATCTCTTTTTTTTTTTTTTTTTTTTGATTTGGTAGTTGTTGGCGCATCGGCTTCTGTGGCCATATTGCACCTCCCAAGGTTTTTGCAGTACTTTGATCCAAGCCCGAGGCGAGAATCGAACCCGCGACCTTTGGATTGCCGCGCAGGTACTTTACCCACTCGGCTAGCCCGGTCGGCCTAGAAGTATCTCGTTGCAGTGCACAGCGTGTCTGGCACGACGATTCCTTAAACCCCTTTCATCTCCAAATGGTTCAGTTACTGCTCCCCCAAGACCATCCTGCATGTGTGGCTTTTGCGCAGTGGTTTCTCCAAGAAAGTGTTCAAGACTTGAATTTTCCAGCCTATGTTTTGTTCACGGATGAGGCTTATTTCATTCGGGAAGGATTATTCAATCAGCACAATGCTCAGGTGTGGGCTCACGACAACCCACAACATCGCTTCGCAATAAATGTGTGGGCAGGTATGGTTGGTGACTGCTTAGTCGGCCCATACCTGTTACCATCCCGCATGAACTCAGCTAAATATGGATCTTTCTTGAACAAGTTCTACCAGAGTTACTTGACGATGTTCCAGCAAATGTGAGATGCAACATTTGGTTTCAACATGACGGAGCGGGTGCCCATTATGGAAGGTGTGTTCGTGACCATTTGAACAGGTGTTTTGGGCGTCGATGGATTGACCGTGGTGAAACCGTTGCCTGGCCCCCCACGCTCCCCTGATTTATTGAGCCTTGATTTCTTTCTGTGGGGGACCTCAAATCTATCGTGTATGAATCGCCTGTGGAGACGGAAATGGATCTCTTGGCGAGACTCGTCTGCGCTGTTGCTACTGCCAAAGAAACTCCAGGTGTGTTCGACCGTGTCCGCCAATCCATGCTGCGTCGGTGTTACGCATGCATCGCGTCTCATGGTGGAACCTTGGAGCATCTGTTGTAACATCATAAAATGAATCCATCTCGTACTCCATTGTTAATATTATGTCAAATAAATTTTTGCCACTAATTACTGTCTTGTGTTATTTCTGCTTCTTGTGCCTCTGCTACTACTTTCCCGTGACGTTCCCGGTTATGGGTTCCTATGCGATTCACATTCCTTTAGATGTTACCTACCTCCCCTAAACGTTTGTACCAATATTTTTGAGAAATCCTGTATACAGACTAAGAAAAGAAAGGTGGATTTCTTTTATGGGTGCTTACTTTGAACCTTGCAGAACTACTTGATGTAAAAAAAAAATAAAAATAAAAATAAATAAAATTATATCATTTTGGAGGGGCACTATGTTTGCAGAGACATAATCGCTTGTCATTCGGGGCCATGCCGTTCGGCTGATGTTTTGATATTGTGGGAAGATCATAAGCTGCTATTGCTGATACAATACAAAAGGTTTCTTCAAGGACATTTCCATTTCTTTTAGAGATGGAGGATAGTGGTCGTGGGTATTTGCCATTCATTTGTTTTAGTTTTTTTTTTTTTTCAAATTAATCTGGTATCTATGTGTTTATTAATTGTAGAGGCAAGATTCGTCTTATTTGTCTTGCTTTGGTCTTTAGTAAGTGAATAATAAGATTGACTGTGATGTGGTGCTTGTGAAATAAGTTCCACACTTTCTTGGTCAGCTCTACTGCATGCATCGTTCCACCAATGATTAATGCTTTAGCGAGGTATTGACTTGGTTGCCGCTAGTATTTGCTTTGTTACGTGTTCAGTAACAGTACTGTATTATGGATTGAGAACGCTTAATGTGATTGTCAAGAGAGATCTTTGCAGAGACAATTTTCCAGTCTGCTTTGGAGAATATCCATGCTATTTGGTTCTTTCATTGTGTAATGATTATGTTTATAATTTACAGGACAAAAATGAGGAATCAGTCACAGCCGCATTTCACGCCTGATCGTGAAATTTTCTGGCTTGTGTTATAGCTAAAGAATTTCCCCTTGAAATTTTTGTTGTTGATAGTTTTTAGGTGCATCAGTGACTAAGGCCATGTTGCTTCGTGTATGCTCTCTGTAAATTGAGTGTTCTGAGGTCGATTTTCTGTTTTGCTGGACGAAAAACCAGAGTTTACGGGATAAAATAAATCATGGTACCCTCGCACGAGACCGACTAACTCAGCCATGTTGTTAAAAAGTCCAATAAAAATTCCTCACATCATATATATATATATATATAATTTTGATCATAAGGAGGCTATAGCCCTTACCTGGGACCGCCCTACTAGCATGTGATTCCTATTAAAAAAATATATATATCTCTGTCTGCTTTTATTGAACTGCCAGTAGGCAAACGCATGTAATCGTTATGCTGACGTAGCAACACCGGAAATTCCCCTCTTGTTTCTGCGTCAATACAGGAAGTCAGGAGCCGTTATAGTTTTGGTTTCGAATTGGTTTTGTCTGTCTCTATGCGGGAATGTGAACATTTTTTAACATTCACTCAGTGGCCTACAAAAAAAAGGTACTTTGTAACTCCAACGTGCTAATTAGCAATACACGCGGTGTTACGAAAATTACTCTACCACTCTTTGAAACTAAATCTAACTTAGTTTCCTTTATGGTAGAGGTCAAGGTTCTAGCGCCACGTGCAAAGTTTGTTTTTACGTAACGCTACATCCTTTTTAACCTGCTATCAGAAACATGATATTTAATCTGACTGTTTCCACTAAGAGAAAGACGAAAAGCTACGTGGCAACAGATAAAAAAAAAAGAAAAACAATGATTAATTATCGGAAGTGGGAGGATGTGTTTCTTTCTTGTCTGCAAAAATGTCCATTCGTGTGGAGAAAATAATTTAGCGAACAAAAACAGTTTAAAATTCATTCCATCAATACACGTTTACATTTGGTGGAGGTACCTGGGTTTTCTGAAAGGGAATCGATGAACTTTAATCATCGTGTAGCAGTTAAAACAAAAGAAAAAAAAAACAACGTTATTTGTATGGGGCTATTGCCCCTTATCTCGGACTATCACAGCACGTTTACATATTACGTACCTATAAATGAATTCTGTAGGTCATAAAAATATACTGCGTACAATGTTTTATATGGCTAGAATGCAGGTCAAACCACTATTTTATGTGAACCACAAACATTTAATTATATTCATGCTTAATCACAGTATAAAGTTTTGGTTTTGGTTTGGCGCAAAAACGACTAGGGTTAGTAGTGCGCAGGTTAAATCATCGAAAGGTTAAATATATATACATAAATAAATAAATTTTCTATTCCATTCGATATTATGTTATGATCTACTATTTTTAGTTATCTATCTGTCTGTATTGTTGGTAAAATACATTTACATATATTTCACATAATTCGGAAAGACGTGCTTAGCACAGGGAGCGCCATTAAATTTCTTTTCTGGACTCTAAAATATATTTTCTAAATTGTTTAGGAATGTTTCTCCAACAGTAGCCTATTCTTCATTTTATATGTTAAATTCATCTTCACTCTACTGGCATACATAAATATATATAACACAAATAAATAAATTTCTATATTTATTTATTCGATAATTCCTATATTCTATTATATTATGAAATCAACAGGGATTACCTTTATTTTTGATACAGGATGCTTCTTTTCCAACCAACTATCTTAGTTCAACGTGCTAACACTTCTTTGTGAAGGCGATGTAAATTTTATAGATAATGTGAAACATTTTCCCCACTGTCAGAACAGTAGGTTCCAGACCCCTCGGTCTCAATCTTGAGCGTTCACAACCCAACTTCTGTCTACAAACACCATACTTCTGCCAGCAAGGAAAACATTACGTAGATTGACATTAAAATTAAAAAGGGTCTAAAAAAAAAAGCTTAAAGCTTAATCGCTCCATATTCATTAAGCTCTTTAGACCTTCTAAATTTTAATGACAATCAACGTAGTGTTTTCCTTGCTGGCAGAGATATGGTGTTTGTAGACAGAAGTTGGGTTGAGCGACAAGATTGAGACTTCTGACAGTGGCGAAAATGTTTCACATTTTCTATAAAATTTATATTGCCTTCACAGAGAAGTGTTAGCACGTTGAACTAGGAGATTTAGTTGGAAAAGAAGCATCCTATATCAAAAATAAAGGTAATCCCTGTTGATTTCATAAAATAAATAAATAAAATTCGGTACACGAGTAAATACAAATTGTGTTTTATTATACGTGTATACATATTAATAGTTCGTAAAAAATTAAAATCTACTGAATCATGGTCATTGTCCGATAAAATCGGACTGAGTGAATTTGGCTCAGTCAGATGTTAAAAAGCGGTAAAAAGTGCGTTTCTACAAGAGTGTCATCAGCCCCTCAGCTAAAAGGAATGTGTCAAATGACACGATGTCGTATACGGAGACGAGACAATACAAAGACCATGGGTGTGCAGCACAACTGTGTGTTCTCCAGGAATGTTATCTTCCCACCTGAGATCAGCTAACTACAGCCTCGACTAAAGGGCACTTGAAATCCCTTTAGTCAGTCGTATCGAATCGAACCCAGACCCCTGCAAACGAGTAACGTGGCGAAACACTCTTTTACTGATAAAAATTTAGAATGTAACATCTGTTTCAAGGTCACTATTAGTTATTTTTATTACTTCTGGCTGAATGTGACTTTCACCTTTGAGCCAAGAATTAAATCTCATTGAATTTAAACGGTATACGTAAAGCAGCGAATGTCAAAAGAAGTCGCCAAGTTAAAATGATTGTTTGTTTGTTTGTATCGGGATTTATTGGGCGCATCGGCAACTATGGCCGTAGTGCGCCAAGTTAAAATGATCTCCAAAAGTTTTAATTAGCTCATGAACGAATGGATTACTTATGAAATTAAAAGACAAGTAATTTTGAACAGCGCTAGTTGTTTATAATATCGACTAAAACATTTTAAAGTATCAGGACAGCTTTATGGTAAGCTCACTTATGACCATAGTAATGACATGCAACACTGGAAATATTGCTTCTTTCATTTCGTGAAATATTCTAACAGCTTTTTCAACAGATTTCCATTGAAACAGTTTCATCTTTATTAGATACAATGGCTCCATTTCTCAATATGGACAAGCTTCAGAAAACCCTTCAGCAAATACACTTGTCAGGCTACGTTTGTCATTATACTGAGTTACTGAATGACCTTTCAATTGTAATAAGGCTTTGAGGTAGGCTTGTCGTACATTAGTTTTGTTTCATGTGAAGTGACTGGCAGTGTTTCGTGAAAGTCACCGCCCACCACCAGATACTCCTCCAGTTTTTTTATTATGTTGAAGGTGATGCGATGAAGAGCATCAAAGGCAGTTTTATGACACATTGTGCCTTCGCCACACACACTGAGCTGGAGCTTCTGAAGGATCCTTTCTTTGTCAGTGCTCTTTGAAAATGTTGCAGGATCTTCTTCTCGTTAGTTTTCATTGTAGCAGCATTGTTGATGATCCCACTGCAAGACAACTGTATTACGATAAACCTTTTCCAAGCGTACTGATTTAAAGCTTTTTATTTTTTTACATACTTCAGAAAAGTTTCAGTATTAGTCAGAAAAATTTCCATGGTCGACTGTTATTCGAACATCTAAGTAATCGATCTAATTAAAGCTATACAATTTATGAAGCGTCTAACATTGATAATAATATTATTTTCCGAGAAAATTGATTTAATTAATGGCCTGGCTTGTGTTTATAACATAGATAACATTAAAACAGCAAAACTTTCCAAGTAAATCGATTCACAGCTTTATTCAACATCCAAAGTTTATCATATTATCTCTTAAGATAAAGTAATTATTCACATTAAGGAGGCCTTTTACAGACTGTCTTTTTAAAAGGCACAACTGGCAGGACCATTGATTATCCATGGATTAACATTTGAAATAAGCGGTTATCCTTTATAAAGCTATTGTTCTGCCAATCCTTGAATTCAGTTCACCCATCTGGAATCCTCACGCAAAGACTTTATCTACCAAAATTGAAGCAGTCCAAAAAAATTTTGTCCGTTATCTTACGAACCGCAATCCTCTACTCTATCACTCAGTGTATTATGAATCGCTGTGTGATTACTTTCATCTGAGGTCTTTGTGCACCAGAAGAGTTACTGCTGACATTACCCTTCTAGCCAAAGTAATCACTGTAACTTATGAAGCATCTGATATCCTCACTAAAATCAACTTCAATACTCCTTGCAGACAAGTCAGAAACCTTACACCGTTTCGCCTTGACTCTGCCACCACGGACTTTATGAAGTTCAGTCCACTGAACAGAATCAGCAAATGACTCTCTCATTGACTTTTTTGACAACTCCCAGTCACTGATGAACTCCATCCACAAGTTTGCCTCTTCTCTTAAACTGCAAAGTGACTAGCTCACATCTAATTATTGTAGTTTATTATTTGTTTTATTATTTTTCTATTCTCTAACTGATTAATTATTACTTGTTTTACCGGTAACTTAACTTAATACAATCCTCTTTTGTACACATGATTTTAATGTTTGAATCTATATCAAAATTTATCGTCCTGTTGGATTTCATATTATTGTTATTATGTTTATTGATCTGATCTCAGATACACTGTTAATGCTTACCTGTTGTGTATCTTGTTATTCATAAAAATAAAAAATAAAATAAACCACTCTTTTACTGGGTATTGACATTTGAATATGGCAGTTCGCCATATTCAAATGTCAATGGATATTTGAATATGGCGAACTGGGTTCGCATTTGAATATGGCAGTCTTACTCGGACAATCATGGGCAAGCTGTTGTTTTATTTATATTTAATGCATAAAATTGTAATTTCAATTTTTATGCATAATTAGTTTATAAAACGTTGTCATTCGTTTTCTGAACTAATATTGCAATACTGTAAAACTGTTAGAATGTTAATTTAAATTTTCCTTTTTTTTTCCATTTTAGTCCTGTATGTTCTAATGAAGAGATCCAGCAAGGTTCCTGAAACGTAACCTTTGTAATACATCTAAGAATTAGGTTAAAGCACTTAATTAATAAACTAATAGTGCAATTCTGTAAAGAGCAGTTCATTTCAGATATTAATCCATAATATTTAAAAATTTCTAGTTGAAATAAACATTTAAAGTTTTTTATTTCTAAGTTTAAAAAGAGACTGGTAAGATACCCATTGTCCTCTATAAGAAGACAATTAATTAACATTACAATCGAAAATGGGGCTAATTAAAATGAGAAATGTTAATAATTCACAGAATTAATGCATTCAGGAGGTGCAAATCCCCTGGGCCTTCTGAGTAATTCTGTAAAGTGTTAGATTCCTAAGATCTAGCTGTGGGTTACTTGCACATTATTTTATTGTCATACTTGAAGTGTTACCATCCATCACTTAAGAATTTGTTTAAGGAAAATTGTAATAATTGAAATTATCTGAAATACGTACCAGGCCTAGGTAATTCGATTTTTCCAGGGGATTGTTAAGACACGTATAAATTAAGTGAAAATAAAATAGCAGACCGTGGAGTATCAACAAAAGCGATAGTAGACCTGGCCAATAATGATCTAGACAGCTAACATTAGACAAAAAGGAATTTACGTTTTGCAATAGTCAATATCACTTTTGAAGTACTTACCTTTAGTAACTGAGTACTGTTATGGCGGTCCCAAATTACTGCCGATACAAATTTTATTACAGTTATGACGTCAGCTTCATTCACTCGCAATAACAAATTTTGATCTAATGGTCGAAGCAGGTCAGCATGCTGGAAACTGTTTTGTAAACATCGCGGATTGTTAGCAAAGATGGAAGCCAAAATACCATCATTCGTATTCTTCCATCCCATGTCAGCATCCATTGTCATGACATCGAGTGAAATTCCGTTGAATAAATTAGGAAGGGACTTCAAGAAGTGTATCACTCCTACAACATCTGTGCCTGGACCTCCACCTATCGAGCATATTTTCAGCTTGCGTTTTAATATTACCGATCTGAAAAATCGATTGAATTCTTGAGATCTGTTGACGTAAACGTGTCCCATGCATCGAGCAACCAGCGTGGCATGAGCTGTAGCATACACCAAAAGATAAGCACACCTGAAGAAGGCACCTTTGTAATCGTTGTAAGACGATCCGTCGTCTAATGATGATTGCGAATAAGTTGCTTTCACACAGTCGTACCCTAGAGAGATCATAGAACGCGCCACTTGTCTGCTTCCTATTTGAGAGCTCTCCCGATCAACTCGGTCTCGAAATATTTTTAAGATGATCTCAGCCATTGCTAAAACACTTGAATGGAAGCTACAACCCACCTCAAGCAGAATGCATTCTTTTCAGTTCGCGTCTGTCTGACAAAAGGAAATACACCGTGCGAGCATTTAAACGACTGGCACTTCTCCCGGACGTCAATTCATGATAAAAGCTTAGTAGATGTAAGCGCTGTGACGTCAATGATAATGAACCTGTTTGTTGCTACACGCAACCGTTCCCATAGAAAGATAAATACTCGGACACGTGTACCTTTACATTAGGAAAGCGGTTTCTGCTGAGCATCCGAAATACTGTATGCTAACTAATATAAAGTTTTTTTCGCTTACTTTCAGATACTGAAGAAAAGACCACAGATCTTGAGAATGCGCTTCGGAGCCCTGAGAATCCTTCTACATGATGTTCTCTCCTCTGGTCTATCCATCTCCCCGACTGAGATGTGCGCGATAAATTAGTCAAGAATAAAAATCACATTGAGTGGAACTTTTAAGTTTCAGTTGGATATTTTACGGTTTCGTTGTTCGTAGTTTACGCTGGTCAACAAATTTTCAATATATTTTGTTATCCCTTTGATGAAAATATTTTTTCTGTTATTGTTTTGCATGCGCGGAGTTGATAAATCAGCACTAAAATAATTTTTCTCTAGTTTTCAGATTTCCTGATATGTTTTACGTTATAAAACAATAAAATAGGCTATGTAAGCCTAAAACGGATGAATAAAGAATATCTACCATACTGTTTTAATATATATTATATTGAAAAACATGTTATATTATATATATAAAGGAAAAAAATTGTACCAGGTACATAATGTGTTCTGCTACTAGCATATTTAACGTGTTTTACATTTAAAAGACAAAAGCAGGCAGGCGTTAAAAACGTTTTAATTTTCAGATATTAATAAAATTCGTGGATGATAATATAACGATGTTTATGTTTTATTAATAATAATTACCTATGTAATATTGGCGTAAATACACCATGGAAAACTCTTAAACGAAAAAACTATGTTGTAGTGTGAAGGGGCATAATTTTATCTGTATCTAATATTGTGCTCATCCTTCACAACGAGTTGCCATGTATTGCACTAACTCGAATAAGAAACTCTTCCTTAAAAGAGAAGGCTATTGTTACTTATTCTCAGTGGACACCACCACCATCCAGACGGCACCGTTTCAAGGCTTGTTGGCCCTTCATCGGATTGTCATGTCTGCATTATAACAATGACAATACCTGGTATTGTCATATTGCAGACATGAAAACGAAATGACTATCTTCACAGTTGGGTGAAGATTGCCATGTCTTCACAACAATCCAGTTGTGAAGATAATCCCACAATATGAGAGATGCCAAAAGGTGTACATAATAATGTCAAAGTCAATGCAACAAGGCATCATATGTTTAAGAGTATAAATAATCTATATAATATTGGTGTAAATACACCATAGAAAACTCTTAAACGAAAAAAAACTACCTTTGTAGTGTGAAAGGTAGTGCAATACATGGCAACTCATTGTGAAGGATGAGCACAATATGAGATACAGATAAAATGATGCCCTTTCACGCTACAAACTTGGTTTTTTCGTTTAAGAGTTTCCTATGGTGTAAATACACCATAGGAAACGTGAGAAAATTTCCTTGATCACGTGTTCATTCACGTGATCAAGTGCTCGGTTCAAAATTTCAATAAATTTGCTCCAGTAGAAGATACATTATTGTTGCCATCATACAAGTATAATTGCAACAAGTTACAATAATTTGCTTCTGGCCGAAGCTGACACGAAGTGAACTGTAAGATCCAAATCTTACAAGTATAAATAAATGGGATAATTTTTAATTAATTAATTAGAAAATGTTTTTATAATAAAATTTTCTAATTCTTCTTTGTGGTTAACTACAAAGAATCTAAGATAGGACAAGTTAAGTGCTCGTGCATCTAAATCCACACATATTCATTTGAAGCAGATTGCTAATTAGTTATGCCAATGTGAGCAAGCACAGAACAATAATGGTTCTGAATGCAGGTGATGGCAGGAAGATATTTTCGGATAGGAACAAAGTTACCGTCCCAAATTAGCCATTAACCCCTATGCAGGTGTAGAGCAATGGAAAATAACTTAACTCGAGTACATATAATTAAACTGACTACGAGCGGAACAAACCGGATTATGGGAAGATACAGTTAGAAGAAAGTTCCAGATGGAAGTGGGTCCACAACCCTTGTACTTAAGTGTGTGTGTGGGGGGGGGGAAAGATGCCCAACCATACAGCACCCGGAGAAAACAGATTTCCGATGAAGGGCGAATTATAGTAGAGATGCTGGAAGAGAAGATGATTGTGATTGGTTAATAAGAAGGCGGGAGAATGGAAACAAAAAGCAAGAGCACGAAGAGAAAGTGCCGTCGTCATTTGAAAAAATTTTGGTGTCTGGAAAATAGTAGTTGTAACGTCGGGTCCTTAAGATTGGTAAAGTGGAAATACCCGTGTTTGATGTAAAGGAGGGAAGAGTGAAGATAGTCGATAAAGGTGAGGAGTGCATCTGATGAATGCTTAAGGAGTCCTATCCTCTCTATACTAAGCAAATAAATGGAAGCAGACCATAGCCCATCGATTTCTCGGAAGCAGATGCCAGGAAAGATATGCCTGAAGGATCTGCGAGCCAGGCAAAAGGAAGAGAGCCGCGGAAAAAAAGATCAGAAGTGGAAGATAAACCTACAGATGGATGAGGAATAAAGACAAGGCAAGGAAAGCAAGTCCCCAACAATTATATAGGTTGATTGTTAAAATCCGCTCAGGACTGATGATTGTTACTTGGTCGACACATAGCTTGAGATAGACCTAGAACTCTAATAGCGAGCAAGCAACTGGGTTAGGTGGAGCGAGAGAGAGAGAGAAAGAAAGAATGCCACCTATCTCTCATATAAGGGCATTGTGAAAAAAGTATGTTTTATGCTCAGGATTATGTTGTGTAAGTGCTCTAGGGAAAATATAGGTATCCCAAGGTTGTATATGGTTGTGGTTATTGATAATGGTATCTGATTGATAATTGACTAGAGGAGAAGTATTCTGTAAGGGTGAAAGGATGGTTTCAGAGAGTGTATAGTCTGAGATTGTTAGAGGGAGGGTGTTGTGTGAGTACAAAAAAAAAAATAAATAAATAAATAGATCTGAAGAAAATTTTAGATTAGATGAGAAATGTATGATAAAAATGTAAAAAGGAGAAGGAACTTGTATTGATTCTGTAGTTAATTTTAATTAAAAGTAGAGTTGTACAGATTTAAAAAGGAAGGTGGAGATATTTTTTTTTTACTTTAAATGAGGTAATATCGTGTAAGCTTTGATGTGGAAATAAACCTTTGTTATGTTTAGAAATTTAGATAAATGCTTCATTATTCTAAGAGAAATATACACTGCCCTCAAAGAAAAAACTAGCACTAAGTCCAAACCTGTACAAGGAGAATAAATATATCCTCAGTGCCCAGAATCTTCTGCGACAGAAAGTATAAATAAAACAGTCATGTAGCTTGTGAACTTTGGAAGAGTCAGGAACCAGTTGCTCTTGTATAAAAAAAAATAAAATAATAATACACAACTACCTAAATTGGTTTTCAAAGTACGAGGTATAGCAGTACGTAAGTATATAGCTGAATAAATAAATAGTAAAGAAACCCCCGGTTCAGGAGTAGAAAAAAGTCAACAAATTATAAAGAATAAAGCAAGAATAAAAACTATATGCAATGAAAAGAGTATATTTTAAATAGTATTAAGCAAATTTATTAATCATAAATAGTTAAAAACAGCTGACACGTGGTCATTATCAGAGCGTATAAAGCTCGGGTTAAAAGCGATAAACGATATAAGCGTTCATGTCTAAAACTTGGAGGTCCAAATGGTGTCGCAGTCCTCACACATAGGAGGACATTCGCCCTCAGCAGAAAAGAATGCGTACGACGACTATGTCCTATGCGGAGGCGAGCTAGAACAACTTCCCCCTCTACTGCTCTTGCACAGACTAGACTGCCATGTTTGGATTACAGTCAATCTGATACAGCTTGTTTTTTCTGACCTGACCGTACCTTGATTTCTGACTTTGGGATTGTAATATAATTTTTACTACTTGCTTGCAGCCTGTTTAGGAGACTAGCACGCTGTAATTGCTGTGGGATTGTATTGATTTGGCTTATCAGCGCAATAAATGAGCATCTGTCAGATCATTGGCCCTGTTCCCAATATGACTTGGGATCCAGTTTAAATGGATGTCAGATGTAGATTCCCAAAGAGAATATAACTTCAGCTGAACCCTGAACACAACGAGATGAAGATTGTATTTAGATAAAGCCAATAATGCGCTTAAAGAATCCATGAAAGCCATGCACCTTTGATAACTATCGGTTTTTATGTGATCGAAAGCTAGCGTTATAGCTTACAACTCTGCGGTGTTCATATTGTCCTCCTGTAGAATCTTCTCGGATATCGTTCCATCTGGGAAGACTGCATCTGACCAATCAGTGAAGACAGGAAAGAAATCAAAGTAGATCGATGACCGCCACACAGTTGTAAGAAGAGAGTTAGTGAAGTCGTTAAGGGAGGAGTTGCATGGAGAAGCCTGCCAGGTTGGCAGGTGTAGCCCTGGTGACTGAGCAACATTATCTACCGTGATATCAAACCGAGTAGCTCTTGGAAACGAATACCAAGGGATGATTTGTCAAATTGGCAGTGTAACGGGGGTTACAGAGATTTTTTCATTAGTGTAGAAAACGAATATCCAAGTAGGGTGGTCTGGTAGAGATTTCAGACTGTCTTCTGAGGAGAGAAGCTGGAACCATTAACTACACAGGAGTTGACATGGTCAATGGCGTGAGGCAGTTGTCTTTCAATAACACTCATGTTGCACAAGTGTGAAAAGATGCTAAATTGTTGATGTAGTAGGATTTTTAGAGGCATCAGCGACTAAGGCCATAATTGCTCCGTGTATATTGCCTGTAAATTGCGTGTATTCTGCAGTCGATTTTCTCTTTACTGGACGAAAAACCCGGGCTTCCGGGAGAAAAAACCGTGCTACACTTTCCCAGGGCCGCCGCAAGTGGGTAGGCGAGGTAAGCGTCGTTTACGGGCGACAGTTCAAGAGGGCGCTGAAATTTTTTCAATTGTTTTCTGATTGGTTAACGCTTATCAGTATTCAAAATTTAGGGCGGCAAATTTTATTTTGCTTAATAGCGACACATAGGAATGCAGCGCTACTGCACTTGCCTAAGATCGACTAACTGAGCCAAGTTGTTAAAAAGGTCCATAAAAATTCGTCACATCATCGACGGGAAGACGTCATCATCACGTCATGTTTTCCACCCGGTGTGGGGAGAACGGCAATTCTACCAACTGTACTACCCAGGAGGGCGATGATGCTAAAGTCATCAATTATGAGGGCTGTTCATGAGAGGAGGAAGTTATTAAGTAATAGAATTAATTTTGATAGCAGAAAGTGTAACAGTTAGGGATAACCCTTGGGAGACTTGCTCCTCCTGGGGAAAAGAGTCAAGAGAGAACGGATTCCACACGAACTTGGAATGAGTGGTTCAGTAAAAAAATTGTAATAAAAAGGGAAAGATGACTCCCTAATATCAAGAACATAGATATATTTTAAAATTCCAAATCTCCAAGCAGTTTCACATGCTTTTTCCATATCAAAGAAAATCGACACCAGATGCTCGCGTTTCAGGAAAGCATTTCAAACAGATGGTTCCAGTCATATTAAATGGTCGAGTGTGGACCTGTTCCTTTGGAAGACACAAAGTAAGGAGGTGGGTGGGTGCGGTATCACAATGGTGCCGTCCTCCCTGCATCGCGTGTAAAAAGCCCGGGTTCGAATCCCTTCGATGACGCGAGAACTTTAATAGGCTTTTTTTCACTCCGTGGATAACAGTTAGTCGGTCTCAGGCATAGATAGCAAGGTTTCGTCCCCCGTAAAAAAGGATTTTTCGTCCAGCAAAGCAAGAAAATCGACCAGATGGAACAGCTGATCCATAGATTCAGATGGAAGATGTTAAATTATGTCATAATGAATGTCATCTGGGCCGGATGGACATTCATCTTGGACAGAAATAGTGCCACTTCATTTCCCGTTTTGTGAAAAGTTGTCTCAGTTATTTGAAGACAAGTTCAAATACTCTCTTTTAGCTTTTTGTTTGATTTTTTTTTTTTGTTAGTTTTTGGCGCATTGGCTTCTGTGGCCGTATTGCATCTCCCAAGGTTTTTTGCATTTTCTACTCTGATTCAAGCCCGAGGCGGGATTCGAACCTGCGACCTTTAGATTGCCAGGCAGGCACTTTACCCACCCGGATAGCCCGTTCGGCTTGTTTGTTTGATTTCCAGAAAATTAGGGGTGAAGCATTTTCGGCAGACACTTTAGTAAATATCTTCCATGTAGTTTAGCGATTTCTGTTGTCTCTGCAATTGCACTTCCATTATATTCTAGGATCGATGTAGTGTGCAATACTGCCATTCATTTTCCGAAAGTTGTCTCAGACAAGCTTTGATGAGGCAACCTGGGTGATGCAATATTGTTGATTTGATTTGGGGTTTACTGGTGCAACAGTACGAGGATATAAAGAGTATAACTTTTACAAAGTCAGTCATCCAAAGTAGGGACAATTTTACTATAAAAATTAAATAATATATCTAATTATTTTCCACCTAATCTCCATTATTTACCACAAGAGTTATAACGTTTTACAAATATTTTACTACCTGCAAAGAGAACTCGTCACTATTCACGGGTAATCAGATTAGATATGCGAAATGATGAGTCATTAATAAAGGTGCTAACTCCAAATTATAACCGAGTGATGGAATCGACAACTCTTTCAGTGGTTTAGGTATTCAGAAATTCGAACTGATCACATGAGACTATAAGAAGGATGTTCCAAGATTTGAAATTCAATTTTATCAATGGTTTTATCAATTTTTTAAAACATGCAACAATCATAGTCCAAAACTATGTCATAATGCACTAGAACCCATTTAATCAGCATATTACGGCATCTTTTTGTTCTGATGCTTGTTTTAAGTAAGTTTTTTTGACATAACGAAGACTATTTCTTCATATTTTGTTTCTATAAATCCGACCTTAACTTTTCTTTCTTCTGAATATTCTTAAAACAAAGTACTTGTAAGACCAGAACAGTCCCTAAAAATTAAAACAAAACCTGACTTGTTGAACGATGATTTCGAACTTCCATGCCCAGAGATGCCTTTCAAATTCCTTATTATTTCTGGGGCATAGGTCCTCCGCGTGAGAGTATAGTGGTTCGCCACCGTTCACTCGTTTGGAGAGGTCTGGGTTAGATTCCTGTCTATGAACTGCAGGAATTTCTAAATTCCTTCACAATTGAGATTACGTCGATTTTTCAGGCGGAAGTAGTAAGTTTTTATCCCAGTGAGTTATTCCGGATTTTTCAGCCAGCACAGCAATCGGCCAGAAAAAAAACACACACAACAGAGCAATATAATCTACGTCCTAATGCACTAAAACACAATAACGATGATGTCATAAAGATCAATCCAACTTTCATCCAAAATAAGAATATGCATTATAATTCATTAATCTATATTTTTACTATCATGCATTCGTAAGCATTTTTCTCTGTGGGTTAGATAAAAGCTTGGGCATCCATTAAGACAACTTCGTTGGTATGTTTATCACGATGAAGAATGTGCATCTTCGAAAGGTGTATTCATTGTATAAATAATATATATATATATATATATATATATATATTAGAAGTTAAACATAAGAAATGCACCTTGGGAAGATGGGATCTATTCAGTTATATTAAAGGTGGCAGCAAAGGAATAAGCAAACCCTTAGCCATAATAATGAAAGCAAACTTGGATTCAGGAGAGTTCACCACGGACTGGAAGTGTGTAAATGTATACCCAATTCACAAAGTGCATAAAAGACTGACACGAGTAATTACAGACCTGTTAGTTTAACTTCTGTTCCAGAAAAAATATGGAGGTCACTGGTAAAAGAAGTAATGCGGGATCATGTAGACAAGGCCACAGTATCGGTTTGTTAAGGGGAAATCGAAATCTTGTCTGACCAATTTGATTGAATAGTACGATGTGATCACAAAGGAACTAAATGCAAAAAAATAATTTTAATATCATACACTTCGATTTCAGGAAGCTTTTGACACTGTTGCGCATGGAAGACTATTGTACAAATTGGAGCAGTATGGCATTAAGGGCGAGTGGCTGCTATGGATAATGGGATGGCTGGGGGAAGAACACAGAGTGGTAATCAATGGACGCTGCTCTTTGTGGACTAATGTTATTAGTGGAGGCTTCCAGGGTTCGGGGATGCGCTCATTGTTGTTTTCTAAATTTATCAATGATATTGATGAAAGTATATCAGGCTTAATGTCCAAGTTTGCAGATAACACAATGGTTGGCAGGATTGTTAATGACAGCATTGACAGTAAACTAGTGAAACAGGATCTAGAAGAGTTGGGCAGATGCAAAATACTGCTTATGGGTTTCAGTAACCCCAGAGCAACGTACCAATTGTGCAGTATTACAGTCAGGGAAGTGGAGATCGAAAAAAGACCTGGGGATAATCGTGCAGTCAGATATGAAGTTTTCTGGGCAGCGCAGAGAGTCTTCCAGAGCAGGTCACGGGGCATTGTCAATGATATACAGGAATTTTACTAGCAGGGATAAGGACGTGATTATCCCTTTATACAAAGCAATGGTCAGGCCACACCTTGTGTACTGCATACCTTTCTGGAGGCCTTATTTTAGAAAGGATGTAGAGCTGCCGGAATGAGTACACAGAAGGGCAACGAGATTGGTGAAGGGAACAGAGAGGTACAAAAGTACTCTTAGCAAGAAAAGCTTAAATTCTGCAAATTGTAGAGTCTGGCGACTAGACACCTGCGAGGTGGTTTAATTGAGGTGTATAAGGCCTTGAATGATTGAGCAGGCTCAAGGCTAATAGGATTCTTCCTCTTGCTCAGATTCCAAACCTGAAAGGGTATAAACTGGAATTGACAGTTACAGAATAGATGTGCGAAAATTTTCCTTTAACCAACGGGTGGTCGAATGCTGGAAGAAACTTCTATCGTTGTGGAAGTTGAGAGATTAAATAAATTTAAGGAAGAAATGGGACGTGTTTTTTTTTTTTTTAGCTAATGCTGCATGTATATATATATATATATATATTGTGGTGCTCAGTTAACACTGGGCAGCGCATTTCTGTGGCAATATACCAATTCGCAGCTTAGTCTGTAAACATTCACACCCTTCTGGCACAGAGCCGTCCCAGGGTGACCCAAGGTTTCTTGGGAAATAAACTGATTTAATAAATAAATAAATAAATAAATTCGAAGAGGTAGCTGTAAACGCCATCCAAGGGTGCTCGTTCAGCTGCCTGTATGATCGTACTTGGTCTTAAATATTGAGCGCTTCCTGACCGTTATTTGGAAAACTTTAAAAATGATTAAAAAACACTGTTATGAGATATTTAAATGTAACTATAAATAAATCGGCGTTACTTTTATTTTTAAATCAACCTTTAAATTACGTGTTTGGAAAACTGTTCATTACAATGGATTAATTAACAAACTAAAGTTTGCTACGTTTAGTTTTTCTTTTAAAATGTACTCCACGAATATATCGAAAACAAATTAAAACTGATTAAATATTTGAAAGAGTTGAGTGCGGTACAGTACAATTACCAGCTATTCAGAAATTAAAAGCAAATCTAACATCAAAACGAAATTTTGAATGCGAGCGTTTAAGGCATTTTTTGGTAAATTTCTGACAGTTGGCAGAACATTAGTAGCAGTGGGCTAGAAAAGGATTTATTCATAAGATTAAAAAGGTAAGTAAATATTAGGAATAATTTTATTACAGCTGACCTATGTGTTACACAGAAACAGAAATTAGTACCCACCTATTACGATTATATTGCGCTACCACTTTTGTCCGGAAATTATTATAAACGGGTTTAGTTGGTAATTGAATAGGGTTTGAATATTATAAGACTAAACTAGGAAAAAAAATCTTTGTTATTTTTCTTCTATAATCATGAGCTTACAAAAAAAAAAAAAAAATATATATATATATATATATATATATATATAGGGCCAAGTCCGTGTAAATGAGGAGTGCGCTGGATGCGACATCCGGGCCGTGACACAAAGGGGTCCACCAAAACGTTATTTGAATTGTTATAATATAGCTATAACAAAAGATGGGGGGACAAAACTAACCATGCACCCGGGTTCCCGATACGATTGCATGGTCCTTTAAGGGACCCAATTCGAGGTGTGCCAGCCTTCCACTGAGTAAAGGCAAATGTATTTTTCTACCAACTTTTTCTAATGGATTTTAGAATACATTCAGTTACAAAATACACAATAGATGCATACTCCAACGTAAATCAATAAATAAATAAATTTAGGAAGGGAATTTGAACCCTTTCCTCATTAATGTTGATTTTTTTTTAACACTAAGAAGTTTAACACGATTTTTTGTCACTGATACTTATATGCGTACCGATAACAGTTAAATGACCATTCAAGTATAAGTATTCAAGTATTCAATGATGTTAGTTTGAGGGTATCTTTTCCTCCCTCTAGCAGCGTTGTGTACCAGAGAAGAAAAATTAAGTTTGTATTGTGCAGATCTGCGAATTCTAATTTAATTAAAACAAACTAAAATTATTGCAATACCCATTACACAAACAGAATGAGGGAAAGATAAAATTAAATCTAAAAGGGAAATCAAACATACAAAAAATATAATGACAGCATCGCAAGCAAAAGTTTGGAAGTTTACGAGATGAGCATTTCAAGATAGAAATGTATTTAAGAATGTGGGCGCTGCTGGGAAATGTTTTTTTTTTCCTTCATTAAACAGCCTATAGTCGGTATCTGAGTTACAGTATTTGAATGTGAAGAAACATACTGGCCCTACAACGTTTACGGTCTACTGGCTGTTGAGAAGGACGGGCAAGAAGTGAGAGGGAAGGGTCTGTTTCCATTGTGATCTTGGCTGTTGCTGTCACATGGACGGCGAAGATATATTTCTAGTTGGTTTGTCATGTGACTAATGGGCAATGACGGCGGAAGCCAAAGGTTGAAGAAACCAGCGATTAAATTGATACTTGTCAGAAGTAATCTTTTAAGCGTTGAGAATGTAGCGAAGTCCGAATTTGAGGGACATGCGATTGATACACTGTAGAATGTCAGGATTTATGTCATGCATTGGATGATGCTCTCTTTCTATGCCAGAGGGCCTTCATATGTTAACGAGCATAGATTGAACACGACAGTGTTGAATCTGTGAACGAACTGTCAAGAGTTCGTGTATATTCACACCGCCACAACAATGAACACAACGTCACCACTAGATGCTGTCTGTCAATTTTAGGGACAGAGGGATGATGGGGTTACTCTAATTTTTAGATTAATTTTAAACAGAACTACTCATATACATGTATAAAAATGGCGCGTAGATTCTATCTCACATTTCCACCTTGGTTTATAATAAAAGTCTGCATTCACCCTCCTGTCTCCTACTTCACTAATCCCTCTACTTAAATACGGCGGTGACTTCAAGTTCATTCTCCTGGCAGTAGGACTATACTTCGACATCATTCTAATCCACTTGTAGTTCTCGCTTATTTGAAATCCCCAAGTATACACAGGGTTCTCCATTTCGCGGATCATCCCTATCTATAGTATAGTGACTGACCCTCACCGACAATCAAATGTTCCAAGGAGAAAAATATACACTATCGCCCAGCATGTACTGGGAAATTTCACCCTTTGGAAGTAACGGTTTATTCCAAAAATCACACGGCAGCTGTATGGCAGTGCCAATTAGAAGTAACGTATAAAACACATGCAGAATTTCAAAGTAGATAGATAGACCCAAATGTGACACCCTACTCCATCAACCTAATCCTTTCACAAGATAACAGAAAGAGTGGAACTAAAATAAATTGGTAAAAAACATCGTGCTTAAAGGGAAGAAAAAGTAAGGCGACCATTCATCTCAACGCAAGTTGATCATCATAAATTATCTCCAGAACCCGTGGCAAGTTGGATAACAAGAGGAATTTGCAAAAGACACTGTTAGTGAGTTGACCTGAGAGATATTGACAAAACTGGGATAAATGTAAGATCAAAAACCATAAAAATGCCATCTTCAGAGAGTTTCTTGTAAGCAGAAGCTGTCTCTCCCTGGAATCATCGCCTACCTTGACCTTGGTGCAGGAAACGGAAGCATTGGGCATTGCGGAAGCGGCTAAACGATGTTTCAATACGTAGTTGAGGTATCGGAGGAACGAACCTGGGTGTGGTGTGAAACAAAGTAAAGGTTTCACCAAAGTACATTACGCACCAGAGATGAATTCGGTAGTAGCAATATATCTTCTATAAAGACTGTATGGGCCTGTTCTATGTAATTCAGATTGGATCCGCTAGTTGTAATCAATGAAACCTGAATGTAGCGCAGTCTGTTTTGACATTCTTAGCAATCGTATTTACATCATCATGATAATGCTTTTAGTCCAAAAGCAAGATCAGTATAAAAGTAGTTTGAGCAGATTAATGTGGTGAACCCCCTATTTCTAGTAGACAGTTGAACCCTTCTGATATTTACTCCTTTGGGATAAATAACAATTATAGCACCCTTAACGGCAGGAGTGGAACAAGATCCCACAATCCAGATGCCAAAAACTTGCAGAAACTGTTCCTCAGAGAATGACCACCGTAGATTTTAATAAAAACTAAGGCGGTCACGCTCAATATTAATTTTTTCTTTTACCAGTTGCGTTTTCATTTACTCTTTAGAAACATGTTGGAGCTGGCTATAAATTTTCTATATTTTGAATTATTATTTTTTTCCTTCAGAGCTAAACGCTAGTGACTATTTAACTTCCTTTAGTAATATTTTGGGGTGATATTTTTTATTTAATTCAGCTAATTTATTTAGAATGTATCGTCAGACATGAAATCATCCGTCTGCTGCTTACTTAAAAAAAGTGTGCTGCAGGTTTGTCTGCACTTTGTAGTATTAATACAAGGCGAAGTAATTTATAGGATTCTCTATAATAAGAACACCGTTAGTTAAAATACTGATATATGTAATCGGTGCAACAGGTAGAAAAAGTCTTATTTCCTTTTTAATTGGATCATTTTTGTATTTACGTGCCACTAATTTAACTCTGTATCTCCTCGGGGAAGTTCACGAGGGGAATTCCCTTGACATTATTTTTCTTGTGTACTTTAGCTCAAGATAACATCTGGTGTCAGCGTACTGGTTTATCAGAACTTAACCTTGTGATATTTACTCGCAATAATTATCATTTTCACCTGGCAACCACCAATATGGAACTACAACGAGTACTTAGAAAGGAAAAACAGTCACCCTAATATAGTAAACATTTTAATTTAGAGAATCTTAAATTAGATAAAAAAATAATTCAGCACGTAGTGTATTAACTTCGAGTTGATAGCTTACTTTGCGGAATAAACTTAAATTGAAAACTAGATATAATATGAAACCATTATAAACTCATTGGTTAAAAAAATTAGAAACCTTTATTTAATATTTAGCAGGGACGCTTTTTTACGGAATTACAGTTCATGTATGTCGTGGCATGGTTTCCACTAGATGTTCGAGGAAGTCTAGCTCCTAATTTGACTATTCTTCCATCGGGATATTTGTCATCTGTTGTATTGTGGTCGGTACAGAACTGCGACGTCAAATTGCCCTTTCGAACATATCTCAGAAATTCTCATCTGGATTCATATCGGGAGAATTAGGCGGCCAGGACTGATATAGGAAATCTTGAACGGTGGACAGTTGTGTTGTCTCCTTGAAATAGTTCATAAATCCAGTTAAAAATGAAGCACTGCAGGATGAAGTTGGTCCAATATTACAGAAAGATATTGGAAGTGACATGATCTTTAAACGGTATGAGCGAACCGAGTCTGTACCAACAGAAAGTACCCGATTCCGTGTGTAAGATCTTACAAATTAAAATAGAAATATTTCTTTTGCTAAATTAAATCCAGGAAGGGCGATGGAAAGTGAGAATTAGCATTAAGGGCCGAGTATTAAGTTAAAGATAGTTTTAATGCAAATAACGTTAAAGTTTGAAGAACACTGGATATAGTAATGGACAGTTTTAGGTGTGGGAATTAACATAGTGGCTAAAAGGTAAACAAGTAATTTAAATAATAGAAGAAAACAAACAGGAGAACAGGCCTGAAAGCGTTTCTGTGGGCAAGAACAATAGGACCGTGAAATGGGATTACAAAGAGTCTCTTTTCTCTTTTGATCTAAGCCATCATTAGGAAGTAAACAGAAAATAAGTGGACGTCCAGCGTTCGCATCAAAAGAAAACGGCGTCAGGGTGACTGAATTTTGGATAAGCTGGCAATATTTAGAGAGAAAGTGTGAACACGAAAATGAATGTTTTGGAAGTGACCGGCAAACATGAGTGCCATGCTGCCTTGTGTGCGTGGTATGGGTGTTTAATGGCGCAAAAGCTGCTGTGGCTATAGTGCGCCTATTCATAGGAATGTTATAAATAATAATTAATATGAAGCCAGCTCAATTTCATTTCAGCTTAGAAACTATTTATATTCGATCATTAATTCAAATTTCTTTCAAAAAACAGTCAAGTTCACCAATATTTGCCTCCTCTCCAATGATATGATTTAATGTCATCGATTCTCGGAGATTAGCCAGAGAAAGAAATATAGAAGTTCGATGTTGTTGATAATGTGCACAGTCAATCAAAATATCTTTGACTGTTAGATGTTCCGAGCAATGTGAACACTGAGGAAGATCATGGCCTGTGAATAGATGGAGGTGAGTCAGATAAGTATGTCCTATTCTAATTCGTGCGAGGCCCACTTCTCGCCGAACTGTCTCAATGCTTGAATGCCAAAATTTTTGATCTTGTCTCAATTGGAAGAGTTTATTATTTGTTTGTTTATGCCATAGCTCTGTCCACTGTGCATGGTATGTTGTTTGAATTATGATATTATAATCAGAAGCTGGAATGAAGATAGAGGTTAAGTCTAAAGTTGATGGATTTATAGCAGAAATATCAGCCAATTCATTCCCTTTAATGCCTGAATGTGCTGGAATTCAGCAAAACTTCACTAGTTGTTGGCAGTTTTCAATTTTCAACAGCAAACTCCTGATCTTATTTATAACAGGGAAAGGAATTCTGCATTGCTCTAATTGCGCTCAAAGAATCGGTGTAAACTAAATATTTTGCAGATGGGTGAAGAGTAAAATTTTATAGAGCTAATTGTATTGCATATAGTTCCGCTGAAAAGCTGCTGTACTCAGTGTAAGGGAAGCTGATATGATAGCAGAGGGAAACACTGCTGCTGCTCCAACAGTTGAATGAGATTTGGAACCATCTGTATATATCGGTAGGAAGTCAGTATAGTTTGAATATGGCTAGCATGGAGTTGTTGCACATTTAGAGTCGGTAGACAATTCTTTCCCCATTGAAGAAAATATGTATCACATATCAGTTGAGGAAAGGTGGTCCGTGGTGGAGGAGAGTAATTTTTTACCTGTTGCCTATTGTGGAGAGAAACATTCCAATTATTTCAAGCCGTAGGCCTGTTGGTCGTATTTTACTTGATTTATTTCTATAGAGATCGTGAAATGGTGGAATAAAGAGGTATGGCTGAATAGGATGCGGAGAGAAACTTTGTATTTTGGCTGCATATTTGAGTAATAACATTCTTCTGCGGAGGTACAGAGGGGGCTCATGAGCTTCAATGTATAGACTATAGGTTGGAGATGTCCTATAAGCGCTAAGAGCAATCCGCAGAACATTGTGTTGTATAGGATCCAGTCAACGCAATACACTCCTTCGGGCAGAATCATAAACTGGAGCACCATAATCCAAACGGGATCTAATCACTGCTTTATATAAGAGCAGCAAAGTTGTGCAACCTGCTCCCCAAGACAGGGCAGATAATGCTCTTAGCATGTTCAACTTTTTCAGACAGGTAGTGAGCATTAATTTAATGTGCTCAAAGAAGTTTAACTTGCTGTCAAGGATCAATCCCAGGAATCTGATATTATCGGCAATCGGAATGGTGCAATTTGATATCCGAAGTTCAGGGTCTATATGCAATTGCGTTGATTGCAGAAGTGGATCGCAACAATTTTCTGATGTGAAAGACGATATCCGTTGAGCTCAGCCCACTTTTGCTCTTTATTGAGGGTCATCTGCAGTTGCCGTTCGATAAATCTCATGTTTGAAGAATGGCAAGAAATAGAGAGATGGTCAGCATAAAGATATGCCTCCACAGTATTTGGGAATTCTCTTGTAATGGAATCAATTCTAAGGGAAAATAGGGTTGTACTCAATACTGAACCTTGTGGTACTCCTACCTGCGAGATTTGATATCGAACCTGGAAAGTGCGGCTTTGGAGGAAGATAAATATGGACAGGTTGCCACGTATACCAAGAGAATGGTCACTGAGAATGCCATACCGCCGGGTAATATCAAATGCCTTCTCTATATCTATGGTAGGTGTTCGTTTTTTACAAAGGCATTGCGAATTTTGGATTCAGCCGTGATCATCAGATCTAAGGATTACCTGTTTTGGCAAAAGCCATGTTGACAATTACTCAGTATATGCTGAGTTTCAATGATCCAAATGAGTCGACTGTGGATCATTTTTTCGAGAATTTTACCAAGGCAACTTGACAAAGAGATTGGCCTGTAACTATAATGATTAGAGGGGTCTTTTCCAGTCTTCAAAAAGGCTAAAACTGTAGCACGGTGCTACAAACTAAAATTGGAAAAATTTTTCCATGGAGGTTGGAAAAATATTTTCCAGGAAGATTCGATTAAAAAAGATTAGCAGCAATTGTAAGTTTTTGTCATCGAGATGCTGCAGCATGACATAATATATGCCATCTGGCCCAGCGGCACTGTTTCCTGTTGTTTTAATGGCCTTTAAAGTTCACAGTATTGAAGAGGCTGATTATATGGAAGTGATTGTGAGGTTCGAAAGATGATGGATCTCTGTTCAGTGGTGGTCTTAATCTTCTGGAGTGTAGTTTGAAGCAGCTGAGACTTGGGCAAAGCTTTTCGCCAAGGAATGGTTGGAAACTTCCCAGAAAGCTGCGTAATTTTCTTCCATATTAATCGGGAGTCAGTGTTTCTGTTGTTAGTAGATGCGAACCGAGTTCATGAATCTCGTTTGGCTTTCCTTTGAATTAAACGCGCTTTCGCCCTTAGCTTCTTGTAGTTAATTAGATTGGGTGTAGTTGGAGATCGATGGAATAAATTAAATGTTTTTTTTTTTTTTTTTTTTTCCTTCTTCGCTATTATGCACTTTTCATTCCACCAGTAGTTGAAGTGCCGTCTGGTCGGGGGATTTGATAATGGAATTGAGCATTTAGCGGCAACTTAAAGACAGGATGTGATATAATCAGTGACTTTATCTATGGGCTGTAGTTGAATAGTTTTTTTTGTCCAGAGTGATTGATAACTGAAATTTGGCCCAACTGGCTTTAGAGAATTTCCAGTTCCTGCAGGGTCGGTCTAATGGTGGTTTTGCAGTGAGCAGGTTACAAACAATTGGCAAGTGGTTACTACCCATGGGATCTTTTAGTACGTACCACTCTATAGTCGGGACCAGTACTGGTGAACTAGTTGAGAGATCAATTGCTGAGGTGTGTCCATTTGGGAGCTGTATGTGAGTGTGTGCACCACTACTGAGAATGGTGAGGTTTTGGGCCTCTAGAAGTCTTTCAATGAGTCTACCCCGTTTATCTAATTTTGGAGCGCCCCCATAAGGGTGATGTCCTTAAAATCCCCTAATGTACAGAAAAGTGGAGGAATCTGTATGATGAGATCTTCCATGTCTTTTAAAGAGTAAGCATAGTTTGGCGGTAAGTATATTGAGACAAGTGTTATGGCAATATAGAGAGTTATACGAACAGCAACAGCTTCTAATTCAGTCTGAAGAGGGATATGTTTAGTTGGGATCTTTGAATTTTTGAGGATTGCCACACCGCCATGGGCAGCATTAGCTGTATTACGATCTCTTCGATAAAGGCAGTAGTTCTTTACCGAAGGAGAAATTTGTAAGGTTAGGTAAGTTTCCTGGAGACAAAGGGCATCTGGAGAAAACCGATTAATTAGATCTTTTATATCGTCTGTGTTGCAAAGAAAGCCTCTGAAATTCCATTGTAAAACGGTGTGCATCATTTAGATTTTGTTGAAGATGATTCATCTGACTGTTTTTTTGAATGAGGAGCATTTTGTGCCGGTCTTTTTTTTGGTAAGGTGGGGCGGTCCAATATCCATTGTGTCATTTGCATGGAGTTCAAGAACGGGTTCCTCAATTTCTGAATGGACATCGACTTCCATGCTGTTGGTGGGCGATTCAATTTTCTTGCTTTCTTTAGTGGTTTTCAATTGTTCACTGTCAAGCAAAACCTTTGCATAATCGGTCGGGATGCTAATTGGAGTGTTGGTCGCTTCGCTGGTTTTAGCTTGAGGTTGTTTTTCCCAGAGTTTGCTAATGTAGTTTTAGCCAAGTTAGCTATACATGTGCTCAGTGGTATTGATACGTAGGTTTGAGCTGCTGTTGAGTGAGAGATTAGAGTGCGAGATGCATAAGAACGGCTAGGCATCGTTAACATAACTTGTCTGTGTGCCTCATGGTATGTCACTTTATGTTCTGGTTTATATTTTTGTATTTTCTTTCCTGTTTTCCGCATTTCACATGATTTTGAAAAGGCTGGATGACTTTCTTTACAGTTGGGGCAAACGAGAATAGAGGCTGTGCAATCTGCTTGAGTATATGTCCTATATGTAGCTCCTTGGAACTACATATAGGACATATGGCATGACCTCTACTCGCTTGCTAGGAGTGTCAATATTTCTGGCATTTAAAACGACGAATGGGATTAGGGATATAAGGCCGAATTCTGCAATTTAAATATCCAGCTTTTACTGATGATGGCAATTGTGGAGTGTTGAAAGTTAGGATTATGGATCGAGTTGGAACGAGATTTCCATCTTTCTTAGTCATTATACGTTTGGCGCTGATTACCTTTTGATTGCTCAATTCTTTAATTAATTCTTCTTCAGACACTGTAATTAGGTTCCATTCTGTGATGACACCTTTGGACGAATTTAACGTATTGTGAGGGGTGACAGATACTGACAGCCCACCAAAAGTTGTTTTGAGCAGCCACTCAGAATGTTTGGAGGATACTGTTTCTATCACGAGGTCTGCTGATTGTAGACGTTTAACCATTTTTGATGTTCCAGAAATGGATTTCAAATAACTCTGGATAACAAATGGTGATAACTTTCCTACAGGCTGGTTGGAGAGAGAGTGTATGACCAGAAAGTTTGGAATCTCATTGCACTGCGTTTCCCTTCGAATTCTTTTGGGTTGATTAGTGTCATTGACATCAGACATTTCCGATCTTGAGCTTGAAGGCTCTAATGGCGGAAAATTATTCAAATCCGTGCTTGCTCCTTTTAGCCCAGGAGAGGGTGATTCTTCTCCCAGGTTACTGACCTCGCCACGTGGAGGCAGGAGCGGTGCTTACCAGTGACCAAGCGATCAGAAGAATAGGAGAACAGTACGTTGCTAGCGATAGCAGTAGCGTTGCAAGTGGGGTTAGCAGTGACGTTGCTCAGCGAGGGAAGCAGTAACGATGCGAGCGGTGGAGGTTTTAAGAAAGCACTAGTACTCGCCCTTGGAAAAACGCTAGATAATCGCACTAGAAAGATCGCTTGGCACTCGGGGACATACTGCCTTGTGAAAAAAAAAATAAGAAATTTCTAGAGAAGGGTGTTTGTGTGCTAGGGAGACAGCTGGGGTGAGATGTTTTAGCAAAGAGGAAGGAATGAAAAATTAAGCAAAGTTAGGGATTGGTTGGAGTCCTTGGGGAAGGCGTTCCAAACTTGAGGGAAAGTATAAAGTTCGGGGGGTGTAATTTGAGCAAGTGTCCATTCTGTATTTGCTTCTGTGGGGTCTAAGAGGAGAAAGTCGTGAGTTTGATAGTTGAAGTGGGAGTAGATTTTTTTTGGTGGTCAGAGTTCACACCTCATGGTAGGAAGATGAAGAAGAAAAAGAAAAAAAAAAAAACGTGACAAAAAGAAAGCCTGGTCCGGCATCGGAAGGCGGGGGCTAATAAGGTAAACGTGCAAGAAAGGAAAGCAGAGTGCCCAAGGATTGGAAGAAAGCCTGTCAGCCAGGAAGGAAGCCTGAAAGCAAGAAAATTGGAAGTAGCGACATTTCGGAATGTAAGTCTGTTCATGTTTTTTTTTATTTTTTATCGAATTCTGAACTCCAGGACTAAATGAGCAGTAGTATAAATGAACTTAGGATAAATGAGCAGTCCAGCACTCATATACTAGCACGTCACAAATATGTTAAGAATGAGTTTGGAAGAGGATTTTAGTGACTTCCATAAAAACAGCGTTTTTAATGTTATAAAATTAAGTAAAAAAACAAAAAAAAAAAAAAACTGGTATATTAGCCCCAGCCAAGAATTATCTCATCTAACCAGGAGTAATTATGTCTGCAAATTGAGTGTGTAATGTGATAGGGTTGCCTGTTTTGCTGGACAACAGACTCAAGTTTCCGGGAGAAAAGCCTCCCCTGGGACGGACCAAACAGGCACAGAATGAAATAGGTCACATAAGTTCTTCACCTCACTGACCGGATTCGAACGATTTTCGAACGACTGTGTGCTTGTAACTACTGTGCTAACATTGTTCCAAACAAAGGGCAAAGTTCAACTGTCTCTTATAGAAGGTCTATCAAACAAATCGCTTTATCGGCTGATTTACTGAATAACATTTTCGTAAGGTTACGAAATTAAATAATTAACGTTACGAGTGAGTCAAGACCAAGATAAAAATAATAGAATGAAGTGACATTTTAGAATATAGTACAAGGAATCAGTTTCACCTCTGTCTGTGGCTGCTATTAATTTCTGTATCCCACTTCCAAGCTAGCAGTTTTTTGCGTCAGCAAATATTCTTGCGCTCTTTCTATTTAAGTGTATCCCATCACCTATAGAAGCAGTCTCTCCTGTTAACAAACACAGATCACGCTGAGAAAAATTCTATCTCTGGAGGGCCGAATTGATTGACAAGACTCCCATCATCATTTACTCCCTCCTATTATATCTGGGAAAAATTCCAGACTTTTGACGTGAATACGTGTTTAAATTCGGTCCGGTATAGGGGTTCTCTACGAAAACTCTAGCGACCAAAAAAAAAATGGCAAGATTTGTCGCGCTTATATCTCGTAAACTATAAATGATAATCTAATGATTTAAATTTTGTTGGATATAGGGTTTATGTCCGTATCTAAAATGGTGGGTAGTTGGGGTGTGCAGTGGTGAGGAGGGAGGGGTAGCGCCTGCGCGTGAACACTGAAAATGGCAACGCTGCGCGGCGTTTGGGCAGTGTAACTTTGGATTGCGAAGAGATAGGACGTTGAAATTGGTGTCGATTTGTAGAGAATAACAGGATCTTCAATATTATTTAGCAATAATAACCGATAAAATAAAATTTTTAAAGTTATAAGCCGATAAGTGTGCTGAGTTGAAGAAAATTTTCATAATGTCGAAAAAATTTCAAAGGAATATGAACAGAAATGTAAGAAACGTATATCATTGGAAAGAAAAATTCAAACGTTCAACGTGAGTTCAACTTGAAGTACATTTCTACATTGCTCGCTACTCTGGGCAACACTTGTATTGCTTTAACCTTTGTAAGAAACATAGATGTAAATATTATGCCATATATGTCTTACTTCTCCTATCATCGGCCTTTGATAAATAAAATTATACTTCACTTATAACCACCAAGACTTTATTCATTTACATCTTACTCTTCCTCTAATAACACAAAGATGGATTCATGCCTTAAACGATTGCGGTTGTGTCCTCGTACACAACACACCCCAATTTTTTTTTTTTATTTAATCCAGACTTTCAAATTTAATCTTGCCATAATCTCGTGGGGACCGTCTTCACAAAACACTCTAAAACACTCTGCAGTTGAGCCACATTATGCGAATTGCTGTAAAAACTGGTAAAGACTGGCTTTGTATGCCTCAACAAATGATTTTGTTATTACAATCACGAGCGAGATTTATAGAAAATTCGCTTAATTTTTAAAATCTATGTTTCTCCTTGATATTTTCACCTCTTGGAACTTGGGGGAGGGCAAACATATAAGGGTAAATATTAGTTTATCTGCAGTGGAGGAATATTGGGATTATTATTTCTTTATTTTATTCTTTTAATACATTGCTCGTTGTTATGAAATGGTTGTTCTAAACAATTTGTTTCACTGTTTTCAGATATACCTTCTTAGCTGCCTTGGCAATCATTTGTTTCTTAATTTCACTATGCTGGCTGTTGAAATATTTTGAAGACCAAATGTGAAACAGCAAGAAGAAATGATCTAAAGAATTCTTAAAGTTAAATAAACGCCGGCCAGCCATTCAAAGCCAAAACCTACCACAATTCATCGCGAACACATCAATTATGCACAACAAAGAAATCAACATTTTATTTAAAATATTTCGTAAGGTCATTAACCACGAGACATCCTCGTATGAAAATTCAAATGTAAGAAGAAGAAAATTTCGTAGAGAGCAGCAGTTATTAAGGAGGACTTATAATCGAGAGTCATTAACCCATGAGCGCACTTACTGCAGTTTTGACAAGAGATCGACTCGATGCGCATATATACTATTTTATGGCGCATGTCATGTGCACTTAATGAAAAAGTGTATAGACATCTTCAAACAAGAAGGAAGGTTTAGTGAGTGGTACAGAAAAGTAAAAGACAACGGAAAATTAACAGTTTGTTCTTTGGGCGGAGGGCCAGGAATAGACAGTGTTGGGCTTCTGAAATCTTTATGTTCCAAAGAGAAAGAAATGAATGATATTAGAATTGATATTGTTACCATCGATAAGTGTAATGGGTGGGAAACCACCAATAACTATTTTCTTAAAGTGTCATGTAAAAGCTACAACAATATTCATATACGGTCGCTGACCACAACGTTTTTACAAGAGGATCTTCTACAGCCTTTCAGCTCAAAAGTATTAGAAAAGATCAAATTAGCAGACGTGGTGACAATGGTGAAATTCTTCTCTGCTGTCAAGAGTAACAAAGCGTGCTCGAAGATGTTAGAGGTAAGAAGCAAAATAGATAATGGTTCTGATTCCACTTTTTATATATTAAATATGTACATATATTCATATATCTATCTGAATAACAATTAATGAATTTGATTTCCTCTGCCACAGTAAGTTTTCGCTCGTTTGGAGGATTCTGAGTTCGAATCCCGTCGGAGAATGGACAAATCCTTAAACTGTGTAGATTTTACTTAGTACGAAGTCTTTTAAGGTATTTTATTCTGAGATTTATTTAATCAAAAGACATAGCAACTCCACAGTAAGGATTAAATCCCCCTCAATATGGAAATCGCAAATCAGGATTTAAATCTCATATGGCCTGAGCGTATGCAGCATCAACCAAAAAAAAAAAAAAACACTACTCACAGCACTCTATCCCTGGTAATTATATGTTTAATTCTTCCTTAATTTCTTCAAACTACTCGTTTGCGGATGGAAGTTTTTTCCGACAGTCACTAACTCTCTGGCTGAAAGAAAATTTTCCTACATCCATCATACAAGCATCCTTTTTCAATTTAACTTTATCCTTTAATGTGAGTCCTCCCAGCAAGAGTTATATTGGCATCCCATTTAATTTACTCAGTACATTTAAGGCCGCAAATACTTTAATCAGGCCTTCTCGCAGGAGACGTCTCCAGATGCAATTTTCAGAACTGAAGTCATATGGTAAAAGTATCCCTTTTTTGAATTCGACCAATGTTGTTGTGCTTCTCTGCATCCGTTCCAAGAGATCCACATCTTTTCCGAAATGAGGCTTCCAGACAAGTATATACATGTAGTACCAAAGACGCGGCCCAAATATTGCCTTATACCTCTTTTTCCCTCTGGAAAACTTATCATTAACAAAATGGAAAACTTATCATTACTTACATATCATTAACAAAACCCAATGAGCTATACTAGGGGAAAAATATAGGAAAGACTAATATATAACAGATTAGCTCAATACTACACGGAAGTTGGTTTACATTCCAACAATGAGTATGGTTTTAAGCAGGGCAACACTATGGAGAATGCTATGCACCACGTACTGACAACAGTGAAAAACTCAGATGAGAAATATATGCTGGCAATCTCTATTGACTTTGCTAGGGCATTTGACTCGCTCTGGTGGCCTAGTGTCCTTAGGAGACTCCGCCAGGCAATGCTCCAAAAAACCTATATAAGGTAATAAACTAACTTACAGACAGAAGTGTCTCAGTACGCACAATGTTCCAGGAATTGACACGCCCTGTGAATAAAGGCTGCCCGCAAGGTTCAATCCTTGGGCCTTTCTTTTGGAATATTGTTCTGGACGAATTTCTGGCTTTGGATCTGGGCCACGTGGAAAGCCTAGCCTTTGAAGATGACATGATTTTCCTTGTAAAAGATAACACGCGAGTGGTTGTAGAGCAAGGATCAAATGCCGCCCTCTTGCAGCTGCAGGAGTGGGCACAAATGCACAAGCTCAATATATATCGCCTGAAAAAACCAAACAAATACTTCTTAAAGGCAATTTCGGCATAAGAAGACGTCCATAAATCAAAATTAACACTATACTATAAACGTAATAACAGAACTGAAATATCTTGGAGTGGTCTTTGATTCAAAATTAACTTTTTATCCCCATTTGACCTACTCGGCAAAGAAAGTGAAATATTATGCAGGTATGATTGCCAGGATCAGTCGAGCAGATAGGGGGCTCAAAAGAAAGACCCTGGCAAGCATATACTGCGCAATGTTCCTACATGTTATCACCTATGGAGCAGGTGCGTGGTTCATTCGCTCGACCATAGTAAGAAATAGGAATAAATCAGAATCGATACAAAGGACAATACTACTTACTATTACCAGAGCACGTCGCACAGTAAGCACACCTGCGCTATAGTTATAATTTTATTTAATCAGGTAAAGAAAAGTTACATCCACCCCTTGATAGCAATCAAATGCTAGGAGAGTAACAGAATTATAAAAATGAATACAATATCAATATTGGGTAAAATAAAATATACAGAGATCAAGTCAATAATTGCTGGCCGGAGCTCTCCCACTTTACCTGGAAGTAACCAAAAGAGGTTTATATTATAGATTTAAAAAGGGCATACCCACAAAATTTCTGGGTATATAGCCCTTGATACAGCCACACCTTCGACACTGAAAGAAAAAGAATAGCCACAAAGCTACATGAGCTATGGCAAAAAAAGTGGGAGCAGGAAACCAGAGGTCTGGTTACCAAAAGGTTTCTGCCACGGGCGGCAATTGTTAGCCCAAAACCACCTACGTGGTATGCCCCTGGACTTTTTGCAACATTTATATTGACAGGTTACTAACCTCCTTAGGGCTGACTGATGACCCAAACTGCATCTGTGGCGAGAGCGCAGACTGGGCACACATTCTATATGAATGTAAAATTTACGACATCCCCAGAACACAGCTAATAACGCAAATTGGCCCCCTTCCCAGGGGAGAACAACATCTGTTCATCATAGAATAGGAAAATTATAAAACTTTTACATCCTTCACATAGAAAGTATTCGAAATGCACAGAACTATCCAAAGAATAGCAATACAGTTCCCCAACAATTTCCCACCACGTCCAGAAAATTACTTAAAAACTACCAAATTAGCAGCATTCTGCGCCTTGACAGAAACCTAACACGACAAAACCGAATTGACCTGGGTACCGCCCCCAGGACTACCCTGCCATGTGTAGGAACCTGGGAGCCCACACAAAACAAGTAACTATTTAGGGGAGGAAGATGTAGAGGCAGCCAGGGAAGCAGATTAGCTGAAAAATATCAGCAAGCTAGTAGCAAGGGGATGCAATGTAGAATGAAAAGGCTGGTCAGTGAAAGCGTAAATTAGGAATTATGGCAAAAGGGAATAAATGGCAGTTTTTGAGAAAAAAAGTGACGCAGCATGAGGGAAAGAGAGAGTGAATGGGAATGAGTGGAACAGCAAATGAAATTGGCCGAAAGAATACAAAGTTAAAAATAACTTACATTAATTTATACATACTAACAAACATTTACTAAAAAAAAAAACAAACACTGCATTCTCCCCTGGCCTGCAAAAAATCTTGCAGCTTGGTCTGCACCACAACTGAAGAATAACAGTAAGTTGAAGTGCCCAAGAGAGTGCAATGCAGAAAGCAAGAGTCGAACAAATGAACTGACTGAAAGTCAGAAAGAATAAATGAGAGTAAGTGAGAAAAAGAACAAACCATAAATGCTACTGTTAAGTACACACTAACCCTAGTTTTAATTAGTATTTAAATTTACACTACACATCATTGCACCCCCCCCCCTGGTGTGTGAGAAAAAGATGAATGAGTGAGTGAAAAAAAAAAAAAATATATATATATATATACACACGAGGAGTTTCCGAAAAGTAAGGTAACACATTTTTTCTCTCGATGATGTTTAATGATACGAAGTTGAACTTGCACACCAAGAAATAAGTGAACATGAACTACTTCTCCACAAAGTCTCCAGTTATATTGATGCGCTTGTCCCAACGATGGATCAGTTTATCAGTTTCCAGTACTGAAGAAGTCCGTGCCCACACGCAGTGACCGACATCGCACCGCCTGATGAACTTCCTCATTCTTGGTGAAATGCTTTCCTGAAAGGTCGAACAAACTGGTCCAGAGGGTCGAACAAACTGGTCTGAAATCGCTAAGTTTGGGCTGTAGCGAGGATGTGACAGAGTTCCCCCAACGATTACGGGGGAACTACTCACAAGTGGTGTGGGCAGTGTGTGGAGTTGCGTTGTCGTGCAACAAAATCACGCCGCTTGTCAGGAGTCCTAGTCGTTCGCGTCTAATGTTGGCTTTCAGCTTTTCCAACGTTGCACAGTAAAGTTGTGCATTGATTGTTCCTCCCTTCGGCAAGAAATCCACCAACTGGATGGGAGGGATTTTACACCCTTTTTAGTAACTGGCTGGATATGAGCAAATATCCAAGCAAAAGGGACATCACCTTTGGAACAAGAAAGTGAAAATAAAAAAAAAAGCGACACAGAAAAAGGGCGCAGGTTTTGATTACAAGTGGAGAAATGCAATTAGGATCAGGAGCTTTCTTAGCATCCAGATCGTTCAAAATCCCTCTGACATCCTTTTGTTGGAAGACAAAATTTCGATTGTGCTGCGAAATTTTAATACAAGCACAACGAAAAATGCATTCAACTATTTACACTGTTCGTTTCAAAATACGATTGACATTATATGTGCAATGATACGGTCAACGTGGAACGTGAAACACAAGTTACAGACACATTCACACTATTATTTGTAACTGGTATGATTGATGTCGTAGAACAATATCATTTATGTCGGTGTTGGTACGTAGGTTTCGTGGTGTAAAGCCCGTTGTACGCAGTCTTATTTTTCCAAAATTTCGCACACAGAAATGTTTTTTACCGTTTTTCATGGTTTAATGATTTATGATTACTATTTCGGAATTAAAGACTTTTGAACATATGTTTATACATACTTTATATTTTATTTATGTTTTTAGTTGTATGATATACCCCTACATAAGTTCCCGCAATTTTGAAACGTCCTTTAAATACGAGTCCGTGTGGTATTTAAACCGTACAGCTTCGTATTACTGTATTTTCTTATAATTGCAATTATACACTGACCTACCATTATTATGCGGGCACCTGCCTTTAGACAAAAAAGGGGGTTTTATTGTGTCATTCAATATTTTTAATATTTTGTGACTGCCTTCAGTTTTTGCGGCATATTCTCAACCAGCTTTTTATAAATGTCAAGTGATATGTTCCTCCACTCGGCCTTTAACGCAGCCACCAATTCCGCTTTGTTCTTTGGGTGATCTCGTCGTGCACGTATCCGATGATCCAATACATTCCAAAGATGCCTGATAGGGCTCAGATCAAGAATCTGGACTGGCCAATCCAACTTTTCCACACCCATGTCCTCAAACCACTATGTTACGACACAAGCAGTATGGTACGGGCCTTCCCCGAAGTATTTCCAAAATGTTGGAAGTACATAATTGTCCAGGATATGCTGGTATTGTTCAGCATTCATGGTTTTGTCGATAATGACTAATGGGCTTCAGCCAAACCAGAAAGGAGCCCCATACCATGACACTGCCTCCACCAAACTTCATTGTTGGGAGGATACAATCAGGAAGGAACTGTTCCCCTGGCATTCGCCACACCCAGATTGTTTTCCACTACTCTACAGTCCAGGATTCGTGCTCCATACACCATGTTAATCGGCGTCTAGCGTTTGTTGAGGTGATCAATTCTGTTGAACGTGTCATCTTGCATGCGCGCTTTTGCAATTGTTTGTTCGAAGCCCGGTATGCATATTTATAATAGGTTCTGTGACGTGTTGCATTCTTAGGACCTGTTTCCCCATCCAGGAAGGGGTGTCCGGATATTAATGGTAGGGCAGTGTATGAAGAATGAAAACTTCTCTATAATAGGAAACAACCCAAAGATTTTGAAAAGGAGATGTCATGGGACTAAATAATTGATTTCCATGAAGCATATTTCAAGATTTGACCACGTGAAGTGACCAAAACCGGAATAAAAATTGAACAGGGAAAAATCGAGAAAATATGTGTCCGGAGTTACCACCATATTGCCAGAATGAGAGTAATTTACATTCACACACTTTAGGTGTTACTTGAAAGTTCATCCAGAGAGCGAGATATTTATTTCTATCGCAGATTGCGTTACTGTTTATTTTTGAACCATTACACTCTTTTATTGAGTCTCCTAATTTCTCTTCTTTCCTTTTTTTTTTCTTCATCCAGGCCAATTTTATTTAAGGTATCCATATCCGTTTTTAAAAGTTTGTTAATTACTGCGAGAAATTTAAAATTGATAGAATATTTTCATAAAAACACAGTGTTGATGAACCGTAATAATAAAACAAGGTAAAATGAAATTACCTTGGAAAGATTAATTTGTGCGTGTGTGTGAGAGAGAGAGATCTGTATGAAATACACAATCACGGATTGCGCAGTTCACAGATAATTAGATATTTATAAGAAAAACAAATTAAACGTTTTTTTTTTTTTTTTTTATTTTCTTTTTTAGGAAGTGTTCAAGCACATGAAGCCAGGCAGCATAATTGTGTATGTTGATAACTCCAGCGGCCTTTGCATGGAGACTTTTCAAAGGATTTCTGCTAAGTGTGGAATGGAAACCGCTATTAGACCCCGTCCAAGAATTAAGTGCTGGGATTCTCAGTTACAGGTCAAAGCTCTCCGATCTCTTGCAAAAAAATGTCGGGAATGTTTTGAAGTAAATCCTATGGTTAAGACTGTTGCATCTATGGGAGTTTGGATTAAACCACAGATAGCAACAGATTCTTCAGCAAAAAGACAGTGTCTGCCGTTTTTCTCTTATGTTATTAACTTATTCATTTTATGGTTTGGAATTTTCAGTGTTATTCTTTGGCGTATGAAATAGTTTCGCATAGTCACGATATAATTTGCGTAATGTTGTAATGAAACCCAAATAAAGTGGTATTTCCAATATTTCATGACCTCGATTAGGTATAATACTTCGATGCGATTAATGCATTATCAGTACTCTATTTTTCGATTTTAAAAAATAAGTCCTAAGCATCTTCGAAGTTCTTTAGCACCATCTTTTATATATCAAGCAATTAACGCGTGGAGATATTTAACAGACTTGAATAACTGATTCCAATTGCGAAACAATTCACCACTTCTCTGTATCATCTTGGAATGAGGATTTCATTTCTTTTAATATGGCTTGTTAAAGTCACATTAAAAGAAATAAAATAAGAATTTGAAGCAATAACATCACTGGGTGGAGGGGTGAATATTAATCACGGCAGACAATATAAGACTAGAAGATTAGTATACTTGACCCCACATAAAACAAAAGAACTGGCAAGTTCTGTTGTGCATTATAAAACTTTTGTAGAACAAAACGTAACACCCGCGAAAATTTCTATCACAGGCGCTAAAAGTTCAATGAGGGTCGTAAAAATGTGGTGAACAGACTATTCCTGGAAACAGGTAATGTTGGTGAATTCTGGAATATTGCTAACTTCCCTGATTATCTTACGGAGGAGAACACCAATGTGGAATACTATTGCAAGTTATTAAAGCACAGGTTAATGTCGTACATATCAAAACGTACTCAATAGTTGAAAGGCATTTGTTTCCACGAAGAAAATAATTGTCTTACACAGTCACTGGGTGAATAAACACCTGAGAAATCTGAAATGGGTATAGGTCACACTTAATCACAAATAGTTTAAGCTTATCAATTGTTCGGGTCATACAAAGAGTTGTCAGAAGGTACAAAGTTTTAGAACAACTACAAATTCATCCAAATATGCAATTTTGTTACAAAAATAATCAAAACTTCTTCGCAAAGGAAGTTAGCAAGAATAGAGAAGCGTTTTAATAAAAAGTAACTCTCTCTAGAATTAGTTGTTTTCGTGTTTTTGATACTTAGCTCCATTAACATTTTATAAAATTATTTTCTTTCATTCTTCAACCATACTTGGAAGAGCAAATTAAATTTAAGCTTATAACTTCTAACTGACCTGGTAGGCCCCATTTTTTTGAAAGAGGAATTTCAGATCACTCAGCTAACCAATTTCATAAGTGAGAAGATGCGTCGCAATTTATGATTAAAGTATTAGAAATCACAATATTATTGTAAAGCATCATTGTAAAATTGAAAGATTACTCACATAAAGTGGAAAATACCTGAAAAAACTGCATTTAGGAAAGAGTTGGCGATATTTTCTTTACCATTCCACAATGGAAAATGATACATAGGTATATTTGGTTGAATTTTGATATTGGAATGTATGATTGGTCAAAGAGGAGGGAGAAATAAAACGAGTGTAGCTCGTCTACCCTTTATTATGAAATAGAGGGCACCTTCCTTAATAGCTCCACGTGATATAAAGTGCACTTTGACGAGGATACCATTCAGGTCTAAGTCCGGTATAAGTATTCCGGAAATAGCGACCCAGCCGGAGTTCACATGTACAACTGCGATTCTGTGGTCGAAAACAGCTCTTTGATGCAACAGGCTATAATATTTGCTGATGTATTTTAAACGATTTTCTGACAAAGATGCAGTAGTCGCATTAGGTATAAGGTCTTGTCAAAGAGTTAATTAGGAACTGGTTCCAATTAAACGGAAATATCAACTTTTCTGGATACAACATATATAGCCAGGGATTTTTTTTTTTTAAACATTTTGAAAAACTCTGAAAATGACTTCAAACGTGAATTTGTACCTAGGAGCATTGCTGTATCAAGGGGTAGAAACGAAGCACTTACTTGCCTCCTGGGCGTAACAATTCACTCTAAAATATAGCAGCAGGCATTCTCTGATTATACATGGGAAAGAGGGGGGAGGGCATTTTGGACAAATTTTTCCCAACCGTTTTGAGAAAAAATGCCTTTGAGAGAGCGAGGCACCTATTCACTTTGTGTCTCGGATACCTGACATCCTGAATAAGTCCCTGGAAGGACTTCCGCAGTCAGCAACAACCTCAGTCATTGTTATGTTTCAGTTTTACGCCTTTTTGTATATGCAGACTTAATGAAAGAATTTTCGTAGGTTATTAAAAAAAAAGGAAAGAACTCTAAATTAGAAAGAAGGAAGGAGAAGATGGGTAAAAAAAGTTCTCAGATGATTCTAAAGCTTGCAAAAGTGGTGCAGATATTTTAGGAAATGTGTTCTGATGTGAGTAAACGCGTTAAATTTCATCTCGATTCAAAATGAGTGCATTTCTGAAAGAACGAAGTGAAAATTATTAAAATCATTTATTTATAAAACTAATCGGATAGAAAGCTTCAGTATCTGAGTTTATTTCAACAAACTCAAATATTGAAGCTTTCTATCCGATTAATTTTAAAAATTAATGACTTTAATAATTTAATCATTCTCACTTCGTTCTTTCAGAAATGCATCAGTTCGAATAAACACTCGAGCATCGAATAAGCACGATTTGAAAAATGTTGAAAATTTCTTGAAAGAAGAATTTGTGCATTTTAATTCGGTGAGGGACAATACTGTTTCAAGTGGACTTCATTGCGTTGTTAGCTATTTTCAAACGCAGAGATCACCTTAAGAATATATTTATGTTTATCCCTCTCGGGCATTTTTAAAATTAATAAAGAATTATTCGTGAACAAACTGCGAAGAAACAAACCATCAAAGCTTGCAACGGTTAGGAAGCAAAATGGACGAGCAAAATAGTTGAAATAATTGATCGATATGCAAAGTCAAATAGCGACAAGTGACTTAATAAATTTGTAAAATTTCTTCAAATGTCAATTATGAAGGGTGTTTCAAAAGTGCATGTCAGAAATTAGAACAAAATCTTATAACAAAATGAACCGAGAATGTTCTTGGAGGATTTTCTAAAACTGAGAAATTTTTAAGAAAACGATTTTAAATTTTCGTGGCTTCACTTCTGGTTTCAGAGAATTGGATGGGGAATGGTGATTAACCTGGAATATAGTAAATAACGGAAAACACTTGAAATACTCATTAAATTACAGGGTACCGTTTGCTACATTCAATTCTGTAGGACGATGGTGTAAATCTCAGCAAACGAACACGCTTCCCGAGTTCTTGGCCAGAGCTTATTTCAGCAATGTACTTCATTGCTTTGATATGGGCCCCACAGATAACAATCAATGGAATTTGGTGATCGGACAAACTATTTCACTGGAGCATTGTGACTAACACCTATCCAATTTCCTAGATGATGGTTGTCTAGGAAGCATCTTACCGACCGTTTGAACTACATGTATCAGTCCGAACCTGCGTGGAATTACAGTACTGGGGTTGGAAGGAGATAGCAACTCTAAGGTAGAGATAGTGGCGAAGCTTTCGTAGTACACATCTGCCAGTGGCCTATATCATTCACCACACCATCTTGATAAAGCAAGTTCCGTGCAGAAGAGAAAGATTTATCCAACCACCCATATATGTAGGGGATCTGCATTCAGATTCCCTACATTCATGATCACTACTATCTCCCTACTAGGGGGCATGATAACTTTTGGTGATCGGACAAACTATTTCACTGGAGCATTGTGACTAACACCTATCCAATTTCCTAGATGATGGTTGTCTAGGAAATGACTGAAAGGATCACTCCTTTCAGTCATGCCTCCTGGTAGAGAGCGACTCCATGAGTAACAATCTGAATCCTCAACCTGCAAGGCATAACTGTAAAATGACGCTCTGCCATATTTACGAAAGAGAATTTACAAAAGATACAGTGCGTTTTGAACAGTTCCACTTTGGAAGAGTGTTGAACTAGAGAACGCTTTCGATTTGGAAGTGTTCCATTCTCGGACGCTTTCACTTTCGAAGAGTGTTCCATTCCCAAACACTTTCTTTCACTTTGGAAGTGTGTTGAACTTTTGAGTGTTCCATTCTCAAACACTTTCAAATAGTGTTCCATTCTCAAACACTTTCAAATTAGTGTTCCATTCTCAAACACTTTCAAATAGTGTTCCATTCTCAAACACTTTCAAATAGTGTTCCATTCTCAAACACTTTCACTTTGGAACAGCGTTCTCGAACTCTTTCACTTTGGAACACTGTTGAACATTTGAAAGAGTTCCGTTCCCGAACACTTTCTTTCACTTTGGAAGTGTTGAACTTTTGAACGTTCCATTCTCGAACGCTTTCACTTTCTAAGAGTGTGTTGAACATTAGAACGCTTTCACTTTGGGAGAGAATTAAACTTTAGAACGTTTTCACTTTGGAAGAGTGTGCAACAATTATAACCTTGGAACACTTCCACTTCAAAAAGTACCACTCTGGAAGGGCGTATTTCATATATGAACAGTTTTCCTTTGGAACAGCGCGTTCCACGTTCGAAAAGGACTTTGTGTTCCACTTCCGAACAACTTTTTTTCATCTTCAAATAGTACGTTCCACTTTGAAACAGCATGTTCTAATTTTTAATACTTTGGAGCACTTAGTCTTTTCCACTTTTGAATAGTTCGACCTTGGAACACTTCCAGCAGGTTCCAGTTTCATCTGTAGTTCCAGTTCTAGCGTGTTACACTTTTGCACTTTATAACAAAGAACTCTGCACAGCAGGCTGGTCGAAATCGAAACTACTCGAAAGTGGAACACTTTCGACTTTCCAGTTTTAAATAGTTCAACTTTCCATTTTTAAATAGCTCACAGCTCCAAAACGGAACTATGGAACTTTTTTTATTATTATTATTATTTCTTTTATAAGTAGAAACTGCTTGCTTGTGTGTATGACTATATTATGTCTGTCTCAAACTCTATTTCCTGTTTCCTGAACGAAAAACTAGCGTTCCCGGAGATAAACCATTTCATCTTTGCAAGAGACAGACTAATCTGGTCACGGTATACAAAAACCATGAAAAATTATTCCCTCCATCTTGACAGAATTCTAAGTGACGCGTCTTCCACAGGATGTGGAACGCCAGTGATAATCACATTGCGCCGGTGTTTACTAAAACAACGGAACGTTTTTTTTTGTTTTTTTTATATTTCGTTATATTAATTGCTATTGCGTTGAATTAGAATACAATAAAGCCTACTTTCTTGGCATTTACAATTTAGATGGGTCCTTAGCGAGTCTTTCGTGGAACTCCTGAGCCTCTTAATCAGACCCTGGTTACAGATTCTGTCCAAAGGTTTTTGAAGAGGCCCATCTCCTCCATGGCTGCAGTATATCCCTCTATAAATGGCTTTTTCTAGCAGAATAATTCGCCACGTTGCAAGGGTCAGAACTGTACAGAATTAGTTCGAGGCACATCAGAGCGAATTCAGACTACCGCGGTAGTCTTACATCAGAAGTTTCTTACACTGTTAATAATAAGTTAAATGAGTTTAATCTTGGCCATGTGCTACTTAGAAGCTAGTAAGGATCCAATTCAGAATGCTGATTTGGATTTTTAAATTTCCTAAGTTTTTCATTGGAATGATTTTTGAACAGGAAAAAAATAAGTTTAATCAACTTACAATTCGAATAGATTTTTTTTTAACGCTGAACTCATTTAATGTCAAATAACGGCATCATTCTGTAATCACTGATGTAAATATATATGCACTTCGTTAAATGACTTATTTTTTTGTTCCGCAGCACTTGATTCATATTACTTGAGATGCTGATCTGAGCATTACATTATACCTCAAAAACTAACAAGACACTGGAACCTTTAATTACGCACCGTAACCTTTGACTCCGTTCCATTCGGCTACTTTGCACACGTGATGGTCTGGTTGATGAGATAAACGACGTATATCCCAAAGGTGGTTGAGCGTTAAAGGCATTGGGCACACCAGTGAGACTTATTGCTCGCATGTCTTCAATCTAAATCATTGCAGGCCGTGCAACACGAAAGATTGCACTCCATGTGAAACTTTCGACACTGCTGCCAATGTAGGAAGAGCAGAATTGTCCAGAACGTCAATGTACCAAACAGTTTCACTGTTGATGGACTACGGTCGCATCAACAGTTCAACCAAAAAAACCATGAAAAACAACCCCAAGGGTGACAGCATCTCCGTCAAACTCACAGTTGGCATGCCACACTCTGGTAAACATCGGTGCCCACCAGACTCAAGTGTAATCAGCAGATCGGAAAACTACATGCCGTGATTCCTCACTGCAATAACACAGTTTTCCGTTTTAAGGGCCAATTATGATGAGTTGTTGTTGTTGTTGTTGTAGTAGGGTTTTAGAATTTTAGGACCATATTGCTCCTTGTATACCATCTGTAAATTGTGTGCATTCTGAGGTCGATTTTCTCTTTTGCTGGATAAAAAACTCGAGTTTCCGGGATAAAAAACCATGCTATCCTCGCTTGAGACCAACTAATTCAGCCATGTTGTGAAAAAGGTCCATAAAAATTCCTCCCGTCATCGACGGGCCTCGAACTCGGGTCTTTTCCACTGGTGTGAGGACGGCGGCAATCCTACTAACTGTGCTACCCGTAGGCCATGATGAGTTGTGCATCAGTCAAGTCAACGATGTGCATTGCGTTGTGGGGGGGAGTTCTTTTTTTTGTTTTACTATTCATTTGTTTACTCAATTATATGAGATAATTAGTAATAAAGAGAAGTGCCCTCAAACCTCTGTTACCCACTTACGCTACCTAACTGCAGTATCTAAATCAGAATTTTCCCGGTCCGGAGGGCGTTGTGATTTCCCCCGGTCCTGATAGAACCTAATTATGTCGGCAAGCCAGTGTCTGAGTCTATGAATAATTACAGACAATTATAATACCATTGAAACAACTTTAATACATGTCATAATATATACAAGTACACTATAATACATATTATAAATTTCATAAGTATAAAATCTATAATTTCTTCTCAAAGTGAAAACAGTTCAAACCCTATACCAGCAGATTCTAATCTGGTTATAACATTGGGTTTACCTTCTCTTGGTGAACAACGTAGGCATACTTTAATAATTTCACTATTTATTCTTGCCCTATAACAGGTCAGGGATACCTCACCTAATATACATATAATTCATTCTAACATTATGGGGATCTTCTACTCTTGAAGCCATTCCAATTCAGTTTAATACAAAATCCACTTATCCTATTTCTAAATATCCTTAAGATATTGGCTAGATGTGTGTAACGAGCCGTGATCTACTTTAATTTCTACCTTCGGTACGAAATACATTCTATGTGTCAAGTTTCTTAATTTACGTGAAATTTCCCTTCTATAAATCATTAACTGTCTCTGCTCTCACTAACGTTTATCGCAACTATACCGTGTCCTTTAATTAACACAAATCCATCGGGTTTTGCTCAGATGCCTGATATAACCTTCTCCTTTTCATAGTAAATATCTTAGCTGTTCCATCTTATTTTATGGTATGATCCCCTTTTGTCTAAACCTGGCTTTATTCGTTTTCTCTTAACATCTCATTCACCTAAAGCACTCAATCTATTACTCAGGGATACAAGAGCCCTAATATATGCATATATATAAACATACAAGTACCTTAGTTCTAGTACATTCACTTATGCTGTCTTACAATTTCCATTTCCGCTGCCACACTCCTTTTTACTATGCTGCCCAATTACAGGTCCACACACATTATATACATACATATCCCGGAATTTACTTTATAGCTTATACAGCATGAAAGTAACAGTTCACTTACTCAATTTCTATCTTGCTCTTGCCTTGTCCTAAGTTGGTGTTTCCATTGGGTATTCACTTCTGCTGCTTCCACCTTTCGGAAGGACCTCTGGTGATTGGCGATGATTATCTAAGAGATGGCCTTCATTCCAGTTTAGTAGGCTGTACTGCTGGCGGATTGTAGTAGACAATTAAGGACCGGCTCCTCACTTCTCCCAGAGATTTCATCTCTCCGCAGGGATATCACTATACATGGAGATTCTTTCTCACTGTAAGACATATAATTATCTTAGCTTTACACTCACTATAATTATTTTCTTTTACTTCTCTCGCATCACCCATCTTGTTCCGACCTACACTCAGACTACTACTACGATTGCGCTCAGACTTCTCTCTGTCTCTCCTTCTCCCCCCAAAATCACATGTTAATTTCTCTCTCATCTATTCGTTCGTCCTTCATCGCCTGATCTCTTCCGCCAATCACGTCGAATTCCTTTTTCTTAACTTTTATTTCCCACCTATTTTCTTACTAAGAATAGCGTATTCTTTATTGCTATTTCTTATTGTTTTTAAAATTCCTTGCCCTACAGCCCTCCCAGAGAATCGCTTGCAGCCGCTCTCTTCCAGAATTTGTCACGGGCCTTCACTTATTCGGCGTGACCATTAAGCCTTTCCTGTTGCTTGGTTTATGCCAGACTCCTTACTTGCCCTGGTTTCTGGTATCCCTTTGTTAGTGTAAGTAACCCTTTCCGTGTGACCGCCTCCGTAGCGCAATCGGCTAGCGCCTTCGGCTGTTAACCGAAAGGTTGTAGTTCAAGCCCACCCGGGGGCGTTGCACATTAAATGAAGCGATAATTGAAAACGAACAACTGAAATCAATGAAATCAGTTGCGACAAACGAATGCGACCCTCACGACGCCTATAACCAACCCAGCTTTCGAGGCCTTGAACACCACTACCTCTACCACGCAGGCCCAGGCCCCTTTTGAAGGGACTCCTCAGACTTTGTCATTTGCAGCCGCCATCAAAATGCACAAGATTCCTCCCCCAGAACAGAAGCATATGCTCATTATCAAGGCAGCAGAGGATTGTGATATCGTGGACAGCGATGGCGTAAAAGACAAAGTCTTGAAAATCTTAAAACCAAAGTTGAAAAACATAAAAATCAAAAGTGTCCGAAAGATCCGCGACACGGGCATAATCCTGGAAGCAGCCTCCAAATCAGATCTGGAGCAATTACAAATATCTGGAAAAGCTGAAAACTTGGGCCTCACCTTTGAAACCACGAAACTTAGAAGGCCGAGCATTATCATCTTCGATGTTGAAGTCTCACTCCAGAAGGAAGAGCTCTTGGAAGAGATTTTCAATAGAAATCTATTTGGACACATAGACAGGGAAGAGGCAGCCAATGAAATGAAGATTCGGTTCTCAACGACTACCAGGTCACGGGACAAGCTCAACTGGATTTTCCAGGTATCTCACAGGATTAGAAAAATTCTGCATAATCAAGAAAGGACTGGTCATCACACCATTTCCGGGACTTTGTAACAGTTATGAAATGTTACAATTGCCTAGGATACGGCCATACCTCCAAGAAGTGGCTCAAAAAGCAGCCAATCTGCGGGCATTGTGCAGAGGCAGGACATCTTTACAAGAACTGTCCAAATAAATCCTCCCCACCAACCTGTGCAAAATGCAAAGCTATTAATAAACCCAGCAATCACTCCGTTCGGGATGGAGCATGCCTTGTATATAAAAGAGCAGTTGAAATAATCCGTAACAATACAAATTATGGATAATAGGCCATCTAACCAGACAACATCCAGACTTCGCATCGCCCAAATAAATGGACAAAAATCAATCTCTGTGGCTTCTCAGCTCCATCGCATCATGGAAGAACTTGACCTCAACCTTCTCCTCCTCCAGGAACCCTACTGCGTTTGCGGTAGAGTCTCTGGATATCCATTTACATACCGGAAGATACAGATTACAAACCAGCTATGCCTTGCAGCCATCATAATCCGGAACCCGGACATAGTTGTGACCAGACTTGATTCCTTATGCACCTCCCACCTGGCTGCTGCTACTGTGGAAGGCTGCTTTGGCCGCATCTCAGTCCTTACAGCCTACTTTCAGTTCGGCACTGACATCCACCCGCATATTGCCACCCTGGAACGGGCTCTTGACCTGCTTGATAATTCACATGTTATCATCGCAGCCGACTCCAATGCACGCTCTACTAGTTGGTACAATGCCACCACTGATACTAGAGGTGATTTACTTGATGAATTTATTGTTGCCCGCATATTGGAGATCGCTAATCTACCAGGTCACCCTACCACCTACTCCTCAGGAACAGGGGAATCCAACTTGGATGTTACCCTTATAACTCCTTCCCTCAGCAATTGTCTCCAACAATGGCACGTGCATGAATATGCGACCACCAGTGGTCACCCCCTTATTATATACTGTATTACTGATCAAGTTTCTCCTCGCCAAATCTATATGCATGATACTTCCAGGTTCTCTATAAGATCGGCTAACTGGGACATTTTTGATGAGATCATTCGGGAAGCCGCCTGCAACTCCTCTGCCCTCAATAGGTATCATTCCATGAATAGTACCCAAAAAAAAAAGATTTTGTTCAATCATTGCTCCTGAAAGCCTCACAAGCATCGATGAAGAAATCTAAAAGTCCAAGGTCCGTCCCCTGGTGGTCGCAGGATCTTACTAACCTATGAAATGATCTAAAGCATGCACGTATAGCATACCAGCATAAACGCAGAACTGGGCCTCCCCACATTGCTGATCAATACAAAAAAAAAAAAGATTCAGAGCCCTTCGCAGGGAATATTGCAATAGGATTTACCATGCCAAACAAAACTCATGGCGCACACTGGTAGAGACTGAAGGGAAGAGGAACCCTTGAGGCCTGGTGCATAAACTTGTCAGGAACAAGTTCAGGTCTACAGACATCACCAATTCCATACGCAATAATTGCTCTCCTGAGACAACAAATTGGCTGGACACAATGAACAAAATTCTGGATGACTTGATTTACCAAGGTGATGCTACCCTAAACACAGACTTCCATAATAAAGTCATTACTGACAACCAAAACTTCGAACCTACCGCTATTGAAGATCCTTTTACTGAAGAGGAAGTGGCCATGGCCATCAACAAGATCAAGAATGGCAAGGCTCCAGGGTCTGGACCTCATCGAGGGGGAATCCGTCAAACGTCTTTGGACTGTCGCTCCTGCTATCCTCATCCAGCTTTTCAACACCTGCCTGAAAGATGGCATATTTCCATCATGCTGGAAGCTTCTAGACCTGAGACTTCTACCAAAGAATCCCACTGGCAGGACATCAGCTCATCGTCCTATAGCACTTTTACCAATACTGGATAAAGTGCTTGAGAGACTCCTGCTATTTCGCCTCAAACCTGCATACGAAGCTAAGTCTTGCAGCTCCCCTCCAATTCGGGTTCAGGCCGAGTTGTTCAACAATTGATGCTCTGACAAAGATTCTGAAACTTGCAAAAGATTCTGAGGCCACCTATGTCTTTGCAATTTCTATAGATTTTAAGGACGCCTTTGAAAACACCGTTTTGTGGCCGGCAATCCTACAGAGGGTCAGGGCCACTGATTGCTCTCGGAATCTGTTCAACTGCTTCAAGAGCTACTTCTCTAACTGACGTCTCACCATCAAAACACAGTTCCATTCCCTCACCCGGCAACTTACCAGAGGCTGTCCCCAAGGCTCCATCTTTGGTCCAGCAGTGCGGAATGTGATCCTGGATGACTGGTTCTGAGGATATATCGAAACGTCACACAAACTTCTTATGCCGACGACCTTGTCATCGTCGTTGAAGGACCTACGAGAGCTACAATATAAATTAGGGCCAGTGCAGTACTGCCTGCCCTTTCCGAGTGGGCTGAGAACAACAAACTTTGTCTCTACTGAAAAGAGCAAAACCCTTCTACTGAAAGGAAAGTTGAATGTGAGGAGGCCTCCGACCATCCGTTATAAAGGGCAATCACTCAAAAACCAAAGCGCTCTCAAATATCTGGGTATTACACTTTATGACCGAGGAACTTTCATTCCCCACCTATGTTCCATTAAAGAGAAAATTAAAGTCTATATTGCTATGCTGGCACGCTTCACAAGCAAAGACTGGGGCCTCAAAGGCCGGGTTTTGCATCTTTTTTACACAGCTGTATTTATTCCCATTGTCACATATGGCGCTGCAGTTTGGTATAACAGGATGACGATAGTAAGAATACAACAACTGATCCTTCAGGTCCAGCGGCTTATGATGCTGCAAATGACTCGTGCATATCGGACCACTCAACCGCTGCACTATTACTGGATGCTAACCCCTAGATCTCCATCTCATCAGATGGAGATCTAGGGGTAAGCATCCGCCTCTCCATCGGCGTAGGATACTTCGGCCTCTCTCATGCCATCAAGAAGAATAAAGAGGTTGAAATACTCACCATTAAAACGCGTACAGACACTAATATCAAATATGAGATGACCCGTGTGTGGACTGAACTGGTTTCCCTATGGCAGACACGATGGAATAACTCATCTACAGGTGAAATTACTAAACTCTTTATTCCGGATGTCACCTTCCTCAACAAACGATGTTGCAACTGATTCTACCCTAACGTCCACACGTCCTTTCTTTTGACTGGCCATGGATCATTTAAAAGGCGTCTTCTCGACTTTGGTCTGGCTGAGGATGCTTTTTGCATCTGTGGAGAGTCAGAGGACTGGAACCACGTGATGCACTCCTGTCCAATCTATCTTGACCACCGCAACCAGCTTCTTCTGGCCCTCAATGCACCGACAATCCATCCAGAGGCTAGGGTATTGGAATCAGAAGCCTACAAAGCATTCTCCACTTATGCCACCGCGGTCTTCAACAGATGCCGCTATTACTCACAACCACCAACTGGTACACCTATGACTACCGCAGCTCATTCTGTCGACTAGCTTCCCCACTGCCAGTCACACCAGAAATTAAATACCTTGTCAGTCATAAGAATATACCAAACCTAACAATGATTCTCTGCTTCACAGGATGCACCATTGCAATCACGTCACCAAGTTTCTATTATGTGGCCACTCGAGAGCGGCCTCTATTCTTTTTTTATCTATTCCTGTCCATCCACAGTAACTTCATCTTCCTCTGCAATGCTCCAACATGTTCTCTTCTGCTCCTAGATGATTTCAGCGGGTGATTCTCAACTTCCCTTGATAAAGCTTCCACCAGAGATTCTTGCCGACGCCGACACTTCTCTCTGCAGGGGATAAACTAATGGGACTCCTGCCTTCACCTCTTGTCCTTGAAACCCCTTTGCTGACTCCGCCTCTCCATCGGCGTAGGATTAGATGCTTTCAGGCTCTTTTGCTGGCCTGGGACACTCCCCAGATGGGATTTTAACCACCCTCGATGAATCCTCATTGAAGGGGTTCTGCTGACGCTGGTCAACTGACAGGCGTGGGGTCATCTGGCCGTTTGGCCCTCTGCTGGGGGTAGCATTTCGCTCTGCCTACCCTTGCTTCCTTCCCCGTCCAACTCGCTCCGTTCCTCTAACTTGGTATCTCTCCTCTCTTGCTTTGCATATGGGGAGAGAGCCCGTCAGGCGTTCCTTCTACCTTCCTAGCCCAGCTCCTTGTACCGGTGGACGGATGCTGAGAGGCTCCTTCTATGGTGATCGAGCCTCCTAGTAACTAAGAGGCCAGTCAAACATAACCCACACTGACTGGCCTTGCAAGGTTGTGCATACGTCACAGAGTACTCAACGCGGATTTGTGGGGAACCATAGGAACCGCTTGACAAAAACACTATGTCCACTATAACCCTTTCCGTTTCCATTATCTATGACTGAGCTCTTAATCGTCCCTTTGTCAAAACTTAGTTTTGACAAAGGTCAAATTTGATGGTTTAATTTAGCATCAAATTTTTAATTTGATGCTAAATTAAACCTTTAATTACACTTTCACTCGCCGAGACTGAAATACACCTGACTATATAAGATCTACTCTTACAGCGTGTTTCGATGTCTCGTTTGTGTATTTTTGCTCATTCGTAAAATCCGGCAGCCCCGTCCTCTTACAAATTCCAATTCTTGTAATCCCCCCCCCCTACCAAATCCGTGGCGGATAGTATTGAGCAGTGGGAAGGACTGAGAAGGACTTCTCATGAGGACTGAGAAGATCTACATACCACTGTGCTGAGTGCCCTCCGGTCTCTCTTTGTCAGTAGTGGATGGCTTTATAGTGTACAAGTCATGCGAAAATATGCTCTTGTGTTTTGGATTAATAAGTGCGGTTATAGCAATACCTGAAATAAGAAAATATGTGCCAGAGATAGTTTAAGTGGTGGTGAGTTCAGGTGTTAAATTTTGGAGGTAGGGGTAGTGAAATCGACTAGATATACTTGATTTAAACTTTTTCAGTTTTACAGATAGTGATCACATACAGATACATTATCCCATAGAGATAGCATTACAGAAAATCAGTTGTGAATTTTCCCATAGGAAAAGCATAGCCCCATAGACTTTACATGGGACAAAATGGCTACCAGGTTTTAATTCTATTTTGGGTGTCCTGGAAACCCCCTAACATTGAGAGCGACATCTATATGTAACTGCAATCATATATCAACCATAATATTGTGGAAACATTTAAATTTTGCAAGGTTTTCCTATGGGCAGAAAATTCCCATAGGTTAACATAGGATTGAGTGTGGGCTAGTTTTGGGCTAAGATTGGCAAAACTTAAATAATTAATATCTCCTCATCTATTGGGATTGAGGAGTTCATCTTTGGAGGATATATTCCTTAGGAAATTACTTATTTTTCAAGATATTTTTCAGCACCATCTGGTGATTAGGAGCTGAGATACAGAATTCAGGATTTGTGAAAATCAAAACTTTCATACCGATTTTTCATCCAGCTTCATACACGGAAAATAGACTTATATACCTATCTATATTGATTTGATAATTTATTACAGTGGCTGGAAGGTAGGTATTTTTTCAGGACAGTACAGAGGAAGAGGAACAAGTAAATAAAGATATTTTCTTGCAGGAAGAAGAGGATTCTTCAAACAACAGTTTTTGAGTCTTTGTTTTATTAAACATAATCTTTAAGACATGAATACAGAATTTAATTTAGAGTTGATTCAGGAGTCTGATATTGAGGGAGTGTCTTCCGGGGAGTCCGGGGGAACGCCTGAGGCCTCTAAAAAACATAAGGGTAAAAGTGTAACTAAAGCTCCAAAAAGTGGAACTAAGGGTGACAAGCATAAGAACAAAAGCAAAAGTAAAAATAAAAAACAGGCAGGAACATGTAAGGATAAAAATGAGTAGGCCGGCACACACAAAACAGTTGATAAGGAGACTGAGGAACGGGGTAACTCTGATGATGACTCATCTTCTGACTCTGGGTCGATGGACCAAGTTGGAGGAAAGAGGTCCCCTGAAATATTTAAAACACTTAAAGGCAGAACGATTCCTTTGACCCCTAAGCTGGGGTCCCACGTGCACAAGGAAAAAAGTAAAAAAGTGGTCTCGTCTGATCAGGTTTCAAATGGGGACAGTGTTGTGAGTCCTCCAATTCTTCTGGAGGAGCCCTCCACTTCTCTGGATGCTCGGGATCTTGGAACTGGGGCCCTTTTGGTGGAGAAACATGTGGATAATAATCTGGAAGTTAATTCAGCCCTGGAGGGAGTCTCTGTTGTGGGCTCCTCGCTTGTTGAGGGGCTAAATCTGGGAGGTTCTTTGGATGCATCAGCGGTTTATTCGACAGTGTCAAAGATGAGAAGAGCTCTAACCGAGTTCATGTCTTTAGATTCGAGTGGGGTAACAAAAACAACTTACAACAATATCTGTGGCCTCTGGGCGGATTTGGAGTCTATAACTACAGCACTTTTAATTGACAATGAACGTCTGAAAGTTCGCTCGGCAAAATTAGAGATTCGGGCTGATCATTTTGACAGACTAATGAAGAGACAGCCGTTGCCCGGGGCCTTGGCTCCTGGGTCTAAGTCTTTTGCGAATGTGGCGCGTGGGTCTGCAGAGCTGTATGAGCCTGTAGCCTTGGAGTCTTCTGGGAGACAGGGAAATATGGACAGACTGGCTCGCAGGGTGCCTGGAGGTCAATCTGATCCTAATAACATTGTTATTTTTCGCCCTTCTGAGGGCTCTGAGATTGCTTCAAGTCAGGATGTGAGATCTGCTATTACGGACGCCATTAAGAATGAATACAAAAACATGAAGATCAAAAACATACGCCTTCTGAGAAACAAGGCAGTCTTGCTTGAGACTACGTGCCAGGGAGACGCAAGTAGAATAACTGAGACACTATCTTTCAAGCAGGCAGGATTGTCTGTGGAGAAACCAAAATTTTCTAATCCAACTGTTTTAATATATGGAGTCCCGAAAGAATTTACCAAAGAAGAAATCTTGGAGGATTTGTTTTACAAAAACTTTCAGGATCATAATTTCACTCAAGAGGATGTGAACCAGGAGGTTTCCTTCAGGTTCAGCTCCGGCTCAGGCACTAGGGTTACAAATTGGATCATTGGCTTTAGCCCACGCTTGTATAAGTGTCTGTTTAAAAATGACAGAATATTTTTAGGCTTTGGATCCCATCGTTTTCGTAAATTTACAGTGGTTAACAAGTGTTTTCGTTGTCTAGGCTATGGCCATTCTTCACAGACCTGCTCGCATAATACTGTGTCCTGTGGCCACTGTGCCAATAGCGGTCACGTTTATGCCGAGTGTCCTAACAAAGAAAGTCCCCCACAGTGTATTAATTGCAAAAGGAGAGGTCGAGGCTGTGATCATTCGGTGCGGGACAGCAAATGTCCTGAATACATCAGAGCTGCAGAAATGACAGACAGGAGAACATATAATGAATAAAGGAAATCATTTGCATTTTACCACAGATAATTTTAATAATCAATGCTTAAAAGTCTTGCAGATTAATGGACAGCGGTCCCGTGCTGTAGCAGATGAAATTCGAGTGGCTGCTTTTGACAATAACATAGATTTGGTTTGTATTCAGGAACCATATTACACTGCACAGGTGGGAGGACTTGTATATAAGGTAATGGGATACCCATCATCATGCCGAGTGGTTTCTGTTTCGGATGCCCCTCCTAGATCGGCAATAGTCGCTTTTAATCAGGACATAGTGATGACTGCTATTACTGGGGAGTGTTCCAGGGACGTGGTATGCGTCGCCGTGTCACTGATGGAGTATTCCTTTTGTTTAGTGTCTGCGTATTGCTCTCCAGCGGATGATTTCCAGATTTCTTTGCACCACATTGATAGAATCTGTTCGAGATTTGCAGAGCGGGGATTGATTCTTGTGGGTGACCTCAATGCCAAGTCTAACTTTTGGCATAGTGGAGTTGTTGACTCTCGCGGGTCTCTCTTGGAGGAATTGATTTTATCGCATAATTTGAGCGTTCAGAATTTACCTGGGAAGCCTTTTACATTCTCAACTAGTAACGGTGAGTCCAACATAGATGTGACAATTGTCTCGTCAGGATATGATGAGAGGATTTTAGAATGGGACGTGAATCCTGATTTGGTGAACAGTGACCACAACGCAATTTCTTTTTATATTGCTCCTGAAACTGCGCGAAGGAACTTTGGCTTAGGTAACCTGAAGAGATTTTCAATGAAAAAGGTAAACTGGGACAAATTTAGTAGTTACTTGAAATCCGTTTATAATGTTAACAATAAAACATTCTTGAATGATTTCAATGCCGATGAATTGGTGTCCCATGTTGAGTATCATCTATATCAGGCTATGGTACTAAGTGCTAAAAGAAAACAATTCCGAGCGGTCCCGGTTCCTTGGTGGTCTCCAGTGCTGACCGAGCTGAGATCTAGGGTGATGAAGGCCAGGAGAATGCTCCAACGGAATAAGCATCTGTCGGTACAAGATGTATTACTGCTTAGTAATAACTACAAACAATTAAGAAGAGAATATCACAAGCAAATAGCTTGTGCCAAGATTGAATGTTGGCAGACTTTAGTCAAAGAGGTGGGCAATTCGGACCCCTGGGGACTGATTTATAGGATCACAAGAGATAAGCTATTACATGGAGAAATTTATAACACAGTAGTGGTCAACGGAAAGGAAACTGACAACTGGCATGACACTGTTGGAAAAATAGTTGGGGAGCTCTTTCCTGAGGATGTACCAGGGCAGGATACGGCTGAACAGTCAAAAATACGCTTGGAGAATATTAAGTATGAGGGTTCATCAGAGATCAGCCTTTTTTCCATGTTGGACTTGGGAGCAGCTATTACTAAACTGAATGTTAAAAAGTGCCCGGGATTGGATTTGATTGAAAATAAGGTTTTATTAAAATTTTATGAAATTTGTCCTCAGATTTTGTTAAATATGTACAACAAGTGTTTCTTGGAGATGAAGTTTCCTAGATCTTGGAAGATTGCCCTTCTTAAGATCCTTCACAAGCCTGGCAAACCCAAAAGGGAACCTAGGGCATATAGGCCAATTTCTCTTTTGGCAAATTTAGGAAAGTTGTTTGAACGGTTGTTGCTCCCTAGGATCATTGATGTGCTAACAGTAAATCACGCTATATCAGACGATCAGTTCGGGTTTAAAAAGGGTCACTCAACTGAAGATGCCATTTTGACTTTGATCAATTATATAAAATCCTCTCCTGAAAAGTATGTTTTAGCAGTGTTTGTAGACTTTGAGGGTGCTTTTGACTCCGTGTGGTGGGAGAGCGTGTTGAGATCCCTGAGATTGTCTGGATGCGACAGAAATATATATGGAGTGGTTCGTTCATATTTTAGTGATAGAATGGTGAAGGTTTGTGCGAGGCATTTGATGTATCACAAATGTATTAATCGAGGATGCCCACAGGGGTCGGTGTTGGGACCAATATTTTGGAACGCTGTTCTAGATCAGTGGCTGACCGGATCTCAAGCTTCTGGAGGTCTACAGGTGGCGTATGCGGACGACTTAGTTGTGGGAGTTTCTGGAAGGTCCAGAACAATACTGGAGCAAAAAATACAGAACATTTTGGATGACTTGTCCGCGTGGGCCACCTTAAACAAGTTGGAAATTTCACCCAAAAAAACCAACTTTATGGTGTTCAAAAATCACTTTGACTACAACCGTCCGCCCAGAGTGCTATTAAAGGGAAAACAAATTCCTCTAGTTTCTAATACAAAATATCTAGGAGTGATTTTGGATGACAGGATGGGTTTTCATTTGCATGTGTCGCACCTAAATGAAAAAATCAAGAAATTCACCTCTGCAGTGATTCGGATTTCTAGGAAGGAATGGGGGCTTAACAAAAGAACTATGATATTACATTACAGAACTGTCTTTCTGCCAATAGTGGCTTACGCGGCAGGAGTGTGGATGGGTGCAGTAAATAAGGTCCGAATCAGAAGCAAACTCATGTCACTGCAGAGATCAATGTTATTGGCTTTTCTACATGCTCCAAGAACTGTGTCAACAGCGGCGTTGCAGGTCATTGCAGGAACCATTCCATTGGATTTATATATTATGTATCGGGGAATGCTGTACGCACTGAGGAGGGGAATTTCGACTGAGTGTTTGGACATTTCCGTTGACCTTACTAACAACGTCAAAGAAGAAAAACTTAGAATCTGGAGTTCATTAGTTGAAGTTTGGAGGAATCGGTGGGGTTCTTCTGAGGTAGGACAGGTAACGAGGAAGTTAATCCCATCAGCAGATTTTGCAATGTCAAAAACAGTGTCGTCATGGTTTCATCCTTCGATGTATACCAACTATATATTGACAGGACACGGGTCCTTTCGTGAAAAACTACATTCTCGAGGATTGGAGCCTGATCCGTGGTGTTCCTGCGGCGAGGCGAAATCTTGGACACATGTTTTATTTCTTTGTCCTTTGTATGGATCTGTGCGGAGCCGACTTTTCAATGAACTTACTAACATCACTGAGGATAATGTGCAGGTGCTTTTGAATGACGCTTCCAGTTTCCAGGCCTTGCAGAGGTTCGCATCTGCTGTGTTCACCAGAAGGACGATCATAAGAAATTTGTCGGAGGTTGAGCTGGCAGCATATTTGAATAATGCATAAATGCATCTGGGTTGGGAGCTTCAGATCAGGAAGCTATATGTCTGATCTGTGGTTCCTCAACATGTACCACTACGGTGGTTTTTTTTTTTTTTTGTTTCCCCTTCTTGGCTCTTGGGTTTGGGCAACCTGAGACCAGGAATGTTGGCACCCGACAGTATTGCACTTTTTCTGTCGGGTGCAGGATTGTGCTTTGGCACTAAAGATCATAATAGTAGAGCAGGTCCGGCTCCACGTGCCGGGGACGGGCATCACTTAGCAGCTGTGGATGACAGCTGCTTCCTGATGGCAAAGTGACCTGACATTAACAACACACTATACACACAAACACTTCTTTAATACAATTTTAACCTTTCCTATACAAAATTCAGTTATTAGTTTTAGATCATTGTTCAAAATTGAATCCATCTCAAAATTTTCTTCTTTTGAATATTCTATTTCTTAGCTATAATTCAGGCCCACTTTACAGTTTTTCTGTTAAAATGTTTTAGGTTGAGATGGGCACATGCCTAGGTACCACCCCGACACAGTATACACACACACACACACGGTCTCTCTTTGTCAATTTCTGAAGTTAACTCGAATGTTTACAGGTCAGGTAGTAGGGAGACTGCACCAGTTCAATTTTGGCGATTAGGACAGCCACAGTTTACGTAGAATGATGCAATTTTGCTGCAACGGCACAAACAGATTCATTGACAATTTGGCATCCTATGATGATATACCGGTGGAAGTAACGAAGCTAAACACCTCTAAACATTTACTGTATCTCGTTCATCTGGCGTGAACAACGTCTATTTTATGCCTATTTCTGACGGGTGGCTAGTAGGGTATAGTTCATTTTTCCAAAATCCAAGGCTGTAAAATAATTTTATGAAACGCTGTGTTTCTCGGTATAAAAAACAATTATCCGTGTTTATTTACTTCCGATTTTTTAGTTTAATTTTCATATTAAATATATATTTAACAAATTGCATATGAAGCAGAAGTAATTAACAAACAGACAATCAATTTTAAATAAACAAAAGAAAAGAAATGATGGAATTACATTAGGTAATACAATACTAATAAATGATGAATAAATTGCGCATAAACTTGTAGGAAGAAACATGGATCAAACAGTTAACTATGCCAATTCGAAAGACATTAATAAACTGCAGGTATTATAAAGCGTTGGGAATTACCTTCGTTATATACAGCACCTCACATGATTTATGGATTCTCACTTCATCTTGCAGCAGGAAGTTCGTCACAAATATCCATCAGGTACATTTAATGGATATTTATGATCTATCAGATGCATCTGATGGATAAATGTCATCTCTCACACAAATCTACAGCACGAAATTTCTTTCATTATGAAAAATAATCAGAACAGTGATTGTGTAGTATTAACAGTTAGGTTCGAGTAAGCAGTGCAATCTTTGAATATTTCAGTGTCAGCAGACTGAAAGCAACATACCTGGATGCCCGAGGAACAGTGTTCTCTCCACCAAATTAACTAAAGCAGGTTCACATTAAACTCTTTACATGACATCGTATTGAGGCTAGAAACAAATTGTAGGAATAGCTGAATTCTCTTACTGAATGTTAATTAAGATTCTTTCTTAGAGCGATAACCAATTCTCACACAATAACAAACATCAATGACAGAGCCGACCACATTCTTCTGAGTTTGAATATCGAAGATTCGTGAATGCCGATGAGACCAAGTACGGCTTTTCTAAGCGATCTTAGTTTTTGTGAAAATAAATTTCATTATGTGACCCAATACAGCTGAACCAGTTACACGTGATTAATGTAGTCCCTGATCAGAGGGAAAAGGATCTGATGAAACTATACAGCGAAGAATGGAACGGATTATATTAGGAATCAGACTGTTAGATAAGAAGAGAAACATGGATTACGCAGCAAACTCAAGTAAAGGAGATTCTTATTAAAAACTAAAGAACTGAAATGCCTTGTGCAGGACACATAGCTGGAATACATGATAACAGATGGACTAAGAAAATAACAGAATGGTACACAAGAGGAGCTAAAAGAAAACCTGGAGGACAACAACGAGGATGGACAGATGAAATTCATGAGTTCGTGAGTAGTGAATGGATAGCCATTGCCGAAAACAGAAGGAACTGGAAAACTGCTGGAGTGGCCTTCATCCTGCAGTGGATTGTAAATGGCTGATGATGAATACAATTCGTTAATCTCTCTCTCTCTCTCTCTTTCTCTCTCTCTCTCTCTCTCTCACACACTATGTTGGCCCAGGAGACACAAAAGTTGTGCCACCTTGAGTTAGCCTTCTCTGCCTGAGATTCCAACACAGTTACACCTTTCTTACTCACTCTCTTCCTCTTTGGGTTCCCGCTGGAAACAATATTTGAACAAAATGAGAAAATCCATATTAAACATGTCCATTGTAGTTATAACTAGAATCATGAAGCTAAATCTCACTAAGACAGTTCCACAACATTTATAAAATAAATTTTTTAACTCGATTACCAAGGGTGGAAATTTCCTCTTAGATAAAACCTCCTTTAACTTGGAATGCTAGCGAAATGAAGTCAAAATATTAATAGATTCCATAAATACTGTATTTGTAACTTAAATTTCTCCAACAATTCACTCTGCAGAAACTAGAAAAAGATAAAACGGGCTAGCATTTAGTTTTGTATAAAAATTCCAAAAACGATGGCAACGTCAGGTGGACCTGAAGTTGGCGTTCCTTATATTTACAGGGAAAAATCCTTCTGACGAGGAGGAGAAGAATCAATTACTGTATCACTATATTTTCTTCATCTCCACTGATTTTAAATATACTGTCATGGCTCAAGATTTAAGTGTTATTACCAATTTGCACTAATGATAAAAATTAACTGAAGTGATTACTGCTCCTTAATACTAAATTAAGATCACAACAACAGTGAAACTTCACAAAATAAATAACATAAAACATTCAAAAACCACTTACATGTTTTCTGCTTATGTCCGCCCCGAACTAGTAAGAATATTTATACATTATCTAAAAGAGAAACCAATTGTTTTAATCCCATAAAATTTATATACAAATTCAAAATAAGTTATCCTTTAAAATATGAAGGTTTAAACTGAACATTTTAACCAAACCTGATGATGCTATCATCTTTTGTGATAACATCAACAGTTTTGTGGTAACAGCATATGGAGTATCACTAAACACTATATAAAATATGGTAAACAACATAACAAAGCTAAGCCTCGGGGGTCCAATGACTTAAGGTTCCAACACCATATCTACAATCTGATGAGTTTCACTTTTTCCTTCAAAGGTTGACGACTAAATATCTATTTTATTTAGTCCGAGCATACTCATTTCTCAAGCTTATGAAGTACTCTCATTCGTATTAAGGGCGCATTGATCGTTTTACTTTGAAATTGTCCGATTAAACACACTTCTTAATTAATGTGGTAGTAAATAAGGCCATGAGGTGTCCGTATATCGGGTTATACGTTGCGGGTATTCTGTGGTGGTTTGACTGTTTTGTGGGAAACAGTAAAAGGCGTTATGTTAGTTATTAAATTTAATTAAATAAAAAAACAGAAAGGCCATACATTCAGGAATGATTGTAAAGTTAGGTAACCAATGTGGGGCCCGAGTTTAATTGATCTGTCATGAACTGCCATTACAATACTATTTTAATCAAAGGGTTTAAATTAAGAAAAAAATTATAAAAATCACAAGAGAAATAAGCCGTGCTTCCACCTTTCCTTGATCGTTAAATCACCAAGCCGCCAAAGTATATGTAGATAAATGTAGCTACTTTTGGCTTTTAAATTCTGAGGTCCCTGTGGACGGAAATTCAGATATATGCTGATATTCATTACCGTGCACGATTTTACACAATTCTTTTTGAAGTGGAGGCAGTGTATTCTTCATACACTGCCTGCAGTTAACAATACCAGAAATATCACACCTGGTCATTTGCAGCTTTAGCAATCAGTTAGTTTATAACGCGATGTCTTCGTCTAATATTTCTTTGTTCATCTCCTCCAGAACTAACCAGCGCTTTGATAGATGTGCCGCTGCCACTTGCGCCAGATCATTAAAATCCCATTAATCTTACCAGTCGGGCGGTTTTTTCACTTGCACCTGTTTGGTCCTCTACTCAATTCCAAGATCTTGATTTACTTGTGCACTATTTCTTCCCTGTTTAAATCCCAGAGTTTAAACTTTCTTCGGCTTCATCCGTGTTGAAACAGATGGAGATCTCGGTATCTTTTTTACCACACAACAAGGAATAAATTATGTTACCCTCCACTCTTACGAAAGTCTTATGGACAGCGACGTAAAACGTATCGTTGTACAACGTACTGCGACCTCAATTTCTTTCATGGCCTTTCAATAGTTGCCCGAAATAAATTTATCCTACTTTAGACCCTTAGACCCTAAATGTGAGTATACGTAGCAGTCCAGAACAGACCTATGTTTTCTATATAATATGCTCTATTGCCATATAAAATGGAGTGGTATAGGTTTCAATCGCTACAATAGCTGTTAGTAATCTTCCAACTATCTTCCCCCAACTAAATAACTCAACCTATATACCAGTCATCTGCATCTGAACGTAAAAGCTTCCGAAACGAAAAAGATAACGTATTTTGGCAATTACTGCCTTAAGGAACCCATTTTTAGATTCAAAGAGACACAGCTCTAGAGATTGATAGCAATTATAGATATTCCCTTTATAAAGGGGGCGCGAGGGACAAGTGTGAGTCCACTTTCGGCGAGACACTTGAAGAGAAGACTACCCCGAGAGCCTTCGAGATACCTCCAAAAGCAGAAGCATTAGAAGAACTATCAGCCAATTCCAGGAGCCTGACAAGCCTATAGGGTAAATATTACTATGTTATTCATTTAAACTTTGTGCAGTATTTTTCGGATACCTTAGTTACCAACTTTATATTTTTGATTAGCCTGATGGCTAACTTTAATGAGTGTAACTCCATATATTCCTTAAGGTAGAATAGTCACCTCAGACATCTTTAATAGTCATATTTAAGAATTTCTTGCGTTAATTTTGTAGTTAGATAACTTAGCTTTAGGATATACTGTATTATCTTAAACGTTTGACATAAAACTCCTTATATAGTTGGGTAGTTTATGGAACTGTTAATTAATTTTGCTAGATGTCAATGAATATTTGACATTATGTAATCTTGTTTAAGGAAAGCTAAGTTTTATAGCCGACAGCTAATTTTAGTGACAATACTGTCCTTGTAATATTGTCACTAAAAGGCAGTATTCTACTCCAACTGAGCCATGGCTGAGGGCAGATGACTGTCCTATGTGCGAGCAATGCGACACCATTTTATCTATTCATCACATTTTAACCGTATGTCCACGTTTTAGACACGAACGTGATTTATACTTTACCGTTTTTAGTCATCTGGCTGAGCCTTATACACTCAGTCAGATTTTATCTGACAATGACCATGTGTCTGCTATTTTTAGCTTTTTAAAATCAATAAACATTTTTACTGCCATATAAAATTTACATTTTATTGTTCTTTTCTATTGATTTATCTTTTATACTTTTGTTATTACTTATTTTGACATGGTGTCCTAACTAGTTAGGTCACTGAAAGTTTAAATTTTTATTAATGACATGGTCTTGGCGCATTATAGCCATAGTAGCTAATGCGCCAATAAAACCAAAACAAACAAACAAACAAACTGAGCCATGTGTAACATTACTAAGTATTTTCATATATTAAACCTTTTCTTGTTATAATTCTGAAATGGCTCATAGTCAATAATTTCACTCTTTCGCCGCATATCAACTGAACTTCCCAGACCATTGATTTTGAAGCAACACGGATTCGAACGATGTTATCCGAACAGGATAGAACTAGAACCTAGCTCATGCGGGGTGACTAATAAGTATCTACTTTGTAATGGCAGATTTTAACTTTCTAGATATTGACAGGAACTAGAACTAATGGGTTGGATACTGAGACAGTTGCATTAATTCGAGAGGACCGCCACTGTTCCACATCAAGGGATCGAAAGACGAGTCACCCCTAGATATCAACACACGACCAATAATTATCCTTCTCCATTATCCCAGCATCCCTCATTACATCTCGTGGGGCTTGTCCCCACTGACCTTTTGGAGTTGCCTTACCTACATCCCCATATTTCTTTATTTTTCCTAGCATACTAAATAGTGTTATAATGGTGAGTGACAAATCTTCACGGCAGCAAATGACAGGGGATAGATTCTACCTGGTCCCCCCCACTTTTCCAGTCTTTATCCCAACTCAAAATTACCGCGGTTTTTTTTTTTGTTTTAGGCCCTTGCCACTGAAATCTTCGGAAACTAGGTGGCAAGGCCTGCCAGGGTACTAATGCGATCCCTATATTCCTGACCTGCCTCCTCGGGACAAAGTGTGGGCAACGGGAGGGGGGGGGGTCACACTAGAGGCTCAACGGCTAAAAGGTCAGAGGAACAACATAACACTAATATACGCATTATACTTTTGAAAATCTCTGGCCTTCACAGAGTTCTGTGCTACACAGAGTACACAACACGGAGATGGTGGAACCCCTCGGGCTGTTAGACAATAAACACTTTACATCCCGCGCACAAAAACATTATCGCATTTCATCTCACACACGCACACTCCTAACAGGGTTTCATCGTAAGATTTTCCGGTTTTTCATCCCGTAAAACGTGTAAATCGGTTCGGGACTTAGCACAGTCATGGTCATTCAGCTTTGTTAATAATAGAATGGTTACCAACAAGAGAAGAAAATATTAAGATTTAGTGATTATCACTAGCTTCCCAATAATACTCTCTGTAGAAACTGGAGCTGTTTTAATCAGCGAAGGAGACAAGGAATGTCGTAGAAAGTTTTTTTTTTTTTATACTTTCTTCATATATTTCCCGAAAAATGTTCGCTTTCAAATTTTTAATCAAGTTCGAAATTTGTTTTCTGCTTTGTCCATGTTTTAATTAAAATTCTGAATAATTTGCTTTTGGGAAGATGCAATATGTATAAAAACAGAAAAGAAAACTTATGCGGAAGTGGATAATAAAATAAATCAGGTAAAACGATACCTTTGCAAGGGTAAAACTGACTCATTTCGCACACAGCACATTTCAAATTAAAATGTTATAATTCTTTTTATAAAAAAAGAAAAAGGAAATCTGAGCCTGCTGTTAGCGTGTATCTTATTTAAAATTTACATTTATTTTTATGTATGAAATAAGATTTAAAATGCGTAATGTTCTAAATTGTGAATGTAAAACTGTATTTCCTTCTTCAGTGCAGTTACTAGTTCACCTGAAGAAAAATGGTCCACGTGGGTAGCACAGGAAGTAGAATCGCCGTCCTCCCCACACTGATATAAAAGTCCCGAGTTAGACTCCCGTCGATGACTTGAGGAATTTTCATGGGCCTGTTTTCACAACGTGGCTGAGTTAGTCAGTCTCAAGCGATTGCAGCATGGTTTTTTCTCCCAGAAAGCAAAACAGAAAATCGACCACAGAACACATGCAATTTGCAGACAGTTGACACGGAACAATATGGCCTTAATCGCTGATACTCCTAAAACCCTACTATTGCTGCAGAAAAGGGGCATATTGGCCGCGCCCTGACCAGCATTTCACTTCATCCCAGAGATGTTTTATCACATTCCGGTCTGAAATCTGATTCGGCCAAGCTGCGGGAGTTCACTTACTTCAAATCAGGTTTAAACACTGCTTACTATATGGGATGGCTGTGGAAGAACTATAAAGGCTGTTGGTAGGAGTCCGAACCATGAAGAGCAGCTCCGCATCATGATCCACCCTCCTTCACTGTGGGCAGCAACCATACACTGCGATAGCTGACGTTCCTCAGACATTTGCTACACCGTTCTAAACTACGTACTCGTCTAAACCCACGACGGATGGATCCAACCTAAGAAACGCCACACTTCACAGAACCTGTTTCCACTGTTCAAGAATTATGCGCAGCATTGAAAACTATGGTTGATTTTACCAGCAGCCGCTCCAGCATATGGAAACCAATGAGCGCAGATTCCTAAAGACTGAAGACGGACGTACTTATGGAAACACTGGTGAAGATCTGTAGTCCGTTGTTAGCTCGAGATTGCAAAACATTTTCAGGGACACTGTTGTGTTCTCTTTCACCATTTCCTTCGGGGATCAGCAATTGCTATCGGTCAAGTCTGTTTTACATCATACTTGTATGTAGGTATGCCAAGCAAGTATGTGTATGTACGTATGCTATCTTGCAGCATTAAAGAGCTATATGCATTTAATGGTATGACAAAGATGTTACTAAAAAGTAAATAAATGATAGCGAAATTATTGATTCAGAGAGAAACACTGCCATAGTTTTTTTTCACTAGACTTAGCACTAGATCTTTCTAGACTCAGCTTCCTGGATTAAGAGCTAAACCTTTTTAGACCCTGGATTCAGTTTTGCAGAAATTGGCACTAGTTCTATCAGGGCCTTTGTACCGATTTACTGACTTTACTGACCCACTGTATGACTTAAAATAGGGGAGGGGATAAACTCACATGACATCTGGATCATTAATTTTTCATCTCTACATCAAAGATTTGCTACAGTGAACACTAGAAGGTTGGACTGAGAATATCAAATAAATAGAAAAAAATAAATAACTTCTGCCCAACAAAGGCGTAATGAAATAGTATGCGCATGCATTAAAGGTTTCAGTTTCATTGTTATTGCCATTTTTGGGGTAGAAGCAGAGGCGAAACTATCATATCGCCAGTCAGCCATCGCTAGGCACCGGCGTCTACTTTGGTATGTTTGTTAAGGATCATGTGGAAGCCATTTAGTAATCTGAGTGCGAGGGGAAAGAATTTATAGTTTCGTTCCTGAGACTCGAATTTTCGAGGAAAATGAGACAGAGAGAGAAAGAAAGTATCAAAGAAAATTGCTTTTTGCAGACCGCTTTAATTTGGTTTTAAAAAGGAGAAAATCAGAAAACGATTCATGAATGTAATTAGTTTAATACTAATAAAATATTTTTCAGTAACACCTATAGTTAAAATTAACTTACTTATACGTTCATATAATTTTAAAATAAAAATTCAAAAACTAAAGCTGACGAAGTAGTGAGTGGTAAGGCGATGGACTGCTAGTCCACTGAGCCCTGCTCGCGTATAGCAACGAATCCAACTTCTTCAAGATCATCACTCAGGACTGACGCGGCCTAGTAGTCAATGCGAGAGTGCACTACCACACGCGATTGATCCGGTCATGGTTTGACCCGCCATATTATCAGGGAAATCGTTGAATCCTGCTAACTTACGTCCACTGAGTACACGAATTATTTGAGAACAGGACAAGCGCATAGAGGAGCGAAAAATTATATTTTGGTGTACGTGGACATGTGTTACGTAAGGCATTTCCTTAGCTCCGCCTTGTATACTATGATTTTATATAACTCTATCAAAATGGCCAGAATCAATGCCATGTTTGTGTAGTGTGCGTGTTCTTTGTTTCTAGCCACTTTGCTATACTGGAAGCCGCGATCGCCAGGTAAGCTGATTCCCAGTCCACGCCAGGTGGATGCGGGCCACAACTATACACATACTATCCTACTAATAGCACAGGACGAAAGAGATCCCGCTTTCATAGGTGGACAAGAGGCGAAACCTCCGAGTACCCGTAATCTGTAACCCCTGGCAACCAACGACAGAGGCACCAGCAATCCTGCCTCAGAGGTTTGAAAAAAGAATTAAAATAATAAAAAAGATTAAAAAATAAAATAATTATAAAAATAAAAAGTAAAATAATAACAAAGACCAAAGGCAAAAGGAAAATGAAAAATCGGAGTTGGATTCCTTTAGATGGTAACTATTCAGAATTAAAGCCCAGAAGATTTGTTTCCACATATTAGATATTAGACGTTGAGACGTCATTAAGACGTTGAGTTGTTCGTAGTTGAATTATTAAACGATACAATATTAGCAGCATCAAGGTTTAAGGATATTTTTCTGGAGAAAAGTTAGTTGAAAAATTCTTGAAGGATTTGTAATGAGAGCTGATTATCCATAAAACAGTTTCGCTATCAGGGATAAAAAAATGTCGCAAAGAATCTGTTAGATCATTGTAAATGGACCAATGATATAACAAATGTTCTCAGTCTGCCCCGGAGCCGCGAGAATCAAGATCAGAACTTTGAAGTCCGAAATCACAGAGCCTTAATAACTTTAATGCACAAGTCTTAAAAGAACCATGACCAGTAATTACGCATGAAGTGTAGAACCATTGGGGAAAAAACATATTTTTGTTATGCATATCAGCAGCAGAGATAACATCTTGATTTTTTTTTTTTTTTGTGATAATTCCTTTCGTAGCAGTTTTTGTCATCTGAATATCCTGTATATTTCTCCTTCTCGAAATACTCTCCCTTGAACTTTACAAGCTTTCCTCACCACGCATTAAATGTTTCGTGCAAGCCATTTTTCGAAAGACAACGAAGTGCTTCCGTTGGGGATCTACGAGCATCGCTATGTGGGACGCGAAACACTTGCCTTGCAGAACTTTCTTCAGACATGGCAAGAGAAATAAGTTACAGTCCTGTGAATAATGGGGATGTGGCAGAACCGCGGCACCTATGGCAGTGATCACTGCCTGCATAATATAGCAGTATGGGGCCTGGCACTGTCTTGATGCAGTAAGTACTTCATACCGGAAAGTTGGGTCACACAGGAATATGAACTGGTTTTCAGCGTCCTATCGTGCCCAGTTGGACCGGTGGATGCGGCCCTTAAAAAAATAACCGAAGGGAGGAGGATCAGTGATGAATTAGAGACCATAGGCCAGACGCAATGGACTAATTCTGAGAAAGGACGACATCTCTATGCCTTTATGTCCTCTGTTCATACCGTGAGCCTGCGAAGGCCTTGGCTCCGGTTTGGACTGGCCGTCTGCTCTGCTGTGTACAGACCGGAAAAGCTGCTCTAGTTGGAATTAGCGACCGCAGATCTTTGCTCTTGCACATACCCAGAAACAGGCCTTCACATTGTGCTGGACTGTCCTATATACAGATCTCCTGTGTATATAAAATTTGACGTTTGACAGGTTTGTCAAATTTGTTAATAGCGCCTTTGTGCGTAGGCCTAATCGCTAGATAGGGCGCCGGACGGTATGGTTACGTATGTGTGTTACTCTAATGATCATTAGAATTAACATAGTTATGTCTAAGTTTATACGATGATTTTAGTGTTGTTACGCTCCTCAAGTGACTCCAAATCCGAAGACACCAACTTTAAGCCGACCAAGGCACCCAGGTATTTATTATTTGCAGTTCTTATTTTATATTGCAAAATCTCATAAGCGGACACTGTCAAGCTGCATTAAGCTTGTCAAACTTAAAAAAAAAAAAAAAAAAGAAAACCTCGAGCATTCTTTTTCATCAGACATCCAAACATGACCGAGTTAAATGAAGTCTTTACCATAGCTGAATGTAAATTATACACTGATCTTTGCATTCTTTGTTACGTGCAACTCTACGTTTTATGGATCATTCCTTAAAACCGATTTAAAAAATATGAACAAGCAATGAATACGCAATCCCCACAAGGGCCTGCAGTGCGTGTGAGCTGACCGTGCAGCATGCTCTGGACATGGTGAGTAAGATGCTGCGCTGTATCGTTTCTAGCTTTCTTTTATTGACTGCGGTGGTTGCTTTTTTAAACCAGATCCCTGCTGCATAGCTGATGGCTGGAATGAAGAAAGCCTTGTAAAAGAGGATCAGGGTTCTTTTCCTTAAGCCCCAATTCCTTTCACGAGACTCTTGCTATGAGGGCTGAGTAGTTTTTGATCTTTTTTTGTAAATATACGAGGTGTGGGGTGAATGAAAGAATTTGTCAAGGATGATTCCTAGGTATTTTAATTCCGTGGTCAGTTTTATGGTTTTGCCTTCTATTTTTATCTGAGGTGGCCTCCTGATATCAAGGGAGCCTTTTAAAAGTATTGAGGATGTCTTATAAGGTGATATTCTTAAGTGATGATTTTTTTGACCATTCTTGGAGGGCATCTATGGCCCTGTTTGCAATAGCCTCAAGTTGTGCACGATTGTCCGCCTCCAGCATCAGGACCAGGTCATCTGCGAAGGCTTGAGCATCTGCTCCGTTTAGATCCTGGTTGAGGAAGCCGTCCAACACCAAGTTCCAGAGGAGAGGCCCCAGGACTGATCCCTGTGGGCATCCCCGGAACACCGGCCGGGTGAGTTGGCTATAGGGTGTAGATACTGAGATCCTTCTGTCCGAAAGATAGGTTTTAATGCATTGGTATAAGTTGCTGGGAATGTTTACCTCCCGGAGTCTGCCGAGGACACTTGGCCACCAAAGTGAGTCAAATGCCCCGGCAAAGTCGATGGAGATAATAAGGAAGTATTTACTATTGCTGTGTGTAGCTGCATTTATTATACGTTCCAGGGCATCCACGGTGGAACATCCTCGTCGAAAGCCAAATTGCTTGGGAGAGGGGAGGCCTGCTTCTTGGTAGTGAGCTTGTATCCTGCTGTGTAGTAGGTATTCATACAATTTACTTAGTACTGGCAGTAGGGCTATGGGTCTCACCAGAGTAGTAATATCTTACTTCTCTGTAATACCACACCCCAGACACACCACCACACATTAAATGCTTCTACTGTTGAGCAGGTACAAATCGCCGATGGTGACAATCATTCTTCCATAGAGGATGGCGCAACCTCCACTTCTCTGTTGCAAAACACGCCAGTTTCACGCCATCTTGAAGGCGTTATACATGACGTAGCTACCTCGGCCACAAAATGTTGCCAAACGGTAACAACTTTGATGCACGAGGAAAACTGCCAGCAGATAAGTGATGATTATGTGATTCTCATAAACAGTCGGCCGAATACTTTTATTAATGAGATTAAGCAAATTAAAGCCCAAAATTCAAGTCTACTTGAAGTAATACAACTATTCAAGGCACAAATAGTTAAAAATAAGTTCACCGTAGTGAACCAGCTTTCTACCATACAACCCAGTATTCAAAATGGCAAAGGAGCTACAACAAAAGAATACACTTTATCAGCCCATGGTGATGGTCAACAAAGTATGAAGAAACCCAATAAAACTCAACCCAGCCGTACTAAAGAGAAACAGTCTTCAACTAATAAGAAACACTGCGACCAGCCCCCCCCCCCCCGATATGAGTCAATTACTTGTATCAGAGCACTCTTGTGAACCTAGTAGTGATGTCGATTATACATCTAAAGCAGCTGTTTCTCACAATGAGGGAAAATACCTCGTGCCTACTCTCAAGCATAAGTTGTGACACCAATGAAAAACCCACTTACGCAAATATTGTCTCCCAGCAGTCACTCTTACAACAATCACAACCTAAATCCCCTTTGGAAGTGGCATTAATGGTCAATGATCCAACTTCTCACCAAGATAGCTCTGTAAATAATGGTTGCCAAGAAGGCTAGTCCCTCTCAAGGAACAACCCCAGCATGGACCAACAAAGCCAAACCAGTTGACCAGCCTAACATATTGGAGACAAAATAACATTCATCCAAACAAAATTGAAAATCTTCATATCGAGACTTGGGCCTTCAACAACCGATGCCAACGTATCTAAGTTATTTGAGGAGTAAATAGGAATCAAGGTGGAGGAGTATTCAAGTGAGAGGAGTGTTCAAGAGGAAACAGAAAGCTTTCTGAAAATGGAAAAAGTTTCTTTACTCAGCTGACTACCAGATATACAAGAAAGAGCGGGCACCTTCCTCAAATATAAATGAAAAGCAATCCAGCAGCTGGTACTCAACAGAATAAATCACTCCAAACATATTGCATCCAAATGCAACAAGGATTTCCATATAAAAGAGAAGGTGTTTCAGAAATGCGTATCTTTGACTTTCAACGAGATTCCATCAGACCCAATAACCCCAAAACTGAGCGATTTCATCATACACTCCAGACCTTTTAAACTATATCTCTAACAAAGCAACACCTTATAAATGCCATCAACAGACTCCCCAATAAAACTACAAATGGTCCTGACAGCTTTCCTCTATTCATGGTTAAAGGGTGCAGTGCCTTCATTGTGGAGCCCCTACTATCAATCTTTAATAAGATATTAAATAATTCCGGAACAATCCCTACAATGTGGAATCACTACAGGGTACAACCCATACCCAAAAGAAGAAACCCTAAGGAGCCTAAGGACTTCGGACCGATCTCAGTGGTCTGTTTTCTATTAAAAGTGTTTGAAAAATCTATCTTATCAGCACATATCGACCAATGCTTCTCTCATAGACCTAAACATCTTGATACTGAGATCTCCAAAACATCTACATATACAAATCTACTAGACACCCTATTTAAAATTCAAACTGCTCTCAACAGCAAATCTCAGCTGGACGTCATCTTCCTTGATATCTCATCTGCTTATTATAAGCTTTAATTCCCGCTCTCATCTACATTCTGGAAAAATACTTTGGCATTACAGAAAGCCTGTTAAAAACCATAAACATCATCCTTACGCATAAAACTCGCCATTAGCCATAAATCCTTTCAATAGGAGCATGTTATAACGCAGGGTGTACCCAGGGAGGTGTCCTGTTAGGTTTGTTGTTCGCCGCGCGGCCATTGAACCTTTCCTTGCAAGGTACACTGATTTCTCATCATATGCAAATTATATATAAAATCAAATGACCCTGAACAAACCCACCTGATAAATCAGCGAATCGCTGTCCTGATTAACAGCCTTGTAACCTATCTACCGCAGATAGATCTGGAGCTAAACATCTAAATCAGCCCAAATCACATTTACAAAAAAGAGAATCAAACTGATATCAGAGCCTATCACAACGGAGTGCAGATAGGGAAAGTGAAGTCTCATACCGACCTCGGCTTGACTTGGGACGAGGGCCTCACTTTTCAGAACCATTTTTCGACCATGAAAACGAACACTTTTCGGCGATGTGGGCAATTCGACAGTAGCTGACGGGATTACTCAACGTCGATGTAGTCAGAGGATACGTCCAGCGGTGCCTACAACCTATCGCGCTATATGCATCACTAATCTGGTCTTCTGCCCCGACATTGTACATAAACAGATTCCTGGCAGTCGAGTACTGGGTAATGCGATTGATGAAGGGTCACGGGCCACGCATTCACCATATCCCGGGCTGTTTTATATACCAATCTAAAGATAACAGCATCCAGGAACTCTGGAGAGTTCACATAGCATCCAGGAATATTCTTCTCCTGTCTCAGATGCTAATTGGCGTGACTGACGCCCTCAGTCTTCGTGGAGTTGTAGCTACTCCACATGCTGGATGCAGTAATGACAACCCCTACTTACCGTTGCATTCTATACTGTCCAACCGCTGCTGTTTGAAGAACTTCTTTCCGAACAACGCAGTCACCCTTTTCAATTCATTGGCAACAGACCCTGTGAAATACTCTGAAGGCAAGCAGTACAAAGTGAAGCGTCTCTCTGAAGCTTACAGCTTGCTTGAACTATAGACGTATAAAGAAACTTGAACTAGAAAGAAGCTAGGAACTTGAACTTTATAAATAGGATGGAATGACCAAAATATAAAATAACTGTTGGACATCTACTTTTATATGATGCTGTGAATAACTTCCTCTTCTAATGTTGTCGATAATTACAATCCGTAAATAATACTGTAAATGATTTGCACTTTTGTAAATATGTTTTGTAATTATTGTATTGTAAAAATTGCCATTACTGCATTTTTGTACACCCTTCTAGCCGGTCGGCAGTGTAGAAGGGATGAAAGCAATCACTCGGTATTATAATAAATGGATTTAATAAAAATAATACCTCCTCGTGGTGGGAACAGTAACCCGTTATGGGAGTGGGGACGACGTCCCCGTCGTGGGGGCCAATAGATCGTACTATCTGAGTGTCTGTGATTTGTATGAGTATCTTGTACTTTATTAATATTTGTTTTATGGTTGTATAACATTACTCGACGAGGAATATTACAACTTTCTGAAAGTGACAAAGCCCAAGAAATCTATAGGTAAAAAGAAATCCAAAGAAGAAAAAAAATCAATCAAGAAACACTTTTCATGATGAACCGAAGAAGACAAATGAAGAGCAAGAAAAACACTGAGAGGGAGAAAATTGAGTATACTGAGTTTGAAAGATTTTGATTAGAAGATTTGAAAGAGTTTGATTAGAAAGAGACTCAGAGAGAGAACATAAGAAAATTTAACACAATAAAAGTAGAACAAGCATTAGGGGAAAACAAGCATTTAAATCAGCAGTCATGAGCAGTAATACAGAAAGAAAACTGATACTGAAACTGAAGAACAGTGATGGTGTACTTATGAATAGCAGAGAAGGCATAATTCAAATAGTAGGAGACTACTATAAAGAGTTATACAAGGAGCGAGAGAATGATGCCAGCAGTGGGGAAGATGGATCGCAAATTAGTAACACGTATGACATACCTGATATTCTTCCTGATGAGGTAGAACATGCGTTGAAGAAAATGAAGAATCAGAAAGCTCCGGGGGAAGATTAAGTTACTGTAGAGTTGTTAAAATTAGGAGGAAAAGACATGACACAAAAACTGGCAAGACTCTTCACAAAATACATTAGATGTTGTTGTTGTTATATGGTTTTTAGGAGCATTAGCTTGTTATCCCACATCTACAAGTTGTTCACAAGGGTCATTACTAACAGATTAGAAAGAATACTTGATGAGAATCAACCGAAAGAGCAAGCTGGCTTTAGGACAGGAATCTCAACTATGGATCATCTTCACGTAATATCACAGCTAATGGAGAAAGCAAATGAATACAAAACACCATTATGCCTGGCATTTGTGGATTATGAAAGGGCATTTGACTCCATACAGCATAAGGCAATGTTTCGGGCACTGGAAAGACAAGGCATAGATACTCCATATATTATGATTTTGAAGAAAATATATTAGAGTGCTACATCCTTTATTAGGTTAGACAAAGACAGTAGCAAATTTAAAATAGAGAAAGGAGTTCGACAAGGAGACACAATATCTCCGAAGCTGTTTACTGCTGCCCTTGAGGAAGCTTTCAGAAGATTAGACTGGTCGCAGAAAGGAGTCAATGTGAACGGAGAGTACCTAAACCATTTACGATTTGCAGATGGCATTGTGGTCATCAGCCACGATCCCAAAGAATTAGAGGAAAATCTTAATCAGTTATGCAGGGTTAGTAAGGATTTTGGACTAAAGATGAACATGGCTAAAACAAAAGTAATGATGAACAAGTATGCCACAGAAAGGAAAATAATGATTGAAGGAGCAGTAATTGAAAAGGTGGAGTCGTATACTTATCTGGGACAAGTTATTAGCTGTAATAATGATAAATGGCTGGAAGTCAAGAGAAGAATAAATTTTGGATGGATAGCATTCAGGAAATATAGTCACATACTGAAGAGCAATATCCCAGTTTGTCTGAAACGTAAAATAATGAACCAATGTATACTCCCCATCATGACTTAATAGAAGTGAAACTTGGGCACTTAGCAAATAATGGAAGAGAAACTGAGAACTGCACAGCGAAGAATGGAATGAATTATATTGGGAATTAGACTGTTAGATAAGAAGAGAAACACATGGATTAGGCAGAAAACTCAAGTAAAGGACATTCTTATCAAAGCGGGCAGGACACATAGCTCGAAGACATGACAGACGGACTAAGAAAATAACAGAATGGTACCCAAGAGGAGCTAAGAGAAAACCTGGAAGACAACGACAGAGATGGACAGATGAAATTCATGAGTTTGTGGGTAGTAAATGGATGGCCATTGCACAAAACAGAAGGAACTGGAAAGTTGCTGGAGAGGCCTTCATCCTGCAGTGGATTGAAAATGGCTGATGGTGATGAACATTACTAAACTTAGAAAAAGGATTTTGATGCAAGATACAAGCCGAGAACTAGATGCATATGGGCTGAAACCCAGGTGATATCTAGGATAAAGGTTCCAATGACAAATGACACTGGAATATGGCCGTCCTACCAAAGACACCATTACCATATGCTTCATTCATCTCTTGAACTGTTTCCAATGCATTTAAGCCCCGTCTGACACAATAACGAATCACTTATCGCTGTTCAGTCTATATGTCCGACATGATCCTTGATGCAAAACCATCGTCACTGACTCACGAATAAAAAGCTCTTCATGCAACTCTAGCTCGACAAGTACTGGCATGGGCACAGTCTGCTCAGTAGCGATTAGGGAGAGAGCCTCCAGCAGCAGTTATGGAAAGTTCGCGCAGTAAACATAAAATGTTGATTCAGTCCAGGAATTAAATGATCAACCCTCGTACACCCTAATCCAATAAGACAGCGGTTTTCAATCGGGGCGAGCCACCTTAGGGTGCCACAACAACATTCCATGGGTGCTACGTAATTTGGGTTTAAGTTACTTAAATTTATTATATTTTTTAAAATTTATATGTTTATTTCATTATAAAAAGGTGTACAGTATCTTTTTAATTTTGTGGTGATCTATAATTGATGTTTACCTAGTATCTCTATATAAAGAATAAAATTAAGAATAAATTGATGCAAGATACAAGCCGAGAACTAGATGCATATGGGGGGAAGCCCATGTGGTATCTAGGATAAAGGTTCCAATGACAAATGACACTGGAATATATATATTTATATATATATATATATAATTTGTATTATGAAATGTAATTTGTATAATTATATTACTGTAATAACTATCATATAGCATATATATTTTTTAATATTAGATATATATTCGTGTGTGTGTGTGTGTGTGTGTGTATATATATATATACACACACACACACACACACACACACAAGTATATATAACACATTATTATAACATTAATATATATATATATATATATATAAAATATGTTGTATAATATTGAAGACAATACCAAGATGGATTTAAAGAAACGCAAGGGATAAAGTAAGGTTAGTAAAATAAGGTTTGTATATGTATAAATATATATATATATATATATATACAAAGAAATAAATAAAATAAAATAAAATATATACATAAAACGTATCGTTGTCTACCCACAATCTAGGTGAATTCAACTGTGGCCAACCACCCAGACTGAAGGCAAAAAACGACAAGGAGTTCTTTTTTCTGTAATGATCAATATCTGCTAAGATATACAAATTTAGAGATTAAGTAATTTGAAACTAAACAAATTAAAGGTAGTTAAAAATTTTTAAAATCAAAAGAAAGAAAGATAATATAAAATATTAATGCAAGCACATATTGAACAACTTTGACCCAACAGCGAACGTAATTTAATAATTAACATAAATGTAAAGTATAAGGCATATCTACCGTATCCAGGACATAATGTAGTAACAACAATAGTTGTCATGAAAGAAATAACAATCCCTCTAGTGAGTTAATATACATGTGGTGACCCCTATGTGATGGATATGGTAAAAATAAATAAATAATTAATTAATTAAAATTAAGTTAACGCAAAGAGAAACATACGGATAGTAAGATGAATGAAAACTAATAGAGTAGGAATAATAGAACCTGAACTACATGAAGGCGAAAATATACCCGTATTGGTACAAATAAGAAGTAGTTTCTACTACATCCTCGGATTACCCTAATAATTTCGGACAAATAAGAACAAAGAGTGAAGGACAGCTTAAAGACAATGCAAGTTATAAATTGTAGCTCGGGTAAGACCGGGATCGCAAACCCGTAGCTATAGTAGGACCCTGAGCTGAATTTGCATGTCACCTTAGCGTGAACTTAAGTATATACAGTTTTATTATAAAATAAGATAAGATAAATGATACATTATAATTTGCAGAACGGTGGGTACAAGTTTTCTAAGCCTTAAGTCACCATGAAAGCAAAGCTATGTACATAATATGCATGGCACTAAATCCGTAATTATGGTAATTATATTGAAGCAATGGGTTCAGGAAATAAATTTTTAAATTAATTATATTTATCGCCTTCCTGAAATGGTATTTCAGGTAAGCGATGGGGAAATTATTATTTATCAACTTATTGTACAATGCTCTTATGTTTGCTGCATAGGTTGTTTTTATTGCAAATAAAAGCAATCCTCAGGCATTGGGATAAAATGATATTACCATGGACTGATTTAGATATATATTAGATCTCCAAATAATTGATTTTTAATTAATTATTTATTTTTACCATATCCATTACATAGGGGGTCACCACATGTATATTAACTAACTAGAGGGATTGTTATTTCTTTCATGATAACTATTGTTGTTACTACATTCTGTCCTGGATACGGTAGATATGCCTTATACTTTACATTATTCTTATTTTAATTATTAAATTACGTTCGCTGTTGGGTCAAAGGTGTTCAATATGTGCTTGCATTAATATTTTATATTATCTTTCTTCCTTTTGATTCTAAAAATTTAACTACCTTTAATTGGTTTAGATTCAAATTACTTAATCTCTAAATTTATATTATATATCTTAGCAGACATTGATCATTAAAGAAACAGATAACTCATTGTCGTCTTTTGCCTTCAGTCTGGGTGGTTGGCCCCAGTTGAAGTCACCTATATAGTCACCTATAAAATATATGCATAAAACTTATCATTGTCGGTAGACAACGATAAGTTTTATGCATATATTTTATTTAATTTTTTTTCTTGTATATATATATATATATATATATATCCTAGTATGTGAAAGTGAAATATAAATATTATAATAAATATAAATTGTAAAATTAAATTATTTTGTTTTATTTTGTTTTATTCCCATAACCAATTAATGCCATCTAAGACGATTAAACATTACATCGGTCTGTATATATAGGTAAATGAATTAGGTGGTAGTATAATAATATAATATAAATAATATATTGGCTTGTCAGTTAAACCAATAACCAAGATAGGTACCTAACGTGACCAGGAAAATATACATGCTACGCATTAAGCAATATATTGCAAAATATATAAAAAATATATAAAAAATATATAAAAATATATAAAAAATATATAAAAATCGATACATTAAAAAGTTAATTATGGCAATAGGTTACATTGAAGAGGACTTTTTCTAGGGCTAACCCTTTCAATGTAACTACCGTAATTAACTAGCTATCCGTTTCTGTAGTCATCGTCCAGCTAGGCAAAGTCCAAAAAAGCAAAAAGTAAATTAGGCCAAAACAGATAAATAACTAAATTTCTAAATTTAGTAGCAAGCTAGTGCGATGACTTGTACAGATAAACTGTACCGCGGAAATCACTGGGGCTCAGGGTGTTCCGACAAGTTATTCTACTAGCCATTCAGCATCCAATGCTGTTGTCCAACAAAATTTATGTAGGGCTAATATTGAGGCTCCCACTAATATGGACTGTGAGATAGCTACCAATAATAATTTTGACATTTCTAAAATAACCCGGGATGCTTCTACAGTTGAAACGACTTCTGCTGTTACTACTCCTGTTACTACTGATTTTTCTTGCAATAAACATAATGGCAGATATCTTAAATTTAATAGTTGTAGCAATACACTTTGTCAGACCTGTCCATACATGAGCAAGCATCATAGTACCAATAACATCGAAGCTCCAGTTTTTTGCCACGCTAGTGGGGTTGTATACCTCATACATTGCAACCTGTGTGAAGCAAAATATATTGGGCAAACAGGAGGGGAGTTGCATATTAGGATTAATGTGCATAGATCGCACATTAAAAATTTCGTTAATATAAAAGACATCGAACTACAGCACTTTCAAGTACACAGCTTTAGTAATACTACTATTTCTATATTAGACATTAAAAGTAACCCCTATGACAGGTTAGAATCCGAAAATATCAATATATTAAAATATAAAACTCTGTATCCTTATGGACTTAATAATAAGTTTAATGGGCATTGCTACACCAGCAGTACTATAGATGATACATGTATATATAAGCTGTTTCAATTAGTAAAAAGTCCCAAAAATAATAGAATGGCATATACTAGCCATAGTAAAAAAGCACACACACCAAATAGAACTGACAATTTCTATGACATGTTAATGGATTGGGACAATACCATTATACATGTCAAACAGATTCACGATTTTATATTCGGGTTGAAGCATAGTAAAATCCGAGCTCTGGCCACCATTAACTCTACATATAGGCATAACAACCTACACCTTAAACACCTGATTATAGACATAATTAAATTTATGTTTAGTAATAAAAAAACTAAGGTCACAAAAGAATATATAAACATTAAATTCAGCCATGTAGTGTTTGATAATATCTGCTTAGATAAATTTATTAACATATATAAAAATGATTTGCCTATTACCAATACACAGATATGCACCAGATTCAGTTATAACAAACCGTTTGGACTTTCTGTCTGCAATTATAAAAAAGCAGCCACTAACCTCATCAATAACGATATTGAGGCGGAATGTTTTTGCCATTTACCGCAATATCAGGCTTTTGTGGACGCACACCATAAACACATTATCACAGGAGATTTAAGCATTATAGACAGTCCTGAGCTACGTGAGATTCTCTCATTTGGTTTCAAATTTCGACCATATACCGATATTAACACCAACGCTATTATTAAACAGCTTCACTCAGATATTATGAAGTTCTGCCTTAAATTATCGTACAAACATAATGTATCCTTGGAAGCCTTCCAAAAGTGGATTACACTCACATTTCTGGCTATCAAGAAGCAGATACGGTCTAAATGCAAGACAATAATACCTACTAAGGTTTTTAATATGGACACAATTAAACAGAAGCTTAAACTTATACAAAATAAGTTTGTTATAACAACTATTGATAAAGCCTCCAATAATTACAGTATTATTTGTAAAAAATTTTACACTACTACTTTGCTAAATGAGCTTGACAATAGCATCACTTACCATAAAGTAACGGACAAGCTAAACACTATTACTAAGAAAATACGTGCTTGGCATAAAAAATTAAAGCTTACTAACCATAGTACAATATACCCATACATATACTGTATACCTAAATTTCATAAAAAACCTACTGGTTTTAGATTCATAACTTCGTGTAGGGATAGCTACGCCAAGATTCCACATCGCAAACTGGTTAATCTACTTCAAATTATTTTTGATAACATAGGCCATTCTAAGATCATTCTTAATAATAGACCGGTATTAAGTTATATAAAAAACAACACAGTCAGTAATACTATAGAACAGATTAATACTTTCGATTTTAATAACCTGTTTACTAGCATCCCTCATAACAGCCTAAAAACGGTGTTCTGCGACTATTATGATAAATACAAAAATATCTTACCTTGTGACAAAAGCCACTGGGATGACCTGTTTAATCTTTGTATATTCAATAACTATATATTTAATGGCAGCAATCTTTATAGACAATACACAGGCATACCTATGGGTGCTTGTAGTTCTTGTTTAGTGGCTAATTTATATCTACACCACTTCGAGTATAACTTTAAAAGCAATATGGTTGTATACAGATATATTGACGATTTGATAGTTTTCAATATGCCAGACTTCCTTACAGAAGCTATTAAATATTATCCGCCTGAATTAACTTTAGAAAGCACAAATGCTAATTCCAAATCTGCTACTTTCTTGGACTTGGATATAAGAATAGATGATAATAATACCGTACACACCAAGTTGTATGATAAACGCAAAGATTATAATTTTAATGCTATCGACCTCACAAACTGGAACTCAAATATATCAAAAAGAATTCATCGCAATATAATTATCGCACAAAGTTTAAGAAGATTAAGTATATGTAATCAGATGGATTATATGATAGATACACTGATTGATTTCAGAACTAAGTTATTAAATAATGGCTTCCCACACCACATAATAGCACGATTTATTTATAAAGCCTTAATTATAGCATGTAGCAAGGAAAATTATAACCTTAGCGCACAGAGGATTATAGAATTAGTAATGTACAGGCACTAATATAACATACTTGGTTTAAAAAATTGTTGTGGGAGTTTCGTTGGCTAATATGAATGACGTTGGGCATGTATATATGTATATAGTAGGTACTGCTCATGAAGTAAGTCACATATAGCTTACACGCATTGAAAACGTCGTACCTATATTTGCTCTATGGGCAGGAACATATTCTGTTAACTTCTAATTTAATTTCAAGATATAATTATTTGACGGCATTATTATTTAGTTATGTTCTTTGGCATATTGACAATGCAGAGGGCGCTACTTGTAAATATGCCTAATTTATCGCTTTACTTATCTACTACACCTACCAGGGGGGGCTGCGCACAGTAGTATATATTCAGCACGTGCTATTTCCCGAGGCTTTTTTTCTCCGGCCTTGGATTCGCGTTGGTAAGCTTGTTAAAATGTTAAAATTTTAAGCGTAATGTTTTCTTTACATTGCCTGCCACAAAATGGGATACCTTTCTATAAGGTTGCATCCTAGTCATTGATTTTACTTTTTCTTTTCTGTTTACCTTTCTCTTTCTTATTCCTAATTTTCATATCTCATGATCTATTAGAGTATTCGAGGGGGAGTGAGATACTATAACTATCCTTCTAACTTTTCCGTTCGCCTTTTGTTAGCACTGGCTGCTGCTCTATCTTTTTACTACACACTGATGCCTAAAAATATTTTATATGCTCTTTTTTGCTTATGTAAATTTAATTTTGGCTATCCGTCGGGCTAACAGTCATCGCACTAGCTTGCTACTAAATTTAGAAATTTAGTTATTTATCTGTTTTGGCCTAATTTACTTTTTGCTTTTTTGGACTTTGCCTAGCTGGACGATGACTACAGAAACGGATAGCTAGTTAATTACGGTAGTTACATTGAAAGGGTTAGCCCTAGAAAAAGTCCTCTTCAATGTAACCTATTGCCATAATTAACTTTTTAATGTATCGATTTTTATATATTTTGCAATATATTGCTTAATGCGTAGCATGTATATTTTCCTGGTCACGTTAGGTACCTATCTTGGTTATTGGTTTAACTGACAAGCCAATATATTATTTATATTATATTATTATACTACCACCTAATTCATTTACCTATATATATATATATATATATATATATATATATATATATTTTTTTTTTTTTTTATTATTATTAAAACCCCAAACACGAGAGGTACTGGAACCTATAGGCGGCTCCGTAGCCAGGTGGGAAGTAGCAACAGTGCGTAGCACACGCTTCTTGATTAGACAGGGGTTCGAGCCAGTCACCACCAAATACGGAGTAGGCGGAAAGGTCAGGGAATAACCATCGCATATTCCCGGAGCAATATGGCCTTAGTTGCTAATGCTACTAAAAACCAAATAACAACAACAGAACCTATAGTACATAGTACCGTGCTTGGGTTGGATGTTGAGAAGAGGAAAGAAGATTTGTTGATATTCTTGAACTTCTGTAGACTGAAATTTTCAGGAAATACATAAGAAAGGTTGTTCCAGAAAACGGCAGTTGAATGAATAAACGAGGAAGATGAAAAGTTGGTTCTGTGAGTTTCAAGTTGGACAGTAAATGGGTGATGGCTGGTGGTAGCACGTGTTCGCACTGTTTTGAAAGAGAGAGGGGGAATTATAGAATCCAATTCAGAGGAACAGTGCCCATGGAAATATCTGTAGAAAAGGCATGCAGCAGAAACAGTTCGTCTGGGAGACAGCGAATGGAGAGACTCTGTTAGAGATGAGTCATTAACCTAACTGCCCTCTTCTGAATGGAATCTAGAAGCCTGAGAGAGGTTTTGGGGGCACCGCCCCAGATGTGGGAACAATATTCCATGGTAGGGCGGATAGGTGATTTGTACAGAGTGAACAACTGTTTCGAACAAAAGTAACGGGGAGAGCAAAAGAGAAAACTAAGTTTTTTAGATGCAGAGGAAGCAATATTTGTAATGTACTTGCGCCAAGAGAGATTAGATGTCAGGGTAATCCCCAAAAGAGATATATCAATTTGCCTAGAAATTGGATTGTCACCAAAGATAAGCATATGAGCAGAAGAATCCTTTTTGCTAGATATAAGACAACACTGAGTTTTAGAAGGATTGAAATCAACTAAGTTGTCTTTGCCCCACTGGAAAATTATCTGGAGATCGGCTAAGGGATTGGCAGCGGATATTCGAATAGTTCAAACTGATTGAGCAGGGCAAAGTTTCTCAAAATAGAAAGTGGAATGTAATGTGCTATCATCGGCAAAATTATGGATAGGATTTCAGGTCAATGGAACAAGGTCATTAATATACAAGAGGAAAAGAGTGGCGGAAAGAACTGAACCTTTGAGGACACCAGTGTTAGTGGAGAAGTTAGAAAACAGGGCCATATACCGTCACTCTCAGTGAGCGATCCGAGAGAAAACTGGATAATCAATAACATGGAAGATTATTTAGAAGACCTTTACGCCAAACACGATCAAAAGCCTTTGAGATGTCAAGAACAACTGCTTGTGTTTCACCGAACTTTTCCATTGAATTTGTCCATAAATGAGTAACATGAGCCAGAATATCACCAGTGGATCGACACTGACGGAACCCATACTGGCGATCATTGATCAGACGGAAGGCTTCTATGTAGTTTCAGATTTGGCGGTTAATTGATTCCTCCATTACTTTAGAAAGAGTAGAAGTAATTGCAATGGGACGATAATTGGATGGGAGGGATTTGTCACCCTTTTTAGGAACTGCTAGATATGAGCAAATTTCCAAGCAGAAGGAAAACCATCTTCGGAATAAGAAAATGAAAAAAGGCGGAAATGGACATCGTTGAGATTAGAATTGAGACCACGTATATTTGTGGAATGAACTAGGAAGTGTTTGGGAGGTTTAGATATTTTTGCAGATAAGCTTACTCTATTAGTTATATTTGTATGCATGTATATATATATATATATATATATATATATATATATATATATATATATATACACAAACCTTATTTTACTAACCTTACTTTATCCCTTGCGTTTCCTTAAATCCATCTTGGTACTGTCTTCTTGAATTGTCTTCAATATTATACAACATATTTTATACACATTACGGTCGTAATGCAGAATTGCTGTAGCAAGTGCGTTGCCCCACAAGTATTAGTTTCAGTTTGTTGCAATTTATTAACTTTCTTTCTTTACATATTACTTATATAAAATATCATAAATATATATATATATATATATACACACAGGGATAGAATCAGATCTAACAGACAGAAAATTGAGTAGAGGGGCCACAAAATAAATTAAATTACTGAGGGGTACCGTTATTAAAAAAAGGTTGAAAACTACTGCCAGAACTTCATTAATTCATTCCAACAGCGATTCTTTTTTTTCCTGGTGTTAGTATTATTTGCGTATCAAATGTCTGTTGGATAATACGTTAAGGGGTGCAGAATTTAACTATTCCTCACGATCTCTCTTGCATACCAATTCCCTCAAATTGCAAATATTATGGGATAATGTGGCCATGAAGCAATCAAGAAATACAGGAAGTGGTATTTTCATTTGAGTTTTCCTAATATAGTGTTTAAAATGATAATTCAAAGCCATGTTTCCTTTAATTGGATTTAAAGTTTACTTTTGATTTAAAAGGATCATAAGACATTAATATGGACCAGTGGCTCTCCCAAATAAGGGTTATTTTTTTTATTATTATTTTATTTATTTGTTTTTATGGCGCATGGGCAACTTTAGGCCATGATGCGCAAGGCCGATTCAGTTAATATCTATAGCCTCCTATTATGATCTCTTTACAGAGAACTTTAGAAACCAATTTACAAAGTAAATTGGTTTCTAAAGCTCTCTGTAAAGCTTGCTATTAAAGTTCTAAATACGAAATTTAAATTTGAGTGTTTCAACATATTGTCACAAAGACCTTGATCCTTTCAAATAATTGTTTTTTTTAAAGTATTTTTGCGTTTTCCATTGGTAACTGATAGTGTAATTACATGGCATTTATTGGACAAAGATCACAGAGGCACACCACTCCTGAAAGCCGGTTATTCAATTTTTAGTTTAAAAATATATATTTTACAAACCATTTCTAATACTGCTGTTGATTAGGGAACAATGTCATATCTGTATGCTTCACATTCTGAAATTCTCAAATCTATCTAGCTGGTCATATTTTGTCAAACGTATCTTTTATGTCCTAATAAAAAGAGTAATCCATATCTCATTTTTTTATTATGACGGTTAATACTCCTCAAGAATAGGCTCGTTGCCTTCTTCTTCAAAAGCCTCGCAATTTTGGTAAACTGATGAGATGGCAACTTTTCTCGGGCAATTGTTTGTAGCAATGTCTTTTTTCAAATAAGTCAAGAGAAAATGTCCTTTGTTTATAGTGCGCCACTTGGGCAACTCGTTGTGGTGTTATGCAAAAGAGGTAAAAGCTATTATGGATAAAAAAAAAAAAAAGCTTGTATGAGAATAAGCAAACTATGATTTGTAAACTTCTTTATTAGGTTAAAAAAAAAAAAAAAAAACATACGCCAATAAACAGGTAGTTCAGAATGTTCACAACTGACTTCCAAATCTTCAATGTATCATAAAATTACATTTATAACTGGGGAATTTACCATTGTTTAACCCCCCCCCCCTCCCGGTTAGATTTATTTATCCAATTTAAATTATTTGCAAACATTTTAAAAACATAAATTCATCAATTACTTTATGGGGAGGTGCAGGCAAGATAAACATTAAAATGAAAACTCTTATCGTAGTAATGTCACTTCACTATCATGTTGTAACTTAATTTAACTGGTACGAGTTCCCTAAATATTTATCGAACTTCGAGTTCATTTGTTCTTCGAACAAGAACTGTTCGATTTTTCTGCGTAGTGTAATTAATGACTGGCACGCGATGTCATGTATTACCCAGAGTCCACTGTTAGTCGCTATCAGTGAAATTAATATTATATTGAGTTCATAATTTTTTAAAATATTTCAAGCATACTACCATTATATTTTTTCTATTTTAGAAAATAAATGTAAAATATATTTTACATTTATTAAATACAAAATAAATACAAAAATGAATATATTAAATAGAAATTAAATACAAAATATATTTGCATTTTGTTACCTTTGCTTTTTTCCGTTCGTAGCTGATTTTGTAGCAGTTTTGAAGATGGACGAAGGTGACCTTCGAAGCAATTTTAGCGAAGCAAAGGACAGCACAAAACTGACAGTCTTTAAAAAAAATATATTTTCTGAATGTCTGAAAATGTCGTCCCAACTCTAACTTCCATGGGTTAACACACTGCAGTTCTATCTCGTTCTCGGTAATTCAATATAGTTGAAGGATTAAATTCATATTCTACAGCATTATTGATAATAGTTTCGTCTATAAATGTGAGCTTCCTAAAATGCCCTTTAAAGTATCAGATATTAGTCATCTAAACGTTTCTTAACACCGCATTGATGTTATAATTATACTGGTTATTTAAGAAGTAAGGTAAAAAGGATTTCAAATTTAATGAGTACATAACGTCCGAAGAGCGTTGATATTGAGGAGATAATAGTGAACTGAGCTTAGGGACATGCTGGCAAAAAGAGTCAAGTTGGAACTGCGTTATGTAAAACTGGCATTACATTACAGCAGCCTTTATATGAGTTAGCTTGGACGATTCCATTTAGCCAATTTCGATGTGTCATTTGATTTGAAAGGGTAGATGGTTACGGTTGCCGAAAGAAGCGCAGTTATTATTTTAATTCCAAAAATTAAAAATGAGGTTTCTTTTCTAAATTTTAATGTAATTACTAAATTAGTCTGAGGACATTGATTACAAGGATGTGCACTTTCCAGAAGGAAAACTATATTTTTAACTTCGTTTTAAGAAACAGAACGACCACAAACTATTATAATCTTTGAATGATGTGATACAATCTTTGAGGAGATAAAAAAATTAAGTCCTGGAAGTAAAAGTACCAAAAAAATCTGTACCAGGAACAAAATGTGTCCCGCCGCTAGCATATTTAACGTGTTTTACATTTAAGAGTCATCGGCAAGCGTTAGAAACGTTTTAATTTTCAGATATTAATAAAATTCACGGATAATAATATAACAGTGTTTTTATTTTATTGATAATAATTACATATCGGTTACTGAAAGTATTTGTCTCTGATGACTAAAGTAGGATATATAATTTTTATATAGTATGAATCAGAGCTGAAATACTTATTAGTAAATTATTAATTTACTAATAATTTTTATATTGAAGAGTTTACGACTAAATACACCATCTATAGTTGTTCCATTTATTTATCGAAAGAACTGATGAATGTCCAAGTTGAAGAATGTTTTCATAAATGCGAAGAACTGTTTTCCAGCCTTAGAGTTTAGTTATAAAGAAAAAAATTACATTCAATCTGAAAACACCAGGTGACTAGAAACTAGATGCGTTTTCGAATTAACGCATTTCCACAAGTTTTTTTTTTTTTGTATCTTAAAACCTTACCGTTTCTGTTTCTAAATTCCTCAAGCTTTCCAAGGATATGCTATATGTCCACATTATCCCGTTTATTACGTGAGAAAATTTCGCTGATCACATGTTCATATTTTCCACTATCCTGGAAAAAAAGACGACTGCAATTTTCATAGGTTTGAAAGTTTTCCTTTAATATAGAGCTAAGATGAAGCTTCGTGCAAAATTTCATTAAATTTGGTCAGGTAGAAGATAAATTATTGTTGCCATCGTACAAGTATGATTGCAACAATACAAGTTACAATAATTCGCTCCTCGCGGAAGTTGAAGATGACGTCACTTCCGTAACGCTTTTCGCATGACGGTTTTTCGTTACAAAGCCAGTAAAAACGTTTTTAACGTCAAAATACAGATAGTCATTTTAGCCTTTACTGGCTGTAAACAAAAATCACAGGAAGAGAAATATAATGAGAGCAGGTTCAATGAGCTGCTGTTTGATGAAATGTGTTTTCGCAAATTTCGTTGCCAAGTGTCTGCAAAACATCCTGGCATGTGTAATTCCACCACTTTCTTTAAAATTAGTCCAAAAAAATGTCACCAGCATCCACAAACGATTCAATTCTAAAGTCACTGAACAAATTAATTTTTTTTTTTCTTAAAATTATTTTCTTTACTCTTTGAAAGAGCTGGTTTACTGGAAGTATGTCGTTAATGAAAACTATATATACAGAAATTTAATTACCATATAAATCATTTGCCAATAATTTTCTTTCCCCACTCCAACCAATCCATGTTATAAGAGTGATATAGCTTGTTGCGTTGGGATGACCATAAAATTATTATCAACATCATCGTACAGAACATATCTCTTAATTTGGTGGAAAACCACAGTGAAGGTAACGCCAGGGGAATACAATTTTAAATACAAAATACAAAAGGAATACAAATATAAACACGTCTGAGCTTTACCGCTGAGTCCGGACAGACAAGGAACATAACAACTGACATCGCCTCATCTTGTCCTTGTTTAGGCTGAGAGGATCATCATCCATTGTGTTTACAATGGGCAGCATCTCTCTAAGTAAAAATCTAATTCACAAGGCTAAGCGGCGATCATCTATTGTACGAAGCGCAGGCTTCTTGGTGGAATCGCCCAGACAAACACATCCCAATTGTTAGGATCTGAGACCTGTCCAGTCACCATCTGGAGCATAGCTGGTCCTGAATGAAGAGTTTCAGCCGTGGAATCGTCAGCACTCATGCCATATCGATGGTTCGAATGGCTGGCAGGAGGTGAAGTTTGTGGGTTTCCCATTTCAAGTACCAGAATTCTACAATGTAAAGAGGTTTTATGTTCGTTGGGCTGTTGATGTCCAGACTTCTGCTCCATAAAGGATAGTGGGGTGATATAGTGTGAACAGGTAACTATACCAAATCCCGTACGTGGATTTGGTATAGTTAGCTGGCCCATTTGTGAGAACAAAACCTCTGCTATTTTATCCTTATAGTCAGAAATGGACATTCTCTTGTCAAATATCATTCACAAGTCAGCATGCTGATCCACAATGTAACTATCTGTTACAGTGGAACTATTCCTTTGGAGGAATTGAGATATCCCAATTTGGTCTCATTCAATCCTTGCCTAATTTTAAATCATAACAGACTTAGACTCCTCTATTTATACAGTAAAATACGTCTAAAACGTGGCTTCCATTCCAAAATTATTTGATTTATCCGTCGCTGCTTCTGTTTTAAAACTCGCTGTATCCATATGGCCAATGGCACGCTTTATTTTCTCTGACGTTTCATGTCTTCCATTAACACTAATGTGTTAATGATCAAACTCATTTATGGAAGCATATACAGAATGTGACTACCTTCTTAATGTTTTTTGTCTTAAGAACAAATATGAAAAAGGATAACTGTTGGCCTCAAAGAAATGCCTTTAGCAAGGTCTTCATTAAATTCATCTTAGTCTCAAATGCTCAATTTCTGGTGACTATACATGGAATATCGGAGAGATGTAAATTAAAATCATCGCTAAAAGTTTCTCTTACAATGCAATTAAGTCGCTTTGCAACTCTTTTAATGAATATTTGCACGTTTACTTCTTACGTTGCATTAAGTCTGAGCACATGAAAGGCGCTTTGCTAATTTACATAAGCGGTGTTTACTTTCTTTCATTACAAACGTATTGCAATAATTAACTGAAGTTGATTGATTAACATCGTAAACATTTTTGCGTTAAACTTTTTGAATTCTGTTTCTTTCTGCCCGTTCATTAAGATAATTCCTCAGAGGCCTGCCAACAGTGATGGGAACAAGTTTACAGCTCCGATGATCAAACAGAAAACGATAGAAACAGCTCTTACGCAGCCTTCTGAAAAAGAACATTACTCAGTTTCCCCTCTTTGCAGGAGAACGTTGAAGCAACTAGGAACGAAATCCTTAAGGCTATCTAAGATCAGCTCTGAACTGAGAACGTTCACAAAAAATGCTTTTAAAGACAGTAAAATAGACATGAGTCTAAACATCAGTGAACTAATTGCTTTCAAATATCGCTAAATTCGGAGTAACAAACGAATGTTATTGGCAGGCAAGGAATACTAATAGATGAGACTTGCTGCGCCCCTGAAATGGTCACTATAACATTAACACTTTAGACACGCAGGAAGTCAATCATTTTTTCATAAGTTAATCAGTGTTTAAGGAATGGGGGATGCCTTAACCACTGATAAATAGTGCCTTAAACACTGATAAATATATCACTGATAAAGCAGTGATATATTTATATTTCAGATTCGTTCACTGCCCGATTGTTTATTTAATGAGTCCATAAAAATTGAATTTCTGAAAAATAAAAATTATTTACAGGAATCCTAGAGGAGATCAGTCGTGCATAGTTGTTAAAATTTGTGCAAGAAGTCAAGGAATTACTGACTTTTCACTTAGAGATGATGTGAAAATACGAACATTTATAAATGCACATGAGATCGCATATATTTGAAAATATTTAATATATTTTTCCTAGTAATTCTTTTGGAGACATTTTGTGCTCATTACTGCGATATATTAACCCCACGAGAACCGTTTATGCGACTCATGAATACCTCTGAGTTCGTTATCCCTGCTCTGAGCAGCCAACTAATGTCGAACAAGTATTAGAAAAGTACTAACGTATCTCATATATTTCAAATAAAGTTTGTCTAATTCTTCCTTGAATTTATTTAAGCCTAATATGCCTTCATAAATATCATTGATAAATATAAAAAAACAACAATGGGCCCAACAACGAAGCCTGGGGGACTCTCTAATAGCATTAGTCCACAGAGAACAATGTCCATTGATAATCACTCTCTGACTTCTCCCACTCAAACATCCCTTTAACCATAGCAGCAACTTGCCCTTAATGCCATACTGGTGCAATTTATACAGCGGTCTCTTATGTGCAGCCGTATCAAAATATATATCCCGAAGAACAAGTACCAGCAACTCCCCGACTTACGTATGGGTTGCGTTCCACAGAATCCTACGTAAGTTGGAAGTTTATGTAATTCGGAATTTCCCTAAATGCTTATGCAGCACTCGCAAATTTGATTGAAGCAAAAAAGAAATGTTCGGCGAATATGTAAATAGAATTATTTATTCAATTTTTTTTTTATTTCATGCGCAGGAAAAATTAAAAAAGTGTAAAAAATTACAAAAAGTTCAAAATTATAAAATTACAAAAAGAGAGAGGAGACAGGCATAACGTCAACAAGTTTTACCTTTCGAGCATCGTTGCCAGAATTAACTCTCTAGCTGATAAGCACGCAGCTGTGGAAGTTGAGGGGCTGTGGAGATTTAGAAGGGGTTTTTTCCAACACATCACAAAATTTCTCAGCAGCTGCAGAATCGGCCTTGGCGACTTCACCGCATACTTTAATAATCTTTATTGTATACAAAAGTGGTATATACAATACACCCTTCACAGCAGCAATGTCAGGGGTTTTACATTGGCTGGTGGACAATAGCCTTTGGGGGGACGGGGCCCACAACGAGGTTCGGGCTCATCTCCCCCAGAGCCAATAACAGAATCAGTGTCAGATTATTTACAGTATATTATGCTTTTAACAGTATTTACAATGGATTAATAAAGATATTCATAAATATATTCATATTCATATTTATATTAATAAAAATATTCATATATATATATTCATAAATATATTCATATACTCTTGACAACACATTCATAAAGACATCATACTTTGAATATTTTTTACAATATATTGGGCATCATTATACTGTCCATATCAATGTGCAGTATGCCTGGCAAAGGTCAGGCTCTTAAGGATCTGACTTCGGTACCTCCGATCCTTCGCAAACCTGCAGAAGTCACCGTCAATTGATTGGATAGAGTGTGCTGTGAGCGTGGGAGCTGACCTCAGTCGGGGTAGACGGATTCTCCAACCGCACGGTTCCCAGATGCTTGGCTCTGAGATCATTTCGGTTGTCATTTTGGCAGTGAGTATAAGACATTATTCTAATACAAGATCTGGAAGTCAGGCAAAATTTAGTCAGATCGCCATCGCAGTTGTGCTTTGCTGGGGTGGACGACGATGTTTAAGCGTGATCTAACGAAGGAGCCAGTATTCCACAGAGTACACGCACTTGATATTGCTAGGGGCTGCGAACTCCCAAATTTCTGAAGCATATAATACGATGGAGTATACTGAGGTTTATACGTACCGACAAGTCAAATCCAGATGACTAACGTGGAACAGTTGTTTTGTGGCCCAGCGCATTTGACAGAATTTTGCAATGAGCTTATCAATGTGGGGATTGAAGCTCAGTTTATAATCGAAAACAACTCCAAAGTCCGTATGCATTTGACCACTGGGAAGGGAATACCGTTTAGAGAAGCTTGGATTTCAGTGGGTTGGTGGTTTAGAGAAAAGAAAATTTGGGCTAATTTGGCAGGATTAATCATGAGGCCAAATTGATGGAGGTAGGATTCTAAGTCGTGTAACTTTTCATTGATGTTTGAGGTATGTTCGCCGAAGTTAATCTGAGTACATATCTTAAACCAGGGCTGATCTATTCTTTCTGAAGTCAAATTGATTATGAGAAATTAGATTTTTAAAGTCAAGAAACCAAGTGAGTCAACGGTGAATTATTTTTTCTAGAGTTTTATTTAAGCACCTGGAGAGAGAAATGGATCTATGGTTTTCAGGAATAGGGTGATCCTTCCCTGGTTTGGGAATTGCCAGTATATAGGATTAGGGCCAGGAACTTGAGGTTGCCACAGACATTCTCTCAGATATGCCAGACAAGCTGTACCTGCTACGTGGGAGTCTAAAACACGCTGATGGAACTGATATTCGGGTGACATTCAAGTCAAGTGCAACCAACTTCGACCAGGTCCGGACGGTTTGTGACAACCAAATCCTGTGCTTGCACATTCACGATGGTGAGACTGTTAGTAATCCTGGGTATAACCTCCATGCACAAGAACACTGTGGGTAACCACCCAGGTGTCAACCAAAGTAAGCAGGGGTCGAGGTGTTGTGCCCACACCACATGGAGGAATGCCGCCCCATTGTGTTACTAGGCAATACTAGGTGGTAGATGACCTCATCAACTGGTGAAATACCACCACTGTGCTTATTGGAGACATGAAGTGGTGGAACCCATGTTCAGTCTCCAGAGCTAAGTTCCGGTCAACCCTTCCACATCTCTTCAATCATGCAGTATGACTGATGACTTTTGAGGTTATGAAGAACATCATGGCGAGATCCAATCTTCCTTACATTTAGAGGGTACAGCTCTAAAACGGCGTTCGCATGCCGGCCACTAGTTAGTGCACCGGACCGAACCTATTGGTAACTCTTTAGGAGGCTTCTGGATCAGCTAGTGTATAATCTTGCTACCTCTACTCTGCCAGATAGCGACTGGAGGGAGTCTGAGTAGTGTTATGCGAGGGGAATTGTCGAGGCCACGTTATGTCAAGGATCTGGGTATATTCTTATCATGGGTACACCATATCCAAAAATATCATTACTTCATACATGCCTCCCCCCACTTTTTCCTACTATTGAATACACCATAAATTGTCAAACTAATAGAGTAAGCTTATCTGCGAAAAGAACTAAACCTCCCAAACGCTTCCTAGTTTATTTCCCAAATATACGTGGTCTCAATTTTAATCTCAACGACATCCATTTCCACTTGCAGTCTACCAAACCCCATGTACCTTTTTTGACAGAATCTCAGTTATCGGTTGATTCAACTACTGCTGATCTCAGTTGCCCAAACTATTTGCTGTATGATTCCTTTCGCCTGAAAAGTGGTACTTGTGCATATGTCCGTTCCGATATTCCCTGTCAAAGACTTGCTAATTTCGAATCTCCTCTTTTCGATCTTCTCTGGCTTAAAATCTCTCTACCTCACTGTGTCAAATTCATCTGTTGTCTCTACCGTTCTCCCAATTCCACTAATCACTTGGAGCTCTTTGTCTTCCCCTCTTTGCAACTTGACTTTCTCCAGTCCAACTTTCCTAACAGTGACGTAATTTTCCTTGGTGATTTTAATGTTCACAACTCCAGCTGACTTCCGTTTTCTAGTCACACTGACCCAGCTGGTCAATATGCTGATGCTTTTGAAATTTCTAATGACCTTGCACAGATTGTTCATTTACCTACAAGAATACCGGACAATCCTAACAATACAACCCACACACTTGATCTTTTTCTCACAAACAACCTCTTCTAAGTACACGGTCCAAGTGACTGGTCCTTTAGGTACCTCATATCACAACTTGTAATTGTCTCTTCTCCAATGGAGTCTTTATCTCATGGCTATTCCCAACTTCGTATTGTTTGGCATTACAAGAATGTAAAATGGGATGACTTTCGAGATTTTTCTTCCTTTGTTTGGTCGGACTACTGTTTCAAAACTTCTGATGTGAACGTTTGCTCAGATCATCGTGTCAGTAAAATTATTCTTGTAGGAATGGAATCCATTATCTCACACTCCACTTTAAAATCTCATCCTTTATCTAAACTTTGGTTTTCCAATAAATGTGCTAAGACTGTTCTAGAGAAGAATGTTGCATATCGTAATTGGCTTGTTTCCAATTCTTCAGTTTCATTTTCTGCCTACACCAAAGCTCGCAACAATTGTAAAGCAGTTATTAATCAGTCCAAACTCGATTTTGAACATGCTAAGAGTAGAAAACTTCTTACCCTAATGGTAGCCGAGCATTCTGGTCTCTTGCCAAAGCTATTGGCCGCAACGTTTGCCCATCTCTGCTCCCACCTCTGTCCAAACCAGATGGTTCTGTTGTCACTTCAGCCAAGGATAAAGCTGACCTGTTAGCATCCCATTTCTCTTCCAACTCATGTATTAATGATCTTGGTAAAACACCTCCCACCATTCCCAATACGCTCCATTCAATGCCTCCTGTGGTCTTAAGTCAAAAGGATGTCAGAAGGATTTTGAAGAATCTTGATGGTAAGAAAGCTCCAGTTCTTGATGGTAAGAAAGCTCCAGTTCTTGATGGTATTTCTCCATTTGTTCTCAAAACCTGTGCTTCTGAACTTACTCCTGTTCGATGCCACCTTTTTTCACTTTATTATTCCAAAAGTGTTTTTCCTTCTGCTTGGAAATTTGCTTATATCCAGCCAGTTCCTAAAAAGGGTGACAAGTCCCTCCCATCCAATTATCGTCTCCATGCAATTACTTCTACTCTTTCTAAAGTAATGGAGAAATCAATTAACCGCCAACTCTTAAACTACTTGGAAACCTTCCATCTGATCAACGATCGCTAGTATGGATTCCGTCAGTGTAGATCCATTTGGTGATATTTTAAGTTATGTTACCCATTTATGGACAAATTCATTGGAAAAGTTTGGTGAAACACAGGCAGTTGCACTTGACATCTCAAAGGCTTTCGGTCGTGTTTGGCATAAAGGTCTTCTAAATAAGCTTCCACCTTATGGTTCGCTAACTGTTTTTTGTAATTGGTTATCCAGTTTTCCTCTCTGATCGCTTATTGAGAGTGATGATAGATGGCTCTCTCTCTTCTAACTTCTCCACTAATGCTGGTGTCTTCCAAGGTTCAGTTTTTTATCCCACTCTTTTCTTCTTGCATATTAATGACCTTCTTCCATTGACTGGAAATCCTGTCCATAGTTTTGCCGATGACAGCACAATGCATTCCACTTTCCATTTTGAAAAACCTTGTTCTGTTCAATATGCTTCAACTTCTCGAAAATCTGCTACCAATTCCTTAAATGCCGATCTTCAGGTAATTCTCCAGTGGGGCAAAGACAACTTAGTCGATTTCAACCCTTCTAAAACTCAGTCTTGTCTTATATCTCGCAAAAAGGAATCTTCTGCTCTTTGGTGACACTCCGATTTCTAGGCAAAATGATATATCTCTTTTGGGGATTACCCTGACTTCTAATCTCCCTTGGCACAAGCACATTACAAATATTGCTTCCTCTGCATCTAAAAAACATGGTTTTCTCTTTTGCTGTCGGCGTTACTTTTCTTCCAAACAGCTGCTCACTCTGTATAAATCGCAAATCCGCCCTGCCATGGAATATTGTTCCCACATCTGGGGTGGTGCCCCCAAAATCTCTCTCAGGCTTCTTGATTCCATTCAGAAGAGGGCACTTAGGTTAATTAATGATTCCTCTCTAACAGAGTCTCTCCACTCGCTGTCTCATAGACGCACTGTTTCTGGTGCATGCCTTTTCTACAGATACTTCCATGGGCACTGTTCTTCTGAATTGGCTTCTATAATTCCCGCTCTCTCTTTCAAAACAGTCCGAACACGTGCCGCCACCAGCCAACATCCATTTACTGTCCAACTTCAAACTCACTGAACCAACTTTTCATCTTCCTCGTTTATTCATTCAACTGCTGTTTTCTGGAAGAACCTTCCTTCATACGTATTTCCTGAAAATTATAATCTACAGAAGTTCAAGTCCAATGTCAACAAATATCTTCTTTCGTCTTCTTAACCTCCCAATCAAGCATGGTACTAAGTACAATAGGTTCTAATACCTGTCGTGTTTAGGGTTTTCAAAAAAAAAAAAAAATCTGAGAGAAGTTTATCGCCATTTAGGTATGCCCGAGAATTGCCAATGAGCATGTATGCATCTGCATACATGTGTTCGCGTGCGCATGTGCATATGTAATTACGTATGCTCGTGCGCATATGCGTTTGGAAAAACCGCTATCTCAATCCTTATCGTGCTCCGTATTTTTGTTGGTGTTTTCAGTTTAACTATGAGTCATGTACCAGCTATATTTAGCATTAATCGAAAGTTCAGAAGTACCTCTATCTAAATATTCCATCTAAGGAATAAACGGTCAGGTAAATTATGATTATTGTTTTTGGCCTCATGCATGAACTTTGTTATATGGGGTACGGCCACAGATAAGTTTTCTTGTCGGCGGAAAGTTCAAGTACTCAGCTTTGCCCACCAGTAATCCTCCCTCAAGGTCGCTCCTTTCATTAAGGGTCCAATTTAACCGTAACTGGTGTGGAGTGTATAGCTCTTCCCACTACCGCACCTTTCATCGAGACATGGTGAAATATCTGGCCAACGCTCGAGAATTAAATCAAACATACAAGTAACGCTTCTACGGTCTCAAACCCTACAAATACATGTATGGAAAAGAAACCATCTGATATGACGGAACAAGTATGCAGCATATGTCGTCGTCATTATCATCAGCCATTTTCAATCCACTGCAGGATGAAGGCCTCTCCAGCAACTTTCCAGTTCCTTCTGTTTTGTGCAATGGCCACCCATTTACTATCCACAAACTCATGAATTTCATCTGTCCATCTCCGTCGTTGTCTTCCAGGTTTTCTTCTATGCATCATATTTAACGTTGTAAATAAATACGTCATTAAATGCTCGCTATGTGGCTGCTTCATTGGGAGCTGCTGTTCCCAAGTTGACATCGTGAGCTTAAATAAAAGCTGGCGAAAGAAGTTCCTTTGCTCAAAATGCAGGTCCCACAACGAGAACAACGGGAAGAAATATATGCTGCGGAATCTTACGTCATATACAGCGCGGCGACTCAGAAATTGACGAACCTTCCCCACATGTTTCCGACCACCTGACGGTAACGGAGCTGAACGGGAAGCTTAGTGACTCATTAACTGATATCTTAGGTTGTGACGCATGCCCAGACGATTGCAAGTACAAGAAAACATATGAAGATGGAAATGATACGCTTGACTACATTGAAAGAAATAGGCTGTAGTGGGGCTCGGAATGATCAAGAAAGCAAAACAGATCAGGATTACTCTAAGCATGAGTCACAAATGCTAAAAGATTTACTCGAGGAACTCCTTCCGATCTACAAAACTCTGCAAGGAATCCAAGAGGAAAACCATGAATTGCATGAACAGAATAGAACGTTAACAGCCAAAGAGAAACTAATTGATGATAAATTAGACACAGTCCTAACTCAACTACATGCAATTAACGGAACAATCTGACTAAATATCCCAATATTCGAAAACCCACAGGCTTGCCCAGCTGCCATTTCAAAAGTTGCAAGAGAAAAACCGATGGAGAACCCGCACATTAAATCACAACGGACGACTACCCTGAAAGGTAGGGCAGAGTTGCAAGATGCTGATCTCTGCAAAGAGCAGTCACCCCCTCAAAATTTTGATAATTCAAAAAATCAATCGTGCAATAAAAGGTATGCAAACTTTTCGGTCAGGTAAAATTACACAAGACTGGATTTCCTATTCCACCTATTGTTTCTTACAGAAACTGGACATTTTCATCTTTGATGCAATTTGGGATTAAGAACTACGATACACTATTTAATAACCTTAAGGACTGTAGACTTGGCGACAATGACAATTTATTCTCACTAGATGTTACCTCGTTATATACGAATGTAGTTTGAATATACATTAGATATTATTTGGGATATATTAAATAATAACTCGATACCGATTAATTATACGAAGCTTCCTATTAAGGAAATTTTTTGCTTAATTAAACTCTTAGTGAAGCCAACTATGTTCTACATATTATATTGAGGTAAACTTCTCTTATTATTTTATAAATACATACATATATGTAAACTGTATACATACTGTTTGAGCACACAGAGGAGACAAGAAATGGGCTCTGTGCGTGACTTGCTGCAAATCTAAATACATCAGTCGACACAATAATAGGAGAGATTTTAATATGCCTCTTCCGAAACGCAGGGAGGCCAAGAAGGAGCTGGATGCTACACTAGACGCACTGCATTTAACGCAGCTACCGACACCAGTGACAAGGGGAATGCAGCAAATTGACCTGTGCACCCTAGTTCGTTAGTTCCCCTCTGGATAGATTTGAGTTTGAACTCCCATCTTATACTGAAAATTATGCGCCCCTCCCCGAATTATTCCAGTGGTTTTACACTTCCGAGAAACGAACAGACCTTGAATAAACAGGTTGGGAAAGCAATTGGAAACCACCGCACATCTGTCTGACATCATTTATTTACATCTGTGTTATGGCAGCATTTAAATCCTAAATGGTGACTTTTAATTAACAAAATTACACGCACTTTTCACCTGATGAGAATTAAGGTTTCAAAATAGGAATTGATTGTACCAATTAAAATGACTTTTAAAATTATTCTTATTCTGAGTAAAACGAATAATTTAGAAATCAACATTCTTTGCTCAAAATAAATCGTTGAAATCATATAATAATCATTTGGTGGTCCTTAAGTATTTATTTTGGTGATATTAATGACGAAAACTAAATGCATTTTTTAAAATTTTAAATTTTATTGTCAATGAGTAATTAAATACAATGCAATGAAAGAACTGTACTGTATATAATTATTCCAATTTTTCTGTGACATTTTTTAAATAATTCCTGACTTTGCTAGACAATGCACCCTGGAAGGAGTGAAGATTACTCTTCAATAAAGTTCAGCTTCCATATTTATTGCTACATTTCTCCGTGGAGATGTGCACGAATATCTTGCGGACTGGAACCTTAAGACGTTGAAACTGTTAACAAGAGGACTACAGCAACGTATCAAACAGCGCCAATGATTTGGCAATGGTTTCGTCCTAAAAAAAAAAAGAAATATTTATTGAAATCTTAAAACTCGAAAGTATTATACAGAGTACACAGAATTACTTAGCATACTGTATGACTTAAAATACTAAAAACATTCCTGCTTATTGTTGATAACACTCAATAGCAGAATTTGAACAGGTCAACATGGCATTTCAACGACGCACATATGCTGGAAGCCATGAACCAGGATAATAAAATGAATCTTCATATCATATCCTACTTCCCATCTTTTTAATGATAATATAATTGAATCTAACAATCCTTCATTGGATAGAACTTCTGTTCGTACAGACAAATTCTCCTATACAATTCTCCTTTTGAGTTGATTCGAATAGCTGCTTGTAGTTTATTTATAAAACTTCAGAATCTTAGGAGATTCCGCTGTATGTATTATGTCTGTACAAATGTACGCTTATGGGCCAAATTGCATGTTATGCGGGCTGAAAAACCCTATTCCTCTGCCTGACATCGGCTCACCTATCAGGACCGGATTTAAACTTGTGTCCCTAAGCTATAACATGTATGAGGCCCTTCTCTCTTACTGTTCACCTATAACAATATTAAAAAAAGAATTTTTTTAAGAGGGAGCGAGGACCATTGTAATGTGAGGCCCTACGCTGTAGCTTGTTTTGCTAATATGTAAATCAGGCCCTGCTGACTATGGCTCTAATTGAAGAGGTCGTTAAAAATACCTCTATTCTCCCACGGGATTCGAATACAGACCTTCCTCAAGTGGTGAAACCGCTGTACTGTCACGAAGGATGGCTGGAAGATACATGTGCATGAGCAGAATTGGTGATCTCTTGTGATTAATATTACACTCGTTTTCGCTGTTCCACTGACATAAAGCGACTGACTTGTCTTGTATTACGACGTTTGGCAGTGTGGAAATCAAAAGTTTTTTTTTTAATAAATATTCCCCCTTATTTCTTATAATGAGCGTGTGTGGATTCTTGTTTATATAAGATTTTTCCATCTTTATATCTCATTACGATTAAAATGACTCCGTTTTGCCTATGAAATAACAATACTAGTCAATATTTTGTCCACTCTATATTAACAACTAGTGAATAATAACATTCCAAGGATTTAAAGCAATCATAAAAGTTGAATATTTTTGTAGAATGTCCTGCGTAGTCAAAAATACTTCCTTTTAACATTAATATAAATTGGGTTTTGTGGTGTTTTTGACAAGTAGCAATTGAGGCACTGCATGCCAGTCTGTCATTTAAGTATATTCTATTGTTTCTGCCTCGTTTAAGGAAAGAAACACGAACTATGTGGATCTACATTTCCTTTAGAAACCGATTCATTCTGCCATCTCATGAAAGCCCTTTAAAACAACAGCTCCCAAATTGTGGTACGCGTGGTTTTTTTTTTTTTTTTTTTTTTTTTTTAAGTGGAATGCGAAATATATGAAAGTTGTTTGAGGATAATAAAGTATTCAAAACCTACGTTAGTATTTATTATGTTTATTTCTGAACTGGAAATGTGTAAATATTTCGTGGTAATTTCTTACCACTTTTTCAGCGACAGCTGTCTTCAATATCACCGTCACAAAAGATCATTTCGGCCATAAAAAAAATTTCCCGAAAGCTCTCTAGAACGGTGATATTGCAAAGACAGCTGTCATCACTGAAGAAGTAGTAAGAAAATAACACGAAACGTTTGCCTCCATTATATACACATTTCCAATTCGGAAATAAACATAATACAAACGTAAGTTCTGAGTGCTTTATTATCTTCAAAGAACACAGTTTACCAACGCATTATGCCACTCAAGAATATCTTAAATGAAACCTGTTGGGATAATCCTAAATTAATCCCAAGTTCCATTGATTATTCAGCATAATTTGACCCTCAAATTAATCAGGTCAATGAGCAAGGGTTTGTTTACGTTGTCTCACTGCAGTGGAGAATGACTTCCCGCTGGGGCGCTTAAAAGAAGGGAAAGTCGTGCTAATGCCAAATTTAACTGAATGAAACTACGTCCTTATGCAGCAGGAAGTGCTTTTATTGCCTGGCAGAGGAACACTTTAGAAACAAGGAACTTGAGAAATTATATAAAATTTACAGTAATTTTTCTAAACAAAATTTTGCAGAAGTCTTTTGCCACAATGGAAACTTCTTATTACATTATTTCTGTCTACTCTTTTGGTTATTCTACACAACACCATTTTTCTACACAATGTTATTCTATACACATAATACTTCTTTGCCTCAAGAATCGGAGACTGACATTTCAGATGCGGTGTCCGAACACATTACCAAGTTGGTAACTGAATCTATGAGCAAATCAACCAAGGAAAAAGCATCCTAAGGTTCCTTCGGACTCTGAATCTGAAGGTAAAGCCAAGATGGCTTCTAAAAGTACAAATAAACCCTCTGAGAAAAGAGGGCCAAGGAGTCTACCGATGTTTCTCCTGAATCGACGAAGTTGGCTAGTGAGCATTCGACCAAATCTATGGGCAAAAAATGCCCTAAAATAGTTATTTCTTAGTGTGACAAGCAGTCTGCACCTGAGGAAAAAGTTATTAACTCTTCGCCAGACACCAGTGATTCCAGTCAGGAAAAGCAAGCAACCTGATAAGACTATGGGCAGTAATCAAGATACAGCTGGTACAGTGCAGAACCCCTCCTTTAGGGAGGAGGGCCTGGACCTAAATGAGTTCCTTGATGCTAATACAGTATATACCACGGTGACAAAAATTAAGGGAGTTTTGGGGGAGTTTCTTGCTGCTTATTTCAGCAAAATAACAAAAAATGCCTCAAACTATATTCAGTGTCTATGGTCTGACCTAGAATCAGTTACAACAGCGCTTACAACTGAAAATGAAAGACTGAAAGTAGGTTATCGAAGAAATATCTTCTGTCTTGCAAAAATCTTACAACAATAATTATAAGAATTAAAATTCCGGTCTGATTTATAAACCTAATAAGAGGTTTTTGCACAAGATCTAACATTTTTATAGTTTTTTCCCATCGGCAGTCCACACCTGTGTTGCGTATTCCAAAATTGGTCGAACAAATGATACATAGGCCAATTTTGGAATGTAAGAGTTCCAAGTATTCTAGATGCTCTAGAAGTTATTTTTATAATGTGAGAGGTGTAAGAACCGTTGTTAGTTCTTAATACCTAAATCAAAAAATTCGTGTACTCTTTTAATGAGGAAGAATCCCAAGTTGTAATTAACATAAGGAACCTAATCGTTTGTGGCGTTCAGCTATAGTTATAACATGGCATTTTTCCATATTCACGGATAGACCTTGCACTTTAATCCAATCAAAAATCATCCGAAACACATTATCATTTTACGTTAATAGTTTTACGAACGGGAAAAAAATAGAAAAAGACAGTATAAAGATAAAAAAAAAAGTCATTAAAAATACTGAACTTACTGGGTGTGTAAGGCCCAATCTTATAGAAAGAGTTCTGGTATAAGCGAGAGTTAGTAAAAATGAGTGTTAATACCATAGGCTTGTAGAGAAGAAGAGAAATCGAAACCAAAAATAAAAGTGGGTGTTACCTGGAGTCGTAAGTCAAGCAGAGAAGAGATGTACACAGCCAAGATGCAAAAGGGAAAACAATGAAAAGTCACCGAGTTATATAGATTTAGAGATACAGATAGTGATGACCTCTATCGTAGAAAAAAAAAACATGTGGGAAAGATGGCCTAAAAACATGAAACGCCAGACATAAGGCCGCAGGAATACAAATATGTAAAGGAACATGTGAAAGAGAAAATAAAACAAGGATAATTCCAATCTACAGCATAAGAAAATCTAGGAGATGGAATTCTGGTGAAATTTCAGATGATCAGAGAACAGCGTCTATAGATCACGGCTTCAAACTTCCAAGTTAACAAGCCGCTGTAGACTGTTTGGCTACATCTGAGGTTGATTGAAGGTTGAGTGAATCCATTGAAGAGCGTGACAAAAAATCCGGCAGGCAAAAAACTTTGATGGCAACAGAATGGCAAAATTGAAAACCAAGAAGAAGAATTTTCGTATCCATTGATAAAATTTTTTCACCAAATAAAAGGCCTGGTTAAATGATGCAGGTTTCGTAAAGAAAAACAAAACCATTCACAACACAAGGCTACCAAATAGACAGTAGATCTGAGACCATGTCAGAGAAGCAAAGTGTCAAACCTTGTGGTTATTATCGGGGAAGATACTTAACTTAATAAGTCCAGGAATGAAAAGCCAAATGCACAGGATTCCGAATGGTAGAAAGGAAGAATTCAGACTAAACGTGTGAAAAACTTAGAGAGTAAAGCAACAGGAGTCTCATTCCGAAAAAGGACCTTAAACGGAAGTCATGAACAGTGATTACTAACTGAGTAGTGGAAATCCCACCAAATAATATACAACTGTACAATACCTGTAACACGGACAGGTGCCAAGTAAATCGAAATTGAATTTATTTTTAATTATAGAAGAAATTATACTGAAACAGTATTTGATGAAAAATGGAGGTATATTATTATTTAAAAGCTTGTTATAAAAAACTTGTATTGCTTTGCTGAAAAGGATATGGTTGCTGCATATGTTGGCTAATCTGATAGCTTGAATACATAGTATTTTTGTGAATTTTATTGGAAATATTAGATTGCCAATTTGGCGGGCTAATGACATCAAAGTTAAAATAGTTTCTTTTGTCATATATGTTAATAAGATGAGGAACTGCATCATTGCAGAGTGTAACATTCAGATCAGTACATTTTCTTTATTCAGTTTAAGTTCAGAAGGATAAATGTCTGCAGCTAAGCGTTCAAAGTCGGAATTTAAAACTAAGATGTCATCCACATACCAGAAAACTAAAAGTTTATGATTCGGATTGCTAGAAAAAAAAATAATTTACTCTCTTTACTCTCCAAGTTTTTCTAAGTTTAGTCTGAATTCTTCCTTTCTACCATTTGGAATCCTATACATTTGGCTTTTTATTCCTCAACTTATTAAGTCAAGTATCTTCCCTGATAATAACCATTAGGTTTGGCACTTTGCTTCTCTGACACCTGTCTCAGATCTACTGTATATTTGGTTTTGTTTTCCTTTACGAAACCTGCATCATTTTAACCAAGCCTTTTATTTGGTGAAAAAATTTTATCAATGGATGCGAAAATTCTTCTTCATGGTTTTCAATTTTGCAATTCTGTTGCCATAAAAGTTTTTTGCCTGCCGGATTTTTTGTCACGCTCTTCAATGGATTCACTCAACCTTCAATCAACCTCAGATGTAGCCAAACAGTGCCCAACTCTGTCTACAGCGGCTTGTTAACTTGGACGTTTGGAGTTGGTTTTATTTAAACTATACAAAAAATTATATTTAAAGGTTTTAAGTATATTAATAGTAAAAACAGATGATGTCAGAACTTATAAGGAAGCGTATAGAAACCTAAGGAAAAACTATCAGAAGGCAATAGCCAACTCCAAAGAAACATGTTGGCAAAATTTCGTTACGGAAATTGGAAACACGGACCCGTGTGGTTTGGTTTGCCGGATCTCAAGGAACAAAATGGTTTGCGGGAATATTTATAACACAATTATAGTAAATGGACAAGAGACTAGATGTCTACGGTGGAGTCCATAATCAACAACCTATTCCCCAAAGATATATGGGATCTAGATTCACCTGAACAAATGCAAATACGTCAAGAAAATTAAACTTGTGTAGGACCATTGGGCATCGAATCCTTTACACTCGGATTTCTGGACTTGGCTTCCTCAGTGGCAAAACGCAATGGTAAGAAATGTCCAGGTATTGACCTGATTGAGAACATACTCATAGTTAAATGTTTTGAAGTTTTTCCACAATTTTTTTAAAAACTTTTGATGAATAAGTGTTTACTCGAGGCGATATTCCCATGTCAAAGTGCAAAGTGGGTTAGTTTTCTAACACCAGAGGTTTTCCCCATCTCCGCGTTGTGTACTCTGTTTGTGTAGCCCAGAACTCTGTGCAGGCCAGAGATTTAAAAAGTGTATGGTGAGTGGAAGGATGTGTAGTGTTGTTCTTTTGGCCATTTAGCTGTTGGGTCCCACCGTTACCGCACTTGGTCCCGGGGAGGCAGGTCAGGTGCCCAGTAGATTTTATTTGGTACTCTGGCAGGCCCTGCCACCTAGTTTCCGAAGATTTCAGTCGCAAGGGCCATATGAGAGAGAAAAAAAAAAAGAATCCCACGTCAATGGAAATAGTTCTCTTAAAAATACTGCATAACCCCGGGAAATCCTCATCAGACTCTCGGGCCTACAGACCTATTTCGCTTTTAGCCAACCTGGGGAAGTTGTGTGAACGAATGCTAGCCCACAGAATCCAGAAAATGTTAGAAGAAAATCAGTTATCTTCAGAAGCACAATAAGGTTTCAAGAAAGGGCAGTCGATTGAATACACTATAAATCTTCTGACCAACTATGTCTCCAACTCATCTGCTAAATATGTACTTGCTGTGTTTATGGACTGAGGGCACTTTTGACACTTTATGGTGGGAAAGCGCCCCCAGGTCCATGAGATCCGCAAACTGCGATGCATCTACGGTGTGTTGCGATACTACATACTATGAAGTACTTTAGTGACAGATATATAAAGTTTGTGGCTAAACATCTTACTTACCAGGCTCAGGTTTCCAGAGGTTAGCCCCAAGGGTCAGTGTTTGGGCCTCTCCTCTAGAACGCTGTGCTAGATCAATGGTTAACGTGGGTACACGATAGTGTCAACAAGATAGCAGTAGTCAACAGGAGAATAACCGAAGAGAAAATACAGCCTATATTGGATGATTTGATGGCATGGGCTACAGTTAACAAATTGAGAATATCCCCCAAAAAACCACTTTCATGACCTTCAAGAACCATTTTAACTATAACAGACCACCCAGAATCCGACTAAATAATACCCAAATCCTCTGTATCCCAAACTAAACTAAGTTTTATGCCACATGTGATGAAACTCAGGGACAAAATCCGTAATTTCACAGCATCTGTCATTAGGATCTCCAAAAAAGACTGGGATTATCAAAGAAAACATTGACCCTTTACTACAAAACCATATTCTTGTCTATAATATGTGTTCGATATCAAAAAGTATAGAGTGAAACAGAAACATATCCCCACACAAAGATCGGTTCTTCTGGCAATCAATAATATGCCTAGGACAGTTTCAAACAACGCACTCCAAATACTTGGCGGTGTGATCCCTGTAACTTATACATTGCTTTCGGGGTTTGACTTACTACCTGAAAAAAAAAAGGACAGTCTAAAACATTGCTTGGAATTACAACTGCTCGAGCCAGTGACTTCAAAATTGAGAAGAAAATGATTTGGAAGGAACTTATTGGTGTCTGGCAAAAATGATGAGACGAGAGTGGCTTTGCGTAACAAGAAAGTGCATCACGCAAGCGGAATTCTCAACAACCCCTGGAGTTATTTCATGGTTTAGGCCTTCTGTGACAACTGATTACCTACTAACAGGGCATGGGTCCCATCGGGCTAAGTTACTTCAGCGTGGTCTAGAGCCTGACCTGTACTGAACATGTGGAGAAAATGAAACTTAGATTCACGTCTTTCTGAACTGTCCATTGTACTCTCAACATGGAGAAAATTTAATGACTGTGGTTCCAAACTTATTGGAGAACAATGTAAATATTCTAGTTGAAGACCGAGATAATTTTACTGCATTGCAAACCTACTCAAGAAATGTTTTTGCAATGAGAACTGAGCTGAGGACTTCAGTTTCTCCTGGAAATTGACTTCATAACAAATTGACTTCATAACTGGAAATTGACTTCAAAGCCATAAACAATTCCATTATTTCTGTCCACAATACATTGTTGCAGTAAGAAAATTATTCACAAACCTAAAATATTTCTTAAGAGATGGAACGCAATTCACAGGGCATTGCAAAACTATGTTAATATTATGGACAGGATAACTAGGAGTTTTGGGCTGGAACTGTGTAAGCAGCCTCGTAGTGGATACTTGTGATATCACATAAATGAAGTTATTTTTCACTTGATACTGTTTAAATAAATAGAAAAGAATAAGTTTGTACCTTCATTTATGGTGGACAATGTTCATGAAATAACATGGAAATTACACAGACCCCTTCAGATCCAAGATCGCACAAAAAAAAAAAAAAATTGAACATTGGAAAATATATCGAAACTATTCTAGTGCCAGAAGAGGACTATACGAACTCATCGTGGTGCCCAGTGACTGGATTATCTAATGGTCATGATAACCAGAAATTTAGATTAGGACGAAACAAGATATATAGATATCAACAATGATAACATAGGATTAATTATACCAGAAACAGAAGGTTTATGTGAAGATTTAAGTGAAGGAGGTATCAGCGGCAATCTTATTGTGATTGTCAGATGCCTTGAAAATTCTAATGGACAAACTAGCCATGTGTTTGTGGATGTTAAAAGAATGTGGATGTGGTCTCCTTGCGACATTATATCCTTTAAGAGTATTTATGTATTTAAACTTAGTTGATTGTAGTTAATTTAATTATGTACAGTTTTCTGGTTCCCAGAAACTGAGCTTTGTACATATAATAATTTCTTTTGAGTGGTACTGAGTTTAATTGCGGATTCCACTGGTAAAATTTCTTTTTCTTTTTTTGCTTGCTCCCCGGGCTGGGCCACCTGGGGATGGGATTGTTGGCACTCACCGGTATTGCACTACCTCCGATGGGTACGGGACTTGCGCATTTCGGCATGGACAGAGATAATAGACCTTGATCCGGCTCCTCTTGTTTAGGGACCAGGTAGCAGCTGCCCTTGTATTGGCTGCTCCCTAGTGGCGAAGTGGCCTGACACTAATAGTACACACTAACACTTTTCAGGCCAGTTTCGTAGAAGTACCCTATAACAGATGAACTAAGTGGAGATGGGCTTTTGTCTAGGAGCCACCCTTTATACCAGGACACACGCACACAATGCACCAGGATGTCACTTGTAACATGAAATTATATATACTATATATATATATATAAAATGAGAATGAAAATGTACACTGAAGGACAGAATTCACGGGATACCTGGTTCCTGGGCAATGCAACGCTGTCACCCCTATCACTAATGGACGAACCCACCGGTCGGCAGGCATATAGGAACACTGCATTCACGTAGACAGCAATTCGATATCAATATGGATAAATGTCGCGAGTTAACAGACTTTGAAAGAGGGGTGATAGTGGGTGCCTGTTAGTATCAAGAGTGTACCGGGAATATGCAATTTCCGGAATAACGTCTCATCATGGACAACGCTGTGGGCAGAGAAATGTGGTCGATAACGTGGCCATCGACGTCAGTCTCGCATTGTTTCAGCCAACCGGAGATAAGGTATGTTCGTGTCAGACGGCGCCTGGGATTTCTCCCATCTCCGCCTATGTTCTCTGTATCGAGGGCCGTACACTGTCAAGCCAGAGACTTGAAAGTGTGTGGGCCATGTCTGTGCAGTGTGATCTGTTGTGCCCATTGTTTGTCCGGCTTATTGGCCGCCAGGCCCCTGGTGGGGCCCGACTTTGCCCATACCTTGCCACGTGGAGGCTAACCGGGTGTCCAGAATCATGACGAGTTGCTCCGGCAGGTCCTGCCAACTAGTTTCCTGGGATTTCAGTGGCTAGGACCTAAGAAAAAAAAAAAAAATAAATAAATAAATAAAATAAATAAATAAAATAAATAAATAAAAAAAAAAAATAAATAAAAATAAAATAAAATAAAATAAAATAAAATAGTAATAAAATAAAAAAAAAAAATATATATATATATATATATATATATATATACGCGTTTGACGTTAATTCTTAAGGAGATTGCTGTTAGGAAATCGCTGGTTGGGGTTTAACGCTAGAAAGATGTGTTAAAAGGCCTAATAGGTCGGGCAGAATTTTGTTGTTATTAAATTTAGACGTGTGGGCTATACGTTAGATGAAAGATAAAAGTGGGAGGGAGGGGAGGCTGAAGACTAGGGGGGTAGAAGTAGAAGTAAGGGGTCGATAGAGGAGATGACCCCTGCTAGACAGTATGGCATGCTCATGCCACACCAGAGAGGAGTTTGGATGGCGGGTGGGGGAGACGAAGAAGAGTTATCTCCCCCTGCCATGGATAAGGTATACAGTTAGAGTGGGGGAAGAGACTGAAGACTGGGGGGGAAAGGCAGAAGCATGGGGACGATAGAGAAGGCGACCTCAGGTGGTCAGTGAAGCAGGCGCATGCCTCACCAGGTGAAGAGATGGGTTGGCAGGGGAGGGAGGAAACAGAGCATGTCTCCTCTCCCTCCTGCCGGGGATAGGGAATTTAAGATGAATAGGGTAAGGGTACCCCATTCAGCTCGCCATATAGCATTTGGCAGCGGAGCTGCTAGTGGTTCTAGTCCGTTTCCAGGAGCGATCGGACCGAAGCGTGATCGTTCATGGGGTGGTTCCCGTTCGTACTGCAGTCTTTACCGTCAAAAGGTCCGGGTTTGCTTGTCGGCATTTGTGGGGTCTTTCTTGTGACATTTCCCATCCATGTGGTGTTTGCGTCAATGTTGTTTATAGAGTCATTTCTCATTTATTCAACTTTAGGTCCACTTCAGGGTTTAGTGCCTTGATTATCGGAGGCCATTGGGTTCAGACGTCTTCCACGGGATGATTTCCTTCGAGGTTTGTTCATTTCCTTATTGTGTCAGTGGTTGATTGCTGTTCGCTGCGATAAGAGCTCTCCGTCTTGTGAACAGGGCCAGTGCATAGCTGGAGAAAGCCTGATCTTGGACACCACATCTTGGACACCAGGGAAGGTGTCCAAGATGTGGTGCTCCTGGCCGTATGATAGATACTGTATTTTGGTGATGAATGCACTGCGGAGGTCGTCATACAGCTGGCAATCATGCATGAGGTGCTGCCAGCTCTCCAGCCCCCCCCCGCAGGTGCAGGTGGGATCTTCTTGTATTCCGAGTAGGGATAGCTTTGCATTCAGAGCTCCATGTCCTATCAGTAGGCATGTGACTTGTAGGCCCGGGGAAAACCAGGGTGGGAAGTTCGGAAAAACCCGGCCAATGCTGGGCAGAAACTTTCTGGTGATTTCGCCTTTTTGCGAGGTGGCCCATCTATCCTGCCACACCTGCAGCAGGTGAGCATGCAGCTTTTTCTTTTCCATAGTCTTGCTATTGATGATGTCGGTGGTGAATCCCAAACATGTTTGTGGGATACAATTGTCCAGGTGGTGCGTGAGGCCCGTCGAATGATCTCTAAGTCCAGTGGAAGGACACCAGCAAGGACTTGCAGGGCATGCGTGCTCACTGTGCTGCAAGCTCGAGTAATGGTCAGAAGGATTGATCGGTGAATCAAGTCAATGATTCGTTTATTGACAACAGTTGTGGCTTTTTGATACCAAGCGCTAGATGCATACGTGACTATTGGGGTGAAGATGGTTTTATAGAAAAGACGTTGCACCCGTCTGTCCAAGCCCCAGTCTCTGCGAGTGACTCTGGCAACCAATGCAGTGTATCGTCTGACTTTTGTACGCAAATATTTCAGGTGGTCATGAAATGATAGATTCGCATCTAGAATCATGCCTAGGTACTTTAGCTGCTTTGAGAATTTAATTGTTTTCTGGTCGATCTTGATTTGTGGAGGCCGCCTAAGGTTGAGGCACCCTTGAGCAGAATGGAGTTTGTCTTTGCAGGGGATAGTCTAAGTTGATTTTTCTTTGCCCATTCCTGAAGGGTGGACAGAGCCCGGTTTGCCAGTGTCTCCAGTTGTGTCCTTGAGTCCGCTGTCACTGTCAGTAAGAGGTCATCAGCAAAGGCCTGCGATTTTACCTCGTCAAGGTCTATAGCTAGGAAGGAGTCCATTACTATGTTCCACATTAGTGGTCCAAGGACCGAACCCTGTGGACAGCCGCGAAATGTATTCTTGGAGAGGGTCCCATAGGGAGCAACAATCCTGATGGATCTGTTTTTGCTACCTCACAAACAGATCCTGTTGGATCTGTTTGTGAGGTAGCTCTTGATGACCCTGTAGAGGTTGCCTGGGTTTGATTTTTTTTTTTTTTTTTTTTTTTGTTTGATTTGGTAGTTGTTGGCGCATCGGCTTCTATGGCCATATTGCACCTCCCAAGGTTTTTGCAGTACTTTGATCCAAGCCCGAGGCGGGAATCGAACCCGCGACCTTGGGTTGCCGGGCAGGTACTTTACCCACTCGGCCAGCCCGGTCGGCAAGAGGTTGCCTGGGATCCCAGCAACCCGAAGCCTTGCCAAGATGCTTGGCCACCAAAGTGCATCGAAGGCCCCAGCAAAGTCCACGGCAATCACGAGGAAATACTTCTTGGTGCATCTTGTTACTTGTTCTTGTAGGTGTATTAAAGCATCCACGGCTGAGCGACCCCGCCTGAAGCCAAACTGGTTGGGTGAGGCCAGGCCAGCCCTGTCATAATATTGCTCTATTCGTCTATAGAGAAGGCGTTCAAGTAGTTTACTTGCAACTGTGAGAAGTGCGATCGGTCTGTACGATTCTGGGAGGTGTGGTGGTTTGGTCGGATTTTTCAGGATTAGTTTGACGTTTGCTTTCTTCCACGAAGTCGGGAAGTTGCCACAGTGAAGACAGAGGTTGAAGAGGTTGAGCAACAGGTTCGGGGAACACTCTACTGTCTTTTTGATGATTTCGGGCTCCAAGAGGTCTGGTCCAGGGCATTTATTTCCCCTAATGAGGGTGGCAGCACTCTTGAGCTCCTCCACGGTGAAGTGAGGTTCTGTCGTTGCTGTTTGATAGCTTTCATTTTCTAAGCAGAGTTGGATCTGCTCTGTTGTTTCCGGTTGTATAGCCGGGTGGAAGACTGTGTCCAGGATATTGGAAATGGTCTGCTCCCAGGTTGTGGACATGACTCCTTGGGTCAATGTGGTGGCGGCAATAACTTCCCCTCGGGGGAGTTTATTCATGGTCAGTTTGTAGACGATTCCCCAGGGGTTCTCGTTTCCCATAGTGGAGACCATGCGCTCCCAAGATTGCTGTTTACAGCTTCTGATTTGGGCTGTGTAAACCGGAGAGTGAACGTCGCACAAATCACCACTGAATTCAACGAGAGAAGTTCCAGAAACGTCTCCACCAGGAACACCAGGCGATCATTAGCCGCAATAGGTTATGGGAGCTGCCGATCTACCAAAGTCCCATTGCTAACACCACGACACAGGACTCTACGCTTCAACTAGGCGAAAGAACATCGGTACTGGTCCTTGGATGACTGGTGCGATGAGTCTCGTTTCCAGTTATTTCGAGTGGGCGGGAGACTGTGTATCTGGCGGTAACTGCACGAAGCTATGCGCCTGTCATGTCAACAAGGAACTTTCAGGCAAGCGGATGATCGGTAATGGTCTGGGGCGTGTTCAACAGGCACACATTGGGACCTCTGGTACGTCTAGACGAATCTCTGAATGGTCCAGGTTACGTTTCCATCCTTGTAGGCCATCTGCATCCCTTCATGGTCATCGTGCACCCACAGGGCAATGGACTCTTACAGCAGAACAACGCGTCTCCCCATACAGCTGTAGTGACTAGAACATGGTTCACAGAGCATTCCGCAGATTTTACCACCATGGAATGGCCTCCCCGTTCACTGGACATGAACCCTGTGGGGCATCTTTGGAATGCTGTTGGAAGGTCCGTTTGAGTTTTCGATCCTCCACCCAGGAATGCGACGGAATTATGGACAGCGGTACAGCAGGCATGGATGGAAATACCCATGGAATACTTTTGGGAACTAATGGACACAATGCCTTGCCGTGTGACTGTTCTTATCCAGGCGAAAGGTGGGCCTACCCTTTATTAGGTAGGTAGGTATCCAATGATTTCTGTCCACTCAGTGTATATGTAATTCTATATATAAATCTTCTATAAGTTTTGCATATAAATGAATGTAGATAACATTGTGTATAAGTAAATGGAATGGAATGTGTAACGCAGGATATCAAACACCATTATATTTTATTTTATTTCAATTATCAAAGTTGGTGCTTGTACCCTTTAAAAGGTATTAAACAGAAGGCAATGAACTTTTCTGTGATATAATACGGTTCCTGTCGCTAATGGAGATAATAAACCATCGACACGTTTCAAACGGCTATTCATTATTTTAATAATTAGTAGTTTGGAGATTAAAACAAAATAAAACGTTAATTCTTCAATGCTTCTGAAATTAAAATGATATCGCGACCGCTTTGTTCAAAAATATAGGGAAAATTAATTGTTTCTGAATATATACATGCTCGTGCGTATGCCAAAACTCACAAAAGGCGTACTTCCGGTGGCCAAACGGATGTCAAGAAAACGTGAAGTCCTGCAAACTTCTAACTAATATGCAGAGAGTTTGAGATGAAGACCCATCCCGTTCGTCTCTCGAGATAGTAAAATAAAGAACAGCGTGTTACAAGATGCTAACGAGCTGAAAAGGTAAGTAGTGCTTGACGCGAAAACGATTTCCTCGTCTCTTCTTGTCCTGACAGGGCATTCTTAACATTCGCTTCTAATGGGATACGGACAATAAAACCTGGCTTCCAACACGGTCCTGCTTGAGTCATTTTGAACAACCCTGGTAATTGCTTGTATGGCACGAATGACGAGCTCTTTGGAAGTTCATTTGAATCCAAATAAAACTTTACGCAAAGAAAACTTTTATTCCAACTCAAAGAAGTGTTTTCAAAAGCCATAAGCATGACCTTTAAAATCACATAGAAGCTGCAGCGATCTATATTATTTTAAACATTTTATTCCATAAATTTTATTTGAATTCAATAATAAATTTCAAGTAAAATAACAAGAAGCAATTTCTAGAATAATTCATTATTAGAAAGTTTGTTTTTACAGCTCAGTGCTTAAAATTGATATAATTTCAGATTTAATTTTTCAAGCAAAGTTGAAATGTTTTCCTCTGCCAGTATTAGGTCCGGAGTAATAACAACAAATAACCCCAAATTTTAAAAAAAGAAAGGATTTTTTATTCCTCTAACATCAATCAACAAAGAAAGATAATGCTAAGCGCTATTTATCCTTGGACAATTGTCAAAACATCCTCAAATGAATCTATTTGGTATTCAGCCAACTCAGATTGTTTCCACCGACTCGCATAGCAACAATATCCCATAACCAAGAGATGAGAAATGTCTTAATGGTATATCGCAATCTCAGCAATTTCTGAATGAATTTTTGTAGGAAAAATTTAATGCATCATTTTTTCTGTAAGAGATTTACTGAAGAGACATTACACCGAATGCATTTTACATGAAACCTTGCCAATCTTTTCATGCTACATTTTACCATTTCATAGAAATAAATCGATAAGTATTTGATTTTCTGTTAAAAAGTTGTATAAAAACTTCTGAGTTAAATTCCAGTCCAGAATGGAGAAACTTTTATTCAACATATTCTTGAGTTAGTCCATCTTGGACAAAGATTGCGTGTTTTTCCCTCCACCCAGTATCCCCTTTTATTCATCTCGCAAAACAGACCACAGACTAAGCAAACGTTATAGACACGATGAACTGACTCCTCATAGCCTTAGGAGCTTAAGCCTTTTATTTTGAACAACCTAGTCTAACTTTAAAAGTATTCAAGAAAATACTGAACAGTAAAAATCAAATTAAAAGCTAACATATAATTACGATTATTATTATGCAGATAGATGCTTAAATATAAGGTTAATAACTCTCAATGCTTAAATAAAAAAATAATAAAATATTCAAGATTATCGAGGTCATAACTTATTTAAGATATGACTATAGGTTAGACTATTCAAATTTAACTATGGGTAATACGTGTCCAATGAAAAAAGAAAGGTCTTCAACAGCCGAATGGATTTGCTTCTTCACATCAGCACCAAGCCATTTAAACCAAGATGGTGGAAGTTGTAGATACATTCCAAAGAGAAATAGGAAGTTGATCGTGGGTACTGAGCTTAACTCTTTTGTTAATGACGTTTAACAGAAACAAAATATATTTCTTTTATATCAACGTAACAGGCGCTATTTTACAAAGACTGGCAGGTGTTATTTTACACAAACAGTGCACTAGCTGAAGGGTAGATCCGACGTCGAAAAGAATACTTAACAACAGCTTACCTTTGAACATATCTCCATAAATTCTTCTCGTGTGACAATTCCATCCTTATTAATATCGAGTTTCTAAGAGAACAAAAAAAAAGAGTTCGCTTTTACTAAAGTACGAAATCGAATACTGCATTGCACGATAAAAATACCAAATAGAAGCGAAGTATTAGTTCAGATGTCGTGCAATATCAATACAGTTTAGTATGACCCATACAGTGTATAAGTCTGTATTGAATAACTTCTATCAACGCGCTTCTTTCATTGCACGGTATCTGAAGCAACACTTATTTAAACGTTTTGAAAAACTGATTGCCGATAAGGATTTAAATAATTTGTATATCTCGAGACAATTATTTTTGAGGGCTCCAAGCATGTCCTTCTGACGGTATTTGTTTAATTGAAATACGAGTACCTGTACAGTATCTGAATGGATGGTGGTATTGCCAGAAAAGCTGGCTGGGACCACCTTCTTTAATAAATTAAAAAATATACAAAATATACTGACTTCGTACTATTTTATTGAATTATAGTACCATGAGTATATCGAACGTATTTTATATGGAACAGGACTATCGAGAAATCTGATTAAATCCAGACAGCACGTAAGGAATTGCTGAAAATGGAATTACGAGATACTTGAGTAGCCTCATATGATTTCAGTGTCCATGTTCTACATTGAACCATTGTAAAATTCTAAAAAAGGAACTTCTAAAGTGCAAAACTTCTTACGAGGGTAAAACTTAATTTGAGAATTAAAATATCACACTCCATTTACTCACAGGAAGCAAGCATGTGCAGAACTTGCTTAAATTAACGAGGATCCTCTGCGTTCCCTTCTTATTGGTTTTCAATTTTCTTAATGTGCTTCCTAATAATTAGTTTAAGAACAGTATCGGTTTCAACTAATAATTATCTGAATCGTTGATGACTACGTACATCAGTGGACTCCTCTAAATTTTCCAAAGCATTTCTCAAATTCGCTCACCAAACTTTCTCTTGGCCATCAATTTTTAAATTATTGTTTTAAATATTGTCGAATTTTTAAATTGCGCCTTGAAGATGCGAAAAAACCGCTTGCTTTCCTCATTCTGGGAAAAGATTATTGCAATAGAACAGCCTGGGCAGCCCATCGAGCAACACGTTAGTTTTCTTTGCATCTATTTGAATTTCTTCTAAAGGAAAGAATGCGGTTTTGATTGTCTTAGTACAAAGGCTTCTACATATTTGGCCAGTGTGTGTAATTAAATTCATATGTTTCTGCAATCACATTATTTATTTCAATAATCTTAATTATTATAGTCATATATAACAATGGATATTTTGTGGAATAGTTTCTTCAAACATCTTGTAATTACGATTTTAAATAGTCGGTATTACTTCAAAAATATCTTGTACAGTAGTGTATTTCTGCATTACAGTATTATCCCTACCTGAAAAATTTGCTCCACGTGGTCATTTAGAATATTCTCATTTCCTACCGTAGGCGATCGAGATCCACTTAATGCATAAACTGAATTTACAATGTCTGAAAGTTCAGGTTTTGTGATGCAGCCATCACCATCGATATCGTACAATGTAAAGGCCCAGTGCAGCTTCTCTTCAAGAGTTCCTCGACAGAGCAGGGAGAGACATTGAATGAAGTCCTAACACAAAAGAGAAGGAATAAAATTTAAAATGAAAGAAGAAATATGTGAATGGAACAAAAAGTCACCCACTTTTTTATACGAATATAAATCTTTTATCAACAAAACAGTTTGAATCCTAAAAACGTTGTAATTTGAAAAATTATTCGGTTGAACAACTAGTGACGTATACAAGAAATAAAATATATTGCTGATCTGATTAACGAAGACGAAAGTGAGAGTTGTTTAGAACATTTTAATACGAAATGTATTATTTATAAAAAGGTTCTCTATCGATTTTAAAACACCACTCTTTCAATTAGCCACTCGGTCAGCTACATATCATTCTGATATTAGTATTAATATTAACAATCTGGCGCAAGGAAGCCAAAATATTAACTAATTAAAATTAATCGCAATAAATAAATAATAAAATACTTGACCCCACCTTAACTATATCTATCCAGCTTACTTCTGAAATTCCCCAACCCGTCAGCTTCGACCACCCACGGAGGTAATTTATTCTAGTAATAAACAACTCATTGGTTAGAAGAAAACTTCCTGCAATCCACTCTAAACCCCTTCCTTCGTAATTTAAATTTATAAATCCTAGTTCTGAAATCATTTATTCCAGTGACAATTCCAGCGTCGATCAAATTTGGTTTCTCCTCTTAGAGTCTTATATATCTCAAACAAGTGTATATATAAGGTAGATGACACTTGAATTTAGTTTCCAAGCTTCGTAGCACACATATTCGAAGTCTTTCCTCATATGGCACCTTTTTCTGACCTCAACCAGGCGCATAGCCAAAATTTCCACTCTTTCAAGAAGCTTCGTGTCTTTTTTAGGTGTAGTCTATGTTAGAACACAGTATTCCAAGTGCAATCTTAAAGTTTCCTTAAATAGTAGGATTATGGCCTCCCTATTCTGTACAAGCAATTGTTAGATAAATCATCGACAGGACACCGTGGGTCCTCCTTGTCTGTCGATACTGCTCGAAGAACTTTAAGCCTGATCGTATCGCTATTTTGAAATCTCTTTCTCCCTCTGCTATTTTAGTTAAAGCCTACTGAAGTGTATAAGTTATTACCTTGCATTTTGATTCATTCAAACCTCTTTTTCTGACAATCCCTTAAATCTATGTAAATTGTCCTGAAGAGAATCTGAATGGTGGTGATCATTCACGGCTCTATCAACCTTGACGTCATCCCCTCTATCTCTTCTCAATGTCACTTAAGAAAATCAAAAACAATAGTGGTCCAATACCAGGCAGGCTCTTGCCAAAATTTAGGAGAGGAAATTCCCCGGACCAGATCTCATTGAACCCGAAGTATTGAAAAAGACCGCCCAAATCAACATCCAATTCTACACGTCCCATGGATCTTTCCCAGAAGCATGGAAAAACGTCAATGTAAAACTGATCATAAAAAAATCCGTCTAAACCGCTCCAACAACCAGAGTCATATACCCATTTCCCTTTTATCCATGGTCAATAAACAGTTTGAACGTCTACTCCTAGTACGGCTCCAACACCATTACACCAAAGCTGGATTCCAGTCCAACTTCCAGTTGGGATTTCAACCAGGGCGTTGCACAGAAGACGCACTGCAAAGGATCATCTCTGCAGTCTCAACTTCTACCTACTAATAGCAATAGAGTTCACAGGAGCCTTCGACAGGCTTTGGTGGACAAGTATTCTTTGCAGACTTAGGCAAGCAAATATTCCATTAAATTTATACAAATGCATCCAAAACTACTTATCAAATAGGAAAGTTACAATCTCCTCAACGTAACGAAGAATCACCAGGTCTATCTACAGAGGTTGTCCCAGGGTTAGTCCTTTGTCCTTTTCTGTGAAACATTGTCCTGGATGAGCTCCTTGGACTGGACCTAGGTCCTGTAGCTATACAAGCCTTTGCTGATGATGTGACCATCTCCATTGAAGCTGACAGCGGAAGCCAGAGGAAACCAGGCACTTCAAATCCTTCAGAACTGGGCAACCCTACACAAGCTAAGACTCTCACCCCAAAAGACACAATCCATTCTCCTGAAGGGATCACTGCAGCCTACTAGAAATCTCACTATCAAACTTCAAGGCCACTATCAAGCTAGTTTCTACGTTAAAACTACTGGGAACAGTACTTTATCCTAAGTTCACTTTCTCTTGCACACCTCCATGCGAAAGTGAGAAACTACACTGCTCTCATTGCACGGGTGAGTCGTCGTGATTGGGGCTTGACTCGACGCACCCTTAAGGTTCTGTACAAATTAATCTTCCTTCCCTTCATAACGTATGGATCTTGGGTCTGGTTTTGCAGGGCAACTCTTTACAACAACAAACAGGCGCCTCCGTAGCCAGGTGGGAAGGAGCAGCAGTGCGTAGCACACGCTTCTTGATTAGACCGGGGTTCGAGCCCGTCACCACCAAATACGGAGGATGCGGAAAGGTCAGGGAATGACCACCGCATATCCCGGAGCAATATGGCCTTAGTTGCTAATGCTCCTAAAAAAAACCAAATAACAAACAATAACAAACAACAACAAACGTAAACTGGGAACCATCCAGCGCACCATCCTTCTTACTATTACAAGGGCATGCTACACAGTTAGCAACCCAGCCCTTCAGGTTCTTGCGGCCGTCCTTCGGCTTGATCTGGTGGTTATTCGAAGGAGCCTCCACTACTGTCTATCTAGGTGCATACCAGCAACTGTCCTTCGATACTCCATCAATAACTTGAGCGAAATCAGGCAGGAAAAGAAACAAATTGCCACCCTACTACTTCAGACTTGGCAAGACAGATGGACGGCTACCGACAAGGGCCCAATCACCAAGAAATTTATACCTTATGTGAATTCCGTATTTCCCAAGTCTCCAAACTGGTTCTCTCCTGGTCTTTATACCAACCTATTACCGGACACAGATCAATAAACCATAAACTAACATCCATGTGAATCATTGACAACCTCTACTGTGCATGTGGTGAAGTAGAAAACTGGAACCATCTAGTATATACCTGTCAACACTATGAAGACCTCCGCAGCATCCTGTTTACTCGTATACAACATTACCCTGAAGGAAATGAGCACTTATTCATCACAGAAAAAAACTACTACTAGGAGTTTACCAAGTTTGCACAGGCCCTCTTCACAAGACGGAGCACCCTATTGCCAACACAAAATAGGAACAACCCAAACATCTGATCCTTACCTAACTGGCCAACCGATCTTAACTTGGATAGGATCAACTAGCGTATGGGTCACCTGCATACCTGGATTTCTAACCGTATTACGCATAGCTTGGTTGGCCATACCTCCCACACGCTTCCGACATCTTGCTGAATCAATGCCACGTCGGATAGCTGCTGTATTGGGGGCAAAATGAGGACTACGAAGTATTACGTATATCGTAATTCAGTGATCACTCAGCATATATTTTAAGAGAATTTAAATAAACCTTTAAGTTTTATCGAACATTTTAGCCCACTTTTATTAAAATCGATATGAGTACTACTAGCTTTGAGTATTTAACTAAGCTTGGATGAATTAATCAGTTAAAAATAATTGTTTATTATTCAGATTCACCACTTCTTTCAAATCAAATCTACAGAAACTGCTTTAGTAGGATTTTGCCTCTAATAATGAACATTATTGTATAACTTTACGTTGGAAGAAATTAAGGAATACATAAAGCACACAATAAATATTAAACTAATCTTAGTTTGAAGTTTTTAAAGTCGAAACTTATACTTAAAATATAGATTTTAAGTATAATATACCAGTGCAACTAGAGTAACTTTTGTTGCTTATCGCCTTCTTATAACTACACTGGTGTGCAAAACTTAAGGAGCAGTCAGGTTTTCACCTGTAGCTTCTCATAGGAGTGGCCTGGATATGGAAAAGCATAGCAAAGGAACTTCGTGAGGTACACAAATTATGAAGGAAACAACACCGACACAACAATGGAAACAAAACGATACAAAGGGACTTTATTCAAAAATGGCAACATAGCACTGGCTGCCATGATACAGATGCATCACTGCCAAAGATGGAACAAAGGGAAGAGGTGGTTCTGAGTAGGAGATATGGCCCCTAATGTCGACGCAGGCTTTGCACCGCCTGTCCATACTTAGAACAATGTTGTTGATAAGTTCTTCTGTAACATCGTCCATTCCTCTGTCGGCGCCATCTTCAGCTGGTGAACATTTTCTGGTGGGTGTGGACATGCCCCTAGGATTCTGTCCAGAGCGTCCCATATGTGTTCGATGGGATTTAGATCGTTAGAACGGGCAGGCCAATCCATACAAACAATGTCCTCACTTCCCAAAAGCATATCAACAGCTACAGTGCGATAGGGTGTGGAGTTATCATCCATAAACACGAACTCGGGGCCAATGGCACCTTGGAACAGACGCACATGGGGAAGGATTACCTCAGTATAGTAGCGTGCACCGGTTACAGTACTGTACCACTTTCCAGTATCTGAAGTTACGTTCATCCAAGATAACGCCTCCCCCAGACGAGAATACCTCGACCGCTATATCGATCCCGCTCTGTGATCTTTGCGGGCTGATACCGTGTGCCAACCTCTCGCCAGATTAGCTGACGTCCAGAATCGCTGCTGAGGCTGAATCTACTCTCATCAGTAAAGAAAACCTCAAGTAAAGATTTTGTGGTTGTAACCTTTAGAAATAGTGTTGGTCCTTAGGTTTTGCACACCAGTGTACTCCTTATTATTATCTGCTACTTTTGAAATCGAAAAACTGAAGATTATTAATAGCAAAGGCCTTTCCGAGTCTTACGCTGCAGTTAGTAAATCATGGCATGCTATAAACTGGATTCTAAACTTAATTTCTCCATTAATTTATTATTTTTGTTCTATTCAAATGCACAGCGATTTGCTAATACAAAATCATATATAAAACAAGATACTTAACTTATCTTAACTACTTATCTGAAAAATAACAAACTTGATTAAAAATAACCGGAAAAAACTAAAGTTATCGAAAAATCGGAGGCCACATGGAATTATCGGAAAACTTCCGAAGAAATCTGAAGAAATTGCAGGTTTGCTTATTAAGAAAGATTATAAAGAATGAGAAACTTACCCTGAATGTTATTGAACCATTTTTGTTGCAGTCAAACGTCTTAAAAACATAATGGGCATATGAATTTGAATCTGAAAGAGGATTAAAGACGTATGATATGATAATTGCATTACAAAAATAAATAATGCAGATAATACAACACTTTTATTAGTATTGAAACTGTAATGGAGCTTCTGCACTTACCTGTGTTTGTTCAGAAAATTCCTGCTTTGGAGGGTGCGCTAACCATTATTAGTATTAATATCATAATTTCTAAATTATGCAAGGAAGAGGACTTTCTCTGCATCTGACAAAAACTAAATCTATCACTCATGCCTTCCCCTTAGCAAAAAAGTGGCTCTTCAAATCCTCTTTCAACTTTACAAAACACACCACCTCGACTTCTGCCGCTGGCAATTCACTCCCGTGTTTACAACACGCTCTCCGAAAGTAATTATGAGATCCAGCTTTTTGTTACTCACTCCAAAGTTTTAAAAGCAATATAAACCATGTTCATTTTACTTATTCTGTTCAAGACTGTATATATACCTCTGTGGAGTCCATCCCTTGTATGATTTCCAGGCTTTGCAGTCCTCACTTTCTAAGCCGGTCTTCAAATGGACATCAATTAGCACCATCCCATCTGGTTATCCTTCTCTGAACCATCCCTAGAAGCTTTATATCTTTCTTGAAGTTTTTGTTGTTGTAGGGTTTTAGGGGCATCGCGATAAGGCCACATTGCTCCACGTACATTGACTGTAACCCGAATTTCCCGGAGAAAACAAACCACGCTACCCTCGCCTGAGACCGATTAATTCGGCCACTTTGTGAAAAAGGCCTATAAAGTTCCTCACGTCATCAACGGGACTCGAACTCAGGTCTTTTCCTTGTTAACTCTGATTATGTGTATTAGTGCGCACATATTGGAAGAAGTTACTATTAAAAGTTATTTAAGAAAGTTTTTACATTTTTAGAGTTTAACAGTGCTTATATTTCTCTTTAAAAAGATAGGCCAGAAGAAACAAAAAGTTCAAGTCCATAGTTCAAGTTCAAGCGTCTTTTCTTAGCACCTCCTGTAGTGCAGCGTTAAAATCCGTTAGTCAAATCTAAAGAGAAGATGCTGACAAGATCTAAATAGAGCCCTCCACTAAATTTGAAAGTGCCAGCACAAGAAAATAAAAGTGGTGATTTATTGCGATTCTTAGACAGCAATAATCACCCTACAACTCCACAAAATTAATCAATTAATCACTATTAACCAAACTGCAATGCTGAAATACTTTGGATTAAATCAGAAATGGTTTCATATGAGCCCCGTATCAGTATTCTCAGGTCAAACAATAATTAGAACAGAAAAGAAATAACATAAAAAAGATCCAAATATTCTTAAAATAAATAAGTAAATCTTCCTCGATGAGCAGGAAACCCCTTCAGATATGAATAAAATTCGAAACAGCTATTTATAAACATGATATATATTAAGGTTATACATTGCCTCAAGACGAACGGAATCTTTCCATGCCAAGACCAACCGGAAAGTTATCTGCAGAATGTCGAAGAAATGCGCGTATCTTGTAAGCCATTATGCATGGCTCGTCGCATATTTATAAGGTAAACCATCAGCGTATGGAAAATAAGGCTCAGATTAAAAAAGGAAAGGAAGACATTCATAAAAATCTGTGTTCAGCAATCTGGGATTTGTGGAATGTTTTTTTATTCTTCTTTTTAAGGTCCTAAGAAAATCTTTGGAAAACTGTTCTTCTTTTTAAGGTCGCAAGAAAATTTTTGAAACAAAGAAGTTACTAACTGAAATAAAAGCGCAAAAGGAATCTGTGTATAGAATCTTTGTATATCTGTCATACTCCAAGCAGCATTTCTTTGAACAACATAAATATACTTTTTTTATATGAAGTGCGTAGTCGAGAGGTTTGGTCCTGAGAAATTAAACTCCTGACATTTGTAACTTCAGCGAATGGTAAGTTTAAGAGTAATGAGTATGAAAATACATTTAACAATATTTAAAATGATTACTGCGGATGGATAACTTGAACTGGAGATGAATGAGAAAAATTAATGGGGTGTAAATTTAAAGGAAATAAAGGTAATCTAACGTGCACCAATTCAAGGAGAAACTGGACAGCAGTAAACCTTTTAATTTTATAAAGTTTTAGAGCCGAACAGGAATAAAACACCAAGATCACTGATATAAGAGTGGTCTGTTAAAAGGATTAATGTCTTTTTAACTGGCCACTCATTTTATATCATTTTAAGTTAGGAAATTGTACGAAGTTAGAAAGATTAGAAAGCAAAGTGTGAAAAGTTAGTCTGAAGAATTGAATATGCCATTAATGGGCAGAAACTTAGTGCAAAAATTAAAGAACACAACACGTGACAATTTATGGATATTGCAAGAAAAAGATAAGCTGAATTCTGTGAAACATGTGAAGAGTTACTGATATAGGGTCTGTTTGTTCGGTCCTACTTTGCAACGCATGCAATCAAATATGATATGGACTTCTCTGATTAACATCAAGAAGAGTGAAGAATAGAAGTAATTAATTCTTTATCTTACCTCGTCCAACCTGATTTAAATATTAGGTTGAATAGGTTGGCTGGGTTTAAATCTTATTTGGAAATTTTTTTTCTAACGCATTGACTGGAATTTTTCAGTAAAATAAAATCAAAGAGCTAATAAAGACGAAGGATGGATGGAATGAATTCATAATTCATTTAGAGTTACGACCAGAATTATGAATTCCGAATATAACCCTGAATTCTCTAGAGATCAGACTTAGGCTCAGATTTTGAATAAGGCCTGACGAAGTATCAGGAAGAAATGTGGTCATCAATAGATGGCTCTCCTATTAAATTCAAGCTATGAAATTCATCACACATTACAAAAATAATCTGTTTGGAAGAGAATGATAAAAACGATCAGTTTATATTCATTAAAGGAAGATCATCGAATCAATCGTTGCAATTAGACAAATAATGGAAAAAAGAAGTGAAATCATCGTACGATGAATGGTTTTATAACTATTAACGAGCATAAAGCTACATAGTCATGTGTGAGTTTGATTTTCCCGATTGGAAAGCCAGGAGAAACAACAACAACACCGATGAGCATTTGTATATTTAATAAGAAACTAATGTGTACATATGTGTATCCCAGAAAATCAGCTTTTATTTTACAAATTTCAAACAATAATGGTTATATTATTATGCGACTACAGGTTTGTAATAATATCTTTCCAGGCCAGTTGAATTTGTGAACAGTTTTATTACAATCTGGTAACGTAATCTTCCACATTTCTAAAGCCGTTTTTCACCACCTTGCGAACTTTATTACTTCTATAGGCACACTTCGTATATAGCGAATTCTTTATCGCGTATATATTTTTCTACACGGCGTCGCTATATTCCAACGCGAGAAAAAGAGCACGTGGGCATTGGCATTACCCGGTATCCCTCTTTTCGTGACATTGCTCGGATAGTGGTTTTGCATGTATGGCTCACCTGGCTGCCTCTTAATCAGAGGTAACTCCAGTGGAGCTGGTTTTTCGCAAAATTTGTCTGCATAAAAAGTTATAGTTATTCAATTATGGCCAGGAATATAGAATTTGGAATCTTCTGTAATCATTTGGTTCTGCTGACATCCATAAGTTGCAAAAATAGCAACTTACAAAGTTTTAACTCAAATCGATACCATATTGGTGTTAAAATGAAGTTCAGCTCACTTTTTTTTTTCAGACAGGCTCTCGGTTTTCAACATTTCATCTACCGAACTTTTACAAAAGGCTTTGTTGTTTATACTTACATACTTTATTAATTTATGCACTCTAAAAAAATAACCTTAATCATATTATCAATTAGGATCGTTAGGTTGTTGTTGTTGTGTTTTCTGGCGCAAGGGCTACTTAGGCAATATGGCCTAAGTAGGCCCTTATTATGCTAGTCAGAGAGAGAGAGAGAGAGGTTGTTGTAGTTTTGAAATGAAACTAAAAGACTTTCGCTGGGCATTATTGAACAAGATACATTCGAGGAGTATATGTTTTACTGTAAGTGGTTGCCAGCAGTGCGCACACTGCGGAGGATCGTTTCCTGTAAGAAGATAGAGGTGAGTGTGACCTATACGAGTTCTGGCTAAGATTACTTCTTCTTTTCTATTTTTATGAAGGCCATAATTGTGGTTCAGGTTTTATTTGGAATAGCTTGTTATTTGTTTGCATTTTCCACAGAAGTGTCTATTGTTCCATAGATGTTCTTCGTATATTATGTCTATAATCAGGATATGGGACTAGGTCATTTGTTGAGGATATGATGGAAGGATGCTTTGCAGCATTATCTGCACATTCATTTCCTGGAATACCACTGTGGCCAGGGATTCATGAAAATATAACAGTTTTCTGATGCTCATGAAAACGCATCAGCTTATGTTTTATGAGCTTTAATAAAAGACTGTTAGGTGAGAAAGTGCTTTTCAAAGCTAAAATAGCACTCTGTGAATATATACTTTTATTTATTGACAGCAGTGAGATGTTTTTCAGAGAAAGCTTAATGGCATGGAGTTCAGCAGTGTAGCTGCTGCATTCGGTTGGAAGTGAAATTGAGACAGTTGTATTAGGGAAGACAGCAGCTGCACCCACTCGACTGTCAGACTTCGAACCATCAGTATAGATCTTGGTAAAGTGTGAGTACTTTTGTGAGTGAGCAACATGTAGTTGTTGGATGTTAATATCTGCTATAGAGCCTTTACCCCATTGCTCAAAGTATTCATCAGACGAAAGTGTGAAGTTAGTCCACGGGGGATCCGGATCTTTTGTTTCTCTGATGATATTATCAATCTGAATGTTCCAGCTTTCTGTTAGATTCTGCAGCCTGATACCAGTAGGCAGAATTGATCTAGGTTTATTTGCATAATAGGTTTTCCACTGAGAATCATGTAACAATGGCCAAACAGGATGAGTAGGCAGGCTTTTAATTTTAGCTGAATAATTCATCAGCAACATCTTCATTCTGATGCTAAGTGGATGTTCGTGAGCCGCAACGTAAAGATTTTGAACTGGAGACGTTCTGTATGCATCTAGGGCTATCGTAAGAGGAGAGTGTTGGATGGGCGCAAGACGGGACAATTTGCTCTCCCTATCCGAGTTATAAACAGGTGCTCCGTAGTCTAGCCAAGATCTTTTTTTTTTTTTTTTTTCTTAGTTGTTGGCGCATCGGCATCTGTGGCCATAATGCACCTCCCAAAGTTTTTGCACTACTCTGATCGGGATTCGAACCCTCGACCTTTGGGTTGCCAGGCAGCTACTTTTACTCACCCGGCTAGCCCGGTTGGCAGCCGAGATCTAATTAGAGACTAATATAAGTGGAGCAGGGTATAACGATCGGCACCCCAAGATGTACTGGAGATGACTCGGAGTATATTCATTTTCTTTGTGCAAGTGGTTCTTAGATATTTTATGTGCTCCTGGAAGTTTAACTTCTTATCAAAAATTAGCCCTAGGAGGCGAGTACTATTCAAAATCGGTAGAAGATGATTGGCCAAGTGCAACTCAGGTTCAGGATGCATTCTGCGCTTGGTGCAGAAATGTATGGCTGTAGATTTGTGGCTTGACAGTTTGTATCCATTTTTTGCCATCCATAATTCAATGTTATTAATGGATATTTGTAGATGCCTCTCAATATAATTCATAATCTGAAAATGGCAGGATATGGTAAGGTCATCCGCATAGACAGGGACGAGTCAACGGCATTTGGAATATTTGGAAACAGAGTGGCACTAAGAACAGAGGCTTGCGAGACTCCTTGTATGTATGTATATTTGATATAAAACATGCCGGCACCTAACTTGGAAATATCTGTGTCGAAGGAAGCTTTGAATAAAATATGGAATGTGGCTTCTACGAACAGAATGGAGATACCTTAGGATGCTGTAGCGCCATGTAGTATCAAAAGCCTTCTCTATATCGAAGAATATCATGACAAATATTGATTTCTGATGAATGCATTTCTTATGTTGGATTTAGCTTTGGTCATGAGGTCTGGGGAAGACCTATTCTTCCGAAAGCCAAACTGATTATGTTTTGGGATTCAAGGTACCAGGTGAGTCGATGGTGAACCATTTTTTTCCAAAGTCTTACTCGGGCACCTAGTTAGAGAAATTGGTCTATAGTGGTTGTTAGGAAATGAATGATCTTTACCAGGTTTAGGTATGGCTAATGTAGATTATATATAGATTCTTCCAGTTCAGTTATTATGAGTTGTTGGTTATAGGGTAAAGGACATGTAGCTTTGAAGTTCAGTTTCCTTTTCTCAGTTTCAGCTTTAATTTTTTGAAAATATGGTTGATATGCAGTTGAGTGGACAATTCACAGAACACTGTTCCTAAGGCTTGGCAATTTCCTCAGCAGATGAGATCTCCTTCCCATTCCATTTAATAATAGGAGAAGGCAGCATATGATATTTATCATTTAGATTCTTTATTTTTTGTCCCAAATTATTCGGGTATCAGTATCTTTGTTGATTGAGGAGGAAAATTTTATTCATGAGTCTTTTTTCGCCTTACGCCTGATATAACGAGCTTTGGCTCTCAGTCTCTTGAAGTTAATAAGGTTGGCAGTGGTGAGATGTTTGCGGAAGGTGTTCCATGCTGTGTTTTTTTCTTTCTTTTCGCTTTGTTACAATCACCATTCCACCAGTGATTATTATGCCGTTGGTTTCTTATTTGAGACTGTGGGACGGCGGCTGTTGCAGCTGTTGGTATCTGTATTGTGATGTAATCGGTGACAGTGTCAATAGCAGAAGACTACGACGTTATCATCAAAAAATACATGACGGATAAATTTTGTCCAGTTTGCTTTGGAAAATTTCTATTTTGTTTTTGTTTCTGTTTGTTTGGAATGGGTAGTTTGAATACCACAGATCAGTGGATAGTGGTCACTGTTTAGAGGAGTGTCATGTATATAGTTCGGAAGAGGATCGGAGAACAAATTGAGATATCTATTGCAGTAGTTGACCCAGTAGGAAAATGGATGTAAGTCGGTAAGCTAGTATTCAATAGTGTCAGATCCTCGCTGTCAAGTAACATTTCAATATGCTCACCACGTCCACCTGAGACCAGAGAACTCCATAATGGATAATGTCCATTAAAATCTCCTAGTAAACAAATAGGAGATGGTAATTGAGAAATAAGATTTTCCAGTTGGTGAATTGTATATTATTGGTTCGGCGGAAGATAAATTGAGACCAGTGTCAGAGTGATACCAATTACTACACGCGTGGCAACGGCTTCCAATTGTGTTTGCAATGGAATGCGTCTGGAGGGGACTCGTGAGTCCACGAGTACGGCTATTCCTCCATGGGCACTGTTAGTATCAGATCGATCTTGTCTGAAGAAAGTATAATTTTTGACAGAAACGGATATTTTTGTTAGTTCGTTTCTAGTAAGCATATGGCAGCAGGATTGTAACGGTGAATTAGTTCGGAGCAATCAATATTGCTGCGATTTGTTCCATTATTTGGTTTTGTGAGCTGAAGATGAGTCTGCCTGCTTTCTGTGAGTGGCTTGTTTATCTCTGTCTATTTCTTGTTTATATCTGTCGGGTTTTGATTTTTCTTTTCTTGAAAAAATTGGGCGTCCTGAGTCGTTGCTTTCTTCCATATCTCCATCTACATGTATTTCAAGCAAATCTGAGTTGGTGGTATCATCTGTGTCCATGCTTGAGGGACGAAATTGCTTCACCACAACTGGATCTGATTTTTTCAAATTCTCCACTGCTCGACAATGGGGAAGTCTCTGTGCTGAAACTGTCAGTGGTGTATTACTGCATTGATCAACTACCTTTGATGGAGATGGATTCTGTACCGAGAGGACTGATCGAGCCCAGTCTGAGATCGATGTGCCTGGAGGGGTGGGCACTTCTGTCTGACATGCTACTGATTGGTGACTGTAAGTATCAGAAGCATAAGTGTATTTTGGTATACTTCATTTTACTTGTTTTCTTTCCTCTTCATAGGAAACCTTATTTTCAATTTTAATTTTATATTTTTGTATTTTTTTTCCAACTTCCAGGGTCTTTGGAGTATGCCGTTTGGTTGCCCTTGCAATTAGGACATTGTGGACTTGGTGCCTTACATTCTGTTTGTGTATGAGTTTTACACCCACAGTTTGCACACTTTGCGTCTCCACACCATGCTGTCTGGGAATGGATAAATTTCTGGCATTTAAAACATCTTAGGGGGTTCGGGATATATGGCCGAACGTGCTGTTTAAATATCTTGCCTTGACTGAAGCTCGTAGGTTTAGAGAACTGAAAGTTAAAATTATACCCCGGATAGGGACAAAACTGCCATCTTTTCGGATCATGATCCTTTTTGCCTGAGTGACTTTTTGATATTTAAATTCCTGGACTATTTCATCTTTAAGAAGATTCAATAGATCCCATTCAGTGATCACTGCCCTTGAAGAATTGAGGGTGGTGTGTGGTGTGATTTGAACTGGAATTCCACTCAAGAATGTCAGACGTAATAATAGTTCAGAGTATTGAGGGTTGGTGGTCTCTATTAATAAATCTCCAGGTTGGAGGCGTTTCACAATTTTTGGTGAATGTGCGGCATGTTCGAGACACCTCTGAATGATAAAGGGAGAGAGCTTGCCCACAGGTTGTGTTGACAGAGAATGTATTATCAGGAATGATGGTATTCCTGTCTGCCAGTGTCTGCCAGTGTCTTTCTTCATTCTTTTTGAGAGAGAGAAGTCATGTTCAGCGTCGTGAGTGTCATTTGGTTGAGAGCTCTTTGGCTCTAAACGTGAAAAATCATATTTGTTTCCATCTCTGCTCCTTTTAGCCCTGGGGGTTGTCTTATCCCCCAGGTTACTGGCCCCGCCACGTGGAGGCAGAAGCGGTGCCACCAGTGACCAAGCGGTTAAGTAGAGGGTTAGTAATGAATATACAGAATAAAAGAGAAAGGTGAATTTCTTTTCTAGGTTCTTACTTTTGACCTTTAAAGTACAGAACCACTTTAAGTAAATGAAAGAACAGGTCACTCTAGAAAATAAACAAAACTATATCACTTTGGGAGAGCACTATATATTCGCAGGAAGAAAATCACTTGTCACTCGGGGCCGGCTCGTTCGTTCGGTTTCTACAATATAATGCGTTGTGATTAATCAGGACTTTCGCCTATAATATTATTAATTACTTCGACAATCCATCATTGGGTAAACAATCGATGAAGCACCAAGAAGTGTTTATTAGTTAACCAAAGGATAATAAAACAACAAACACTTTTATCGGGCTTCTCTTACATGCATGATGGAATTTAGTGTGACTAACGGATAATAAAATCATTATGTGCAAAAATAAAAGCTTATTATTGGAAAAAGGAAAGGTTTTGAACAGGTCAATACTTGCTGTTTTCACCACGATTAATCCAAGAATCTTTTTTTTCCCTTGAGCAAGTAAATCTAGAGTAAGTTTACTGGTGGCTCTTGGGTATCAAATCAGATGTTCTCCCTCATGCTGTATGATTAATAACACTTTTTTATGACATAAAAGAAACTACTTTTTTCATTCGGATCGTTCGTGTTGGAAAACAATGGAATTATAAGAGGTAAGGGTGGTGATGGAGCAACTGATCACTATAACCAATCCTGGTACAGCAACGTCCAGTCTCTCAAGCATGACTCCAATGGATGAGGCTACTATACTACTGCAAAAAGAAGGTTGCCTGTCATAACCATAGGTCCATCATAATCCTCCTGCAGCTCGAAGCATGCATGACAGGTTGCTCCTTCAGAGAAGAGTAGACTCTATCTTCAATACAAGAGTAAATCGAAGTATATCATAGCAGAAAACTGTTCACTTGGGCTTATTAGGTGGTATCAATTCTTGAACCAGCTGCAATTTATAAACAAATAGCCAAGCATTTTGTGAATGGCGTGCATTATAGTTAAATAGTCTTTAACGATTGAAACACATGTCGAATAGACCTATCCAGGCGTTGCTGAATATTCTGCATTTCCTTCATAGTTTCGACTGATTTGCGTAACACGTGTTACTTTCATCAGCATACTACAAAATTCTAAACTCAATGATCTATGAGGATCCTTGACAGTAAGCAGATTTGTTATTAGATGCTTGGGGATTCCTTGTTATTCGATTACTGGATGCTTGGAGGATTTCTTGGCACATCCTCTACTTTTGTGGCAGTGCGTGCCAGTTTCTACTGCTTTTCTTGTATTTTTATGTCTGTACAAGCGTGCGTTCACAGACAGATTTCCCAGTTATGAAGGCTAAAGAATCTTAGAATAACACAGAAGGGAAAATCTGCTACCCTGAGATCTGCTAACTACACACCTACCCGACTGAAGAGATTTTAAGACTTTCTCAGCTCCGTATGATGTTCTGTTTCCAAGCATCAATCATATGATTCTGTTTATGAACAAATCTAAAAGAATGGGTTTTAAAATGCAAATGTTAACCTATAGAAATGCAAATTATTCGTTTTCTTTACGTTGCGTTAAAATGTGGAAACAATACTTTTAGTAAAAGTAAGACTTTCAGAGTGCAGCAAATAATAAAAGAGAAATTTCTCAAAGCACAGTGATGTACGTGGCTTTAATCTCGGTAGTGCACCCGTAAGCAAAAAGTGCTCATACAAAAAATGTGCTCGAATCAAACAGCAATACTTACTTCCACATGGAAAAAATTGCGCAAAGATTTGCTTAAATGATTCTTCATCTACAAATCCCGTTGGGCATTCCTGAAATAAATCCAATGTTTTTAACACACTCTCCGGTTTTCTAGTTGGCACAAAGATGCATTTAGAATTTCATTATCTCTGAAAATGTTCATTGCACCAAACTATTTACAAATGCATTATATGTACATAAACAAACAAAAATAGAGAGCGAGAGAGGTTTAAAAATGTGAAGTAACTAATAATGAAAAAAGTTTTGGTTAAACAAAATTCCTCTCCTCAGATTAAATTCAAAATATGAACATAAATACCCGTACATAACTGTAATGTGCGTTTCCACTTTGCCATACACCTCTTTAGAATCACATCACACATAAATGAAAGGGTGAGGATGTACTTCACCTTCAACAGCACTTAGCGAGGCGTTTTATTAATGAAGCTGGCTCCTTGACGCAGTCGGATCACTTTAGCGACACTTAAACGGTACCTTTCAAAGTAACTTAGCCGCTTAATTAAAATATCGATCTTAGCAGAAATGAACACTTAGACTAATTAAGAGAAACGTTTGCTTAGGAATACTCTTAAAGCTGAAACTCCTGTCAGCGACAGTTATTTGGAAGAAGAAGTTTGTTTAACCCTTCAATTATTGTTAGAAGGGCAGAAGGCAGATATTTCCATGCACAGAAGCAGCTACTTGGCTGTGTAATTCATACAGATCCTAGGTAAGTTCTAGGAGAAAGTAATTACTAACTACGCGAGTCCCTTGTGAAGGCAACAGCCACTACAGTACCCCATATGCGTGATGTAGAGAAGGAAATCATTGCTGCGTTATGGGACTTCTGCAAACTTTGGCAAAGAATCTTTCTGCAGAAAATATCTACTCGTTTTGAGCATTTGGAAAAACGTAGACAAAGTATAAAGGGTAAGTTTCAAGTACTTAACCTTTTATTTCACTATTTCAAGAGAAAGATGCATTTTTATTTACATATAATCGATTAAAACAACAAAAAACACTTCACCCGGGCGCCAACGTTCAAGGGGCGCCTGAAAACCTAAAACATGTATGAAGAGAATTTTAAAGGGGGGCGCCACATTCCCTAGGAACTCACCTGCATAAATGCATAATAATAATATACTGAGGCAATATTCTGCATAAAATATAAAGCTTTTCCCCTATAGTCTAGGGTGGGATTCTTTCTGTAATACTGCAAGATAGATTTCTGAACTGACAGCGTTGTCCAAAAAAATAGGTCCAACTAGTCCTTCCGCAAAGATTCTCCCACTAACCCTCCAGTTATTCAAAGGGCAATTAATTGGCCTCTCTTTGTATATATGGATTATTTGGACCAATATTGGCTTTAAGTATGAAAATTGTCCCCTCATTAAACATGATTCGGTTGGAAAATTTTAATTTTAGCCAAATATTTTGGACAAAATTTTCTGATAAATTGACATACTTTTGGAAAATAAATTTTATACCCGAGCCTTAAAAATTCTTATAAGAGAAATCTGGAGTAATTTCAGTTCAGATGATGATCGTTGTGTTAACTCAAGTTCTAGAGCAGTGATTTTCAACCTTTTTTTAATAATGGCACCCTTAAGTAATTTATTTTATTTTGTGGAACCCCTACTCCAAGTTTCTGCCTGTTAGATGTGTATGTATCTAATATTAAAATAATGTTATATAATAGTTATTATAATAATATAATTATAAACAAAATTACAATTCATAATACAAATTATATATACTTATATAATAATTTTATTCTTTATATAGAAGTGCTAAATAAACATCACTACAAAATCTAAAAGATACCGTACAATGGAAGGTATTTAAACCCTTGGTTTTCGTATCTTTTTAAGGCTATATTTGTGCCTGGTGTGATTCGCAGATCTTTCTGATATTAGGTGGAATATTGGAGAGACATACTCTCACTTCTTCCTCAATCGTTTCTAATCTTTCCCTCTTGTTAGTTTTTATAGTGATCAGCACAGAAAATCCTAACTCACAGAGGTAAGATAAGGATCTACCATTTTATTCAACTTCGTAAATAACCAACTTTTTCTTGAAAACTTTTAATGCTAAAATTAAATTGCAATAACAAACAGTAAAGTCGAAAGATATTTTGGAGGACTTATCATTATGCCTTATCGATATGTTCTAGTCAATTAGAAATGCAATTAATTTAACGTGCGAAGTAATCATGGCCTGTATAAATAACTGGCATTTTAAAATATGTTCAGTTAAAATATTTGGTCTCAAAATGATGTCTTTTGCTAATGTCTTTGGTCACAATATCAGAAGATACAATTACTATCATTATTGCTCGAAAGGTCAGGTTCGATCATCTTCAATGCGTGAAGTATAAACGCCATTGACGTCAATTATCCCGCACTCTAAATAGTAGTGGTGTAGGTGAAGATATCGGGACAGAGTTCAATTCCTCTACGGTTGAAATATGAAATGGCAAAAGACCCAATTACAATGCCAGCCTAAATGTCATTTAATCCTTGCATTATTTCTTATGAAGGGGTTTATATGAAATGCGCAGCTGGAATAGAATTTAATATTTTACTCTTTCAATAAATTTTCTTTTCTGATTCTAACATTTTAAGAGTAGCAGGGTTTTGGAAAAATTTTTTTTGAGCAAAATATTAAGACTATCTCAGCTAAGTTGTGAAAAAATCCCATAAAAATTCCTAATGTCATTGATGGGATTCGAACACGGACATTTTTCACCCGGTGATTATATCCACTGTGTTATCTGCAAGGGTACTGATGATGCAGCCCACTTAACCCGTCAGTTTTTAAAAATGTTCAGGTATTCCAACTTTCGTCTTAGCTTTCAAGGATTGTTTTCTGTTATTTTGTGAATTTTTGGACATTCGGATCGCTGAGGTTCAGATATAAATCATGTTAGAGCTAAAATATTCATAATCTAAATATTTCCCAAGAATTCCTGTCTTTTGTCATGAATTAAATGATATATCGAAAATTACTTGAGTGTTTTTCGTTAGCGTGCAAAACTTTATTTTTATGCTATTAAATCCCAAGTCAAGCGAATTAGGTTTCTTGAATTCTTTGTATGTGAAGTAAATTAACATTCTGCTGGAAAGAATAAATTCTTATTCCACTTCTTGTGCTTCTGCTTTCTATAAATCCTTATTTGAACGAAAGAGAGCCGTAATCCACGTGGTATTTTAGGTTGAATTATCATAAAATGGATCGGTTGATTCTAATGCAGACCATACAATGTACTCTTCAAACAGCAACAAAATGACACCGTTATGAGAAGAACTGCTCGCAAGGTCATATTGAATTTGAAATATACCTACCACTACATTACATCTAGCATTTCCGTGCTACCTGCTTTATGTCCAGTAGCTGCAGTTTACCACGTAGCTACCGTAATGTGCACACTGCGACAGTAGCAATCTATCGATTATGCTAATTGGCGCCCAGCAGGTTTAGGCTGAAAACGTGGAAAGCTTTTGAACTCATTGTTTCAGATAGGACAACACTCAGATTTAAACTATTTACCAATATTAATCTCCTTCTACGATAACAAAATATTATTACAACTCGAAATACATCCGTTATTAAACAAAAGAAATACATCGTGCAGGATGATATGCAAGTTAAGATTAACAAAGAAAATTCAATGCAAATATCGTAAAATGTACTACAGCTATTTATTACCTGTTTGAAACTGCGATAAATGATCTGAATTTCGTGTCTATTAAACTTTGTCATCCTGCATAATTCCTCAAGACTGTCGATAGCTGCGTGGAAGCACTGCGATTGTGAGCGATCCATAGCACCACCCAATTCTGAAGTCCCCTTTCTAATACGTCTTCTCTCTCTCTCTGTCTCTCTTTTGCGTATTTTTTTATTTATTTTTAAAAATATAACTACAAACCGCTTAGAACACAACTAAAAATAAAAATCGTTTCTGGACGGAACGAAAACCATTACAGATCTCAAGCTGTCATTGCCCGTTATGACGTCCTTCCTGCTCAACTCTATACCAGGGGGCGCCAGTAATATGTGATATGTAACCAGCACCAATGAAGAATGAGGTGAAAGGATACACTGGAATGACAGATTAAATCATATTTTGTAGGGCAAAGTAAACAAATAAATAAAGGGATGAAAAATACATTATTAAAAACTAAAAGTTACCTAAAAACAAGCCTATAATAGTAGCGAAATGCTATTAAAATCAGGATTTTTATTAATGCGTGTTAATTAGATTTAACTGTTTCCTCACTCACATGCATAGAAATCATAAATTTTATGTTTTTATGTAGCAAACATTGTTTGAAAAAAGCAGTTATTTCAGTCAACAAGCGTACTGTTAAAAACATTTTGTAATTGGCATTCAAACTTATACGTAAAAGATTATTTTTGATTGAACTTGTAAAAATAAAAGTGGCATTAAAGGAAAACTTATGGCAGCAGATTAAAGCGGCTTTAGAAAGTTTAATCTCGGTGTTTCATGAAGTGATAAGTAATGAAGTCTTAAGTTGGGATTTTATCACATTTTAACGAATTCACACCATGACGTTGAGCAATGTTAGAAATACTGAAACTTTTACGAACTATCGACACCAATTCGACAGGAAATATGATTTAATTTTTTTTTTAAAATAGTAAAGTAATATTTTACTCTCGACCTCTAAGCAAGGGTTATAGTCTAATTGAAACTTTAAAATGCTGATACGAGTCCCAAATGAGATAAATTATCATGCTTGGGAATCATCTGGTGATAGAACGATTCGACGAGCTATCACCAGATGGTTCCAAGAACTATTATTCTATTGTATTTCTTTGTTTTCTTTATCTATCGTTAGGATGGTATTCAGCCATTTTGCATTTATTGTGTCTGACAATATTAAATTAAATTAGTGTTTTTTTTTGGTTTTAAAATGTGTGAGTAAACTGGAAATTTCTAGTTGAAATGAGAAAACTCTCTGAAAGTTAAGAATTACAAAATGTTCATGAGAGTTGAGCAGTACTTTCGACGAATTTTCGGATGGCACAAAGAGTTCTTGTGGAACAGAAAAGGTACATGACTTGATCGGTTGTCCGACAAGAGCGAAATGTGATTAAAACTTAAAAGCGTGCGAAATTTGTTCATATCGATTGTAGATCGATATGAACAAAGTGTTCGTAAAATTCAGCCATTAATCTTGAAATGATGACGGTATGCTTGACAAGGGAACAAAAAGTGACCGAGACCAAGACTGAGGCGGGAACAGATCCGTATCGAGCCAAGTTTTGTTGAAAATAAAATGATCCTTCAGGTGAGGCATTCTCCCTTAATTACACAATTTGGTTTAATCGGATTTTGGGTGAAGGAAGATCGGCAGCACTTGGAGAGGGCATTGAAATCGATATAAGTAAACGAGTTGCAGAAATGCTTCTGATCATGTCAGAAGAGAGTGGCTTCACGTAGAGCTTCTCAAGGGAGCAACTATGAAGGTGGTCAAAATCAAATAATTGGCAAGTTTAATTTTAACTTGATTATAAGGTCATTCCTAGAACGTTCTGAACAGAAGGTGGCAGGATAGGTCGTACAGTTTTCTGCCGATCTTGGCCGAGGACTGTATGACCTCAGTCAAGAATGGTGGACGGAATTCCAACTCAGTTTTTTTTTTTTTTTTTTTTTTAATGACAAGGTAAGAAAGGATATGAAAATCATTATTTGTCCTAAATATCAATGAAAATCAAAACTTTCCTGAATACCTTTAGGATCTGTAAAGATATTTTCCGATAATAATTTCTACAAACTGTTCATTTAGTACTTTTAGTGATTGTGTGTTACGTAGACTATATTATTCAAGTTGTGCGGTTTATTAACTCAACAAAATTGAACGGTATTTTCCCGAGACTGTGGGTCGCCCTGCGGAATTCGCTAACGCTGCTTGTGATCGTTGTCGGCTGTGAGTGCAGTTTCTCACACTCATAAAAACCTACTTACAGTTGAAGATGGGCCGAATAATGGCCGACGTCACTTTCCGATGTCGTTCATTCTCTAAATCTCTTAAACTGTAATAAAAACGTTGCCTTAAAGAGCCACAGAAAAGATACATTGCGTTGTTTTGTTTTATTTTCTGCTTTCACTTCAATTAAGATGGAATTAATCACTTTAGTAAATTGGTTAATTAATCATTGTAGATAATAACTTTTAAAATATTGTGTGTTCATGCACCTGCGTTTTGTGAAATACCTGTCTTTGTAAGGACAGATTTGGCCAAACATTCATAGAATATAGCCATGTACGAGGTGTGACAATAACCTTCCGGGCGGGTGCTGTTGCGGTCATGCTCGATAAGTGCGAAAATAAGCGTAAGAAGTTTGTTGTAGTCCAAATTTCCTCCAACAGATGGTGGTAGAGAGAAATTGTCTAGTACGCTGATGGGTTGAGTAACAACCAATTTCGTTAATGTTTTGTGTCACGATTTTTCAATGGAGCAAGGAACGAATATCAAATTTTTAAATGTTATAACTACCAGAGTGTTTTTATGGTACAAACGGTTCAAAGACGGATGGGTGAATGTTCGGACGGAAGACCCAAGAAGGGGGCGTCTGTCAACCTCTCGAATTGCAAATTGTAGCAAAAGAGAAGAAGAAGAAATCCTTATTGGACAATAAAGATACAAAAATGTGCCTGCCACAGCCAGGAGTTTGACAGGGTTATAGGGTAATATAAAAACATGTACAGTATAACATAAAAGATAACAGAACATGAAATTAACTTAAAACCGTGGCATTGACCATGCCATATATATGAGTATATACATAGTTCTGAGTCAGACAGTACACCAAGGTATGTACACGTTCATATGTACAAAACACGTACAGTATATGCTTATAAGTCACAATATTTCACAGGCGTGCATTAAGTTGTTCTGTATACGGTTTTGAATTTTCTTGTGAAACAGTTCGTCGGTGTACCTGCGACGTGCCGTTCTGCGCCTCATAGCAGGTGGAGATATCGGTATGAATCGACATCAGGGGCCAAACAAAAGTGGAACAAGTTCGACCAACGAGACCAAGTAATTTCGATCTGAAGCGAATTTCTGGAGGTCTACTCCGATCATTAGCAGGGCTTGTATTGTAGGAAGTACTTGGCAAAGTAGGAATCTGTCACTGATCTTCAATCTGTTCCGTTGTAGCTGAAGAAGAGGGGTGGCTGTTAGGGAAGGCCACACTATTGTGAATAGTGTCGCCGAAGGCGAATATTTAATAGGCAACCTGGCATGCCCATTCCGAATATCCAATAGAAAATAATCTGCCACCTTACACAGCCGCACGCTATGCAAATTATTCATACCTATAAAAACACGGGTTGCGACACATCAATTCATTCACGTTTTTTGGCTTGATCAGTAGGAAAGTCTTCGTTACTCAGGATAGCAAATCATTGTCGTTTAGATGATTCTTTGAGATGGTGGGCCGTTTGACGACTTGAAGCCGGCAGTCGCAGGCAGAGGTGACACGTTGGCTTGATTTGTCACTTTGATTTTTTTTTTTTTTTTTTTTTTAGGAGCATTAGCAACTAAGGCCATATTGCTCCGGGATATGCGGTGGTCATTCCCTGACCTTTCCGCATCCTTCGTATTTGGTGGTGACGGGCTCGAACCCCGGTCTAATCAAGAAGCGTGTGCTACGCACTGCTGCTCCTTCCCACCTGGCTACGGAGGCGCCTTGATGTGTCACGCAGTGTCGTCTCGGCATTATGGAAGAGCTGATTAAGCTCGTCCGAGGGCTAGGCCAACTAGCACAGAGCGCTCTCTGGCTCTAACAGCAAGATGGAACACTGCTATGTCCTGTCATCAACTGGCTCTTGAGGTTGCTCCGGCCACAGTTGAAAACATTTCCAACCGGATTCTGTTAAGAAGGTTCAATTCAAATGGATGGACTCTACGCAAGGAAGCCAGTGGTTTGTATCCCATTAACCCCAAACCGCCTCAGAGCTCGTTGAAACTGATGCCATGAACATGTTACTTGGAGCTCTGACAAATGGGTTACACTTCTGTTCTCTGATAACTCCTGTTTCAGCCTCAAAAGGGATTATAGACGTTATTTCATTTGAATACAATGAACAATGCGATACCATCCCTCCAACTTCAAAGAAAGTCACATACGAACACCGCCTGCACACTTACGGTGGAGGCGGTGTTCTTGTGTGGAACGAATGCTGATCAACGGCCGCACCCCTCTTCATGTTTTTAATATAGAGTACCGTAGCTGCACAGAAGTACCGAGAACAGATGGATCCTCGGACCCTATATGCGATTTGTTAGGAATGCGGTTGGCCCAGATTTTCTTTTCATGCACGGCAAAGCCCCTGCGCATAGGACTGAATTTGTAGAGGAATATCTTGAAACTGAAGATATCCAACGGTTGCCGGGGCCGGCATGATAATAAGATTTAAATCTGATCGTATTGTACGCCAACAGCCAACTCCTCAGTCACTTGGTGAGCTAAGATCTGTGCTGATGGAATAATAGGATTTGTTGCCGCAAAATCTTATGGACAGCCTTGTATCGAGCATGGTCGCCGCTGTCAGTCCTGTTTAGTTGTTGGAGAGGATCATAAGCCGTACTGATGTCATGTGACCATATTTTAGAGCATCTTGTATCGAATGTAATGTGACCTTTTTGGAAATTCGTATACAATCTTATACAGATTTTGTACAACTATTTTTGTACATCAATCTCCACTCCAATTTCTGTAGTACAGATATCCATGTCTTGCTTCTTCTAAGCAAAGTTCAGTTTAGACACGATTTAGTATAAGAGTCACAGACTTGTTTAACGAAGTATTAAACTATTATATGTATTAGAAAATAATTATCAGTATTATAAGATTATAAATGTTATTGTTACACTCAACTTATATAGTCCAGGTTCGAAGAAACGAGATATCCACAATTATTACTCGTGTTTAAGCATTTACTAGTTGGAAATTCTTGATCAGAAGTTTCTTAGCCAAGTTCAAAAGTTAAAAATATACAATATTTAGTATACGAGTCACAGTCCAGTTATACAGTTCCTAAAAACAAAGATAAAAGTCCTGTAGGTTGTTATTAAGCTTGTACACAGTTGTCCAAGTTCAGAAAATAAAATATCAACGTCTCTTGTCCTACATAATTTTAACATTTACTAGTTTCCTCCTTATATCAATCAATCTTCTAACTGCAGACAAAATAGAATAATGGTCTTATTTTCTTGTAGCTCTAGTATTTCTGTATCTATAGATCTATCCTTAGATGGTGCAGTGTTTAAAAACAATTATATTGCAGTTTAAATCTAAAAACTGCATTTGTTCCCATTCGTAATACAGTAAAAATTAAATTTTTGAGTTGTGGCCGAGTTGTCCGGTCTGCTGTCTTTTGGCAGGTTATTTATGGAGTTATCATTATGTGTTTTTGCCTTTAATATCTCTAATATTAAAAGAGATAAACACTGTGAAGATAGGCTGAATAATAGGCTGTTAAAATAGCATTCACCGACACCACAACAGAATCATAAATGAGCATGCCAACCCTCTGTCACAATTTAAACTTCAATTCATTAACAGTTATCTTCGTCAACAGAAATGAGCCACAGATCGCTCATTTCTGTTTATTTGCATTTATAGCGGTTGGCTACTCTGTCTGACAGTCATTATAAATGAATAAAATATTAAAGATGTAGGTCAGACCTTCTATTATGCATAAACCACATTTTTTGAATATTTCCACGCAGTCTTGACGTGCAGTTAGTTTATTAGGAAGTCGATTAATTATTTTGATGAATTCCATATTATTTTTGTGTTGTTAAAGTTAGTCTGTAGTTGCGCATAATACGTATGAAATATTGTGGTCTGTGCATTTTGATTTTCAAGTATCCGATTCTCCTGAGACCGTACACCGAAGGGTAAGTTTGCTCATATAAGCTAACAAGCCACCCAATACTAAACTGGCTGATACATCATATCAAAGGTAATGAGACTTTTACATTGAGAAACCACTAGGCACTCATATATAAAAAAAAATGACAATAATCCTGGAAGGGTGAAAGCGCATACAGAAGAAAATAAATAAAGAAAGAATAATAAAAAAGGAGAACAAGACCAAGGTCTGATTAAAATGCTCACAGAGGCATACCCACCTAGTGTACGGCCACGTGGGTATGCCTCTGTGAGCATCTCAGAGAGAATACCAAAAAATTAAGCATGTTATTGTACTCTACATCGCCGTCCTCCCATACAGCATGGAAAATGCGTGGTTGAATCCCTTCCACGGGATGGGATAGTCATAAAATTCCACGGGAGGAATTGTACAAGGATTTTATTTTATACAGTTGCCGAATCAGTTAATCTCGGGGCAACGGTGAATGGTTTATCTCTAGGAAACTCGACTTCATTGTCTAGGGAAAAGGTAATACACGAACAGAGATAAAACGAGTTCCATTGTCGAACCCTTTCAGATTGGAAGTATACGTACAGATTTCGAACAGTTCCTAGATGAAAGAGTATATTCCACTTTCTAACCGACTTAAAGTGGAACTGTTCGAAAGGGGAATAGTGTCTCACTTGTCAACAGGCCGACCCTTCACCAACATGTTTCACACAGATCCGCTGTTCGAAAGTGGAACACATAGCTGGAAAATGGAATATGATGCAATACTATGAAACACACTGCAACTGGACAAAGTGAATTCCGCTCAAAGTGTTACAAAGTGAAACTGTTCAAAAATGGAGGAACTGTTCAACGAGGGAACACGGTGAAAGTGGCCAAAAGTGGAATACAAAGCTCGGAAGTAGAATTCTATGTAATTGGAATATGAGGGAACACGCTGAAAAAAAAACTGTCCAAAAGGGGAACCATTTGAAAGTGTTTCAAAGTGAAATTGATCAAACTGGAACGCAGAAGAAGTTGTCCAAAGAGTAGTAGTAGTGGCATGTGATGTAAGAAAGCAAGTGCTTATGCAGCATCAGCCAAAAAAAAAAAAAAAAATACAAAACAAATCCCTCTAAATGTTTGTCCAGTTCCTCCTTAAATTTATTTAACCTATCAACTTCCAGAACGACAGATGGAAGTTTGTTCCAGCAGTTAACCACCCGCTGGCTAAAGGCAAATTTCTGCACATCTATTCTACATCTGTCTTTTCTTAATTTGAATTTATGCCCCTTAGGTTCGTAATCTGAACTAGTGGAAGGATCCCATCAGAATTCGGCGTGCTCAACCCATTCAAGGCCTTATACACTTCAATCAGATCACCTCGCAGGTGCCTAGTCTCCAGCCGCTGCAATTTGTAGAACGAAAGCCTCTCTTGGTAAGAGTAACTGTACAAAAGTGAAAAACGTGTTCCACACATCTATTTAAAAGTGAAAAATGTTTGAAATTGTAACGCGCTGTTTGAAAATGGAACTCTGTAAAATTTAAACGCACTCTTATAACGTCGAATACCAAAGAACAAGCTCGAAGTGGAACAAATCCAATGGAATGGTCCCACTGTTCCAAAGTGAAACAGTTCAAACGTGCAACACAGTGAAATTGATACAGAGTGGAACCGTTTAAAAGTTAAGGGACTGGTAGTGTTCAGAATTGCTGTTCAAAAGTGGAACACTGTGGAAATGGTCCACTGCGTAAATGATCAAAAGTGGTACACGCCGTTGGTAAGTGTTCCACAGCTCGGTTTAAAAAAGAAAAAACGTTGTTCAAAAGTGGAACATGGTGGAAATGGAACACATTGGCAGTGTTAAAAATAGAACTATTCTAAAGCTGTGTTAAAGGTGTAACTATTTTCAAAAGTGGAACATGGCGGAAGTGGTAAAAAGTGGAACTCATTAGTAATGTTTAAAATAGAACTGTTCGAAAATGAAATATGCAATTGGAATTCTGAAAAAAAAAATGGAACACAGTGAGAATGTGGAATAAAATGGAACACGCTAGAACCATTCCAAAGGTGGCAACACACTGGAAGCGTTTCAATATGAAAGTGCTCAAAAGAAGAACAAGGTGGAAATGTTCAAAATTGAAGCATCTTGGTAGTGTTCCAAATGGAACTTTAGAAAGGTGAACAAGGCGAAAATGGTCCAAAGTGAAACACTGTTTAAAAGAAAAATCGTGATTGGCTGCTCTGCTTAAAATTAATTATGGTTTTGTAGCGTGTAACACGCTTTTTGAAAGTGGAAATCTGTAAAATTGGAACACACTGTTAGAACGCGAAATACGGTGGTTGAGGTTGAAATTCTTCCAAAATGAAATGCGTTGGAACACAGCAGACATTCCACACAGAACTGTTACAACGTGATAAATTCTTGCAGGAACTGTTTGCTTTGTTTCAAAGTATAACAAGATAATGGAAAGAGGAACACCATGAATATACGAATAACGTTGCTTGAAAGCGTAATAAGCTGATTGGAAGTGGATATCTATAAAAATGAACACGCCTGGTAGTGTTCAAAAGAGAACTGTTCAACAACGGAACAAATTTGTAGTGTTCAAATTTAGAGCACGCTCTGTGATAATGACAGATTTTTGAAAGTCTAACGTGATGCTCAAAAGTGAAATTCTGTTAAAGTAAAACACAGAAAGTGGAATACGATGGAACACATTGGAATTGTTCCAAGGTGGACATGACCGAAAGTTTTACAAAGTGAAACTGTTTAAAAGTAGGCCTATTCAAAACAGGTCCACTTTTAAGCATGCTGTTTGAAAGTAAAAGCCATTTCAACATGAAAACTGATAGATGACATGCTGTTAGAAAGTGGAGCTCTGCAAAAACGCGGAACACAATAGAACACGCTGGAAATGTTCCGTTCCAAAATGAAACCCCTGAAAGTCTTCCTCAGTGAAACTCAGTCGAATGCTGCCAAAATTACACCGTTCAAAAGTAGAAAATGGTATAATCGGTTCCTAGTGGAACTCTTCAAATATGGAACTTACTGTTTGGAAAACTTCCAAAAAGACATTTACCAAAGATCATATGACGTGTACCAAACATATATGTCTTAGGTACATGTCGTATGTACCAAAGACACACGACTTGATCGTGTTTGGTACAGGTCATATGATGTGCTTGAAAGAGGAACACGTTGTTCGATAATGAAACACAGTGGCGGAAAGTGGAACTCTAAAACTGGAACACTTTTGAACAGTTTCCAGTGTGGACACAGTTCAAAAGCGCTTCTTGAAAGTTAAAAACATGTTCTGAAGCGGTACTGCATGAAAGTGTCACGCTGTTCGAAAGTGAAACTCTATAAAACTAGAATATGATGGAACACGCTGGAACTAACCAAAAGTGTTCGTGTTGAAATTGTTCCAAAGTGAAATTGATCAAAGTGGAACGTGGAAGCAGTGGTTCAAATAGTAACTGTACAAAAGTGAAAAGGTTGTTCCACATCTCTATTCCAAACTGATACACTGTTGGAATGTGTATCACTTACGCTGGACAAAGTGAAAAATATTGTTTGAAATTTTAACACGCTGTGCGAAATTGGAACTCTATAAAATTAAAACCCTCTAGAAAGTCGAATATTCAAAGTGTATATGAATATTCGACTTTCTAGAGTGTTTTAATTTTATAGAGTTCCAATCGAATATGAAGAAACACAGTAAAACGGCTCCAAAGTGGAACAATACCAATGGAATGGTCCCACTCTGTTCGCACGGTTCAAACGTGCAACACGCCGAAAGTGGTACAGAGAAAAAGTGTTCCACAGCTCAGTTTAAAAGAGACACGTTGTCTGAAAGTCAAACTATAAAACGGGAATACACTGTTAAAATGTGGAATACGATGGAACAGTTCCAAAGTGACCCCTCTGGAGCCGGACAAAAGCAGAATCTGCTGGTGGTGTTCAAAACAGAATGTTGAATGATGAAACAGTGTGAAGTGGTCAAAAGTGGAACTGTTTCAAAGTGAAAAACAATCAGCAGATCTACTTAAACGAAGTAAACGCTTTTTGAAAAAGTGTTCCAAAGTGGAACAGTCCTGATTGAAGGGTCCTATAATGTTCCAATGTGAAACAATTCAAAACCAGAACATGCTGTTAAAACCTGAAATATTACCGAACACATTGGAACTATTCCAAAGTAGAAACCTGCCAGACCTGTTCCAAAGTGGAACAGTCCTGCTGGAAGGGCCCTATAATGTTCCAATGTCAACAGTTTAAAATCGTAACACTGAAAATGGACCAAAGTTGAACTGTTCAATAGCGGAACACACTAGTAGTGTTCCGAGTGTAAGATGCTCGTTGAAAGTGAAAAACGTAACATTCAAAACGAACTCTGTTAAAATGAAACTGCTCCAATACCATACTTTGGAGTACAATAAATATGCTGGAACTGTTCAAAAGTGATACCTGCTAAAATTGTTCAGAAATGGTTCCTGCTGAAAGTGTTAAAAAATGGTTCCTGCTGAAAGTGTTAAAAAATGGTTCCTGCTGAAAGTGTTCCAAAGTGAAAGCCGTCCAAACTGGAACATGATGTATGAAATAAACAAAACGTTCAATATATAACATGCTGTACATATATGAAACCCTCTCAAAGTGGAACACGCCGGAACTGTTCCAAAATAGTACATAGTGGATGTACTCCGAAGTAAAAGTCGGAAGTTGTCCAACGTGAAATTGTTCAAAACTATAACACAGTGTGAATATAAAAAAGTGTACCATGCTGAACCAAAACTGTTCACTTACGAACAGGGTTGGAAAGCTTTTTGAAAGTGTAAAACTTTCTTTGAAAATGGCACATTCTAGGAGTAACACACTGTTATAAAGAGAAATATGGTGGAACTGTTTCAAAATGGCACCCGCTGGGAACTCTTCCAAATTGTTCTCTGTGTTCAGAGGTGAAACTTTCATAAGTTGAACAACGTGGAAGTGAACCACAATTGAACACATTGGTATTGTCAGAATGGAACTGTTCAACAGTGAAACCCACTGTTAGTGGTCGAAATAGTGAAACTAATCAAAGTGAAATGCGGAAAAAGTGGTCCAAAGAGTAACTGTACAATAGTGAAAAACGTGTTGCTCAGCTTTATTTAAAAGTGAAAAATATTGTTTGAAATTGAACACTCTGTTAGAAAATAGAACTCTGTAAAACTGGAACACTCTTAGAACTCCAATACGAAGGAACTGCTCCAAAGTGGAACAATACCAATGGAATGGTCCCACTCTGTTCCAAAGTGAAACAGTTAAAACGTGCAACACGGTGAAAGTGATCCAGAGTGAAACTCATGAAAAGTCAGAGGGCTAATAGTGTTCTGATTTAAACTGTTCAAAGTGGAACCGGTGGAAATGGACCAAAACCTAACTGATCAAAAGTAGTACACACGGTTGGTAATTGAAAATTGTTTCACAGCTCAGTTTAAAAAAGAAAACCTTGTTTGAATATAAAACTGTAAAACAGGATTACATTGTTAGCATATGGAATACAATGCAACATGCTGGAACTGTTCCAAAGTGACCCCTTTGGAGCCGGAGAAAGGGACTTGCTGGTGGTGTTCGAAACAGAATTAATGTTGAATGGTGAAACAATGTGAAGTGGTCAAAAGTGGTGGAGCGTCACAGGAACTTTAACCTTTTTTTTTATGTACTCTCCATATATAATAACACATTTCTCCCATCTATGGATCAGTTGTTTAATGCCCCAATCATAAAAGTCCGCACTTGCCTAAAACCACGATTCCACTTCGTTGATGACTTTCCGAGGCGAATCAAAGCTGCGTCCACGCAATGCCAACTCAAGCCACACTGAGCAACTTTGTTGCTCAGTGTGGCTTGGCATTACTGCATTTTCCCTATTTGGAATTACATTCCACGCCTTTTCACCTTCAAAGCATCGAGTAACGTTTTCAAAAAAATGTTGTAGCATTCTCCGGTAAGTGTGGAACTACGAGGTAGGTAATCTGTCGGAATAACAACTTTTTGTCCCAAAACACGGACAACATCACCTTCTTCACAGATGGAGCGGTCTTTGATTTTTGGGAGGCGGGGAAGCAGGTGTGCTTCCACTGCTTTGACATATCTTTAGTCTCCGGATTATATTGGTACACCCAGCATTTGTCATTTGTCGCCAACCGATCCAACATTACACAAATCCAACAGTTAGCGAGAACATTGCTTCTTCAAAGGCGTCAGCAATCTTGGAACCCATCGTGCTGAGACCTTTGATATGTGCAGCTGGTCATGTAAAATGATGTGCAATGACTCATAACTTATTCCCACTGCATTTGCAATGAAATGAACTGGCACACGTCTGTCACTCAGCACCAGCTGCTCAACCTTTGCACCCGTCTCACTCTCTGTGGATGTTGATGGCCTTCCTTCTCTTGGCTCGTCAAAGACACTTGTACGACCGCATTGGAACTCCAGTTTCCACTTTTTTACGGTGTCATAGGATGGATAATTCTGCCCATTCACAGCTTTCATTTCTTCGTCAATTTCCTGAGCTTTCTTGCCCTGCAAACGCAGGAACTTGATCACTTGATCACTCCACTTTGTCAACCATTCTGATTCCGGGCTCCACCTCTAGTGTACGATCACCTACGGGAATGAAATTTCGTATGTAAGTTACTGAATATGTAGACAACTTATATTAAAAACGGCATCTTCATACTAATGTTTATCTACATCAGGGTACGAAAAGTTTGACCCCCCCCTCGCATTACCCAGGAAATTGGATGGATCGTAGTCGCAGAAACCCAATTAAATAGCCAGTTCAGTAGATTCCATTGATTATTATTCTTCTTGGACATACATTCTCTTGCCATCTGCCAGCAGTTTTTCTATTAGTCTGGTGTGTGCACTACTTTGTTTTAGTTTTTGAAGCGCCTATCTGGGATCCTCTGAATGTCATTTTCCCTATTTCTATGACGTGTGATACTTCGGAGATAATGGAAATCGCACGGATTCCTGGCACACCTCATATGAAAACGGTGTGCCTGTGACCGTTGTAGAAAGCGCAAATCCAACGGATATTAACTGCCATTGAAATACAAAAGTTTATTGAAAATTCGTTTTTGTGTCGTTAGATATATATTGAGCTTTTTTTTAATAAGACTAAATTTATTAACATATTGCCGAGAATAATGTTTATGCCTGGTGGCTTGGCTGCACAGTGACAGTGGGGAAGAGCTAAATTTAAATTTTAATATAAATACGGCAACTGAAGTCGTTGCACCAATGAGCAAATGGGTGGCAGTGAGTGAAGGTCATCAAAAGTCTTTTGCTTCTGTAGAGGCCCTGGCGTTTCAGTTTAACTTTCATTAAAAGCCATTAGCAAACTACGCAAAGAGTAACCAAGCTGATTTTAACGGCGTTCGTACAATGAAAGACTGCGGTGTGATGTCACATGCAACGGTTGTCATTGGGGCGTATCAATAAATCGAAATGAAAGCTTAGGCACAAAACGAAGGTGACTTCTGAAGAAGGTTTAGCAGGTGCCGCCATCTTATGGAGTTTAAATGAACGATTTAATTTCCAACAACAATAAAAAAACATCTTGTAAATGAAATTGCGTTGATCTGCGCATATTTATGCAGTGGCATAATCATGAGACCCCTCCCTTTTCCCAACAGCAGTTTAGAATGCGGCAGTAACCAGAACAGAAGTAAAAATTAAGTGTTCACTTTTAAAATTTTTTTTATGAAAAAAGGATAATATTTTAGTTTTTAGTACTATGCTCGTGAAATTTTCATTTACCTGACTTTCATATTTATATTAAATAAATCTGTTTCGTTTAACCGTGAGATTAGAACCAATTTACTTGATATTCTCATTAAATACATCCATTGACAACAGGAAAGGAGATTTTTGATGTTTGATATTTGTTATGTTGAGGGTCTTGCGGCTCCTGGGATTTCTCCCATCACCGCGGTGTTCTCTGTATCGAGTGACAGTACCCTGTCAAGCCAGAGATTTAAAGTGAGTGGATCGTGTATAGTGTAGTCTGTTGTGCCCATTGTTCATCTAGCTTTTTGGCCACTGGGCCCCTGATGGGACCCGACATTGCCCATACCGCTCCACGTGGAGGCTAGCCAGGCGTCAGTACTCTGGACAGGTCCTGCCACCTACTTTCCTCAGATTTCAGTGGCTAGGACCTATAAAAAAAAGACATTGCTTTAATCGCTGTTGGTGCTTTTGTTTGGTCATAGAGATTTGCCTTAAGAGCGAGAAGGGATTGTTCTCTGGATGATTTTATTTTTGGATGAAAAGGGTCAGGCAAGCAATTTTGGTTAGTTACAATTTTGACATGTGGGGCTGTGCGCTGTGAAGGTAGACAGATTTGGGTGGGGAGAAGGAAGGCTGGAGGGTAGAAAAAGAAGAAGGGAACCGATAGAGAAAATAGCCCCCAAATGTTCAGTGCAAATGCCCATGCCACACCAGAGGGAAAGTGGGTTTTGCAGAGAGAGGAGGGGACAGGGGTGTCCCCCAACCGGGAAAAGGAGATAAAGCAGGCCTGGAAAGGTGTCGGATCTGGGTTGCCATTTGGCTAGTTGGCAGCAAGGCTGCAATCTAAGTCGTTCACTTTGACTCTCCAGGTGGTGGACTTAGTCTTGGGAGAGGCCAGGATGTGTCACTTGCACGTGACAGGCCAGCTACATCTAGGTCCCAGTGTTTGGTCACATCCAGTTAGGGCTCAGTTGTCTTTCGGTTGTTGTAGGTTGTCCCCACCACTTGTGTTCAAGTCCTATAGTCACTCAGCTGGTCGTTAATGGCCAGTTATGTTCTTTGTGTCCATCGGTGGTCCAAAGGCTGAAGTTTGTTTCAGGGCGGTGGAAGTGCTCTTTGCCTCGCGAAGAGATTTTGAGCGAAAAGCGTGAAAGCCTTATAGTTTTCTCTTCCTGCAGCACTATGTCCTCTTGATTTCTAAGGATGGAGCGTAGTGTGGTAAACAGCAGGCCACAGAGGTCTTCATATATATTACATTCGCAGAGCAGGTGCTTCTTCTTGTCCGCATCTACACTGCGCTATGTCCGAGATTCCAAAATCGTGTAGCTTCTTCCTGAAGGAGCCATGCCCTCTCAGCAGATAAGTGGTATAAAGTCCAGAAGAGTACCAGGTCGGGGAAATAGGGTAAACACGTCCAATGTCTGGTATGAAGCTTCTAGTTATGCGGCCTTTAGTGGAGTCATTCCACCGATTCTGTTACACTGTTCTCATGTGGTCTGTAAGACGTCTTTTTTCCTGTGGTCTAGTCAGAGTTGGGTCCGTAGTGTATCCCAAATGTGTGATTACCCTTCCTTTGGCGTGTTGGTGCAGCAGTCTACGGCCGACAATCTCCAAGTCCAGAGGGAGATATCCCGCAAGGATCTGGAGAGCGAGAGCGTGGGTGCTCACCGTGCAGCGTGCTCTGGTTGTTGTGAGGAGAATTATTCGATGGATGGTTTCCAATTTCCTTCTGTTGCCTTGCGTACCAATCTCCCACTGCATAAGCCAGTGCCAGGATTAAGAATGCCTTGTAGAAGATGGCGAGCGCCCTTTTCTTCAGACCCCAGCCTCTGCGTGAAACTCTAGCGAATAGGCCGGAATATTTCTTGAATTCTGCTCTGAGGTAACTAAGATGCGGTGTGAAGTTGATGTGTCTATCAAGGATAGCGCCAAGATATTTGACTTCTGTTTGGAGTTTAATGGTTGTTCCATTTATCTCGATCTGGAGAGAGCTCCTGGGATCAAGGGAGCCCTTGAGGAGCATTGAATGTGTTTTTTCCGGTGAGATGTTCAGTAGGTTTTCATTTGCCCATCCTTGCAGAACAGAAATGGCATCATTTGCATAGGTCTCCAGCTGTGTCCTGCTATTAGCCTGCAGCATCAGTATAAGATCATCGGCGTATGCCTGCGTTCTTATATTAGGGATTTCCATATTAAGGAACTTATCCAGCACAAGAGTCCACAGAAGGGGCCCCAGAACTGATCACTGGGGGAAGCCTCTGTGGACCTGCCTGGAGAGAGTAGCAAAGGGAGTAGTCACTGTAATCCTTCTGTCATCCAAGTACGATCTAAGGCAGCAGAACAGTTTGCCTGGAATTTGGGCGCGACGAAGTCTGGCCAGGATTCCGCGTCACCAGAGAGAATAAAAAGTGACAGCAAAGTCTATTGATATGAGGAGAAAATACTTCATGTCGCAGTTTTTTGTTGCTTCAATTATGTTTTCCAAAGCGTCTGCCACTGAGCGTCCTCTTTTGATGAACCGAACTGGTTCTGCGACATTATGTTCGCTTCCTGGAAGTGAGTCTCTAATCTACGGTATAGAAGCCGCTCAAAAAGTTTGCTCAAGATAGAAAGCAAAGCTTTGGGTCTGTACGATGTTGGCTTATCCTGGGGTTTGGTTGGATTCATACGTATAAGTCATATTCTTGCTGTTTGTTTTTTTTTTTTTTTTTTGGTTTTCAGGAGCATTAGCAACTAAGGCCATATTGCTCCGGGGATATGCGGTGGTAATTCCCTGACCTTTCCTCATCTTCTGTATTTGGTAGTCACGGACTCGAACCCCGGTCTAATCAAGAAGCGTGTGCTACGCACTGCTGCTTCTGCCCACCTGGCTACGGAAGCGCCTGCACAAACTCTAAACTGTGCATTCATATTCTTGCTGTTTTCCACTTATTAGGGTAATAGCCTTCTGAAAGACAGCGATTGAAGAGATTTAAAATGATGTCTGGTATCTTCTCTACTGCCTTTTTGAGCATCTCTGGTTCAATCCTGTCATCACCAGGGGCTTTCCTGTTTTTGATGTTTGCTGCTGCTATGCTCAACTCCATGATTGTAAAGGGGGGCTCAACTGCCGTGGTACAATAAGAGGAGTTTTATTCATAGAGTTTTCTCTGTTCCTCAGTCTGGGGTTCAGTTTGAGGTAGGAAGATGTGGTCTAATATGTTGTCAATTGATGATTTCCAAGTTCTGGTATAACTTCCCGGTGCAGTTTCGGTGGCTATAACCACTTCCCCTCTTGGGAGCTTGTTTGTGCAACAATTCCCCATGGGTCAGCATTGCCATTTGCACTGACCAGAGTTTCCCATGTTTCTTTTTTCTTCTGCGTAATCTTGGCCGTGTAGTTATTTCTTGCCTCGCGATACCTCTGCCTTAGCTCGTCCACCTCCGCCTGTGGCCAGGTTCTGCGTGCTCGTTGGAATGCTTTTCGGGCTCTGTTTGCTCTGTGTCTGAGATCAGTTAGTTCTAGTGATCACCAGGGAACAGCCCTGGAGGCGGGGTGTTTCTTTTTTATGGCTATGTCCGCTGCGTCCGTGATTAATTTTGTCACCTGCTGCTGGAGGTCATTTAAGTTTTGGCCTTCAGTACGGATGTTTTCTGCTCCCATCATCAGCTTCCGTTGAAAGAGATCCCAGTCGGCCTTGGGAATGGCGTACCTTGGCAAAAGAAGTCTGAAGATCTGTCTTGGAATTAGGGTTTGGTGCAGATTGAGGGTTATAACCCTATGATCAGATGTGATCCAATGGTCCTGTACCGCCCAGGGGGTGAGGTGTCTACCTATTGTACGGCTTGCAAGAGTAAGATCAATGTTTGCTTCCCACATTGTATTGTAGTTGAAAACGTGGAAAGTTGATTTGGTAGGTTCAGGATAGTAAAATTACTGCCTGCTATGCACTTTCCAGTCGCTGTCCATTGTGTCTACCTCTCCTATCTGGCGTTTCACTATGTCAGGCCAGGGACCTGCAATTTGCAGCCATTTCAATAATAATTTTGGCACTCGGAAGCTGGCGCTGTAGGGTTTGCAGATACGTTGTGACGGTGAGAATGTCCTCTCCCGGTCTGGCATCGACCGAAGAGACGTAAAATTCCCCCAGTGATGAGGCAATGTGGGCACATACTGCCCAGTTTGTGCAAAGGTCGGTTATTTTTGTAATCGTGAGGTCTGGGTTACAAACCACAACAGCCGCCCAAGGAGTGTCCACTTGGACAATCTTGAACTCTAGGGGGCAACCTCTCACTCCTTTATTATGTGTATACGGATCCTGGAGTATGAGCACGTCCAGGTTTTTTTCATTAGATTTCTTAACTAGCTGAGCAGCAACTGCCTTAGAACGCTGTGCATTATGTTGGGCAATTTTTATCCCGAAGTGATTGTATTGTTTTGGATTACTCCCCATAATTTATCCGTAGCTGTTGTGTACTCCTTGCTTTATTGTATGTTGGACAGGCGCTATCCTTTATAGGGTGGTCATGTGGCAGCTTCAGGGCCTTGCAGTTGATGCAGACCAGGGCTTCAGCTTTGTTTGGACAATCTCTATACTTGTGGCCACCTTTGGCACAGTGGCCACATTTAAAGTGCGTTTGCCTGCAGATGTGTGTCGTGTGGCCAAAACGACAACATCTGAAGCATTTGGGGACAGCCACACACTCCCTGTAGCGGTGACTGCCCCAATTCACATATACCTTTGTCTGTTGCTTTATGGATTTCCAGGCAGCTGTGGACAGCTCCAAGACCCAATTGACAGCACCCCCAGTCCTGGCCCTTTTCTTGAATCTCGGTGTAATGTGCTGCTCTGGCGTTCCGTCCCAATTTATTGAGATTTTTCCTGTAGATTTCTTGGACTAACTCTTCAGTGGCGATATCATTATCTAGGTCATGTATCATTATGCAGGGTCCTTTTTCCTTAGGCAGTTCGGCAAGCAGTCCCAGCGAGGATATTTTGGGTTTTTTTAGTATCCCCTGTATGTCTTGTTCCGTTTCAGTTTGAATGATTACGCCAACATTTCGCGTTTTCCTGATGGATCTTATTTTTGTGTGTTTAAAGTCGTCCTTCAGATTGTCCATGACGGACTGTTTAACTGCTTCACTTGACTTATGTGTTTCCGGTGCTGCTGGTTTCAAAACTACCAGGTGGAGTCTGGTCAGCAGGGTTTTCTTCTGCCCCGTTTTGGGGCATCCTGAGTCCGTATTCACAATTGTGATGTTTATGTTGTTCCTCAGCGCCTGCGAGTATGTGGGAACGTGCTGTGGCATTTGGTTCGTTCCACTGATTTGGAGGACCTCTAGCTTGGCTTGGGCAATCTCCTTTTCAAGTTGCGTCTGGACTAATATCGTCTCCATCTTCATCCAGATGGAGACTATTTCTGCCCTAAGGACCGATGAAACCCTGTTTCTTTGTTCGGAGGGCAAGGGTCTGTTCCAGGGCTGTGCCCGGCGGTAGTGTCGGGTCTAACGCGATGCCACCACGATTTGTCCGGGGTTTCCTCCCCGATGTTGTCTGCCTGTATCACAGGTTGTTCAGCAGGATCCGTATTCTCGCTTTTGGAGCGAGTCACTCTTTCCGTTTTTGGTGTCACATATTTTTTGAGTTTTCCTTTGGCTGTAGTGAAGCCAGATTGTGCGAAGTCAATGTCCCCACTTTCTATAATTTCAAAGTTTTCGTTGTTTCCCATCTGTGGCTGCGATGCTCTTGATTTTCCTGCTTTGTCATCCGTTTCCGTTGTCTTCGTTTGTTTGTTTGTTATTTGGTTTTTAGGAGCATTAGCAACTAGGGCCATATTGCTCCGGGATATGCGGTGGTCATTCCCTGACCCTTCTGCATCCTCCGTATTTGGTGGTGACGGGCTCGAACCCCGGTCTAATCAAGAAGCGTGTGCTACCGTTGTCTTCGGATAAACGATGTGTTGGATCGTTTCTGATGTCAGGTGGTATCGTCGACATGTGTCATCTGACACTCCATGCTCCTTGGCGATGTATTTTCTACAGTTTCCGTTGTCGATTATCTGGTCTTGGATGGCAAGCATGAATTACTGAGTTTCGGTGGAATGAAAAGAAGGTGGAACGAAACCACCAAAGGAGCAATAACGCTTAAATTTCTTCCACTAGTGACAAAAGTGCCCCGAAAGCCTCACCGTGGTTCTTCCCGGGCCTTAACACTAGGTATCTACTAACGGGCCATTGCCCGTTTAAGGAAAAACTGAACATGCTAGGCATGACAGACAGAAGATAGAAATTGTACTTGCGGAGAACCGGAATCATGGACTCATGTCATGCATGAATGTGAAAATTATGACGTCATAATAGCGAGCCTCATCACGAACATCCAATACAATCCAATTCACCAAGAATCCCGACTCTTGAATACACAAGAAGAGTTTGTAGCATTTACCAACTTTGCAATTCAGCTATTTACAAGAAGGAAAACAATTATCGCACTACAACCTATCCAGCAGGAACACAACACTCAATAGAAAAGCTAAACTTAGAAGGAATGGATGAACCAGAACAACAGAGAAACTCAAACAAACCAGAATCAAAGAGGAAAATTCAACAGTACAGAAAAAACGCACCATGAGTGCCCAAAAGACTAAACAGAAAAAGGAGAAGACACAGAAAAAGGAGAAGACAATTATCTTGAGTAAAACTACCCCAGACAAGACAAATTCTTGTCACACTGACGAAATTCCTTAAAGAGCCCAACACTGAAGCGTCCCAGAGCTAGATTAGAGCGCCATCTGGCTCTCAGATCGTGCACCTGCAGAAACCTCTTTAAGCCCCACTCCTGGCAGGTGGAAGAATCCTCTTCTCCCCTTGCCACCCTTCCTTCGTTCTGGTGGGGCATGCTCCACTGAAAAAAACGGGGAGTCATCTTCTCTATCGAGCCCTTTGCTTCCTACTTCCCCCCCCCCCTCCTCAGCCCAAAGACACCAAAATTTATGCCCGACCTTTTAGGCTTTACAGACTTTCAGTGTAAACCCCAAACGATGTTTAAAAGAACCTTAACTAACTAAACTACGCTCGCGACTTCTCCAATCTATTTTATTTATTTTTATTTTTCTTTTATTTATTTATTTATTTTTTTTTTAGGTCCTAGCCACTGAAATCTCAGGAAAGTAAGTGGCAGGAACTGCCAGAGTAAAATAGTCTCACTGGGTACACCTGGCCGGCCTCCCTGTGGCAGCGTTGTGGAAACGTCAGGTGCCTGGCGGCTAATAGGCCGGATGAACAAAGGGCACACACAACACACCACATAGTACATGAAGCACACACTTTTTTTAAAAATCTCGGGCTTGCACGAAACATAGAAAATACGCGGAGATGGGGGAACCCCAGGAGCCGTTAGACCCCCAACACATCTTACACAGTCAAACATGCGTTGCGTGTGTTCTATGGTCGATTTTTCTGTTTTGCTGGACGAAAAACCTCAGTTTCTGGGGGGGAACCTTGCTATGCACGCCTGAGACCGACTAACTGCCACGGAGTGAAAAGAGTCCATTAAAGTTCCTCGCGTCATCTACGGGATTCGAACCCGGGCCTTTTCCACCCGGTGTGAGGAGGACAGTGACGCTGCCACTGTGCTACCGTGCAGACTATTGCATGGCTGACGAGTGTGTTTAATAAATAAATAAATTTTCATTTATTGCAACTACAGCAAGCCCATCACAGCACTAGGCTAGGGGCATTAATTCAGTACAAAGGAGACAAATATATATATATAAAATTACATAGCATATTCTATATATACATTAACAACGATATGAATTATAATGATCAAAAATATATATTGCAGAACATCACATTTGGCTCTGGATGTAGTTACTGGGTTGTAGGTAGGCAGCTGTTTGTATTTCTCATAATTTGTTTGGAAATGAGACTCCTGTAGGCTTCAGAGTTGAGCAACCTCTTACAATCAATGTTGTGATAATTTATGAGGTGAAGGGATGCATTGGGGAACATCCTGTCCATTTGTTTTAGTCTGGAGAGTTTGGATTTGAATTGTTGTTGGTTTCTTGAGTTTTCTCTGTTGGTGGGAGCTATTATGTTGGCCAGGTTTGGTGAACTGGATGCAGAAGTAATTAACTTAGCAAGAAGCATGACTCCAGATTCGTTGATCATCTGTTGCAGAGGCTTTGTTTTTAAGTTTTTGTAAAGCTGTTGCCTGGATATTGTACGGGGAAAACGAAGTTTATTGTTCATCCATCTAAGAACCCAATACTCTAGGGAAAGGAATTTTTTTACGGTAACTTGAGGAGCGCCAGACCAGATTTCGGAGGCATAAGACAGAATGGGAAAAATGCATCTCTGAACATGGTTAATGACTGTTTTTCTATCTTGAATCGCCGCTGTTTCTTGCTTGATCAGCCATCTTGATTTTTGAATTTTTTTAGCAACATATACATAATGAGAATTAAATGAAAGATTTTTGTCAAAAACAACTCCTAGGTCTTTGTGAGCAAATACGTTGGGAATTGAAACATTTGAAATTTTAATTTCTATGTGGTTTGGTTGTTTCTGTAAGGAATAAGTTACTTGAGCAGATTTGTTTGTATTTATAGTGAGATTGAGATTCTTCAGATATTTGATAATTCCGCACATCTGTAAATTCGCATCATGGCTAACCTTGGAAATGTCATCACAAGATTTGGAAATAATAAACAACTTTAAATCATCGGCATAAGACAGCAGATTTGGATTTTCTTGTAGGAGTGGTTGTAGAGATGCTGAAAATATGACACTGGAGAGAACACCTCCTTGAGGGATGCCTGTTGCGGTTGTGACGAGAATATTATCAGTATTAGTGGGGAAGATGAGATTTCTGTGATTGAGGCTGTACTGAAGATAGGATATAACCATTGTATCAATGGGGAAATGATTTTTTAGTATTTCAATGGCTTTCTTGTGATCAATGTTGTCGAAAGCACCTTTGATGTCTAAGTAAAAGACATCGCATTGTGCTTTATCCTGAAACGCAGTTTGGATGCGCACAATGGTGTCAGCTAGGCTTGTTATTGTAGAGCGCCCTGTAGGACCAAAATGCATGTTGTCGGGTGCATTAGCAAAGATCGCATCCCGAAGATATGGCAGCATGATCTTATCTATAATCTTAGCGATTACTGACGATACAGCAATTGGACGATAGTTTATATGGTTATTATTGCTAGCCTGTTTTGGAATCAGGGTAATTCTAAAAGTCTTCCATAATCTTGGAAGGAATGGCTGGGAGATGCAACTGGAAATAATATGAACTAGAGAATCAATGATGAATGCACTGGACAATTTAATAATAAAACTAGGGATGCCGTCAGGGCCTTCACTACTATCAATTCGTAGTTTGTTAATAATTTTCTGAACTGTATCCTTGTTTACAAGTTGGTTGATTAGCAGAGCTTGATTAGGAAGCATTTCATGTTGAACGCTATTTGCGTGTTTATAAGAATCGAATTCTTTAAATTTGTTTTGATTATCTTCATTGCAGATGTCAAAATTGCATGTTTCCATATTGAATTTTATCCATTCCAAAGTCTGGTCATGCTGCAAGGTAGCTCTTGTTTTTGAAGAGAGTGCTCTTTTATTATGCTTGAGCCTGGACATTAAGTAATTTTTGTACGCCTGAATTTTTTTGAGCTGAAACAGTGCTCTGCTCTTTTTATACTTTATGTATGTTGATGAAGTTCCGTACTTCTTCCACTGCCTGTGGCATTTTTGTTTCCTTTTAAAGTATGGTTTTAGATGAGATCTGAACCACGGTTTGGATTGAGAAGAAACTCTTACAAGTTTGGATGCTGACTCTGTTTTTAATTGATTTAACCATTTTATTAATAGAAACGTGGCGTCCTGAATAGGTATATTTTTAAGAGAATCCCATGGATAGTATTTTAAGAGCTGCAAAAACTTTTCTTTCTGAAGGAATTTAATCGATGATATTCTTTTAGTGCTTTCTAGAGGGGGGCGAGGATTCCCACAGCAAATTGTTGCTTGAAATTCTATACTTTTGTGGTCAGATCTAAATGTAATGTTGCTACTACACTTTTCTTGAAGTTGAAGATTGGAGTAAACTAGATCGAGCGCTTGATTACCTCTTGTAGCAGGGACGTTGATATTTTTAGCTCCTAGAACTAATAAGGAGTCGGACAGCAACTTCATTTGTAAATTATATTTGGGCAAGGGGAGATTAAAGTCGCCCATTATAATTATGTTAGCTTGAGACTTATGAACAGTGATTATCCAGGTTATTACTTCGTTAATAATATCATCAGTAGGTCCAGGCGGAATATAAATATTATATATTTGAAGTAGTGAATTTTTAACTTGGATCAGAAGAGAAATTCCTTCAAAGTTGTAAGAACAGGTGTTGTAGGTGTTAATAACTTTTAGTGTCAAACGGTCTCACTCGTCTGCCATGCAATAGTCTGCACGGTAGCACAGTAGCAGCGTCTCCGTCCTCCCCACATTGGGTTGAAAAGACCGGGTTCGAATCCCGTCGATAACGCGAGGAACTTAAATGGGCTTTTTCACTCCGTGGCTGAGTTAGTCGGTCTCAGGCGCACATAGCAAGGTTTTCCCCAAGAAACTGGGGTTTTTCGTCCATCAAAACAGACAAATCGACTATAGAACACACGCAATTAACAGACAAGACACACAGCAAGGCAGATGAATTTAATTATTCGGATGGCCTAAATATAATAGTTTTTCGTCAGCCATGCATTGCAAGCCATTTTATCTATGTGATCTTGATGGAGGTCATTGTAGTGTCTGCCATGGAGTTGTGGGAACTGGGTCTTTCTTAATTTTTTAGCTTTTCTAATACCCTTACACTTTGGAACCCAAATTGGTAGTTGTTTTAATTTTTCCAGAAGAACAACTGGTACCTCAAAATCCTCCAAAGCCCACAAGCTAACTGCTGCTCAATTATTTTATTTTATTTACCTTTCCTAGTATCAGAAGATTCCCAATTATGAGAATACAAAACATCCAAAACATCCAAATTGGGAATTGGGAATTCCCAATTCACAATTTGGATGTTTCTATTTTGTTATTTTAATTATTTTTTGTTTATTTACTAATTGTGTGGACATGTGTTGTGTCTTACGCAAGGCGGCCCCTAAACATTACTTCATCTCTGCCACGGTTCTTTGTGATGATATACAAGACTCTATACCAGGGGTGGGCACGCATGAGGTCAATGAGAGCCGCATTCCGGTTTTTCATATATTATAAAGAGCCACACCATAGTTACATAGTATTAAATACACAAATTCAAATTTAATATAATTTAATTAAATTAATATGATTACATATTCTACACAAGTCTTAAGTGCTATGTAAAGTATACATATATAAGAAAATATAATTAAGAGAAAGAAAATACAAAATAATTATTTCAAAGATTTAATGAAGACCTTTGGTCTTCGTTAAATCTTTGAAATTTGGCGTAAATTTTGTTAAAGCCGTTCGCAGCAATTCAGTGAGATGATGATTGGTCAACTGTGAACGATATTTCGACTTCACGAACTCCATTGTGGAGTACAAAGATTCACAGCAATATGTTGTACCAAAAATTGAAATTAGACGGCAAGCAGCTTTCTTTAAATGTGGATATTTTGATTCTGGCACGAGTTTCCAAAATTCAATTATAGAAGAAGATTTGTGCTGCATTTGCAATGCCTGATCCTCTTTCATCTCTAATAACTCCAATTCCCCAGCCGCTTTTTCAACAAGTATTATTTCAGAAATTGGAAATCCATCTCCAATAATATCACAAATAAATGGGTTCACAAAATATGCAAATGTAGATTTCAAAACTTTTTAAATCTTCAAACCTATGTTTGAAATCTGCTTGCAATTCTTCCAATTTTTCTTTGTATTCGTCTAACTTTTCTTCTTTGATATTAATTATATTTGCTTTTACTCGTGGAAAATGATTAAATATTTTGTTCTTAAGATCGTACACAAAATGCCGAAGTTTAGCTTCAAAACTAAATACAGTTTGTGACAAATCAATAATATTTTTTTCCTTTCCTTGTAAAGCCAAATTAAGTGTTTGCAAATGTTCTATAATGTCTGTAAGGAACATTAAGTCAGAAAGCCAAGTTTCATTTTCTAATTCTGAGTATTTTTTTCCTTTTTCTTTTGTAAATGTTATGATAGGATTTAGGAGTTCCACAAAACGGCTCAAAACATTGTAAGTTGACAGCCATCTTACAACACACCACAGGGATAAATCATTGGGCAATTCGTCTGTTTCGTCATTCATTCGCAACTCTTCTAAAAAGTTCTTAAATTGACGATGTGTTTTGGCATTTGTTCTAATTAAATTCACAATCTGCAAAACAATCTTCCACACATTTTCCTATTTGAAGTACTTCGCTATGAGATGCTCGCGGTGAATTATGCAGTGAAGAGGTAAGAAAAGTGGAATTTTAGGATCGTTGTTTAAAAGACCAATGAGACCTTGGTTTTTCCCTATCACTGCAGGCGCTCCGTCAGTCGCAACACTTACAAGTTTATCACGAGGCAATTCAAACCTATTCATTACTTCATCAAGCGCATTTCTAACATCGACACCGCGAGTTGTTTCGATAAGAGCTACTAGGTCTAACCTTTCTTCCTTCACATTTACGTCTGCAGATACATAGCGGACAAAAACGGCCAATTGTGGAACATCCTGAATGTCTGTAGACTCGTCGAGAGCTAAACTAAATGCTGTACAATTTTTCAAATCACACATCAAACTATTTTCAACATTTTTACTAATTGCACCAATATGACGCTCAGTTGTACGGCGTGACATAGGAACCAGTGCGATCAATTTATGCAGTTTTGTATTATCTGGATCCAAAACTTTAACCACTTCTTCCATGTTTCTTTTAATAAATTCTCCTTCTCCATATGGACGTTTGGCACGAGCAATATTCCAAGCTATCAAAAAACTAGCTTCGTTTGCTCTGTCATCTTCGCGACTAAAAGAAGACAAGAGTCCTTGTTGCTTATGAAGACCAGATTGCAAGGACTTAAGTTTCTCTGTTCGCAATTTTGAATTGAGTGGATATTGAGTTGAAAAGTGAGGATGACTTATTTCGTAATGTCCACGTAAATTGCTTACTTTGTAGTTTGCAATTGTAACTTTACAAATAAGACACAACGACTTTCCATTATTGTCAATAAAAGCAAAATTTTCTACCCAATTCTTATTGAAAGATTCTATTTTCTTGTTCGTATTTTCGTTTTTTGATATTTTATCAAAGAGGTCATGTTATCAAAAAAATCAAAAAATTTAAATAAATTTAATTCCAAAGTCTGGAATTGAAACTCTTATGGGAGGTTTGGTCACATAGTGTTGCACAAGTCCGCTGATGGCGCCAGCAGTGTAAATGCGCGCGGATTTATTTATAATCAAAATAAAAAATAGCAAAATATCTAGACATAAAAAAAAATAAACAAAACATAAAATCCGTATAACAAAATATTAGTTACTTAGTTAATTTAACAAGATTCAGTGAAAAAAGTTCTGAAATAATAATAAAAAAAAAAAAGATTTAATGGGAGCCGCACTTAACTCAACGAAGAGCCGCATTTGCCCACCGTTGCTCTATACAATGGTCAGAAATGAGTGTTGTGTTATGTTTGCGTAGTGTGTGTTCGTGCGTTGTTTAGCTGTTTCTGGCTCCTTTGCTACCAGAAAGCAGCGATCACCAGGAAGGCTGCTTCCCATTACCCGTCTACACCACGAGGAGGCGGGCCCAACTATACACGTGCTAAATTAAATGTGATATTTCCAGCACCCATAGGAATAAGCGAAATTCCTATGGGTGTAGCAGTGTCCTATAATCACGTACGGTGGTGAACACCACAAATAATCCCGCATCCATTGCAAAAAGGTGTAATAGCAATGGATGTCAGCAGTTCCCGTACCCAGAGAGCCCAATTCTGGGTACAAACAGTTTAAAATCCATCTCTAATAAACTGGAGACCAGCGAATCGTGACCCCTACGGGACTAGCATAATTAACAAGTTTAGAAGAAAAAAAATTAATGGACAAAATAAGTTTAAAATAATAAGTTTATTTACTTATTATTATTTATTTTATTACTTTTCTTTTTTCTCTTTGAATGATCCCAAACTCGCTTTGGGCATTCAGTACGAGCTACTCGAGGTCCGCCACAGTATATGCATAATTGTGGCCCACCTCCCCGTGGTGTAGACGGACATTGGGAAAGCTTTCCAGGTGATCGCCTGCCTGGTGACAAAGAGGCTAGAAACAACACACACACTGCACAAACATACACTGGTGTGCAAAACTTAAGGACCACCACTATTTCTAAAGGTTACAACCACAGAATCTTTAATTTCTTTAATTAAGGTACTCTTTACTGATGAGAGTAGATTCAGTCTCAGCAGCGATCCTGGACGTCAGCTAATCTGGTGTGAGGTTGACAGCCGGTATCACCTCGCAAACAACACTGAAAGGGATTGATATTTTTTTTTTTTTTTTTTTTTTTTTTTGATTTGGTAGTTGTTGGCGCATCGGCTTCTGTGGCCATATTGCACCTCCCAAGGTTTTTGCAGTACTTTGATCCAAGCCCGAGGCGGAATCGAACCCGCGACCTTTGGGTTGCCGGGCAGGTACTTTACCCACTCGGCTAGCCCGGTCGGCGAAAGGGATTGATATGGTGGTCGAGGTGTTCTCCTCTGGGGAGGCGTTATCTTGGATGGACGTACACAACTCCAGATACTGGAAGTCGGTACTGTAACCGATGCACGCTACTGTACTGAGGTAATCCTTCCCCATGTGCGTCTGTTCCGAGGTGCCATCGGCCCCGAGTTCGCGTTTATGTATGATAACGTCACACCCCATCGCACTGCAGCTGTTGATATGCTTTTGGAAAGTGAGGACATTGTTCGTATTGATTGGCCTGCCCGTTTTGATCTAAATCCCATCGAACACATATGGGACGCTCTGGGGAGACGCCTAGCGTCACGTCCACACCCACCAGAAAATGTTCACCAGCTGAAGATGGCGCTGACAGAGGAATGGACGATGTTACCGCACGAACTTATCAACAACATTGTTCTAAGTAATGACAGGCGGTGCAAAGCCTGCATCGACATTAGCGGTGGCCATATCCTTTGGCAGTGATGCATCTCTATCATGGCAGCCAGTGCTATGTTGCCATTTTTGAATAAAGTCCCTCTGTACCATTTTGTTTCCTTCATCATTTCTGTACTCCAGGCCACTCCTATGAGAAGCTACTGGTGAAAACCTGACTGGTCCTTAAATTTTGCACACCAGTGTAATATTACACACATTTCTGGCCTTCTAAAGTGCTCTGTAATTATCACAGGATACAAATGCGGAGTTTAAATGACGTTCAGGTATTGTCCCACACAGGATAATATACATGTCTGCATGGCCCCTGAAGTACAGACCATTTCTGACAGGGCGTTTTCCCTACGCGGTCAATTCTTAACTCTTATTTTTCCTTTATGTTTACCGTACTATGCATTTTCTTGATTCATGCATTTACAGTTTTAAGGAGCAATCTGTGGACGGTGCTTTTTTCCTTCCCAACTTATTTTTATAGCCACACCTCCGTGCTGCATCTGCTATATTTACAAGTAAACAGGCCAGTCTCCAACTGACACTTCTATTGTTCTAAATTTCAAAATACAAATATTTATTTTTATTATTATTTTTTTACTTGTAAGATAGGGATCTTACAGAGTGTCTTCTTTACCCATCTTTCTAGCTTGGTTTGTGCCGTACGTGCAAGAGGAGTCTCTCGCTTAGGGTTGAGTCGGATATGCCGCTTGTTTATCTTCCTTATGGCCTGGTGGAGTGCTGCTGTGTGTTTCTGGGAGTAATCCTTCCGGTTAGCAATCACTGTTTTCTGTTGAACGATGAGGTCTATCAGGCCCCTTCCTCCCTCTTTCCGAGCTATTGTCAGTTTCTCCACGGCTGATTTTGGGTGTTGTTGGCATCTCTTAGGTCATCATTGTCCTTTATTATCATTATTATTATTTTAAATGTTGCACACAAAATACATCAAGATGTATAACCGAAAACGCAACTCTAACAGCTATCCAGATCATCCAAGGGTTCAGCACGGACATCAACATGGAATTCGGACTAGACAAACGCAAGACTCACGGATTGCATCAGGAAACCAGTCAGACCAAAACTACGAGATGAAGACTGGTAAACAGATCGAAGCCACAAACAGAGGAAGAGACCTACAAGTACCTGGAGATGATTCAAGCTGAACATCAAGAACATAAAGAGATTAAGGTCGACCTGACAGAGAAATACCGTCAGAGATTCAAAAGCTAAACGGGAAAAAGTAAAATTCATAAGCACCTACACACTTATCTACGTGATCCCGAAGGAGTAATAAGTACTAACATACTCCTTCAGGACCATAGAGTTGATTAAAACCTAGTTTAGAATCATGGGAAAGCCAAGACAATGACGATGAAGAGCCATGAACGCCATCCAAAGGCGGTTTTTTGATTTGATTATGATTTTATTGGCGCATTAGCATCTTAGACTATTATGCTCCAGGAAATAATTATACCAGTTTGTAAATAAATTCTGATAACCTTTGAAAAAAGGTTACCTCGTCACAAATGATTTAATGGTAAATTCAGAACTTTATATACATATACATTTATATAATTTAATACGGTGTAAAAATTTAAAAACAGCAGTCACATTGTCATTGTCTGATAAAATCTGACTGAGTGTATAAGGTTTAGTGAGATGGATTCCGAAGGCGGCCGTCGAGAGGCTGACCATAGCCCGGAAAGAAGGAGGAAGGAGTTCGATAGACTTCCTCGAACAACAGAATAAAGCTGATTTAGTTCCAGAAAACCACAGTCCCAATTTACAAGGCCATAAGGAAGACAGACAAACGGCACAATCTCAACGACGAGGTCACACCCAACCAGACGGAAGGAACAACAAAGATAGAAAATGTGCAAGGAATGTACAAGAATGACCTTTATCAACACTACATAAACCTCTCTTAAATGAGTTCTGAAAAATCGTGTTTCGATTCTCCAACTGTTTGAGGAATCCAGTCGGAAGTGTGCGAAATTATGCTGGTATGAAGATGTAGATGAAGACGTTTTTAAGTGGGTGGAGTTGATTCGAGACATGCCAATATCAGTTCCATTAATAAAAGAAAAGGCTATGGAGTACGCATCTCTTCTGGGGCATAAAACATATTCCAAGCCAGTTCCGGTTGGTTGGACAAATTTAAAAAGCCATATCTTACTCTTTCGTAAGAGACAAAACTAAACAACACCGATGTTTTAAAGGAGTAAAGCCATTAAAGTTGGACTACACAACTACAACAAAAATGCCTGGATGACAGCGACATTTTCGAACAGTGGATGTTAAATTTCGGTAGGAAGATGACGAAAGAATACAGAAAAATCAAGTTGATTCTCGAAAACTGCCCGGCCCATCTTCACTCGGTAATTTCAAAACTTGCAAATGTGAAGCTTGTTTTCTTCCCTCCGAATACCTCGTCTAAACTGCAGCCAATGGACCAAGGCATTATCAAGAATTTGAAAATGCACTACTGAAGGCGCATACTGAAAAAATTATACTGAGAACAAAAACGAACCAACCTCTAGATTCTGTTTATATTTGCGGATGTGCATAACAGAGTTGGTGAAAGTGTGGAGTCAAGATGTGACGGAAACAAGGATTAAAAATTGTTGCGTTAAAGCAGATTTTGCTGAAATACCAATTGGCAGCGATGAGAGGGTTGAACTACTACAAGATATTGAGCAGTCTTGGGAAGAACTTGAAGCAAGAGTTTTGGTCAGTGGAGAAGTTGTTCTTGACGAATTTTTAGTTGATAATGATGTCATAGTAGCTGAATATCACAGTGGCACCGACGTCTTGAAAAGTATTCAAAGAACTAGTGACAATATTTTCTATAAGTTCGATGAAAATGAGGACAATATTAAACCTTAAACCTTCCAAACATGAAAGGTCGGCAACATTTGAAACTTTGCGTCGAGGTCTTCAGTGTGAAGAAAATGTGCCCTTACAAACAAGCTGGATTCTGAAAACCTGTGGTATAAAGGACTAACACAGAAAAATAAATAATAAAAATAAAATTAAAACACTTGATACGGTAGCAGAAGAAAGAAAATGGAAGAAGCGTGAAGCGCTGAGAACCAGCTCAAAGCCAGCATAACGCAAAAGACCCACTCGATATGAATCCCAGTGCCTGAAAAAAACAAACAAGCTTGTTGCTAACTAAAAACTTAAATTCTGACTGGCATATTTTTTTTCTGGAAAGCTTCGAATTCAGTTGATTCAACTAAATTTGGGATTAACTGCCCGTATTATCACTTACATTCCGCTTAGTGTGTGTAACGAAGAAAAAGGACTAATCGATAAACTTTTTACATGGCAGGATAAATGAACTTTGGTATTTCTGTAGAAAACTGGGGAAATTCTTTCATCTACTACTGTTTCATCATATTAATATTTCATGTGGAAGGATCTGAGCTAGAATTAAATGAAGCGAAGATGTTCGCTTCATTAAATCAATTCCAATCTCAATTTCCTTGACTGGATTTCAGATTTCGGCATAAATGGATCTCTTGAAACAACTAAGTGAACACTGCACTGATTTCCATCCACAATAATTAAAATAACATGAATAAAATATTCACAGAAAGGAAACTCAGTTAAATGTTTAAATGATTAGACATTTGGTGTTTCTATGAAACAATCCAACCTTAGAAATTAATGCTGAATCCCAGAAATAAAATCAAAAGATAAATTTTATTAATTGAGATTGTTACTTATTTTGGTACGCAAATAACAGCTTTTTCGTGCCAAGTAGAATATGGAAAAGAAAGCCTCGCGCTTATGTTACTGATCATTCAAATTGCGACACAATCACCACGAGTCTAATTTTGTGCGTTGTGAATGAATTTTTCTTTTGAATCTTTTTACCAGTGAATCTGATATACTTTTGTTACAGTCTTTCCTCCCGGTAGGTCTGGTACGAGATGCTATTCTTTCTGTTACTGTTTCGCTTGACAGGGTATCAGAAGGATCTTGGATGGTGCCTGCAATAAATCCTATCATATTCAGGTTAGCATGGTCCTGTCTGTGTTGTTCTGGGGGAATGGAGAGTTATCCCACGCCTGGATAACTCTACATCCACTTCACCAAGGAGAACGGTGCTCCTTGGAACACTGTTCTCAAAGGAGCAGAAGAAAATGCCCAAACTAGAGCTGTTGTTTGACACGCAGGACCGGTAATTCGTGGTGGCTTTCTTCGCAATACCAAAATTATGCCAAGTGCGTTAAATACATAGCCTGTTTATCGTCCTTAATCACCCTTCTTAGGTATAACAAGTGTCCGAACGGTGAACCGGAAAATCGGTTAAACAGAACTGTGTCTGCGTCACCTAATGAAGAGGAAGCAAATGACTTATTGGACTGCGTAATTGCTGTGGATGATGCATGGTGCCGGAATTAAAAAAAAAAAAAAAACAGCCATCATCATCACCAGGACTGAAGAAAGTCAAGGCTATTGAAAGCACGAGGAAGACTACGCTCATGTTGTTATTTGACTCGCAGGGTTGCTGCCATTTGATATGTAGATGTGAAGCAGTAAACTTACAATATTACTCACGAATCCTCAAACTTGATCTGCGACGTATCATCAAAAAGAAGTAACCCAGCAGTTTTCCTGATGGCCTTAAATTGTCCCCAACAATTCTCAATCAAAAATTGCTAAATACACTACGGTAACCATTGAGAACTGCGCTGAAGAGGGATTATGTGCATTTTACCATCCAGATTATAAAGAGACTGCACTGGGGTTTTCATGTTTTTGGATTGTTGAAAGAATGATCTGATCGGACATTGTTTCCATATAGAAGATGAAGAAAAGGAAAGCCTTCGATAAAATACCAATTTTTTTTATATTATATTAAAAAAATAAAATAATAATCTACTTTGTTTTAAAATATAATTCTCATTTACATCTCTTACCCTCATAGATACTTCTTGATCCAGTGATTTCATCCTCTGTTCCTCGGAATTCTAGGTTATTATTTATTTTTTATTCAAATTAATTCTGGTGTATAAAATACGCATACCTTTAGGGCTATATAGTCCTACGAGAATCTAACATACGTGGGAGGATAAGCTTCTTTCAAATTAGTTAAGGAACCTAAAAAATGCTGAATTCCTTTAACAGTCCTTATAGATACCGATTGAAAACTGCTATTAATCCCAGGTTAATCATTTATGACATCGTCCTAACCTCTGAGACGACTCAATACAGATATGGAGGGATTTGTACCACTCAGAAATACGATATTGCTGGATGAATTACTGAATTTGCCTTGCAGTTAAGTTGTATTCTGAAGCACTCTCAGTTGCTACGAGAGCTTTGAACCTAAAAGCTGTTATCATGTTACCAGCTAGTTGAGCATGCTTTGATCATTTGAAGAGACGTTTCTGCTAGTCTGCTCAGAGTGGCGTTTTCCTCCCCTTGGTAACATTTAATGGTAGACCGGACAGCAAACTATCTAGAAGTTAGAAGATACCTCGTAGAAAGCTCCTACGTGCTTTGTATTTTCTCAGTTCCCTAGAGCCCTGTGAAGCACTAGCGAAATGCTTCTAGGGAGGCAAAATCCTTATCTCCTTGTGATAAGATCTTAGTATTGATGATAGTGGACGCTAAACAAGAAAATTAATCATTTGGGATCATGATAATGGCCAAGAGTTTGTTGTTTCGCCTAAATTTCGAATTTTTGGATATTTTCTTATATTTTATCATTTTCTCCATAACAAGTTTAGTAATTTCTGAAGATGTTTTCAAACGCAGGTTCGTTTATTTATTTATTCAGAGTTCGTTGATAAGAAGGGAGAAAAGCATCTCATTAATATTTCAATAAGGAGATGAAATATCTTGCGTTTATTTACTTTTTTCTTGAAAACAACAGAAAAATTCCTTTTGTCTATTTTCTATCCTACGATTTCCTCCCCTCCTCCCCTTGGGTAGTTTATCATCTATACCACCAGGGGTATTTCTATTTACGAGTAGAAAATGGCAGATATGTTGAAGCTGCGATCAGCACCATTCTTTTCCTCTGACTCTTATGTCCTAATATTTTCTGCTCGTGGCCTTTTTGTCAGTGTTCCAGATTCCACCATAATCTTAGTTGTTTTCACAATAAAAACGCGCACACACACACGCTTTTTATGGTTGGGGAGCCCTTTTAAAAATATATAATTTTTCCGGGGAATGGCAGTATGCATTTTTTTTATTGGCTATGATTTTTATTTGATAAAGAGTGATCATTTTCGAGAAATATGACTATTATTTCCTTCAAAAATATATAAACTGCTGTACATTTACTTAATACATTATTTAGTCACATTTAAAACTACTTTTCATCGATTGTTTGCATTTATAATCAAAGTACGTAAGCTTATAAGCAAATTACGTTTTTTTTCTCAAAAAAAAACACACTCGATAAATAGTGTTTTATCTGCTGAGTCCCTTCGGATTTCTGAAATCAATGTTGAAACTCTAAGAATCACCAGGGTTTACTGAAGAAACGAAAACCTTGTTTACTCGTGTAATTAGAGTGAGTGAATGGACGTGTCAAAAATTGGAGATTAAGAGCAGTTTCAGTTTGCGAAGAGTCATCAGATTCCCATCTAATTGAACTAATGAAACGAAGTTAGTTGAGAAAATTAAGGCAATGGTATCCAAGCAACTCCACCGTTCCATCGCGAAATCCTTTGATGGGGATTCTGGATGTCACGAACAATTTCTACGAAAACTAATGCTTCAGTGGATGACTGAAAAATTATTTCTTGAAGCGAAGTGTCTTACTTAAAGAGTGTTAAAAATTAGCGATCAACGAAGTCTAATTAGTGATTTGAGAACCGACCAAGACTTCTTTAATATGCGTGCGGATTTACAATTACTGTAGCTAAAATACACGTAGCTAACCCTCTATTAGATATTTCCAAATTAGCACTATTCCACTTCAGGAAGAGTAATTAGTATTGGGAATAATTCAAAGCCTTATTAACATTATTCAGTATTTTCTGCATTATTTTCTTTATAATCAGATTGGTAACGCATGCGCGTGTTCTATACTGTCTGGCTAATTATATTAGTGGGAGATGAAGAAAGGAAAATATATACACGAAAAGAATAAAGCAGAATCAGAACTCTTAATGTTATATACATACTGGAAGAACATTAAAACTTTCAGATACACTTTAAACAGTATGAATCAAAGTCAGGACAAATAAACTAATATTCGTCATGATTATACAGGAAAGAGTCAGCGGAAGCGAAAATCCCAACCAGCTACAGCGAGAAATAACCCACTAGTGCCGTCGAAGCAGCCATGAAGAGGACATACGGGGACCCTGGTGGACTCCAGAGATTCAGGAGACAGGTGCAAAACAAACGAAAATAGCATCAGAGGGCCCGAGCGACATCGCCCCCAGACTGAGTAGAGGGAATTACGACAAAAATATAGGCAAATCAAGAACCTATATACAGAGACAGTTAAAAAGAATAAGAGGGCATCCTGGGAAAAGCCTCGTCCAAAGAAGGTAGAAGTAATAACTGCAACAAAAACGCCGCAAGGAGATCTAACCAGAACGTGGGAGGAATCACTTACAAACATAATAAATGCCATAATACAAGATCTGTCTGAATTATTAACGGAGGACCAGCATGCAATTTTCCAGGCAAACGAGGATTATACGAAACACCAAATAGAGTCCCCTTTCATAATAGATGAACTGCACGAATCTACGGCAAGAACAAGGAACAAAAAATGTCCCAACCCGGATCTAATAGAACCAGAGATGATTAGAAAAGTCACTGAAACCATTTCGGAACTTCGACTATTCAACTGCTGTCTAAGGACAGGCCAGTTCCCATCTATATGGAGAACAGCCAATCTAAAACTGATACCCAAGAACCCAACCAAACCCCAGGAATTACCGAATTCTTATCGGCCAATAGCTCTGCTCTCAACGCTAAGCAAACTACATGACAGACTACTGCACAAGAGATTACAACAGCATTACCACAAAGAAAATTTAAGCACATCCAAGCAGTACGGATTCACGCTAGGATCATCGACAATTGAAGCCATCCACGGCCTAGTCACAAAAGCAGCTCAATGCACTAAGAAGTACATCCTCGTTATAGCGGTGGACTTTGCTGGGGCGTTGGACACCCTTTGGTGGCCAGGTTCAGGGCAGCGAAAGTACCAATGTATTTATACAACAGCATCAAAGCTTACCTCACAGACAGACGGGTACAGGTAGTGATACCCTTCCGAAGCTTAAAAAGGCCAGTCCGCAGGGGCTGCCCTCAGGGATCCGTCCTGGAGTCGCTCTTGTGGAATATTGTATTCGATGAACTACTCACCTGGGCGAAGTCGAGGCCCAAGCCTTCGCGGACTACTTGATGCTGATGATTGCGGCGGACTCGAATTTCTGTTAGTCTGAATTGGTCACCTTCAGATCTCAACAAACGAGACGCGATTTTGTTGTTATTGGGTTTTTAGGAGCATTAGCGACTAAGACCATATTGCTCTGTATATATTATGTCTGTAAATAGAGTGTTCTGTGGTCTATTTTCTGTTTATTGGACATGGGTTTCCGGGAGAAAAAGCCAGAGACCGACTAAATCAGCTACGCTTAAGAAAAAGCCCATCTAAATTCCTCGCTTCATCAATGGAACTCGAACTCGGATCTTTTCCACTCAGTGTGGGGAGGACAGTGATTTTACCAACAGTGCTACCCACGAGAGAACCCGACCTGATTTTAAATTTATCCGACTGGATTATTCGTAATCTTCCGCTCATAATTGTAATTAAAATCAGCATATGATCTGTTAATCAAAGGTAAAATATGTTTTATATTATCGACTCCAAACTTATAAAGGAAATCATTATAGTGGTTGTTTCCTCTGTTTTACAATTTGTATTATTTCAATTTATTAATAACACTACTATTAACAGTCTAAGGTCTGGACACTATTTAAATTATTCTTTTTTTGTACTCCTTATAAGACATCTTTGCATATCCACATATTCATGCAAATACAGCAATTTCAGCATTATTAAGTATCACTTCTGGCAAGTGTCCTAAAATAAAACAGTTACTTATACAACAAAATTAATTCGCGCATTGAGGAGTCTTTATAAAAAAGTTGGAATGAAAACCTTTGAGTTCCTGTATGAATGATCAAATTCCACCCTTCACTTGCAGCAGAACTATCATCTTTCATAGGTTTTGAAAAGCGGGTATCCAAAGACAGACTTTTAACACTGTCTTGGGAATTCCAGTGAGTTTAGCTTTGACTTGTGGAAGCTTCAGGTGGCTGACGTGCATAATAATGAAGCTCAAATCACTGCAGAGCACAAGACAAATTCTCAGACTGATTTATATGCGCATCTTCATTTAGCTGATCTGCATCGATGAACTGCAGTAGTTTTGTTCGATGTATTTACCCAGATAACGTCCGAATTTCATAGCTAATTGCTAAAAGGATAAATGATATCACGGGGCTTACTGAGCGGTATAATTTACCAACTTGCAGGATGTCCATTCAACTTAGCAACATTATCGTATATCTTACAATGTAAGTATTTAAGCTTATTATTATACTTGAGCGTCCCGCTGTGAGCAAATCTACATGTTTGTGGTTGTTGGATCAACAAAAGTTTTGCCTTTCTTTTTCAACGCAATAAAACATCAAATTATGCTTTGAATATGCAAATAAAACTAGCCCTATAGGGTTACTGCGACACTTTTATTGCTTTAGTACCAGGAGTTTGGCTATTAACCTTCTCAAAATGGAATGCCTCATATCTCTGGAGAGAGAGAATGAGTCTAATAAATTTAAGTAATGGTCGTCAAACATTAATCTGAAACTTAAGAAACATCGATAATGCAAGGCAATGTTTGGAACCCCTTTAGTTCCTTTTTTTGTTTCCTATTCCAATAAGGATTCTGCTAATTTAAAACATATTTTCTAGTTGGATATAATATTTCTGATGTGGTTAAAAATATACTGCAAGCAAAGAATCATTTTTACATGTGAAATATTTGCTATGATCGTTTTGATTCGTGCCAATTATGGTGAATATTAGTTCACTGGACTTATGATTAGTTTTCCTCAAAAGTAATACACCTCACTAATCATTCCGGAGTATCTACATTGCCTGGATATTCTAAACAACAAATAAAATACACTGCTCGACAAAATTAACAGAACAAAATGATTTTCACAAATATTTAATTGTGAATAGTGTCGCAGAAGGCGAATATTTGATATAATAGGCATCCTGGCATGCAAATTCTGATCATCCAATATAAATCGATCTGCCACCTTACAGAGCTACACATTATGTAAATTATTCATACACATAAAACATGGATTGAGACCACATCACTAGATTCCATTTTTTTGGTATTCTTAGTAGGATAGCCACATCTACAGGAATCAAGATGGCAAGCTATCATCGTTTAGATAATTCTTTGAGCGCGCCATTGGGCTACTTGAAGCAGGGAACTCGCAGGCGGAGGTGGCACATTGGCTTAAATGTGTCACACATACTAGTTTTGGCACTATGGAAACAGTTTCAAGAGACACGAACCATTACAAGAAGAGCTGGTCAAAGTCGTCCGAGAGTTATGTCAACCAGAACAGGCCGTTATTTCGTTGTAACCGCAAGATGGAGTTCTACGATGTCCTGTCATCAACTGTCTCTTCAGGTTGCTGTAGCCACAGATGAAAACATTTCCAATCGGCTGGACTATGTTCAGAAGGCTCAATTCAAGTGGGCGCTACGCAAGAAAACCCAGTTGTTTGTGTCCCATTACACTCAAATCATCGCATAGCTCGTAGAAACTGATGCTATGAACATGCGACTTGGAGCTCTGACAAATGGGGTACAGTTTTGCTCCCTGGTGAGTCCCCTTTTAGCCTGCAAACTGACTGTGGAGTCTAGGCGATATTTCATCTGGAGTCAAGGACGAATGCTGTGCCATCCCTCCAAAATCAGAGAAAGGGACTCGTATGATGGAGCCGGTGTTCTCGTGTTGGGCGAGTTAATGATCAACGGCCGCGACTTTCTTCCTAATTTTAATAGAGGTACCGAAAACAGATCCTCTAATCCTATATGCAAAATTTTAGGAGCGCGGTTGACCCAGATTTTCTTTTCATGCATGATAATCCACTGCACATACAGCTCAAGTGGGGCAGGAAGACTTTGAAGCTGAGGATAGCCAACGACTGCCATGGCTAGCACGATTACCAGACTTAAATCCGATCGAATATGTTGTTGTTATTGGATTTTTAGGATCATCGGCAACTAAGGCCATGTTGCTCCGCGTATATTGTCTTAAGTTGTGTGTGTTTTAGGTGGATTTTGTGTTTTGCTGGACGAAAAATCCGATTTCCGGGAGAAAAAACCATGCTACTCTCGCCTGAGACCGACTAACTCAGCCATGTTGTGAAAAAGGCCCATAAAAATTCCTCCCGTCATCGATGGGATTCGAACTCAGGTCTTTTCCATCCGGTGTGGGGAGGACGGCGGTCGAACATGCGTGAGACGCCCTAGAGCCTCGCATTGCACACCGACAGCCAATTCCTCGGTTACTTGTTGAGCTAAGAGCCGCGCTGATGAAAGAATGGGATTTGTTGCCACAAATCTTATAAACGCCCTTACATCAAGCATGGTTGATGTTAGCCATGTTTATCCGTTGGAGGGGATTATACGCCGTACTGATGTCATGTGACCATATTTTTTAGCATCTTCTATCACTGTAATGTGATATTTTGGTAATTCTTATTAAATTTCTATAAATATCCTTTATACCTGTCCGAAGTTTCTCGCTTTCTCCTCATTTCATCGTTATTCCATGGTACACCACCGTACCAAATTTTGTCCCGCTTCATCGCAAGCTACACGAGTTATACTACGTTTTTTACGTGTTCTGTTAATTTTTTCAAGCAGTGATGTTCTTATTTCTTCCCAATTATTTTAGCTATTATTTATTTACAGTGATCAATCCTTCCAGCTTTTAAAACAGGAGGGTTGAGAAAATCGATCGTAGAAATGGGTAGGCAGACTCTCCGCAAGTTACTAATGGAAATCGCTCGTACAAAAAACAAATATATTCATAACTTTCGTCTGACTTACGATAATCCTTTCTTCCAAGTGCATCGTAGTGCGGTTGTAAACAACGCAGACAACACACATTTTATAGTATAAGAATGTTATTTGTAGAGAAAACCTTCGTGCAAATTTTGTACTAAATCAATGAAGTTAGAGAAAAGATGTCAGTAATAATCCGATCAGCAAATCTGACTGAATTATTTACTCGTATATTCAAATATTACTTTGCGACGTTGGCAAAGTGTAAGTGACATGTACAGGGCATCCAATCGAGGCTCATTATAAATAAATTCTTACTGATTTTGTTAGTACTACTACAGAAATATATCAAGTGACACTGGGGATGCAAAAAATCTACATATTTTTGTGTTTCTGCTTACAATTGCATGTTGATTCATTATGTCTAGTAATTCTTCAGTTTGCTCTTTCCAAGGGTGTTGTTTTCATGTATACATTCGAAAATATGACGTTGAAATTTGCGTAACATCCAGCAGTACTGTTAATTCTCTTTCGGGTGAAGTATGGGAAGAGAAGCCCCATTTTAGCTCCCCTGAGAAGTTGTTTGTTTCACTGACGCAAAGTAAATTTAAGCACAAAGACGGATGCCATGTTTCAGCATGCGATGATGTTGGCCGTTTCTCACTGCAAGACAAAAGCGTCGATGTGGATATTGAGGGCATTTCTACATTAATTTCCCGAACGAATATGAATGTTTTCTGAGTAAGGAGTGACGTCATCTTTGAAGCCCGTTTCTATTAAAACGGGGTACGACAGTTGTACTTTAACAGTGGATGATCATCTTTTTGTTGTTAGCGATTTTATGAATAAGTGCAGTCCTTCCTTTTGATAAGAGTATTGCACAATTTATTCTGTTCTCGCTGTTGTGCAATTTGTTGTCGCAAATGAAATATTTTTAAATTAAAAAAAATGTATATATACTATGTATCTGCGTTTTATTAATATCAATTATTCATTATCTGAACGTATTTAAAGATTGAATATTTCTGTAGGGATTAAGTCAGCTCTTGAAAAGTGAATATTACACCTCTGTAAGAGCTATACGCTATGCAGGGAAAACACTTTTACAGGATGAAACAAAGATTAAACTGATAATACAAAATCATAAAGTCCTAAAGAATTTAAAAATTTCAAGAATCTTAAAATCCCATAACTTTTGGTCTAATGTGTTTTTTTTTTCATATACTTGCTGGAATGTTAAATCCCGATACAGGGTATGCTATAAATACTCGGATGGGTATGAAAAGGACAAGCATATACCTCTATCTGATATTTTTGTTCATGCTGCACTGCATCGATTTAAAAATCGCCAACTACGAATTCTCCCTCAGGGCTGTCGCCTGTTTGCAAAACAGCATTATATTTCTTTTCATAGCCCTTGAAAAAAATTCCATTGGTAACGGCTTCTCTCTTAACCTATACCTACCTGCGGGCACAACAGCCAAACATCTATTTTTTTTTTTTTGTCAAATATATTAAAATTTTTAATATAAATACGTCTAAAGAGAAACTAGGCAAAGTTATCTCGTAATGGTTATCTCAAGAAAAATATTTGAATAGTTTCGCAGCTTTTCCAAAGAATCGTAACATCACATCAACAGTATTCAGTAAATTCTAGAATTAAAGAATGTACCACTTTACCAAAGAGGCGTGAAAAGAGAGAAATATGTGAATCTTCTCTTAATACTGAGGTCCTTTAAATATCATTCCAAAATGACTTTCCCCAGAATATAAAATAATGTGATATTTGCCCTCTTACAATCTTTGGAAATACCTGACTGCCTACAAAAACCCATCCCTGTCCTGGACCTGTGCAGACATGCATAATTTTTAGCAGCATTTATTTGTGCAGATTATATTTGACACTTTTAAGTGTTTTTCTCCATCAAAATCGATGCGAACTCTTTCGATCTGCAATAGCTTTTGTAATTCTCCCACTACAGAATGGACACAATGTTTCTTTTTCGAGTACAGATGTATACACAATTTTGTCCTACCCCTGGGGCCCGGCATCCACATAGGACCCAGGAGAAAGGACGCAGCCTTATGGGAGCTGCAACGTAATAATTTCCACACGGAAGAAATTAAATAATTCTCTTTTTGACTGAAAAACGCGCCCTGTTTTATTCAGTATTTGAAAGACAAATATATTTTCATCATTAATTAAAGGAAAGTTAATTGCATGATTACATAGAGGACTAATTACTGCAACCTAATTCTATTAAACGGTTTAAGCGTCCGCCTTACTTTTTTTAAAAATTAAATGTACAAGTAATGGTTTCAACTGTGCAATAGCGTTTAATAGATTACTGGTTTCTTAATTCTCAATTTTTACATCATAGCTTGAAAAATTTAGTTTATTTTTTGAAAGATTTCTGTTATCGAGACAAAGAGTAAGCAGGAGCCATTCTCAATCCACTGCAGGATGGAAGCTTCTCAACAATTCATGTTGAAGAAAATGGACCATAATCTACCACGCTGGTCGAGTGCGGGTTGGCAGAGAGACCGTATTTAGCAGTCAGGGGCTTGAACAACCCCAGGTCTACTCAAAGAGTGTGCTACTGCACTCGCGCGCCTGACCATACGGCTACGGAAGCCTTATCGAGACTAATGGTGCATAATTCCGAAAAAATGAGAATTTCTGCTTGGTTCCTATATTTTTAACTGTATGTATGGACTCCCTGTGTGTCTGAAGGTTTGACTGCATCATGAATTAGGTGGTGTCAGATATTCATTGACCGAATATTACCTATTGGGTAAGAGAAGAGGAGAGTAGGATTACTAAGTATACTTGAATTTTCTGATAAATTGTACTAAATTGGAAATAAGCGACTGTCTTTTTCCTCATCGAAGAAACTCCTTTCTGCATAATATGGAAATGCAAAAGAGGAGTTTGACCATCTTTCAATAAAAAAATGGTGGCTGATGATGCTGTTGATGCTATCAATAAAAAAGCATACTTCTTTCAGACTATTTAATATAATTAACCTCTATCCAAATTCTTCTCTGCCATAACTTTCTATTTAAAAAGAATAATGAAAAAGACAATGGTATACAAAATCACTTAAGGAATATCACTTGATAAAAAAGTCATCTCACTCTGCTACATAAATTAGTCGGTTACTGCTTTACAGAACCATCGGACAAACTGGATACTCTACATGCAACTGCATCTGCGTCTGGTGTATTCGTGTATGCACTGCACATCTGGGAGCAATAGATTGGCACTTTTCACGCTGCTAATGTATTCTAAGTTTGGTACTGGAAGTTTTATTAATTCACTAAGATGCTTACACTTTTGTTTCCCCTTGCTAAATATGGTCTGCGTACGGCCTATACACTCCTGCAAGTAACTATCAATGTCCGAGTACAGCCCCGTGCCACTCTTGTACAATAGGCCATTAATTGACGTTTCTAAGAAAATGTTTTACTTCTGATCCTTGGAGAAATTCTCTCCTCCGTATAAAGTATTATGAAGAGGGCGTGGTGGATCTTGGGTCTTCATTCTACCGAACGCAAAGCCATCTCCTTTACCAGAAGCTCCCATCTTTTCCGAAAAGTCTCTGAATATTAATGACAACTGCAGGACACTTGTTTAAAAATTAGGGCGCCCCCACATAAATATCACTTCAAAAATTCAGCTCTTCATATGTAGCCAAGGGACCTTTTTTACAAAACTGGTCGTATCAGAAATAATGCTTCTTCTCTTCAGGTTAAAATGGCAGACCCTTCTTCTCCTACCCGGCAGATATTCCAGAAGAATCTGAATATATTTGATACATTTAATAGTGCAATATTCAGACATCTTCACCGACGTTGTCTGTGCTGTATCCCGATGGCAGAGCAGTCTTCAAAATAACAACAGGTACTTGAAAAAAAATCTTAATATTAAAGCATTGAACCACCCCAATTCTCGGGCTTTGGCTACAGAGGTTCGATCGAAATTCCCATGGTCCGACCACTGTCTGTGCTCTATTCAGATGATAGACACACGTTTCTTCCGTTAGACAGATGCTCCAGAAAAATATTAAAGAACAATTGATACAACACATCAACACTGACAGTGCTAGCAGAATTCCTGCAGAGAGGGCTCTGTCTGTGCTCTGTCCAGATGGTTCACAGACTTCTCTTGAAAGGAAAATACAAATAAACTATTGAAAATAAAAACAAACAAGCAAACCTTCGACCGAGATCCCAGAGACGTGGCGGTGTCTGTACTCTATCCAGATGGCAGAGTATTTTTCAAAATAACAACAAAAAAAAAAGAACTGTCATATTAGGGTCGTCCGTGTACATTATGTCCATAAACTGTATGTGTTCTGTGTGTGTTCTCTGGTCGAATTTGCTTGTTTTGCTGGACGAAAAACTCAAGTAGCTGTTGAAAAATTTCCTGAGACCGACTAACTCAGCGACGTAGTGAAAAAATGCCTCGCGATCTTAATAGGATTAGAATCCAAACCTTTTCAACCTGAGAAGATGGTGATTATAACTACTGTACTACCAGCGTGGAATCAAAATAACAACAGATACATCAGGAGGTGTTAACAACCAACCGTCCACTCTCTGTTGAAGTAGCTGCGCTGTACTACAATGTGAGCGGAGTGCCTCCAACGGGGGGGGGGACACAACTTGTCACTACGAACACCCACATTGTACTGGAGTGCTTGCGTTATGTAGATGCAGTATTATCAACTTGGCACACAGAACAACTACGCTGCGGCCGACAGTATAGCCTCCTTACACCTTGTGTAGTCGCTCATGAATTCCACCTATGCAGAATATCACATACACGGCACAAGATTCTCAATTTCAGAACTCCTTGCTACCATACACGAGAAGAGATTCTTTTTTTCTGATAAAATTATGGCATAGATCATTTCAGATCCCGATTCCTGGGCACTGAACTCTTTTAAAATCTCTGTTCTTTAGTTTACATCCCATATAGCCAAAAAAAGAAAGAGAATCCAAATAGACGAAGCAGTTGGATTCGTTCCCACGTTCAATAGGGTTAAGGTAAAAAACCTGGACAGGTATCCAGATCCTCAAACCAAGGACGCGTAGTATGTCATAGTGCATAGTTATTCTGAAAAAGAAATGGAACTTCCCATACTGAAGGCACAGAGGTGCGCCAATTCCAGAATGTCGCATCGCATTCATTGTTACAGAATCGACGACAACCAATGGTCCAAATCGAAACTATGAAAAACAACCCCAGAAGCCGAGAGCATCTCCCTCACAATTTCGATGATACACACTTTGATAAATAGCTTTGACCCTCAACGGCCTCACCCATAGTAGTGTGGTAGGAAAAGCGTGTACCGTGATTCGTCCCTCCATCAAACAGTTTCCCAAATACGATGGGTACTCCGCCGCTGCTGATTTAGAGAGTTGCAATTTTGCTGTCATGGTTCGAACAGGTTGATGGAATCCTATATTGTTTTCCTGTTGGAAATCGCTAAGCTTAATGCCTTCACCCATCTACTATATTTTATCGATCTTCTTAATTCAGAAGTTACTTTGGTACTATTCCTGATTCCTGCATGGCAAGTATTAGTTCATTTTCTCAAATCGTATACTCCATATACTTTAGGAAATATAGTGTATATCTTTAATAATAATCATCAGAAGTTTTTGAATTCTAAATCAGCTTTAAAGCTTCCTTACATGTGTCAGCCCTGGTCGTCTATCAACCGCGAAAGGTATTTGTACACAACTATAATGTAGATCGTATTATGCATGCGATAAAACTCATTTAATTATAACTGATTAAATTGCAACATGTAATTCCACCAAGTGCTCATGTATACGATATTTCTCTTCTCTTTCTTAAATCAGTTTGTGGAAAAAGAGAATTAGAAGCTCCATCTGACATTGTTTTTCAATTTTGCTCTTATGCTTTTTGTTTCCATCTTCGGAAACTGAATAATACGATTAACGTTGACTTTGCTCAGCGGCCAGGAATTAAATTCTCTCTCCACGCACATTTTATAATCCATCTGATAATCTGGTTGTTAGGACATTGAGTGCAATCGCTACAATTACTGATTATGTGATAGGCAACGTGGCATTTACAGCCTGCAATCAAACTTACTTCTAAAAAACAATGCGCTGCAGGTTTCAGATCTCGCTCTTTGATAATAGCCAGTACGAGCTTCTCTTATTCTACACAGTTCATAAACCTGGACAATTGTTTGCGGCTTCAATTAGTGTCGAGTGCGAAATCCTGTATAGAAGGAAACGCTGCATTAAGCCGCCTTTTGTTCTCCTTAAGTAATCCACCTTAGTCGATATCATGGCTCGTGTGATTAAAGCTACTTAAAAGAAACTTTCGGAGGTATTCTTATGGTAGATATCCTTCCGGAACAAGAAACACTAAAATTTTTGCATCGCCAACTGTTTGATGAACTCATCTAAGTAGTTGCAATAAGTCTTAATTTTCTATCACTTTGTGCTTTCAAAAAGAAACATCAAATAATATATCGACGGTCGGAAACCGTTTTATGGTTGAGTGCTACTGGAAAACTTACGCTCGGTGAACCCTGTGGCATGCCATTAGTATATTTCTTTCTTTCCTGATAATTAATATCCTCCATGGCTTTTATTCTCATCAATGATGTACGAATTTGCAACTGCCTTTTCTCACAGCGCAGCGTTAGGAGGTCGCAAGCGGAGAGCAAGGATTCTTTATTATTTTTCTGGAGTTGTATAACCTGCATGATGTCAACTTTCGTATTCGAGGTCACATGATCCGAGACCAATAATATTCTAAAAAGTTGTAATATCAATGAGTTCCTCTTATTAAGAAAGCCAAAAAAAAAAAAAAAGCTAAAAGATAAACTGCAGCCATTATCAATCCAATGCAGGATGGAAGCCTCCTCAACAATTCATGTTGATGGAAATGGACCACAATCTGCCACGCTGGTCCAGTGCAGGTTGATGGAATGACTGTATTTGGCAGACAGGGGCTTGAACCCCGGTCTACTCAAATGAAACCTTAATATTTGTGTCCACTGTCGTAGATGCAAGTTAGATTCACATAAGATAGAATCTAATTAATAGTATCCAATGATTATTACCTACACTATGGCTACCTCATCTGGCATGAGCACATAATAAACACTTGCAAAGTGTATAAAGGCACTTTTATGCAATTATCTTGGGAACAGTAAGAAAATGTTGTTGTTGTTTTTGGGTTTTAGGGTTATTAGGGACAAAGGCGTCTGTAAATTACGTCTGTGGGGAAAATAATTTCAACTGCAGTTGCATAAGAGCGAGCATCGAAGTGCACAAAAAGTTAAGGAAGATACGAACAGCTCACTTCGGAAAAAATTCGGCAAGTTTCCCTTAGTGTTCTAGTGCTCTTAATTAACGAGATTTCATATGAGTGGAGGTAACAAATCTTGGCAGTACTTGCATTTCTGTAGACTATTCTGTGTAAACTAAATTAACAGCACATCGCCAGAAGCAGCGCTGAAAATATCGTCCCTTGACCATCCTTAGATCAGCAGTCAGACCTCCCCTATCCAGGACGAAAGAGAATGGGATTTGGAGTTGCAGATAACGGCGCTTGTAAGGAGCACAGGAGCTTGAGAGCGATCGCGCGAAGGATCACAAAACCCGTTCCTTTCTTTTGAAACCTGAGTGTTTGTGTGACTGCATTTAGTAGCAGGGGCGGACCAAAGAGCTAAACTTTTAAATGAGGTCAAGAAAATGTCCGTTTATTGTGTACACAAAAAAATAACATAAACAGACATTACATGTTGGCTGCAACCTGTTTGAAATAGTCTTCAGTATTTAGTTCTAGGCCCATTGTTGTTTCCAATATGTATTAATGATACTAATGAAGGTATATTAGGCTTTATGTCTAAGTCTGCAGATAATACAAATGGTTACAGGGTGGTTAATAACCGTAATCAGCGTGAGTACCTTGAATTGAAAAATGCAAGGTACTGCATATAGGTAGCAGAAATCCCAGATTAACTTACCAGCTTTGTGGTACTCTACTCAGAGGGCAATGGAAAATGAAAAAGACTCGAGTGTAATTTTGCAGTCAGATACGAAGTTCTCTGAGCAATGCAGACAGGCTGCCAGAACAGCTCATGGGATTTTGTCAATGATATACAGAACCTTTGCTAGTAGGTAAAAGGAGGTGATTATGCCTTTGTACAAAGGCTGGTTGGTTGTTGGGTTTTATTGGCGCATTAGCAACTAAGGCTATAATGCGCCAATCTACAAAGGTCATGATTAGGCAGCTATTGAGTACTGTATGCAGTTCTGGAAGCCTCACTTTAGGATGGGTGTAGATCTGTTGGAACGAGTGCAGAGAAGGGAAATCAGATTGGTGAAGGCAACAAAAGTGTGCTGTTACCTAGAAAGGTTTCAGTTCTGCAAATTGCAGCTGTTGTTGTTGTTGCTATTATTGGGTTTTATGAGCGTCAGCAACTAAAGCCATGTTGCTCCGTGTTTATTGTCTGTAAATTGCGTGTGCACTGTGGTCGATTTTCTGTTTGCTGAATGAAAAACCGAGTCCAGGGAGAGAAAAACCATGATAGCATCGTATGAGTCCACCTAACTTACGTTGTGAAAAAGGGCGATAAAAATTCCTCTGGTCATCGATGGGATTCGAACTCGGGTCTTTTCCACCCGGTGTGGACAGGACGGCGATCCTACTAACTGTGCTACCCACGAGAGCGCAAACTGCAGCGACTGGAGACTAGGCACCTAAGGGAGTGATCTGTTTGAGGTTTTTAAGGCAATGAATGGATTGAGTAAGGCAAACATTGATGGAATTCTCTCTTTCTGAGACTATACACATGAAGGGACACAAATTCAAGTTCAGGAAGGATGATTGCAAGATAGATGTGAGGAAGTTTGCCTTCAGCCAGGCGGTGGTTGATTATTGGAACAAACTTTCATCAGTTCTTGTTGAACTGGATGGTTTGAATAAATTCAAGGAAGAACTATACAATTTGTTTTTTTTTTTTTTTGGGTGATGCTGTATAAGCTTGCTGTCTTGCATTATTCGCCACCAATACCAATACCAAACACATAATTAATTCCCTTCTAATACTAATATTAACACATAATAAACAAACACCGTTGTTCGTAGAATTATATACAACATTTTCATGTTTTGAAGACTTTGTACACAGCATAACCTGTTTTATGTTATTGTCATTATCCTCAGTAATAGTACAAGTTAATTTTTCCCAGATTTTTTCAAGATGGTATGCGCATTCATAACTGTCCCATATGCGAAGAGATGCTTCTTAACTTTCCTGCTTGGATGAAACGTTTCTTCAATCGCTGAAACAAACCACATATCATGGATACGAATCATCATCGGCAAATGGTTCCATTATCTGAGAGCAAAAAAAGACAAAGATTTCTCAGAATATTCCACACTGTGGCTGACAAAACTCTGTTGACAAATAAATTTCTACGGAGTAAGAAGAAAGGAGTTCTGAACATGTTTAATTGTTGCTGTGCGAGCAGTAGACCAATCTGAGTGTTTCCTTTGCATATGCTATCGGTGCCATAAATATTTTCGAGACCCTCCTGGATAGCACAGTTGATAGAATCATCGTCCTCCCTACACCAAGTGAAAAAGACCCGAGTTCGAATCTTGTCGATGACGTGAGGAACGTTTATGGGTTTTTTCACTCTTTGGCTGAGTTATTCTGTCACAGCTGTAGATAGCAAGGTTTTTCCCCGAAACTCGAGGTTTTTTTTCCAGCAAAGCAGAAAAATCGACTAGAGAACCACGCAATTTACAGACACAATACACATGGGTAAATGGAATAACTCTCCGGGTGACCCTAATAAATAGTTTTCTTTTCTTTTAGTTTTTTTTTTTTTATTTCCAACATTAACCGTATAGTTTCATCTTTTGTCCATCATCAATACTAGGAACATAATCCTGCAGATATAACGCTTGATGTTATTGAAAATGACTCGGGCATGTAGAAGAACGTCCACAGCAGCATTACAGGTATTGATTGCAATACCTCTACATGGAGGTCCCCTTGATCTTCATGCGGCCTTCACCGGGCTTTCCCATGCTATCAGAAAGAACAAAGAAGCTGAATTTCTCGAGATAAATACTCTTGTTGACGCAGATCCAAAACAAGAACTCCGGCGTACTTGTCAGAAACTTGTCTCCCTCTGGCAAATTCATTGGGATAATTCCACCAAAGGCAGTACTACCAATCTATTTCTACCTAGTGTCGCCCATTTCAACAAATAACAACTTGACTGGTTCTAATGTACATACTACCTTTCTTCTGACAGGACATTGGTCATTCAAAAAGCGACTTCAGGACTTAGGGCTTATAAATGGTGTCCATTGTGATTGCGGAGAACTGAAGGACTGGCACCATATAATGCACTCGTATAACATCCACATGGACCTCTTCCTGGATCTAAATTTAATCACACTCAGTCCGGAAAGAAAACTGTTAGAATCGAATGAAGCGTTTTTGACTTTTAGCGGGTACGTTTTTGTAGTCTTTCAGAGGTGCTGGTGTCATCTTTCCACGTGTGATCCTAAATATGAGACATTCACACCAGACGTTCTTGATACCACTCCCTCTCCTCACACTTGCTCTTCCCTCACCATCGGCCACAACCAGAACTGAATGAACACACCATTGGACATCCTACTCGTCGGAATGAAGGCACTGATCTGAAAGCACCATCATACTTACTTCTTCCAACTAACCAGCGAATACCCTGATGGGAATTGTAACCCCTTCTGGCGTCTACTCTGCTCTGCTGCACCACCCTGATCATCCCAACAAACAAGTCTCCAGCACCACTGAATCAACTTATTCCATAGTCAAATTCGACCGATACCCCAACTTCCCAGATGACTCCTCGCAGCAGGCAGAACTTCTACTCACGCTATTGCACTTTCCCTTTCCTTCCCCACCCCAAATCCTTATCTACGGACATCCTCATCTTGCAGTAAGCATTTTCCTTTCCTCTGATTTAGCCTTAGGGGTGCCTTCCGCTCTGCTGCCTCCATATTTTCTGTAGAATGCTCCTTTCTGCTGACTCCCTTCACTCTCGCTATTGCAAGAGTGCAGGCAGCCTGAGAGGCGTTTTGCTACTGTCCCTGTTCCGGTTTCCCATGCTGTGGACGGACGCTGAGAGGTCCTTTCCTGGTGAACGTGCCTCCCGGTAACTAAGTGACCAGTCGAACAACACTACTCACATAACCCACACCGATTGGCTTTGCAAAGTTGTGCAGCATCACAGGGCACTTAAAGCGGATTTGTGGGGAACCCCACACACGCACGCACGAGATTAACAAGCATATATTCTCAAATAAACATCAAAAATAAGAAATGGAAATATCTTTATGTACAATGTTTGAATTTTACTTTTACTTTAGTTTGGTTATTACCGACATCTTTCGTTACATTTCATTATTTTATAAAACTTGTTGATAGATAACATTTTCAATGAAGACCTTCTTTGGTGGAGTTCTTTGTCTGGCTTGTGATGATATCTTAAATATGATAACACATTTAGTATACGTCAAAAAGACGTATACAAAGGAGTCTTTTTACTTTACTTGGAGATATAACTGAGTTTAAGATGTTTGTGATCCAAGTGGATCGCGGAATGGAATGCCATACAGGTTGGCTATAAACATCAAAAATAAGATTCCAGTTTGCAGTTCAGTGGTCAGTTTATTTTATCAGTAAATTCCCTTCCCAGTGAATTCAACTGTTATCGTTGTGTTGATAAAATTCTAAATTATAATTTCAATTACTTATTCGCGAAAACTCTCAATAACCTAATTTTGAATTTAAAATTAACTCAATAAATTCTGGTTGGTTGAACTCGATTCCTGGTTGAGAATTTTCGAATAATATATACAATTTAACTTTGTAGACATAAAACTCAAAGCCAAATATCGTGAACTTGGAAAAAAACGCAATATGGCGAGATGCATAATAACTTAGAAAGCAAAGTTAAGCAACCGTTGTCATATAAATAAAAAGATCACCATAAAAGGGAAGGGAAGGAAATGCGAATTACACTTAAGATGATGACTTAGCTACCAGGAAAATTCCTTCGCAAAAGACAGCAAAGAAAAATCAAGGAGAGTGGCAAAACTAGTACAGATTTCTTCTGTTGACGAAACGTATCTCAAAACACGAATGCAGAGAATGAAAATGAATTCCTGCTGCAATATCATCTCGATATCGAAGTCACGCTGGCAGAGAATGCATTTTGTTAACGTTGTTGTAAAAACTCGCTGGTTTACCGCAGTCGCAATCACACATTCGTCATTCATTATGCGTTCTTACGTACTCCTTTGTTTTTCGCTCATTCGTTACTTATTTATTGGTGATTTTATGACAATGGCGAGGATCGAGTAGAGTCCCTCAGTGCTGCCCAACTTCGTTATTGAAGTGGAGTGCGTGATGAAAGGATTTTCGCAACTACTGGCACATTCGGTGAATACCATCAATAGAAGCACTTTTCCCAAACAGACAATATAAAGAGCGTTGCTCGAACTCCGAGATAATCAATAGTAAGGAATCGTCGTGCTTTGCCGGAGATTGGCGCCTCTCTGACCACTGGGTCGCTGCCACTTATATCGATCTTGACCAGCAGCGGGAGAGCTCTTTGTAAACAGCTATTCCCCAACCTGCTGCTTCGCCGGACAGAAAACGGAAAGCAGTAAAAGAAAACCAAATAAAAAGATGGTGATATATTTATAAACCATACAGATCAAGGCGTTTCCAACGATAACTCTGTAAAGTTAACGTTTCCCCAAATATTAACTATGTACTTAGGGAATTTTTATATAAACCTCACAGTGTGGTTCTTTATTTTGGTAATCGTTGGTATTTATACTTTATAAATGTTTATTTTATTTTAAATTAACTTTTTTTCCATATCAGACGTACATGAACACCTAATTAACAGTGCGAAAGGACATTGGTCATTCAAAATGCGACTTCAGGACTCATAAATGGTGCCCATTGAATGCGGAGAACTCAGGCCAATTGAGGTGAAGTTTTAATATATGAGGCAATAGGATTTTTTCTGTATCCATCATACGATTTCTCATACTTAAAACTACTTTTTAATTAAATCAATGTATTTTCTTCTGGTGCAGAAATTTCAAATTCTGATAACTTTAATTCACCAATTCAATCTCAGTATCTTTCAAAGTTTAGGAAATTTCTCTAGCCCAGATATTTTATAATCACAAAGCGAACTGAAGAAGAATTTGATTCATCTGAGAATTTCCAAGCAAAAATAGTCTTCAATGCCATTTTGGGTTTCATTTTACTCTTATGACCGAAGACATTCTTGAAATGATATGTGGGTAGTAACAATAAACATCTGCAACCTCTCAGCAAGGTAATTACATTGCTGCCACTTGCTGGTCATGGGCTATTACACTTTTGTTATTCTTAGGCGATTCTTAATGCACTACTGCGTTCGGTATTGGACTAAAGAGGTCAGTAGAACATTGTTTTTCACCTAAATAGCTGATTGCCTCTGCTCAGACAATTGTGATTGACCGTGGATCGAAAGAAGCTCCTAACGAGCTCCTCTGGATCATTTTGCGAATAAATCTCGACTTTTTTTTATCATGGAAGATGTTCTTGAAATGCTATCTGGAGAGTAAAAATAAATATTTGAATGATAAAAATTAATAATTTTGAATAACTTTAATCCACTAGATGAAATAAATGCAGGACACTAAAGTTAAGAAAAAAAACCCCGATGAAGTCGTTGTGCTTAGAAAGTCACTGGAATATTTGTATAAGTATTATATAAATCTCAACATATATATATTCTCTATATGGAGGAGCGCAGAAGATTTTACTGGATGAAAAACTCGTGTTTCTGGAAGAAAAATCATGCAACCGTCGCTTGAAACCAGCTTCCACATTGCAAAAAAGCTCAAATTTTAATCGAATTATTGACGGGATTCGAATTCAGGCATTGCATTTTCCATCCCATGTGGGGGGGGGAGATAATATTCAGTGTACTCCGTGCGAGGGCTTGCGAGTTAGGAATTAAAACTGGTGCAAGAAGCAGCGAAACTACCATGCCACGTTCCCCACCATATGGAGGCCCCGAACAATAAGGGGGCAGGACGGCTGGTTTGGTCTAGTCATTTAAGATCATGTGTGGCCGTTCGGAACCTTGGCGGTGGGAGGAACACGCAATTTATAGTTCAACCTCTGCGTGCACGCCACCCATGAAACAGAATAAGTCGGTCACGGATTGCAAGAACCCCATAAAAATTCTTCTCATCTTTGACTGGGAAATCGAGAGTACGTTGACAACATTAATTTTAACCAGAAAAATAAATGCCCAATTAGTCCACAATCTGTAATTAACTTTTTCACTTAAAATAGCATGAATTCAGGATTTTCCAGAGAGACTTCATCTATCCCTATATTTTCTTATTATTTTTGTGCATTAATAAAGCCCACATAGACATACTAGAAATCAAACTACAGAATGAACTGATCTAAGCCTTCTTTAGAATGTAATCGGATTAGAATTACTTCACAGTATACGGAAGTTTCATAAGGTCACTGAGTCCCAAAAAAAAGTTGAACATTCCTGTTTCAGTGAATTAGAACCAAGAATTACTTAATTATAAACATATAGTTATGACCTTGTACAGGACTGATACATATTCAGTTCAGAAACCTCTGGTGAGCATGGAGATTTATTACCCAGCCATTTCTCACTCCCTGTACAGAATACACTAGGCCACTATTCCCTGGGGTAGTTCAGAAAAAAGGCTAATGAAGTATTTAATTTAATTTAACTTAGGATCATCGATCTATTTTATTTTCTTAAAATGACCACATTCAAATGAAATGGATTTAAGGGATGAATTTTGTGTTTGATAAGTATTTATATATATTAAATTATCTGTTGGGCAATTTAAATATATGAGCATAATACGACTAAGCAGCATGACTGTAATCAACAGTATTTCTGGGCACTGAAGTCACGAACAGTAAGATATAAGATACGAAATTCTTGAAGAATGTTAGAGAGTTAAAAAAGAAAGTGACTTCGCACATATACAGAGCACCACACTCTAAACCAACGTCTGATCAATCATACTAGGTATCTATTATGTGCTCCGCAGGAAGGCTGTCAACAAATGATATCTGTAACGTATTTATGCGATGGAAAATTTCAACATATTACGTGAAGGCCCAAAGGAACAAGAATAAGACCCAAAAAGAATATTTTAAAAGAAAACGTCAAGTATATATTGTCATGAACTTAGAAAACAGATTTGTTGTAATAGTACACTAGGACACCACACTGCGCATAACTTAACAGTTATAGTAGCTTGCTGGATAACGTCGGGTAAGAAAAGAAACCCAAGAAGAAAGTTGAAATCAGTAAAATGCCCTGAAAATGAGGATGAAGTCGAATGAGAGCAAAACAATTTGATTTCGATAAAAAAAGTGGTGAAAAATATTAAACAATAACGTGATCTTTTACAGAAAGTATGCGGATATGTGTCCGCATACTTTTTTTGTATGTTCAATTGAACTACTTATGTGAAACTTGTTAGTCAGATCCTCATTCCACGTTCCTCATCCCATAAGTGTTCCATAAGGTTCAAATCATCACTCTCTGCTGGCATTCAGATTTTGTACATGCTCGTTCATGGCCCATTTCAGAGAGAAATACGGCAATGGCATGGGGCATTATCCTGTAGGACAAACATTATCTTAGAGATAATGGAATTGTCAAAAACTTTAAAGTAGGCGTCGGTGTTCATGGTTCCTCGCACAAACACGAAAGGTCTTAAGTCAGCGCACTCAGATAGCAGGCATCCTCCACAATTTAATCGAAACTGTGGTGTATTGAGATTCAATTCTCCACAGAACCACTTTTAATTGCTCTATTTACCAATTACGTCATTCGCTGCACCATGCAAGGTGAGACCACTGATTGTGGTTGATGATGTTCGGCTTATTAGCGGTTGCTTTCCTGTGCTCTATACGTAGTGCATCTGAATAGATCCCAACGCACCCTGATGCCAGTAAGAGATTGTAGTACTATCTTCCGAGTATCCTTTGGTAACATGGAATGATGTTCATATGAGTTGCTGGACGGTAATGGCACTGTCAGGCTTTCCTTTGGATAGAACACCAAAAGGGTGAGTTTGGACTGTGCATATTGTCAGCAGTTTCTCGAATCGACACTCTGGCAACGTGGCATCCAACAATAACACCCGCTTTAGAAATCAGACAATATAAACGAGAATAACTAACTTGTGTGGCTCGTAAGCTTTTCCTTATATACCGGTCTAGGTCACTTGTTTATCTGGAAAGGTCCAATGGACTCTGAAAAGAGGGCCGTCTAGATACTTTTGAAAGAAGTGTACAAGGTTTAGATGAAAGGAGTTTGAATACTTCATTAAAATAAGAATGTTTGCAATCTGAAAAAAAAGGATAAGAGGGAAAAACATGAGAGACATAACAATAGCAACTGGGATTAAGTTGTCCCAACTGCTTTTGTTATAACGAGAGGCAATCATAAAGTTGAGAAAACATCGTAATAGATTAACACTAAGCTATTTTCGACAAAGGCTGATACCTCCACAAACTTTTAAGGATTGGAGGAAGGATGTTGATAAGCGAAAAGTCAAGAATGTTAGGATTATGTGTATTAGAATAAAGTGAGTAAACCAGGCAATGGACAAATAGGTGGCATTTTCTAGTTAGGCATTTACCACACCATGTATTATTAATCATGTATTAATTAATCTCATTGCAAGATAAATATGTGGGCTGTGCAGCGAAAGTGCGCTGAATATCAGAAAGTCCTTATCGCTTCTTTAATCAGTCTCTTGAGTTTTTTAAATAAATATTTGATCTTATCACCGCTAGCTAAGGCTAAAGGCTCTCTCAGTCAAACACCAACTCTACTTATATGCTTTGTTCATTTAGCTGTAATCACTTAAGCTATTTTCCAACACCATAGCAACGTCTCCCCTGGGGTTAGGATTAGCTTGTTTTCACAGAAATGCGGCACATACTTGAAGTCTATTTCTGGAAAAGAACTGGTACAGCCTTTCTCTCTCTATCTCTCTTAGACACACACACACCGTAGTAGTCCTGACTCTCGTTGCTAGTATAGTGGCGTTCGTTACTCTTTCGCGCCATGCGGAAAAAGAACTGGGGTCGAATTCCGTCTAAAAAAGACCTTGAGCTTTATTCACACTGTGGCCAAGTTAGCTGGTCTCCATCGAGAGATGCATAGTTTTATCTAAGAAATTTGGCCTTTTATGTAGGGAAAAAAAGTAAGCAGACAAAATAAAATAATTTACAGAAATCATATTTAACCTCCCTGCATAATATTTCAAAAACGTGATTGTCTAGCGTGACTTCACTACAACATGAAGCTGGAGCAGATGTGTCTCCATTAATATCAGTTCATACTGAAGTCCATCGTATGCTGAGGGTCAGCGTAGGATGGACATATCAGGTTAAGATATGTGCCGAACGGTACTCCACAAACACGCGGACTAGATCCGGCACCTCAGCTGAACTGGGTCCACAGCGGTTAATATTAGATTCCGCTCGCTATACGTGCCCCTCAATGGTTTTCATAACCGTTGTACTATATCAAATGCATCATCAAAATGGAAGGAACTTGGTTTTTTTCTATCTTCTTGCATGGTAAAAAGATGGGAAAGGAAATCTAAAAGAGTCTAAACACAGTTTCAGCCATTTCAGTTTCCTAGTATGCATGACAGGGAAATTATAGTCAGCGATGTAAATCCATCTACCACACAAAAAATGCTCAGAGAACTGTTCCTTCTAGGAGAACTAGATGCTATTCCTTTCCTTAGTTAATACAAGGAGGATCGCAGTTCAAAAGGCGCTGGTATTACCTCTCTCCACGTCTGATTCTACAAATGAGACATCCAGACGAAACGTTCCTGAAACCGCTCTGCCTCTACTCGCAATCTGCTCTTCCGTCATCACCGCCCACAACCAGAACTGAATGACTGCCCAACTCGACATCCTCCTCGTAGTAAAGACGGCACTTATCTGAAAGTACCATCATACTCATCCTTCCAGCTAACCAGGGAATATCCTTGTGGGATTTTAAGCCCTTCTCACTGTCGACATCTGCTCTGCTCTGTTGCACCATCTTGATCATTCCATACGAAGTCTCCTGCAACAGCGAATCAACTCTTCCATCAAATTCAATCGATACCCCAACTTTCCAGATGACTCCTCGCAGCAGGCAGAATTTCTACTCACGCTTTTGCAATTTCTCTTTCCTTCCTCATCCTACGCCCTTCTCTAGGGACATCCCCTTGCAGTAAGCACTTTCCTCTCCTCTTGTTTTCGCCTTGGAGGTGCCTTCCGCTCTGCTGCCTCCATCTTTCATCATTTCATCATAAAGTTTTGCCTTCATCTTTCCTGTAAAATGCTCCTTTCTGCTGGCTCCCTTCACTCTCGCTATTTCAAGAGTGCAGGCAGCCCGACGGGCGTTTTCTACTGTCGCTGGTCCGGCTCCCCGTGCCATGGAAGTTGTTGTTGTTGGAGGATTTACGGCGCAACGGCAGCTAAAGACCATTATGCAACAAACAATGGTAGGAGTTACCAGGTGTCATTAAAGGTGAGATGTGTATTTCGTGGGATTTAAACACTATATTCTGTTGTAGCATTTTATCTTTTTTAGAAAAATGAAAACTGCATCAATGTCAGATCTGTCATCTAAAATTTGTTGCAGAGTAGGTATGATTTCGGCTGCATGGCTTGATAAGAATGTGATTTTCCGTACTCCATTATAGAGAGGGCAGTCAACTATGATACGCTGGACTGTGATTTGCGCTTGACAGTTCGAACAGAAGGCGGATCTGAGGAAGAAAGAAGATAAAGGTGAGTAAAGTGTGTATGTCCTATTCGAAGTCTTGCAAGCGTGACTTCTTCCTTTCGGTTCAAGCGAAAGCTAGATGGCCAAGACTGGAGATTCGGTTTAATCTGAAGGAGTTTGTTGCCTTCTTGGTTTTGCCAGATGGTTTGCCAGTGATCCATACTTCGCCTTGTTATAAGACTCTTATAGTCGGTGAAAGGGATTTTGAAAGATGGGTGCACTGGTTCCACAGGAGATTTGGCTGCGTGGTCAGCACTCTCATTGCCAGGTATGCCAATATGGCTAGCGACCCAACAAAATTTTACTACTTTCATGGCCTTAGCTAGATCAGCCAGGAAGTTATGAATATTACCAATTAGGTAACTGAGATGTTTTCATAGTTGCTTTAAAGTGAGAAGGGCACTAAGGGAATCAATAAAAATAACGCTATGGGTAAACCGATGCAATTTTATAGTTTCCTACAGTTTCCAGGGCCATTTGTATGGCATGTAGCTCAGCAGTAAAGATGCTGCATTCTAAAGATAACTGACTGGAGATTGTGGACGATGAAAGAACAACAGCAGTTTTGGAGTTTTGTTTGGAGTTCAGTTTTGGAGCCATCAGTGTATATCTGGGTGTAAGATTCATATTTTTCAATTAGAGATTTGTTAAGCTGTGTTATATTCTGGGGAGAAAGAGTACTTTTTCCCCATTCTTGCAGGGACAGATCACATGCTTCAGGACAGAGAGCCCATGGATGAGCAGTGAAACTAGTTGTGGCTATTTCAGAAAGGTCTAGCTCCCAATTTTCGAGTAATGAGCGAAGACGTCGATTTATTGATGGGTAAATGGAATACAAGTTCTCCCAATCTGGTGTAAATAGATGTTTCCACGCTGGATGAAGGGGTTGACTTTTGATTTTGACAGCATAATTTAACAGTAAAATTTGTCTTCGTAGAGAGAGAGAGAGATCATGAGCTTCAGCGTAAAGGCTCTGGACTGGAGATGTGCGGTAGGCTCCAAGAGCAATGCGCAGGCCACTGTGGTGAATAGGGTCCAAAAACCTTAAGACGCTGGGTCTAGCAGAGTTGTAAACTGGAGATACGTGGTCTAATCGTGATCTTACGATAGCGTGATATAAATGAAGAAGTGTATGACGGTCAGCATCCCATGATGAAGCTGATAATACTCTCAATATGTTTAATTTCTTAAAACAGGTGATTCTAAGTTGTTTGATATGGTCATTAAAGTTTAATTTTTTATCTAAAGTTAAGCCAAGTAATCGGATAGTTGGCACAACAGGTATGTCGTAGTTGCCCAGCTTCAGAATTGGGTCAGGATGGAGATTACATCTTCTACAGAAATTAACTGCAACAGTTTTTTCAGGTGATATGCGAAAACCGTTATCTGCAGCCCACGTTGTAATCTTATTAAGAGCTCCTTGCAGTTGTCTCTCAATCATTCTCATGTTCTGGGAGTGACAAGATATACTAAAGTCATCTGCATATAGAGTAGTAAACACAGTGGGTGAATGATCTTTGATACAGAGTTGATTTTTATAACGAATAGCGTGGCACTTAAAACGGAACCCTGTGGAACACCTTCTTCTTGGATGAAGTTACGAGAGAGGGTGGATTGAATGCGCACCTGGAACGACCGCTGTTTCAGAAAGTCTGTATGAACTGTGGCATATTGCCCCTGAAACCAAAAGTGTAGAGATCACGAAGAATTCCATATCGCCAAGCTGTATCAAAAGCTTTCTCGATGTCCAAATAAACTGTAGTCAGATTTTCCTTCCTTAAGAAAGCATTGCGAATCTGGTTTTCCATTTGAGTCAAGAGGTCTAAAGTTGATCTACCTGTATGCTCTTTGCTCTCATGGCTACGCAGCTATATTACGCATCGTTCCTTGAGCGTTATCATCGATCAAGTGAACTCAGACTGTTTTATACCACTAAGCGGAGTACCACAAGGCTCTCCCTTAGGTCCTCTTCTCTTCATTGTTTTCGTAAAGGATCTTCCTTCTTTTATCTACACCTCCAATGTTCAAGTTGCTCTCTATGCAGATGATCTTAAGATCTACTCAGCAGTGAAGGAGACTACCGATTCTCAACAACTTCAATGTGCTCTCAATAAATTCTCTCTGTGGCTATCTCTGAATGGCTTGTCTGCTAACCCCTCGAAGTGCAAAGTTATCTCTTTCTCATCTTGCAGATCTCCACAACTAATGAATACGGAGTATAGTATTAACTCTGTGATCATCGAAAGGTGTGACCAAGTTAACGACTTAGGGATTCTCTTTTCCAGCAGTGCTAAATTCGATGCCCATGTCCTTAAAATCACCAGCAAAGCATTCAAAACACTGGGATTCATCAAACGGAACACATACAAGTTCAAAAACTACAGATATGCGGTTATCCTTTATAAAACTATTGTACTGCCAATCCTTGAATTCAGTTCACCCATCTGGAATCCTCACACAAAGACTTTAACTAACAAAATTGAAGCAGTCCAAAAAAACTTTATCCGTTACCTTACGTACCGCAATCCTCTATTCTATCACTCAGTGTATTATGAATCGCTGTGTGATTACTTTCATCTAAGGCCTCTGTGCACTAGAAGAGTTACTGCTGACATCGCCCTTCTAGCCAAAGTAATCACTGGAATTTATGAAGCATCTGATATCCTGAGTAAAATAAACTTCAATGCTCCTTGTAGACAAGTCAGGAACCTTACACCGTTTCGCCTTGACTCTGCCAACACGGACTTAATGAAGTTCAGTCCACTGAACAGAATCAGCAAATCAGCAAATGACTCTCGCATTGACTTCTTTGACAACTCCCAATCACTGATGAACTCCATCCACAAGTTTGCCTCTTCACTTAAACTGCAAAGTGACTAGCTCACATCTAATTATTGTAGCTTATTATTTGTTATATTATTTTTCTATTCTCTAACGGATTAATTATTACTTGTTTTACCGGTAACTTAACTTAATACAATCCTCTTTTGTACATATGCTTTATTGTTTGAATTTGTATCAATGTTTATCGTCCTGTAGGATTTCACATTATTGTTATTATGTTTATTGATCTGATCTCAGATACACTGTTAATGGTTACCTGTTGTGTATCTTTTTATTAATAAAATAAAATAAAATAAAAATAAAAAGTATGAAATCCACACTTTGAAGGACTGATAAGGTTATATTTGTTCAGCAACCAGGTGAGACGAGAGTTTACCATTTTTTCCATTATTTTGCCCATACAACTGGTGAGGGCATAGGCCGGTAATGACGTGGATTCATTGAGTCTTTGCCAGGTTTTAATAATGCTATGACATATGCATGTCTCCAGGTATCGGGGAAAGCATTTTCTGTAAAAATTCTTTTATACAGAAGAAATAAGACACGAAGCTACTTTTCACTCAACTCTTTTAACATGGAATAATGAACTCCATCAGGTCCAGCAGCACTAGATCTTGCGCTGTTAAGAGCAAGTCTTATTTCACTTATGGGAAAGGGACAGTTGTATGATTGATGGTGATTAGTGCCAAAATTTAACTTCTGTTTTCAGCGAGGGACTTTAATTTCTGGAATTCTGGTGAGTATGACGACACGGCAGAGGTTTGAGAAAAGGACTCTCCGAGAGTGTTAGCTATGTCCTGAGGCAGTGAAACGTCATTACCATTTACATTCAGTATTGACAGATGTGATGGAGGATATTTGTTATACATTTTCTTAATATTTTTTCAGATGGTTTGTGTTTTGGTGGTCCTCGTAATCGTGGAAGCGAAACGTTTCCAGGATTCTCTTTTGCTTAACCGCTGAACGCGCCTAGCATTCAGCCTTGGCCTGGATTTTGTAAACTGGAGTAGATTAGCAGTGGTAGGAGTCTTGCGAAAGTTATTACAGGTTTTATTTTTCTCTGGTTTGGCTCAGTTGCATTCGTTGTTCCACCAGGGTTTTGGTTTTATTCGCTGACTTATGGAAACTCTTGATATTGCTGCTTCTCTGGCCTGCAGTATTTGGTTTGTTATGTAATCAGCAGCATCATTTATTGACACATTTGTAACAGCTGCTTTTTCTAGAACTGCTAGCTGCCTATATTTTTTACAATCAGCTTTTGCAAAGTTCCATTTGACTGTCTGATTACGGCAGGGTGGTAAATTTGCTTCTATGTGACAGACTATTAGGTAGTGGTCACTACCCAGTAAACTATCATGAACAGACCATTCAAACAGAGAAAAAAGGGCTGGTGGGCATATGGAGAGGTCAATTGCTGAGCTTGACCCAGAAGGCAGGTGTAAATAAGTGGGGAGTCCAGTATTCAGTAGGGACAGGTTTAATTTATCAAGAAACTTTTCTAATATTTTTCCACGTTTATCATAGATCTTATCACCCCATAAAGGATTATGTGCGTTAAAATTCTCCATGATGCAAAAGGAGGAGGGAGCTGAAATACAAGGGTTTGAAGATCAGTTTCTGTACGAGATGTCTTGGTTAAGAGGATGATATAGGATATTCGAGCGGCTACTGTTTCAAGATTTGTTTGTAGCATTAATGGTCGGGAAGGGATATTGGAGCTGATTACAATTGCTACCCCTCCATGAGCCGAATTGGTTACATGAGCAACTCGATCTTTTCTGTAGGTAACGTGATGTTTCAGTGAGGTAGTAACAGAAGCGGTTAAATTAGTTTCTTGAAGACAAAAGGCAACTGGGTTATATTGAAGAAGGAGATCCCGAATGTCATTAAAGTTACTGCGATATCCTCTACAATTCCATTGAAGGAAACTGAGCATTATTTGGATGTAGTGGGGTCCTCAGTTTCTGCCCGAGGAGCTGTTAACTTATGGTGAACAGATTTTCTTTTTGTAAAGTACGGTCTTCCTGTCTCGATCTCTTCCTCTGGGAAGAGGTCGAGAACTAGTTCTTCGTGGTTAGTGTTTTCTTCCATTTCTGTTGAGTCAGCTTTAGTGGAATCGTCACTTTCTGAGTACTTTGGGTTATTATTATTATGCGGAACAGTGATTGGTGTATTAATAGCCCTGCTTGTCTTAGATGGTTTGCTAGATAAGGGCACAGCTGCCAAAATTGACCGAGCCCAGTCTGATATTGATGTGTTTGGGGGAAATGTAACTTCTGTTTGAGTACCAGTCATTGATATTCTTTGCACAGTACTGCTTACTGCAGTTGGCTTTTGAACTACTTGAGCGAAAGTGGTTCGCGTGTTAAATTGAGCCTGTACAGACTTTTTGGCTTCTTGGTATGTGATGTTTTGTTTGGCTTTGACCCGTTGAATATATTTTTTTCTTTTTTCCAAAGAGGACAATCTCTGGAATAGACAGTATGTGTGCCATTTCAATTTGAGCACTTGTGCTGTTCTGATTTACATTCTGAGTGGATGTGCTAGCGTGAACCGCAATTAGCACAGTGGCTAAACCTCTGCACACGTTTTGAGAATGGCCAAATTTTTGGCATTTAAAACAGCGTGTTGGGTTAGGAACGTACAGTTTTATTTGGCAATTGAGATACCCTGCTTTAATGGATTTTGGAGGTTTCGGGCTATCAAATGTTAATATTATGTTCCGAGTCGGAATTAGAGCATTGTCTCGTTTGGTATATATGCGTTTTACATGCACGATTCCTTGGTCTTGTAATTCATTTTTCAGCTCTTCTTATGAGAAGTTTATAAGGTCCCACTCAACTATCACACCCCTAGAGGTATTTAGAGTAGCATGAGGGGAAACAGTGATGGATAATCCTCCAAAGGATGTTAGTGTTTGGAGCCGTTGTGATTGTCGTTCGTCTGAGACCTCAACTAGCAGGTTACCAAATGTAAGACGCCAGGTTGTTTTTGGCGATCCTATTAGATTTTTCTAGGTGTTTCTGTATTTTAAAAGGTGAGAGACCACCTAGAGACTGATACAAGATGCATTGGAGCTATTCTCTTAATAGTATCAGTTTTTTGTCTTTTGGCACTGCATGAGTTAGAGTCTTCTTCTATCTCATGAGTAGCCATGTTAGGATCTTTAGGTCCTGTAGTTGTTGTTGTTGTTGTTGTTGTTGTTTTTGGTTTTTAGGAGCATTAGCAACTAAGGCCATATTGCTCCAGGATATGCGGTGGTCATTCCTTAACCTTTCCGCATCCTCCGTATTTGGTGGTGACGGGCTCGAACCCCGGTCTAATCAAGAAGCGTGTGCTACGCACTGCTGCTCCTTCCCACCTGGCTACGGAGGCGCCTAGGTCCTGTAGGGGAGATCATTTTGTTCCTTTTCGCCCTGGAAAGATATCATTTCTTTCCAGGTTACCGGCCCCGCCACGGGGAGGCAGGAGCAGTGCCGCAAGGGTAACCAAGCGGCTGAGTTAGTTCGGTTAGTACTGTTAAAGAAAACAGAAAGGCAAGTTTCCTCTCTGGAACACCGCCTAGTTCTTGTAGTGCAGAAGTTACGCAATGCAACTAAATAATTTAAAGTATTTAAAACCAAAAGAAAACTATTCGCTTTGTATACGCAGTATAGAGCTCACTTGAAATCGCTTGGCACCCGGGACCGTGCCATGGAAGGATGCTGGAAGGTTCTTTCTTGGTGATCGTGCCTCCCGATAACTAAGATACCATTCGAACAACAACAACAACAACAAAAACAATACTCACATAACTCACACCGACTCGCTTTGCAAGTTGTGTATCATCACAGAGCATTTAAGGTGGATTTGAAGAAACCCTCCACACACGGAGGGTTCCTTCTATATACTAGACATTAAGAGCATATTGTATTTTGTTATTACTCCATTGCTGTTAATTTCAAGAAGTAAATTACTGTCTTCTGACTGTGGACTTTGTATACATTCTGTATAACAGAGCTTACAGAAACTGAAATGGCCGTGCACATACATTCTATCAGTTATACTCCACATTTGAAACAACCCGGCTAGAGAATAGAACACATCTATTAAAGCCATCTATTGAAACTCACGCATAAAATGGTTCGGATCTCTTAGTCATTTTTAATACTTATCTTTTGCAGCAAATGAGCACGCTCAGCAGCAAGCTGTTGGCGCAGTAAAAGTTCCACTGCTTTTATTTTCCACCCACTCGCATTTTCAACTTAAGTTTTGCTTTCGTCACTTAATATGTGCCTCAGAATCCGCCGTAGTTCTCAATTTTCTCTCTTATCGGCATTGCAGAAACGAGAATCCGAAATCTTTCTGCTGCTACAGCGGTGGAAAACACTTGGAACTGTTTCAATATACAGACAGCGCACAAAGCGACATTTCTGTAATTCTTTCGACATTCTGGGTTGCATAAAATTCAATAAAAAAACTTTCGGGAAAGAAATTAATTTCCGCTCTTCTGCTGGTATTAAAAGTGGAACACAACGAAGTTAAAAACTAAAATTTCATTTTGCAAATCTATTTTAAAATTTATAGAACTGTAGTATTAAGGTATAAACGCATTCTTTTCTTTTCTCTTTTTCACTTAAAGGATTCTAATCGAGTTCATATTGCGACTTGTTTTCACTTTTGCCATTTATCGCGTTTTGAATTTCAATTACGGCTGTGTCGAGCCACGCTACGGTTTGATAGGAATCTTAAAACGGAGCGAGGCATCCAAAACGATTGCTTGAAACAAAATGATGAAACTTGCGAGACATTTTGCTAAACTTCGGGTATTTTACCTTCCAGAGGAATGAGAAATTTCAGTGAAAGCGTTGACAGTTCTGCAGAGGAGAACGACTGAATCTTATCGTGTAGAGTCGTCTACTTGTTGGTATTACAGTGAAGGTGCTGCATAAATGATAATGCCAGCAAACATAACTGCGTATGAATAATTCAGCAGTGAGATTCTCCACTTTTACTCAATTTTGCTCCCACGAAAATGGACACAAAATGGGAAAAATAAACTGGTATCACAGGTAGTACCGCCTATCACATAATGGGACACTCTCTAAACCGTACTCCAGCTGAGACTTCGCATTATTCCTTCTTAATCCGTTTATCTATCGATGCTTTTAGATCTCTTGTGCTGCTCACGTTAAGTAGCGTTTTAAAAGATAATAAATTCCATGCTCCAGCGAATGATGGAAGGAAGACTACATTGAAAACAGGTTAATGTTTGAGCATTACCATCCAATGAAACGGAATATAATGGATTATTGGCAGAAAACTCGAGGCTTCGATATCCTAACAAAACAGAATTTACTCTTCAAAGTATTTATAACTACTCTTCAGAAGGATAAGCATCCTTTATATTTCGCATCTTTTATATTTTCACCCTATTTTCTTCCTATATCTTCCTTTCATCCTATTCTAGGAGACTCCATCTCGTATTCATTTGGAGACTTTCAAGTTCTGCTCGCTTTTTCAGCGTAATAGTTGATATTGATATAAACGTTAAATAGTGTTCAAATGAGCAAGAAACATTAGTAGAGGCATATAATGCAAGAAAGTAAGCTTATACAGCATCAAACAAAAAAAAAACACTTCTTATTTCACACATCCATTAGCTTTAAAAGTTTTTCCAGTTCTTCCTTGAATTTATTTAAGTTGGAATGTATCCACAATAACAGATGGAAGTTTTGTTCCAGCAATCAAGCACCCGCTGGCTAAAGGCAAATTTCTGCACATTGATTCTACAACTGTATTTCCTCAATTTGAATTTATGCCCCATCAGGTTTGTAATCTGAGCAAGAGGAAGAATCCCATCAGCATTGAGTCTGCTCAACCCATTCAAGGCCTTATACACATCAATCAGATCACCTCGTAGGTGTCTAGTCTCCAGACTTAAGCCTTTCTTGGTAAGAAAGGCTTAAGTCTTGTTGCCCTTCTCTGTACTCGTTCTAGCAACTCTACATCCTTCCTAAAATGAGGCCTCCAGATCTGTACACAGTATAGGTCTGGTTTGAAAAAATCTGTTGTATGTTTTTTATAAAGCAAAACAAACAAACACTGTTATGAGGTGTAAGACGAAACTTTAAAAAACCCGAAAGTCTATTTTGATGCTTGGAAGGTTTAAATCTAATTTCAGAAATCACTGTGAACTGACTCAGAATAAAGAAATGGTGCATCTTCCTGATAAGTGATGCGATAGCTAAATAAGATGATAATGTTATTCATTATACGTAGCAGTGATAGTACAAAAACAGAACAGAACAGAGTATACAACTGAGGAAATTTGGCTAATAGGAATGTAAGGTCAAATAATGTTATTTGGCAAAGATATTAAGCTTACGACGGTCATAGCTGCTTATTTCATCTTATATACTATCTTTCTGAATCAATTAACCACTGTGTCACCCAAAGGGCCTCCAGTGCAATAGGTGTTATACATTTCATCGTATGGTGAGTATTACATAGCACCAATCAGTTCTTGTTTCAGGCTCCATGGCATTAAGGATTTTTTCTTTGTTTCTTGCATGCAAGAAACAAAGAAAAAATGCAAGGATTACTGAAGTTAATCCCATCTCAAATTATCGAATGGTCTTCATGAGTGGTAACTTTATGAACCCAGATACAAACTCGTTATGTACCACATTCCTTCCTCGGCATTCCTGTTCACTTTATTGTGAATGGCCTTAAGACAGATTCTGTTTATTATTTGAGAGTCCAAATCACCATCCTACCCACACTAGGTGGAAAAGACCTGGGTTCCAATCCTGTCAATAAGGCGATGAAATTTAATGGGCATTTTCGCCATGTTATTGAGTTAATCGGTCTCAGACGAAGACAGCAAGTTTTTTGTTTATTTTTTCCTCCTAGAAACAAGGATTTTTCATCCAGCAAAACAACCAATAAAAACACGCAATTTATGGAGAACATACACATGGGTAGATGGGGAATTCTTGGATAACCCTAATACGACAATTTTTTTGTCCTAATAATGAAAACCCAAAGCTTGTGTCTGCTTTTATCGTGGAATAGAACAACTCTATTCCAAGCCACTTTATGAAACATCCTAAAATTTTTATTTAAAATCGTCATGGCAATCGTAGTTTTCTTCAATAATCACAATATGAAAAATTATTGTGAGTATTACTTATTTTCATATTGTGATTATTAAATAAAAATTGCGATTATTAAAGAGGGTACATAAGTACACGTGTATGAGTGACCGTGGTCCAAGTCCTTTTGGCTACTAAAACTGATATTCTTGAATTCTCCGTATCTTGTGAACCTCTCTGCGGTCTTCCCAGAATATAAACAGAAATTTTATTTATTTAATAAATGAATATCTAAAAGAAGCCTCGAATATAAGCCTCCCTTTAATATTGATAAATAATTATGTTGTCGACAACAGAATCAAAGGAAGTTTTCCAGTTGAAAGGTTACTCAAAATAATGAGTATTTGATTTGCTTCAAAAGTAAATATGTCATATTATCTTGAGCTACGATAAATGGTACCTTCCTCACTAAAGATCGTCTTCACTACACTTCCATATGGTGTGTTAAAAGTCCTTAACGTTTCCGTTGTTGTCTAGACTCCAACGGCCATGTCGTTATCCGATAGCTCTTTAACTCATTGTGGTCGATAAGGGCGACAGTTTAAATGCTTCTTCTGTTTTTTATTGTTCTTCGTGGTATTTGAACTTCTATCAACGCCAGTAAATCGAATCCAGTGGTGACCTTTCAACTGATTCGTCGATTATAGTACTTCTTTCATTATCCAGGATTAGTCTGGCAGTTCTTACTTTTGTCTCGAATTGAAACAGTACGTGAGAATTGCTTTCTGTCCAATTTGAAGAATGTTCTTTTATGAGGGACTTCTTTATAGAGTATTTGAAGAATGAGATCTTGCTTGTTGTTGCTCATAAACCCAGATGTATGAAATTGAGTTTTTAATTAAAAAATGAAATTACTACAATCATACGTTAACTTTAATTAATCCGAAAAGAAGAAACATGTTAAAATTGAAAAGAATAGAAAAAACCCAGTCAATATCAATAAAATACAAGGACTGGCAGACTTTTGACTCACCCTGTATTTTAAAATGCAAAATTGACTGCATCTCCAATGAGTCTTGACGATTATATGATGGACTACCGTATATACTTCCGACTATGCGAGCTCTATTGTGGCATAGACTTTTTGGAACACACAACAAAATATTAATTCTGCAATTGATTTAATCTTCGCTAATGAACAGAAATAGTCGAAGATGGACCGAGGCATTCTTAATTTTATGAGCCGATGGATGAATCTTAACGAAAATGTGGGTATCAGGAGTCACCAGTACTGAAAGTCATAATTTTAAAGTATGATAAGATCAGATGGCAGAATGCCAATTGATCTAATTTGTATGTGTGTCAAATGATTCTTCCTCCCGTGAATATTATGCAATCCCGGTACTACGGATCCTGTACTACAATTATTAGATAACTGTGGGGTTTGATTTTGTATCACAGATATAATTTCGAAAACTGATCTAACTGAAACCGCTTATATAGCGGCAACAGTACATTAGAAGCATGGGTCATGGATCGGAACTTATAGAGACTTTCGACTTATGATGATGATGGTTATGGGTTTATGTGCGCGAAACTCACCTGACCCTCCTAAAGTCTAATATGGCGGTTGTCATTCAAAAGATGGAATATATATAGTCTTTCATCTTTGTTATTAATTCATGTCTTCCATGTAGAAGGCATAAGGATTAATACTGTTTTTCATCTTTGAATAACAGCTAAACGAAACAGAAAAAAAATAATCTGGACATTCAAAATCTCACGGAATGTGTTCTACAAACCATAAAGGAGATAGTTCGTGTTTTATGCACCTTTCTGCGGAAAACATGGCTGAACAAGTTTAAGAGGCCACTGAACTGTCCCTCAACTTGCAGTTGTCTTACCATTGAACCCTCGGGTTCAATGGTATATTTCCTTGGGTTCAGTGGTATCGTTTTCAGACGTATGATGAAGAACCTCTCCATATAAATGTTTCGTTCTTTTTGTTTTTGTAGGGATTTCTCGGAGAGCACATCCAATTTCAGTGTATCATCTCCACCATGAAGTTTGGTAGAAGCAGTCTGATAGTAAAATGTTCTTAGCAGGGTTAGACTTGGTCCATTGGTAGCAGCACCTGACTATAAATTGAGTGACATGCTTTGACGTTGCAGCAGTTATACGTTACCTAGTATCAGCACGACAACGCGCCATGCCATACAAGATTGGTTTGTGGAAAATTACAACAACAAATATGGACTGCCTGGCTCAGAGTTCGAATGTCAACTCCACTGGAAACCTGTTGAATGAACTGAAATGCTGGATTGCACTCTGCCAAAACTACCTTGCACTGTTGGGAGAAGTGCATCTCTATAGGCCGAATACATTCGTTGATCGGTTTGTTACTTCGTGTGATAAAAATATCGAGTCTCCTCGAGGTAAGAAATATTGCAGAACTCGTCCAAGACGAACTTACTCGATTATTGGGAAAAAATATCCATAAAAGCTCGTCCCGTCCGGATGGGAAGTGTTTTCAACTTCTATCGACGGCGCAAATCGAACTCAGACCTTTTCCACTCTGGCGTGAGAGTGAGAGAGAAAGAAAGTAGGAATACTACCGCTGCTTGACCGGCGAGGACGCAGGTCTGTAGGAAACTGTTATCTGTCAACCTGTCATCTGCTTCTGAGGAATGACAGGTTGCCTGCATCACAAGCTTCAACTGCACGTTAGAGAAGAAATAAAACGTAGGGTGATTTTTCCGAAATAATTCGGTATAATATTTTTTTCAGATGAAAATACATTTTCCCAGTTAGGTTGGGAATAATAGAAGATGGTTCAAATGTGAATTAAAAAATGATTACGTCCTTATCAAGAAACATAGGGATGGAAAGGCTATACTGATATTATCGGATAGAAGGGCAACTACTCGCTATAGTACGCGGTGGTTTTCCATGAAATATAGTTTTTCTATAATGACCACTCTTATACCACGTGAATATTAAAACAGTTTATTTAGCAATTAACTAAAATTACTATACATTAAAGTAACGTTTCGGGAACCTTACCGGAACCCATCCTCCGACCATATATAGGCTGTTGCTAGCGTTCTTTTTGCCGAATGCCTCAATCCCGAGAGATTCGAAAAATTGCTCAGTTGAAATTGAGACATTCGGCAAGTAAGGAGGCTGGCAACAGCCTACATATGGTCTAAGGACGGGTTTCAGCAAGATTCCCAAAACATTACCTTAATATCACGTGGTCATTACAGAAAAACTACGTTTTGTAGAATACCAAAGCTAGAGTTAACTTTTGGTGGTTACACTGATTAACTTCTTTCGTTTGTTTGCGCTAATTCTAAATTCTTATTCAAAACCATTCAGAGGATATTCGAAGAAATTAGTTTGCTATTTCAGGTTTTCGATATTCGTTGTCGAGTCTAATACATCAATTCATCCTTGGCAGTATAATATTCTCGTTTGAGTCTTCTCTAAACTTTACGGCCGTGCTCTCTCAAATCTCTTTTCTTACGTCGATTGTCTCTGTTATTTGATCCTAACTAACGAAAATACAATACTCTGTGATCCCTCATCTCAGAAACTCCACTGCTTCTAATCCCGATCTTTGTTCCATCTCGTTTTATTTAAAAAAAAATGTGTTCTCTCTCTCATCCCAACCTTAACCGATTTCCTGTCTTCGCAATGGTTAATAATCTATATGCTTTTAAGAAGGTAGGTGCACTTTATTCCAATTTATAAAGGGAAAGGAGATTGAGCCGCTGACGAAATTACAGTGGTTTGCAACCTCGACGGGGGAGAGGAGACACGATGACCAAGGATAGGTTTTGATATCGTTATTAAAGAGCAAGGGAAGACTCACGATCGGTATTGCGGTTTTAAATTAAACTAATCCTAGTAGTAACTGATACAAGAATGCTCGCAATGCTGTTGCTGAAATCTTTGAAATGCTAATTTTCAAGTATCTTTTTTGTAACCTTATATTTTATTCTTGAAAATCCACTTTCCAATCACGCCACATTCTGTTAACGCTCACCCATTCTATGTATATTAATTTTGACAAATGTAAATAGGTTTGCTGGAAGCAAATTTTCGATATCTTTTAGCCCGTGCTCGATTCAGATCTATCATGGATTTAATTAGTGGTCAAATTATATCTAGAATAGTTCTAAGCCACAATTGTAGCAATCAAATTCTGGCTCTTCGATGGTGAAGACAGCAGACTGCCAGCCTGTATTACTACACTATAATGAGACGAGAAGATGTTTAACAGGGCTTAAATTTGGGGACCGGGGGGAAATTGGCGAATTTACTCTCATGTTCGTCGAACCAGTCACGAATGGATTAACTCCAAAATAGCAGTATTATCACCTCGAAAGTGATAATCTCCTCCTTCAGAAGAAAAATAAAAAGTTGCAAGGGCAAATTCGTTAGGTAGTGTGAGAAGGGGGGAAAGTGGATGAAATGAAGGAGTAGGGAGGTTGATCACATTATTTTAGTATGGGATATTATGTAATATTGCACTCGCTGACCAAAAATCTAAACCCCTTATTCAGAATCTAGTATGGCGAAAATACAATTGCAGTCCTTATAAGCCCGAATTGCAGTCCTTATAAGTTGGCATGGATTCCACCAGGTGTCTCAGGAAGTATTGTTCCAGATTTAAGCATTCTTCCATCACGATACTTGTTAGCTATTGTATTTGGTCGGCTGCGAATCCTCATCAACATATTCCAAACATTTTCAACAGGATATATATCTGGCGAATTGGGCGCCATGGAGTAGATGTTGGAAATCTTGGGAATGTTTCTCTAACCACCGAGGTACAATTTTTGCGCAGCAGATAGTTGAGCCTTAAAAGAATCCACATAAATCTGGTTAAAAAGGAAGCACGGCAGCGTGTAGCTGGTCCGATAAAACAGAAATATATTCGCTGGAGGTAATACTACCTTCTAACATTAAGGTGCATGGTTTAATGGGGTTCACGCCACACTTTCGCTCTACCCTTGGTGCAAAAATGTGTAAATCGAGACTTGCCAGACCACATGACTTCTTGCACGGTTTCACGGCCCAATGTTGGAGGTGGCAGCATCTGTAAAGCCGAATCTTTCGATTTTTAACAGAAATAATTAGCTGTTTTTATACGCACACGACTACCAAATCCCATCTTCAACTCCCGCCGTATATTTATGTTGGAGATGGGCCTTGAGCTAAATTGAATATTTCAGTCATTTGCTGGACGCTGGACTTTCTATTCTAACGCAAAATTCGCTTAAATCCCTGCAATTCTTTCTTCTTTCACTCACTGTTTACTTATGAATTGGTTGCTTTCGACACATCAGCGATTTCTTTAGTTATCTCAATTGCAGCTCTCCAAAACGCGCTCCATCAGTAACACTTTTCTGAAAACAGGAAATCTCACCTGTCTTCTCCATAAGCGGATCGACTAAGAAGCCCTAATAAAGTGTACAGTACAGATACTAAGGAACTTATGATCATACCACTGGACAGCTTACCTTTGCATACCGTTTAATTATCTGTTGACGCCAATTCCAAAAGATTTCTAATTTTAGTAGGGCTCTCACACTCTTTCTGTAAAGCTAAAATGTATTGGCAAAATAAGCCAAACAGACTGATCGAAACCACCTCGATTTTCACTTTCTTTTATCGATCAAGAACATATTTTGAATCTTTCGAAATACAGTTAAATATATTCTTTAACTTTCTTTATTTCATGATCAGACTATCACTAATGTTATATCAGTTCATCCATCGGGATATAAATTTTATTCAATATCAGAATTCATCTTTTTTCCCTCCAAACCTCTTGCTATATTAATTTTCGTCTTCCATCCAAGCTTCTAGGATTAGCAAATGATTATCAACTTCTACAAACAATTAATGGCTGCTCTGAACGTCCTGGCAATTATCGGACCAACAGAGTCGGGCACACTTATTGGGTTTCATATTTGCAGAATCGCCTCGTCTACTGTCATCGAGGTTAAGACCAACCTTTTTTTTTTATAATGACATCAATTCCAATAAGATTATCTACGCCCCACCTCTCACTCACAATTCCATTCGTAGTCTCTCGTATTAATGTGCTCGATATCATTCTTATTACTTGTCCTTGGCATCAAGTATTTAGCAGCTAATCCTTTGTTCCTTTCCTGTACGCAATTAACAAACATCTATTCATTTTACTATCTGTTTGTTCTTCATTTTATTCGCTTTGTTTTTAATTTTATGTCATTGCCACGTTTCTACTTCTTCGTGCTGATATTACCGCACTCTGGTGGTGAGAAATGTTGTGTAGACAACCACAAATAAATTTGCACGAGCCTTCAGAGAATAAACCACAGTTTTTAACAATCGAACTTCAAAACATTTAGTTTTGTAGAGGAAAGAAGTATTGAAAGCCACGATATTTAAATAAGAACACAGTTTCAGCGTGATATTGTTTTATGACGTCACCACGTTAAAAAAAAAGTGAGTTGCGCAGTATGACCATTTCAGCTCTTGCCATATAAAGTAAAAATATAAAATGGTTTACCTTTTTTCTAATAGTATGTTTTATTTAAATATATTTCAAATAAATAACTGCTTCTGTATTAACGTAGTGTTTTTCGCCCTGTATTCATTACACCTACAAATAAAAATGATTTTTTGACATCTAATTAAGCGTTATCTTTCTACAGATATGTCAATAGTAAATGTCGAACCTTAACATATTTCGTATAATACCGCACAATTTGCTTAGACATAGACGTTGACTGTCAGCACGACCTTCCTGCGTCTCGTTAATGTCATTCGGTTATACGAATTCCAATTTACGGTAAGTAGAAGATGATGGCGATAATGTGGCAGTAAACTTGATAATCGACAACTGGGAAGAAAAAAGTTAACAAGGAAAGGCATGCCTGATGTTGTGGAAAGAAAGCGTACCAAAGCAAAATTTATGAAAATTTAGTTACATTTACAGACTGTTTTTAATAAATCAGACATTTCATCTAAAATTATGAAATGGAATAACTGAGGGATCGATTAATTCCATCGAAGAGATTTTGCTGCAATCTACGATGGACTCGATCCCAAACGAATAACAAGTAGAAAAAAAAAAACATTATGTCTGTGACCTCGAGAATTTTTGGCTTCAAAAATTCTAGTTGGTAAGCATGAATGTGTTGTTGTTATTATTTATTCATTAATTTTTGTTATTGATAAACGTTTTTCATACCACTGAGTTTAGGAGGCCCTTGACGAGGTCCGCTTTATAAAGGCGTTTTCATACCTTAGTCTGTATCCCGTACTCTGCCTCTGCGTTTAAGCAGATAAAGGCTTCTGTTCGCTCTTCCAACGGTCATGTCAATGTGTCAGTTCCATCTCAGGATGCTCTCAGTCAGTACACTTACGTAGTTCAAGGAGTAGACGTGCGTGAGCGGATGTCAGTGGGAGTAAGAAATTCTGCGCTTGGTTGTTACTGTCCCGAATATAGTTCTGCTGAAGTTTATTTTAAAATTGTTCCTCTTTCTCACCAGCTGCAGAAATTATTGAGATGTGTCTGTAGTCGCAGAATATGGATATCTGCCCTTGTGGACATTCATAATCCGTGGAGCTGTGACACTGAATAGAGAGAATTAATAAAAAATAAGCGAAATTCCCTAGAGTTTCTCATTATTCTGGTTGTTGTTCTTTTTGGGTATCAGGTGCATTAGCGAGTAAGACCATATTTCTTCGTGTATATTGTCTGTAAACTGCGAGCGTTCTGATGTCGATTTTCTGTTTGCTGGACGAAAAATCCGAGTTTCCGGGAGAAAAAATCATTCTACACTCATTTGAATCCAACTAACTTAGCTATGTTATGAAAAAGGCCATTAAAAATTCCTATTGATTTAGGAAGATCGCATTAATTACAATATTTTTAAAAATAATAGCATTTCAAAATGCACTGATCGACAAAATTAACAGAACAAAGATTGTACAAAACAGAAAAATAAATAGTAGAATAACACACTTTGTACAATGAAAGTTCACTCCAACGGGAAAAGTCCAATTCACGGGAATAAAAAAAGGTTTTCGTGACATCAAGTCCAGTGCCATGAAAAATCGCATGGAGCAGGTTGCTGCAGGACGTATCATCACATATACACGGATTAATGAGGACATCATTAGCCCAGAACTCATCCATCAACCAGTCAACCTACTGCAAATAGTTATATGAAACTCTTTCCTGTTCACAGCCATATCAGATCAAACTTGTTCATGAGTGCCACGGTTCTTTTGGAGGAGGAGTTCCTGGATATCTGTAATCTAGAGTTACCGATGTGGAATGTAGTCTTCTGTCAAGTGGCCACCGCTGGAGCGTGAAGATCAATATGACACAGAAGATCCAGCAGGTAGGTTGAAACATCCAAGATATGGTACAATAGTTTTAGATCGAGAACAATTCGCTGAGTTTCCAAAGACTGAAGCTTGAAGTAGGAACAGAGATTCCGGTAGAAGATTCTGTGGTAAAACATGGGATTACACTCTGGAAAGATAGATAAATATCATCTGGAGCGATTCTATTTGCTGTATCAAGTATGCATAGTGTGGGTTCTATGTAGGAGAAGCAAACTCTAGTATAGGAAATACAGTTGTTTTGAATAGGAGCACAGAGAACTGAGGATCTTGAAATCTGTACGTCTGCCCTTTAATGAAGCCGATTTGTTTTTTTTTCACTTAGTTTAATATATTTCTAACCTGTTTATCAAATCCACATCCAGCGGTAAAAAGTAGCTCCCAGATCTTTAACCTTGGCAACTCTGGAAATCGGCATCTCTTTGATGTAATATTGATTAACTAAAGCCTTAATTTTCTTCGAACCTGCAAAGGAAATTGAGCTGCATTATCTAGCATTAACCTCCAGACTATCCAAAGTACCCCAAATCAGCGAAAGAGTTGAGTGTAGCCTGAAGGTTAACTGCAACATCTTGACTGTTGATATATGAATATAGTTTCACATCATTGGAAAATATTAGGATCATAATACCACCTCTCTCAACAAATTGCGGTTGATTATTGATAAAGATGGAGAATAGAAGAGGCCTAAGAGATGATCCCTGTAGTACTCCTCTCGATGGAAAAAATTCCCTTGAGACTTCCTGCCCTATATTTTCACCCTATATTTTCGATATGAAATATAACCATCGGCCAGGATAATAGAGGGTCAAGTGTTCCATAGTGGCTTAGTTTTTTTTAGCAAGTTGATTGTGTATACTGAAAATATTACTGCCCTCATAAGAGACTAATTGAGCGTATTGGGCACCGCGCAGCAGCCCTCGTCTACAGCAAAAAAAAAAACAACCTCACCCAATTTCTATTGGTACGTCAATCTCATCAAAATTTAAACCTACGTCAACACAGTTCTAATAGAATGACCAGAAGTTTATTCATCTAAAAACTTGGCCCTAATAAAGACCCCTAAGAATTAGTAAGATGGTCAAAGAGGAACCGAATTTCTCCTCGTCAGTGCAACAACCTCGAACACAGATGCCCACTTACTCATTCATTTAAAGTAGACTGTACACTAGATCAATTCCGTATACTCCAGCCTTCCTTATGACCCTTGGTATTTTGACCAGACTCTTTTACAATAACATCCCTTTACACCAACCTCCTACTCCTTCAAGTGCTAAAGACTAAACTAGCTCTGACATATGACTAATTAACATGAGTGGATTTTGCTCTCAACCCTTACTCGCCCATTGCAATTTTGAGTTATTGGAGGAGAAATGATCTATGCATGCAGGTACTCGGCCTAATGAAAACGTCCTGCCTATCCCAGTACGCATCACGTGTCGGACCTCCACCCAATCTAGAAAGCCAAGGCCGTTCAGATTCGAAACATTAGTGACCCTTCAGCGCACCGACGCACTCAGGATTCTATACCAAAATGCAAGAAGCATCGAAAACAAATTGGAAACCTTAGACCAGATTTTGCTGTATGGCTAAACAGATGTCTTGTGTATGTGTCTGAAACGTGGCTTGATCCTGTTGAAGGATCACTTACGATCGCTCATGATGTTGGGTTCAAGATCCACTTTACCTCACGTGGTTCTAGGAGGGGAGGTGGAGTGACCATGTTCTTCAAGGGCAATATTCTTACCCTAAAGATAGTCTCCGCATTATGGGCTGAGACTGATTCGACTGAACATCTTGATACAATATCACCATAGTTTACTTGATATAGCTACTCTGCATATCCTACCAGTCTTATCCAGGAAGCTTCATATTGGATTATTAATAATATACACACATCTGCACTGAGCATCTTAGAAATTTCAATCTCTCATACAGAAAATGCTGATCCAGGAGTTTCACCTATTAAAGTTAGAGATAATTAACAACCAAGCTAAGAGAGGGCAGCACCGCCTAGACTTATTTTTCTTTGCTGTCCACACTATATTGGATTTTGAGCCAGATATTTGCGTCATTATCAGTCATAGTCCTGTCTCATTAGCAAAATATTTCTTACTCTTGGTTATAACGTCTCGAATGCAGACAAAGAGTAAAGACTATTTTTAACCCCCGGGGATCACATCTGGTGAGTATGGTGAGCTGAATATCATCATTCCTCTCTCTCTCTCTCTCTCTCTCTCTCTCTCTCTCTCTCTCTCTCTCTCTCTCTCTCTCTCTCTCTCTCTATTTTTCACCCTTTCTAGGAACTGAATATGAGAAAATTTCCAAGCAGAAGGAAAAACATCTTTGGAATAAGAAAGTGAAAAATGGTGACCGGAATAGGAGCAAGTTCCGGAGCCAGGTTTTAAGAACAAGTGGAAAAATACCATCAGGACATGGGGCTTTCTTAGCATCAAGATTGTTCAAAATCTTTCTGACATCCTTTTGACGGAAGAAGCATTGAATGGAGTGTACTGGGAATGGTGGTAAGTGGTTTACCAAGACCATCAGTACAAGGGTTGGAAGAAAAAGAAGATACTAGCAGGTCAACTTTGTGTGGTAATAGAACCATCTGGTTTTGACAGAGTTGAAAACAGAGATGGACAAAAGTTGCGGTCAATAGCTTTAACAAGAGACCACAATGTTCGACTACTATTTGAATAAGAAGCAAATTTTCTACTCAGCCTGTTCGAAATCTTGTTTGGTCTGATTAATAACTGTTTTACAATTGTTACCAGCTTTGGTGTAGGCAGAAAATGAAACTGGAGATTTGGAAACAAGCCAATTACGATATGTAACATTCTTCTCTTGAACAGCGATAGCATATTTATTGGAAAATCAAGGTTTAGATAAAGAAGGAGATATATTAATTGGAGTGTGGAATAAAGATTTGCATACCTACAAGAATATTTTCACTGAAACGATCCGGGCAAACGTCGACACCAGAAGATTTGGAACAGCAATCCGGCTGTTCCAAATCTTCTGGTGATATAAGCGTGATATAAATGAAGAAGTGTATGACGGTCAGCATCCCATGATGAAGCTGATAATACTCTCAATATGTTTAATTTCTTAAAACAGGTGATTCTAAGTTGTTTGATATGGTCATTAAAGTTTAATTTTTTATCTAAAGTTAAGCCAAGTAATCGGATAGTTGGCACAACAGGTATGTCGTAGTTGCCCAGCTTCAGAATTGGGTCAGGATGGAGATTACATCTTCTACAGAAATTAACTGCAACAGTTTTTTCAGGTGATATGCGAAAACCGTTATCTGCAGCCCACGTTGTAATCTTATTAAGAGCTCCTTGCAGTTGTCTCTCAATCATTCTCATGTTCTGGGAGTGACAAGATATACTAAAGTCATCTGCATATAGAGTAGTAAACACAGTGGGTGAATGATCTTTGATACAGAGTTGATTTTTATAACGAATAGCGTGGCACTTAAAACGGAACCCTGTGGAACACCTTCTTCTTGGATGAAGTTACGAGAGAGGGTGGATTGAATGCGCACCTGGAACGACCGCTGTTTCAGAAAGTCTGTATGAACTGTGGCATATTGCCCCTGAAACCAAAAGTGTAGAGATCACGAAGAATTCCATATCGCCAAGCTGTATCAAAAGCTTTCTCGATGTCCAAATAAACTGTAGTCAGATTTTCCTTCCTTAAGAAAGCATTGCGAATCTGGTTTTCCATTTGAGTCAAGAGGTCTAAAGTTGATCTACCTGTATGCTCTTTGCTCTCATGGCTACGCAGCTATATTACGCATCGTTCCTTGAGCGTTATCATCGATCAAGTGAACTCAGACTGTTTTATACCACTAAGCGGAGTACCACAAGGCTCTCCCTTAGGTCCTCTTCTCTTCATTGTTTTCGTAAAGGATCTTCCTTCTTTTATCTACACCTCCAATGTTCAAGTTGCTCTCTATGCAGATGATCTTAAGATCTACTCAGCAGTGAAGGAGACTACCGATTCTCAACAACTTCAATGTGCTCTCAATAAATTCTCTCTGTGGCTATCTCTGAATGGCTTGTCTGCTAACCCCTCGAAGTGCAAAGTTATCTCTTTCTCATCTTGCAGATCTCCACAACTAATGAATACGGAGTATAGTATTAACTCTGTGATCATCGAAAGGTGTGACCAAGTTAACGACTTAGGGATTCTCTTTTCCAGCAGTGCTAAATTCGATGCCCATGTCCTTAAAATCACCAGCAAAGCATTCAAAACACTGGGATTCATCAAACGGAACACATACAAGTTCAAAAACTACAGATATGCGGTTATCCTTTATAAAACTATTGTACTGCCAATCCTTGAATTCAGTTCACCCATCTGGAATCCTCACACAAAGACTTTAACTAACAAAATTGAAGCAGTCCAAAAAAACTTTATCCGTTACCTTACGTACCGCAATCCTCTATTCTATCACTCAGTGTATTATGAATCGCTGTGTGATTACTTTCATCTAAGGCCTCTGTGCACTAGAAGAGTTACTGCTGACATCGCCCTTCTAGCCAAAGTAATCACTGGAATTTATGAAGCATCTGATATCCTGAGTAAAATAAACTTCAATGCTCCTTGTAGACAAGTCAGGAACCTTACACCGTTTCGCCTTGACTCTGCCAACACGGACTTAATGAAGTTCAGTCCACTGAACAGAATCAGCAAATCAGCAAATGACTCTCGCATTGACTTCTTTGACAACTCCCAATCACTGATGAACTCCATCCACAAGTTTGCCTCTTCACTTAAACTGCAAAGTGACTAGCTCACATCTAATTATTGTAGCTTATTATTTGTTATATTATTTTTCTATTCTCTAACGGATTAATTATTACTTGTTTTACCGGTAACTTAACTTAATACAATCCTCTTTTGTACATATGCTTTATTGTTTGAATTTGTATCAATGTTTATCGTCCTGTAGGATTTCACATTATTGTTATTATGTTTATTGATCTGATCTCAGATACACTGTTAATGGTTACCTGTTGTGTATCTTTTTATTAATAAAATAAAATAAAATAAAAATAAAAAGTATGAAATCCACACTTTGAAGGACTGATAAGGTTATATTTGTTCAGCAACCAGGTGAGACGAGAGTTTACCATTTTTTCCATTATTTTGCCCATACAACTGGTGAGGGCATAGGCCGGTAATGACGTGGATTCATTGAGTCTTTGCCAGGTTTTAATAATGCTATGACATATGCATGTCTCCAGGTATCGGGGAAAGCATTTTCTGTAAAAATTCTTTTATACAGAAGAAATAAGACACGAAGCTACTTTTCACTCAACTCTTTTAACATGGAATAATGAACTCCATCAGGTCCAGCAGCACTAGATCTTGCGCTGTTAAGAGCAAGTCTTATTTCACTTATGGGAAAGGGACAGTTGTATGATTGATGGTGATTAGTGCCAAAATTTAACTTCTGTTTTCAGCGAGGGACTTTAATTTCTGGAATTCTGGTGAGTATGACGACACGGCAGAGGTTTGAGAAAAGGACTCTCCGAGAGTGTTAGCTATGTCCTGAGGCAGTGAAACGTCATTACCATTTACATTCAGTATTGACAGATGTGATGGAGGATATTTGTTATACATTTTCTTAATATTTTTTCAGATGGTTTGTGTTTTGGTGGTCCTCGTAATCGTGGAAGCGAAACGTTTCCAGGATTCTCTTTTGCTTAACCGCTGAACGCGCCTAGCATTCAGCCTTGGCCTGGATTTTGTAAACTGGAGTAGATTAGCAGTGGTAGGAGTCTTGCGAAAGTTATTACAGGTTTTATTTTTCTCTGGTTTGGCTCAGTTGCATTCGTTGTTCCACCAGGGTTTTGGTTTTATTCGCTGACTTATGGAAACTCTTGATATTGCTGCTTCTCTGGCCTGCAGTATTTGGTTTGTTATGTAATCAGCAGCATCATTTATTGACACATTTGTAACAGCTGCTTTTTCTAGAACTGCTAGCTGCCTATATTTTTTACAATCAGCTTTTGCAAAGTTCCATTTGACTGTCTGATTACGGCAGGGTGGTAAATTTGCTTCTATGTGACAGACTATTAGGTAGTGGTCACTACCCAGTAAACTATCATGAACAGACCATTCAAACAGAGAAAAAAGGGCTGGTGGGCATATGGAGAGGTCAATTGCTGAGCTTGACCCAGAAGGCAGGTGTAAATAAGTGGGGAGTCCAGTATTCAGTAGGGACAGGTTTAATTTATCAAGAAACTTTTCTAATATTTTTCCACGTTTATCATAGATCTTATCACCCCATAAAGGATTATGTGCGTTAAAATTCTCCATGATGCAAAAGGAGGAGGGAGCTGAAATACAAGGGTTTGAAGATCAGTTTCTGTACGAGATGTCTTGGTTAAGAGGATGATATAGGATATTCGAGCGGCTACTGTTTCAAGATTTGTTTGTAGCATTAATGGTCGGGAAGGGATATTGGAGCTGATTACAATTGCTACCCCTCCATGAGCCGAATTGGTTACATGAGCAACTCGATCTTTTCTGTAGGTAACGTGATGTTTCAGTGAGGTAGTAACAGAAGCGGTTAAATTAGTTTCTTGAAGACAAAAGGCAACTGGGTTATATTGAAGAAGGAGATCCCGAATGTCATTAAAGTTACTGCGATATCCTCTACAATTCCATTGAAGGAAACTGAGCATTATTTGGATGTAGTGGGGTCCTCAGTTTCTGCCCGAGGAGCTGTTAACTTATGGTGAACAGATTTTCTTTTTGTAAAGTACGGTCTTCCTGTCTCGATCTCTTCCTCTGGGAAGAGGTCGAGAACTAGTTCTTCGTGGTTAGTGTTTTCTTCCATTTCTGTTGAGTCAGCTTTAGTGGAATCGTCACTTTCTGAGTACTTTGGGTTATTATTATTATGCGGAACAGTGATTGGTGTATTAATAGCCCTGCTTGTCTTAGATGGTTTGCTAGATAAGGGCACAGCTGCCAAAATTGACCGAGCCCAGTCTGATATTGATGTGTTTGGGGGAAATGTAACTTCTGTTTGAGTACCAGTCATTGATATTCTTTGCACAGTACTGCTTACTGCAGTTGGCTTTTGAACTACTTGAGCGAAAGTGGTTCGCGTGTTAAATTGAGCCTGTACAGACTTTTTGGCTTCTTGGTATGTGATGTTTTGTTTGGCTTTGACCCGTTGAATATATTTTTTTCTTTTTTCCAAAGAGGACAATCTCTGGAATAGACAGTATGTGTGCCATTTCAATTTGAGCACTTGTGCTGTTCTGATTTACATTCTGAGTGGATGTGCTAGCGTGAACCGCAATTAGCACAGTGGCTAAACCTCTGCACACGTTTTGAGAATGGCCAAATTTTTGGCATTTAAAACAGCGTGTTGGGTTAGGAACGTACAGTTTTATTTGGCAATTGAGATACCCTGCTTTAATGGATTTTGGAGGTTTCGGGCTATCAAATGTTAATATTATGTTCCGAGTCGGAATTAGAGCATTGTCTCGTTTGGTATATATGCGTTTTACATGCACGATTCCTTGGTCTTGTAATTCATTTTTCAGCTCTTCTTATGAGAAGTTTATAAGGTCCCACTCAACTATCACACCCCTAGAGGTATTTAGAGTAGCATGAGGGGAAACAGTGATGGATAATCCTCCAAAGGATGTTAGTGTTTGGAGCCGTTGTGATTGTCGTTCGTCTGAGACCTCAACTAGCAGGTTACCAAATGTAAGACGCCAGGTTGTTTTTGGCGATCCTATTAGATTTTTCTAGGTGTTTCTGTATTTTAAAAGGTGAGAGACCACCTAGAGACTGATACAAGATGCATTGGAGCTATTCTCTTAATAGTATCAGTTTTTTGTCTTTTGGCACTGCATGAGTTAGAGTCTTCTTCTATCTCATGAGTAGCCATGTTAGGATCTTTAGGTCCTGTAGTTGTTGTTGTTGTTGTTGTTGTTGTTTTTGGTTTTTAGGAGCATTAGCAACTAAGGCCATATTGCTCCAGGATATGCGGTGGTCATTCCTTAACCTTTCCGCATCCTCCGTATTTGGTGGTGACGGGCTCGAACCCCGGTCTAATCAAGAAGCGTGTGCTACGCACTGCTGCTCCTTCCCACCTGGCTACGGAGGCGCCTAGGTCCTGTAGGGGAGATCATTTTGTTCCTTTTCGCCCTGGAAAGATATCATTTCTTTCCAGGTTACCGGCCCCGCCACGGGGAGGCAGGAGCAGTGCCGCAAGGGTAACCAAGCGGCTGAGTTAGTTCGGTTAGTACTGTTAAAGAAAACAGAAAGGCAAGTTTCCTCTCTGGAACACCGCCTAGTTCTTGTAGTGCAGAAGTTACGCAATGCAACTAAATAATTTAAAGTATTTAAAACCAAAAGAAAACTATTCGCTTTGTATACGCAGTATAGAGCTCACTTGAAATCGCTTGGCACCCGGGACCGTGCCATGGAAGGATGCTGGAAGGTTCTTTCTTGGTGATCGTGCCTCCCGATAACTAAGATACCATTCGAACAACAACAACAACAACAAAAACAATACTCACATAACTCACACCGACTCGCTTTGCAAGTTGTGTATCATCACAGAGCATTTAAGGTGGATTTGAAGAAACCCTCCACACACGGAGGGTTCCTTCTATATACTAGACATTAAGAGCATATTGTATTTTGTTATTACTCCATTGCTGTTAATTTCAAGAAGTAAATTACTGTCTTCTGACTGTGGACTTTGTATACATTCTGTATAACAGAGCTTACAGAAACTGAAATGGCCGTGCACATACATTCTATCAGTTATACTCCACATTTGAAACAACCCGGCTAGAGAATAGAACACATCTATTAAAGCCATCTATTGAAACTCACGCATAAAATGGTTCGGATCTCTTAGTCATTTTTAATACTTATCTTTTGCAGCAAATGAGCACGCTCAGCAGCAAGCTGTTGGCGCAGTAAAAGTTCCACTGCTTTTATTTTCCACCCACTCGCATTTTCAACTTAAGTTTTGCTTTCGTCACTTAATATGTGCCTCAGAATCCGCCGTAGTTCTCAATTTTCTCTCTTATCGGCATTGCAGAAACGAGAATCCGAAATCTTTCTGCTGCTACAGCGGTGGAAAACACTTGGAACTGTTTCAATATACAGACAGCGCACAAAGCGACATTTCTGTAATTCTTTCGACATTCTGGGTTGCATAAAATTCAATAAAAAAACTTTCGGGAAAGAAATTAATTTCCGCTCTTCTGCTGGTATTAAAAGTGGAACACAACGAAGTTAAAAACTAAAATTTCATTTTGCAAATCTATTTTAAAATTTATAGAACTGTAGTATTAAGGTATAAACGCATTCTTTTCTTTTCTCTTTTTCACTTAAAGGATTCTAATCGAGTTCATATTGCGACTTGTTTTCACTTTTGCCATTTATCGCGTTTTGAATTTCAATTACGGCTGTGTCGAGCCACGCTACGGTTTGATAGGAATCTTAAAACGGAGCGAGGCATCCAAAACGATTGCTTGAAACAAAATGATGAAACTTGCGAGACATTTTGCTAAACTTCGGGTATTTTACCTTCCAGAGGAATGAGAAATTTCAGTGAAAGCGTTGACAGTTCTGCAGAGGAGAACGACTGAATCTTATCGTGTAGAGTCGTCTACTTGTTGGTATTACAGTGAAGGTGCTGCATAAATGATAATGCCAGCAAACATAACTGCGTATGAATAATTCAGCAGTGAGATTCTCCACTTTTACTCAATTTTGCTCCCACGAAAATGGACACAAAATGGGAAAAATAAACTGGTATCACAGGTAGTACCGCCTATCACATAATGGGACACTCTCTAAACCGTACTCCAGCTGAGACTTCGCATTATTCCTTCTTAATCCGTTTATCTATCGATGCTTTTAGATCTCTTGTGCTGCTCACGTTAAGTAGCGTTTTAAAAGATAATAAATTCCATGCTCCAGCGAATGATGGAAGGAAGACTACATTGAAAACAGGTTAATGTTTGAGCATTACCATCCAATGAAACGGAATATAATGGATTATTGGCAGAAAACTCGAGGCTTCGATATCCTAACAAAACAGAATTTACTCTTCAAAGTATTTATAACTACTCTTCAGAAGGATAAGCATCCTTTATATTTCGCATCTTTTATATTTTCACCCTATTTTCTTCCTATATCTTCCTTTCATCCTATTCTAGGAGACTCCATCTCGTATTCATTTGGAGACTTTCAAGTTCTGCTCGCTTTTTCAGCGTAATAGTTGATATTGATATAAACGTTAAATAGTGTTCAAATGAGCAAGAAACATTAGTAGAGGCATATAATGCAAGAAAGTAAGCTTATACAGCATCAAACAAAAAAAAAACACTTCTTATTTCACACATCCATTAGCTTTAAAAGTTTTTCCAGTTCTTCCTTGAATTTATTTAAGTTGGAATGTATCCACAATAACAGATGGAAGTTTTGTTCCAGCAATCAAGCACCCGCTGGCTAAAGGCAAATTTCTGCACATTGATTCTACAACTGTATTTCCTCAATTTGAATTTATGCCCCATCAGGTTTGTAATCTGAGCAAGAGGAAGAATCCCATCAGCATTGAGTCTGCTCAACCCATTCAAGGCCTTATACACATCAATCAGATCACCTCGTAGGTGTCTAGTCTCCAGACTTAAGCCTTTCTTGGTAAGAAAGGCTTAAGTCTTGTTGCCCTTCTCTGTACTCGTTCTAGCAACTCTACATCCTTCCTAAAATGAGGCCTCCAGATCTGTACACAGTATAGGTCTGGTTTGAAAAAATCTGTTGTATGTTTTTTATAAAGCAAAACAAACAAACACTGTTATGAGGTGTAAGACGAAACTTTAAAAAACCCGAAAGTCTATTTTGATGCTTGGAAGGTTTAAATCTAATTTCAGAAATCACTGTGAACTGACTCAGAATAAAGAAATGGTGCATCTTCCTGATAAGTGATGCGATAGCTAAATAAGATGATAATGTTATTCATTATACGTAGCAGTGATAGTACAAAAACAGAACAGAACAGAGTATACAACTGAGGAAATTTGGCTAATAGGAATGTAAGGTCAAATAATGTTATTTGGCAAAGATATTAAGCTTACGACGGTCATAGCTGCTTATTTCATCTTATATACTATCTTTCTGAATCAATTAACCACTGTGTCACCCAAAGGGCCTCCAGTGCAATAGGTGTTATACATTTCATCGTATGGTGAGTATTACATAGCACCAATCAGTTCTTGTTTCAGGCTCCATGGCATTAAGGATTTTTTCTTTGTTTCTTGCATGCAAGAAACAAAGAAAAAATGCAAGGATTACTGAAGTTAATCCCATCTCAAATTATCGAATGGTCTTCATGAGTGGTAACTTTATGAACCCAGATACAAACTCGTTATGTACCACATTCCTTCCTCGGCATTCCTGTTCACTTTATTGTGAATGGCCTTAAGACAGATTCTGTTTATTATTTGAGAGTCCAAATCACCATCCTACCCACACTAGGTGGAAAAGACCTGGGTTCCAATCCTGTCAATAAGGCGATGAAATTTAATGGGCATTTTCGCCATGTTATTGAGTTAATCGGTCTCAGACGAAGACAGCAAGTTTTTTGTTTATTTTTTCCTCCTAGAAACAAGGATTTTTCATCCAGCAAAACAACCAATAAAAACACGCAATTTATGGAGAACATACACATGGGTAGATGGGGAATTCTTGGATAACCCTAATACGACAATTTTTTTGTCCTAATAATGAAAACCCAAAGCTTGTGTCTGCTTTTATCGTGGAATAGAACAACTCTATTCCAAGCCACTTTATGAAACATCCTAAAATTTTTATTTAAAATCGTCATGGCAATCGTAGTTTTCTTCAATAATCACAATATGAAAAATTATTGTGAGTATTACTTATTTTCATATTGTGATTATTAAATAAAAATTGCGATTATTAAAGAGGGTACATAAGTACACGTGTATGAGTGACCGTGGTCCAAGTCCTTTTGGCTACTAAAACTGATATTCTTGAATTCTCCGTATCTTGTGAACCTCTCTGCGGTCTTCCCAGAATATAAACAGAAATTTTATTTATTTAATAAATGAATATCTAAAAGAAGCCTCGAATATAAGCCTCCCTTTAATATTGATAAATAATTATGTTGTCGACAACAGAATCAAAGGAAGTTTTCCAGTTGAAAGGTTACTCAAAATAATGAGTATTTGATTTGCTTCAAAAGTAAATATGTCATATTATCTTGAGCTACGATAAATGGTACCTTCCTCACTAAAGATCGTCTTCACTACACTTCCATATGGTGTGTTAAAAGTCCTTAACGTTTCCGTTGTTGTCTAGACTCCAACGGCCATGTCGTTATCCGATAGCTCTTTAACTCATTGTGGTCGATAAGGGCGACAGTTTAAATGCTTCTTCTGTTTTTTATTGTTCTTCGTGGTATTTGAACTTCTATCAACGCCAGTAAATCGAATCCAGTGGTGACCTTTCAACTGATTCGTCGATTATAGTACTTCTTTCATTATCCAGGATTAGTCTGGCAGTTCTTACTTTTGTCTCGAATTGAAACAGTACGTGAGAATTGCTTTCTGTCCAATTTGAAGAATGTTCTTTTATGAGGGACTTCTTTATAGAGTATTTGAAGAATGAGATCTTGCTTGTTGTTGCTCATAAACCCAGATGTATGAAATTGAGTTTTTAATTAAAAAATGAAATTACTACAATCATACGTTAACTTTAATTAATCCGAAAAGAAGAAACATGTTAAAATTGAAAAGAATAGAAAAAACCCAGTCAATATCAATAAAATACAAGGACTGGCAGACTTTTGACTCACCCTGTATTTTAAAATGCAAAATTGACTGCATCTCCAATGAGTCTTGACGATTATATGATGGACTACCGTATATACTTCCGACTATGCGAGCTCTATTGTGGCATAGACTTTTTGGAACACACAACAAAATATTAATTCTGCAATTGATTTAATCTTCGCTAATGAACAGAAATAGTCGAAGATGGACCGAGGCATTCTTAATTTTATGAGCCGATGGATGAATCTTAACGAAAATGTGGGTATCAGGAGTCACCAGTACTGAAAGTCATAATTTTAAAGTATGATAAGATCAGATGGCAGAATGCCAATTGATCTAATTTGTATGTGTGTCAAATGATTCTTCCTCCCGTGAATATTATGCAATCCCGGTACTACGGATCCTGTACTACAATTATTAGATAACTGTGGGGTTTGATTTTGTATCACAGATATAATTTCGAAAACTGATCTAACTGAAACCGCTTATATAGCGGCAACAGTACATTAGAAGCATGGGTCATGGATCGGAACTTATAGAGACTTTCGACTTATGATGATGATGGTTATGGGTTTATGTGCGCGAAACTCACCTGACCCTCCTAAAGTCTAATATGGCGGTTGTCATTCAAAAGATGGAATATATATAGTCTTTCATCTTTGTTATTAATTCATGTCTTCCATGTAGAAGGCATAAGGATTAATACTGTTTTTCATCTTTGAATAACAGCTAAACGAAACAGAAAAAAAATAATCTGGACATTCAAAATCTCACGGAATGTGTTCTACAAACCATAAAGGAGATAGTTCGTGTTTTATGCACCTTTCTGCGGAAAACATGGCTGAACAAGTTTAAGAGGCCACTGAACTGTCCCTCAACTTGCAGTTGTCTTACCATTGAACCCTCGGGTTCAATGGTATATTTCCTTGGGTTCAGTGGTATCGTTTTCAGACGTATGATGAAGAACCTCTCCATATAAATGTTTCGTTCTTTTTGTTTTTGTAGGGATTTCTCGGAGAGCACATCCAATTTCAGTGTATCATCTCCACCATGAAGTTTGGTAGAAGCAGTCTGATAGTAAAATGTTCTTAGCAGGGTTAGACTTGGTCCATTGGTAGCAGCACCTGACTATAAATTGAGTGACATGCTTTGACGTTGCAGCAGTTATACGTTACCTAGTATCAGCACGACAACGCGCCATGCCATACAAGATTGGTTTGTGGAAAATTACAACAACAAATATGGACTGCCTGGCTCAGAGTTCGAATGTCAACTCCACTGGAAACCTGTTGAATGAACTGAAATGCTGGATTGCACTCTGCCAAAACTACCTTGCACTGTTGGGAGAAGTGCATCTCTATAGGCCGAATACATTCGTTGATCGGTTTGTTACTTCGTGTGATAAAAATATCGAGTCTCCTCGAGGTAAGAAATATTGCAGAACTCGTCCAAGACGAACTTACTCGATTATTGGGAAAAAATATCCATAAAAGCTCGTCCCGTCCGGATGGGAAGTGTTTTCAACTTCTATCGACGGCGCAAATCGAACTCAGACCTTTTCCACTCTGGCGTGAGAGTGAGAGAGAAAGAAAGTAGGAATACTACCGCTGCTTGACCGGCGAGGACGCAGGTCTGTAGGAAACTGTTATCTGTCAACCTGTCATCTGCTTCTGAGGAATGACAGGTTGCCTGCATCACAAGCTTCAACTGCACGTTAGAGAAGAAATAAAACGTAGGGTGATTTTTCCGAAATAATTCGGTATAATATTTTTTTCAGATGAAAATACATTTTCCCAGTTAGGTTGGGAATAATAGAAGATGGTTCAAATGTGAATTAAAAAATGATTACGTCCTTATCAAGAAACATAGGGATGGAAAGGCTATACTGATATTATCGGATAGAAGGGCAACTACTCGCTATAGTACGCGGTGGTTTTCCATGAAATATAGTTTTTCTATAATGACCACTCTTATACCACGTGAATATTAAAACAGTTTATTTAGCAATTAACTAAAATTACTATACATTAAAGTAACGTTTCGGGAACCTTACCGGAACCCATCCTCCGACCATATATAGGCTGTTGCTAGCGTTCTTTTTGCCGAATGCCTCAATCCCGAGAGATTCGAAAAATTGCTCAGTTGAAATTGAGACATTCGGCAAGTAAGGAGGCTGGCAACAGCCTACATATGGTCTAAGGACGGGTTTCAGCAAGATTCCCAAAACATTACCTTAATATCACGTGGTCATTACAGAAAAACTACGTTTTGTAGAATACCAAAGCTAGAGTTAACTTTTGGTGGTTACACTGATTAACTTCTTTCGTTTGTTTGCGCTAATTCTAAATTCTTATTCAAAACCATTCAGAGGATATTCGAAGAAATTAGTTTGCTATTTCAGGTTTTCGATATTCGTTGTCGAGTCTAATACATCAATTCATCCTTGGCAGTATAATATTCTCGTTTGAGTCTTCTCTAAACTTTACGGCCGTGCTCTCTCAAATCTCTTTTCTTACGTCGATTGTCTCTGTTATTTGATCCTAACTAACGAAAATACAATACTCTGTGATCCCTCATCTCAGAAACTCCACTGCTTCTAATCCCGATCTTTGTTCCATCTCGTTTTATTTAAAAAAAAATGTGTTCTCTCTCTCATCCCAACCTTAACCGATTTCCTGTCTTCGCAATGGTTAATAATCTATATGCTTTTAAGAAGGTAGGTGCACTTTATTCCAATTTATAAAGGGAAAGGAGATTGAGCCGCTGACGAAATTACAGTGGTTTGCAACCTCGACGGGGGAGAGGAGACACGATGACCAAGGATAGGTTTTGATATCGTTATTAAAGAGCAAGGGAAGACTCACGATCGGTATTGCGGTTTTAAATTAAACTAATCCTAGTAGTAACTGATACAAGAATGCTCGCAATGCTGTTGCTGAAATCTTTGAAATGCTAATTTTCAAGTATCTTTTTTGTAACCTTATATTTTATTCTTGAAAATCCACTTTCCAATCACGCCACATTCTGTTAACGCTCACCCATTCTATGTATATTAATTTTGACAAATGTAAATAGGTTTGCTGGAAGCAAATTTTCGATATCTTTTAGCCCGTGCTCGATTCAGATCTATCATGGATTTAATTAGTGGTCAAATTATATCTAGAATAGTTCTAAGCCACAATTGTAGCAATCAAATTCTGGCTCTTCGATGGTGAAGACAGCAGACTGCCAGCCTGTATTACTACACTATAATGAGACGAGAAGATGTTTAACAGGGCTTAAATTTGGGGACCGGGGGGAAATTGGCGAATTTACTCTCATGTTCGTCGAACCAGTCACGAATGGATTAACTCCAAAATAGCAGTATTATCACCTCGAAAGTGATAATCTCCTCCTTCAGAAGAAAAATAAAAAGTTGCAAGGGCAAATTCGTTAGGTAGTGTGAGAAGGGGGGAAAGTGGATGAAATGAAGGAGTAGGGAGGTTGATCACATTATTTTAGTATGGGATATTATGTAATATTGCACTCGCTGACCAAAAATCTAAACCCCTTATTCAGAATCTAGTATGGCGAAAATACAATTGCAGTCCTTATAAGCCCGAATTGCAGTCCTTATAAGTTGGCATGGATTCCACCAGGTGTCTCAGGAAGTATTGTTCCAGATTTAAGCATTCTTCCATCACGATACTTGTTAGCTATTGTATTTGGTCGGCTGCGAATCCTCATCAACATATTCCAAACATTTTCAACAGGATATATATCTGGCGAATTGGGCGCCATGGAGTAGATGTTGGAAATCTTGGGAATGTTTCTCTAACCACCGAGGTACAATTTTTGCGCAGCAGATAGTTGAGCCTTAAAAGAATCCACATAAATCTGGTTAAAAAGGAAGCACGGCAGCGTGTAGCTGGTCCGATAAAACAGAAATATATTCGCTGGAGGTAATACTACCTTCTAACATTAAGGTGCATGGTTTAATGGGGTTCACGCCACACTTTCGCTCTACCCTTGGTGCAAAAATGTGTAAATCGAGACTTGCCAGACCACATGACTTCTTGCACGGTTTCACGGCCCAATGTTGGAGGTGGCAGCATCTGTAAAGCCGAATCTTTCGATTTTTAACAGAAATAATTAGCTGTTTTTATACGCACACGACTACCAAATCCCATCTTCAACTCCCGCCGTATATTTATGTTGGAGATGGGCCTTGAGCTAAATTGAATATTTCAGTCATTTGCTGGACGCTGGACTTTCTATTCTAACGCAAAATTCGCTTAAATCCCTGCAATTCTTTCTTCTTTCACTCACTGTTTACTTATGAATTGGTTGCTTTCGACACATCAGCGATTTCTTTAGTTATCTCAATTGCAGCTCTCCAAAACGCGCTCCATCAGTAACACTTTTCTGAAAACAGGAAATCTCACCTGTCTTCTCCATAAGCGGATCGACTAAGAAGCCCTAATAAAGTGTACAGTACAGATACTAAGGAACTTATGATCATACCACTGGACAGCTTACCTTTGCATACCGTTTAATTATCTGTTGACGCCAATTCCAAAAGATTTCTAATTTTAGTAGGGCTCTCACACTCTTTCTGTAAAGCTAAAATGTATTGGCAAAATAAGCCAAACAGACTGATCGAAACCACCTCGATTTTCACTTTCTTTTATCGATCAAGAACATATTTTGAATCTTTCGAAATACAGTTAAATATATTCTTTAACTTTCTTTATTTCATGATCAGACTATCACTAATGTTATATCAGTTCATCCATCGGGATATAAATTTTATTCAATATCAGAATTCATCTTTTTTCCCTCCAAACCTCTTGCTATATTAATTTTCGTCTTCCATCCAAGCTTCTAGGATTAGCAAATGATTATCAACTTCTACAAACAATTAATGGCTGCTCTGAACGTCCTGGCAATTATCGGACCAACAGAGTCGGGCACACTTATTGGGTTTCATATTTGCAGAATCGCCTCGTCTACTGTCATCGAGGTTAAGACCAACCTTTTTTTTTTATAATGACATCAATTCCAATAAGATTATCTACGCCCCACCTCTCACTCACAATTCCATTCGTAGTCTCTCGTATTAATGTGCTCGATATCATTCTTATTACTTGTCCTTGGCATCAAGTATTTAGCAGCTAATCCTTTGTTCCTTTCCTGTACGCAATTAACAAACATCTATTCATTTTACTATCTGTTTGTTCTTCATTTTATTCGCTTTGTTTTTAATTTTATGTCATTGCCACGTTTCTACTTCTTCGTGCTGATATTACCGCACTCTGGTGGTGAGAAATGTTGTGTAGACAACCACAAATAAATTTGCACGAGCCTTCAGAGAATAAACCACAGTTTTTAACAATCGAACTTCAAAACATTTAGTTTTGTAGAGGAAAGAAGTATTGAAAGCCACGATATTTAAATAAGAACACAGTTTCAGCGTGATATTGTTTTATGACGTCACCACGTTAAAAAAAAAGTGAGTTGCGCAGTATGACCATTTCAGCTCTTGCCATATAAAGTAAAAATATAAAATGGTTTACCTTTTTTCTAATAGTATGTTTTATTTAAATATATTTCAAATAAATAACTGCTTCTGTATTAACGTAGTGTTTTTCGCCCTGTATTCATTACACCTACAAATAAAAATGATTTTTTGACATCTAATTAAGCGTTATCTTTCTACAGATATGTCAATAGTAAATGTCGAACCTTAACATATTTCGTATAATACCGCACAATTTGCTTAGACATAGACGTTGACTGTCAGCACGACCTTCCTGCGTCTCGTTAATGTCATTCGGTTATACGAATTCCAATTTACGGTAAGTAGAAGATGATGGCGATAATGTGGCAGTAAACTTGATAATCGACAACTGGGAAGAAAAAAGTTAACAAGGAAAGGCATGCCTGATGTTGTGGAAAGAAAGCGTACCAAAGCAAAATTTATGAAAATTTAGTTACATTTACAGACTGTTTTTAATAAATCAGACATTTCATCTAAAATTATGAAATGGAATAACTGAGGGATCGATTAATTCCATCGAAGAGATTTTGCTGCAATCTACGATGGACTCGATCCCAAACGAATAACAAGTAGAAAAAAAAAAACATTATGTCTGTGACCTCGAGAATTTTTGGCTTCAAAAATTCTAGTTGGTAAGCATGAATGTGTTGTTGTTATTATTTATTCATTAATTTTTGTTATTGATAAACGTTTTTCATACCACTGAGTTTAGGAGGCCCTTGACGAGGTCCGCTTTATAAAGGCGTTTTCATACCTTAGTCTGTATCCCGTACTCTGCCTCTGCGTTTAAGCAGATAAAGGCTTCTGTTCGCTCTTCCAACGGTCATGTCAATGTGTCAGTTCCATCTCAGGATGCTCTCAGTCAGTACACTTACGTAGTTCAAGGAGTAGACGTGCGTGAGCGGATGTCAGTGGGAGTAAGAAATTCTGCGCTTGGTTGTTACTGTCCCGAATATAGTTCTGCTGAAGTTTATTTTAAAATTGTTCCTCTTTCTCACCAGCTGCAGAAATTATTGAGATGTGTCTGTAGTCGCAGAATATGGATATCTGCCCTTGTGGACATTCATAATCCGTGGAGCTGTGACACTGAATAGAGAGAATTAATAAAAAATAAGCGAAATTCCCTAGAGTTTCTCATTATTCTGGTTGTTGTTCTTTTTGGGTATCAGGTGCATTAGCGAGTAAGACCATATTTCTTCGTGTATATTGTCTGTAAACTGCGAGCGTTCTGATGTCGATTTTCTGTTTGCTGGACGAAAAATCCGAGTTTCCGGGAGAAAAAATCATTCTACACTCATTTGAATCCAACTAACTTAGCTATGTTATGAAAAAGGCCATTAAAAATTCCTATTGATTTAGGAAGATCGCATTAATTACAATATTTTTAAAAATAATAGCATTTCAAAATGCACTGATCGACAAAATTAACAGAACAAAGATTGTACAAAACAGAAAAATAAATAGTAGAATAACACACTTTGTACAATGAAAGTTCACTCCAACGGGAAAAGTCCAATTCACGGGAATAAAAAAAGGTTTTCGTGACATCAAGTCCAGTGCCATGAAAAATCGCATGGAGCAGGTTGCTGCAGGACGTATCATCACATATACACGGATTAATGAGGACATCATTAGCCCAGAACTCATCCATCAACCAGTCAACCTACTGCAAATAGTTATATGAAACTCTTTCCTGTTCACAGCCATATCAGATCAAACTTGTTCATGAGTGCCACGGTTCTTTTGGAGGAGGAGTTCCTGGATATCTGTAATCTAGAGTTACCGATGTGGAATGTAGTCTTCTGTCAAGTGGCCACCGCTGGAGCGTGAAGATCAATATGACACAGAAGATCCAGCAGGTAGGTTGAAACATCCAAGATATGGTACAATAGTTTTAGATCGAGAACAATTCGCTGAGTTTCCAAAGACTGAAGCTTGAAGTAGGAACAGAGATTCCGGTAGAAGATTCTGTGGTAAAACATGGGATTACACTCTGGAAAGATAGATAAATATCATCTGGAGCGATTCTATTTGCTGTATCAAGTATGCATAGTGTGGGTTCTATGTAGGAGAAGCAAACTCTAGTATAGGAAATACAGTTGTTTTGAATAGGAGCACAGAGAACTGAGGATCTTGAAATCTGTACGTCTGCCCTTTAATGAAGCCGATTTGTTTTTTTTTCACTTAGTTTAATATATTTCTAACCTGTTTATCAAATCCACATCCAGCGGTAAAAAGTAGCTCCCAGATCTTTAACCTTGGCAACTCTGGAAATCGGCATCTCTTTGATGTAATATTGATTAACTAAAGCCTTAATTTTCTTCGAACCTGCAAAGGAAATTGAGCTGCATTATCTAGCATTAACCTCCAGACTATCCAAAGTACCCCAAATCAGCGAAAGAGTTGAGTGTAGCCTGAAGGTTAACTGCAACATCTTGACTGTTGATATATGAATATAGTTTCACATCATTGGAAAATATTAGGATCATAATACCACCTCTCTCAACAAATTGCGGTTGATTATTGATAAAGATGGAGAATAGAAGAGGCCTAAGAGATGATCCCTGTAGTACTCCTCTCGATGGAAAAAATTCCCTTGAGACTTCCTGCCCTATATTTTCACCCTATATTTTCGATATGAAATATAACCATCGGCCAGGATAATAGAGGGTCAAGTGTTCCATAGTGGCTTAGTTTTTTTTAGCAAGTTGATTGTGTATACTGAAAATATTACTGCCCTCATAAGAGACTAATTGAGCGTATTGGGCACCGCGCAGCAGCCCTCGTCTACAGCAAAAAAAAAAACAACCTCACCCAATTTCTATTGGTACGTCAATCTCATCAAAATTTAAACCTACGTCAACACAGTTCTAATAGAATGACCAGAAGTTTATTCATCTAAAAACTTGGCCCTAATAAAGACCCCTAAGAATTAGTAAGATGGTCAAAGAGGAACCGAATTTCTCCTCGTCAGTGCAACAACCTCGAACACAGATGCCCACTTACTCATTCATTTAAAGTAGACTGTACACTAGATCAATTCCGTATACTCCAGCCTTCCTTATGACCCTTGGTATTTTGACCAGACTCTTTTACAATAACATCCCTTTACACCAACCTCCTACTCCTTCAAGTGCTAAAGACTAAACTAGCTCTGACATATGACTAATTAACATGAGTGGATTTTGCTCTCAACCCTTACTCGCCCATTGCAATTTTGAGTTATTGGAGGAGAAATGATCTATGCATGCAGGTACTCGGCCTAATGAAAACGTCCTGCCTATCCCAGTACGCATCACGTGTCGGACCTCCACCCAATCTAGAAAGCCAAGGCCGTTCAGATTCGAAACATTAGTGACCCTTCAGCGCACCGACGCACTCAGGATTCTATACCAAAATGCAAGAAGCATCGAAAACAAATTGGAAACCTTAGACCAGATTTTGCTGTATGGCTAAACAGATGTCTTGTGTATGTGTCTGAAACGTGGCTTGATCCTGTTGAAGGATCACTTACGATCGCTCATGATGTTGGGTTCAAGATCCACTTTACCTCACGTGGTTCTAGGAGGGGAGGTGGAGTGACCATGTTCTTCAAGGGCAATATTCTTACCCTAAAGATAGTCTCCGCATTATGGGCTGAGACTGATTCGACTGAACATCTTGATACAATATCACCATAGTTTACTTGATATAGCTACTCTGCATATCCTACCAGTCTTATCCAGGAAGCTTCATATTGGATTATTAATAATATACACACATCTGCACTGAGCATCTTAGAAATTTCAATCTCTCATACAGAAAATGCTGATCCAGGAGTTTCACCTATTAAAGTTAGAGATAATTAACAACCAAGCTAAGAGAGGGCAGCACCGCCTAGACTTATTTTTCTTTGCTGTCCACACTATATTGGATTTTGAGCCAGATATTTGCGTCATTATCAGTCATAGTCCTGTCTCATTAGCAAAATATTTCTTACTCTTGGTTATAACGTCTCGAATGCAGACAAAGAGTAAAGACTATTTTTAACCCCCGGGGATCACATCTGGTGAGTATGGTGAGCTGAATATCATCATTCCTCTCTCTCTCTCTCTCTCTCTCTCTCTCTCTCTCTCTCTCTCTCTCTCTCTCTCTCTCTCTCTCTCTCTATTTTTCACCCTTTCTAGGAACTGAATATGAGAAAATTTCCAAGCAGAAGGAAAAACATCTTTGGAATAAGAAAGTGAAAAATGGTGACCGGAATAGGAGCAAGTTCCGGAGCCAGGTTTTAAGAACAAGTGGAAAAATACCATCAGGACATGGGGCTTTCTTAGCATCAAGATTGTTCAAAATCTTTCTGACATCCTTTTGACGGAAGAAGCATTGAATGGAGTGTACTGGGAATGGTGGTAAGTGGTTTACCAAGACCATCAGTACAAGGGTTGGAAGAAAAAGAAGATACTAGCAGGTCAACTTTGTGTGGTAATAGAACCATCTGGTTTTGACAGAGTTGAAAACAGAGATGGACAAAAGTTGCGGTCAATAGCTTTAACAAGAGACCACAATGTTCGACTACTATTTGAATAAGAAGCAAATTTTCTACTCAGCCTGTTCGAAATCTTGTTTGGTCTGATTAATAACTGTTTTACAATTGTTACCAGCTTTGGTGTAGGCAGAAAATGAAACTGGAGATTTGGAAACAAGCCAATTACGATATGTAACATTCTTCTCTTGAACAGCGATAGCATATTTATTGGAAAATCAAGGTTTAGATAAAGAAGGAGATATATTAATTGGAGTGTGGAATAAAGATTTGCATACCTACAAGAATATTTTCACTGAAACGATCCGGGCAAACGTCGACACCAGAAGATTTGGAACAGCAATCCGGCTAAGAAAAAAAAAAAAAAAAAAAGAAGAAAATAAATCTTGTAGATCATCCCATTTTTCATTCTTGTAATGCCAAACAACACGAGGTTTAGAATAGCCACGAGAAAAAAAGACTCCATTGGAAAAGAGATCATCACCAAGTTGTGATCTGAGGTGCTTAGATGACCACTCACCTTGACTCTGTACTGAAAAGGGTTACTTGCGAGAAAACGATTAAGCATGTTGGCTGCATTGTTAGGACTGTCTAGTATTCTGGTAGGTAAATAACAACATGTGCAAGATCGTTAGTTAATCCCGTGTTACTAGAAAAACGGAAGCCATGTAGATTTGTGAACAGTAAAATCACCAGGAAATTACCTCACTGTTAGTAAAGTTGGACTGACTAAAGTGAAGTTTCAAATAGAGGAAACAAAGAGTTTCAATTGATTAGTGGTGTTGGGAGAACGATAAAGACAATAGATGAATTTGACAGAATGGGGAAGAAAGATTTTAAGCCAGAGAAGATCGAAAAGAGCAGCTTCCAAATTACTAAATCTCTGGCAGAGAATATCCGTACGGGCATATGCAAAAATATCACCTCTGAAACGAAGGAATTTGTATAGTGAATAATGAGAACAACTGAATATACATGTACATATATACATGTAAATATACATGTATATTTGTGACATGTACGAATAAGTGTACATGTATTAACAATGCATATTTGTGACATGTACAAAACGCTCATAAACATTGCAAAATTGCTCACGTCATCGACAGGATTTGAACTCAGGTGTGAGGACGGCGATTTTACCAACTGTGCTACCCACAAAGGCGATGACATGCTGATTAAACTGTGTTGCTATCTCTGCTGCATCGAAAACTGTGCGAATCTCTGAAAGAACAAACGCATCTGGTCTCCTTTTCTCAGTTCTTGCTTCAACCACAAACAAGATTTGCACAACTGCTGGAAACAAGACCTCCACAAGATATGGAAAACTACTGGGACTCTCTATTAGCGTATTTCTCCTTGTCAGTTAATTCATCTACCGTGTCAATCCCCTGCCCATTTTACTGGACGTGGAGGGAACTTTGCCTTCATATACGTACATCGTTCTCGGTATGTATATCTTGGGTAATAAATATTTATTTATAAAGGAACAGATGGGAATTGATGATGGAATTTATTTTTATTTATTTGTAGATTGAGTTCCTAATTTCCTAAGGACGTAACAAAAATTATGAACTAACAAATGTAAAGAATTTACTGCGCCAAAAAAGGTTGGTAACACACTAATTTCAGGGAATTTAGTGTGTCTCCAAGTGTCTTCAATTTATTGGATACGATTTCATGGTGTCTGGATTATTGTAAAACTAATTTACGCAAATTAAACCGAACAATTCATAACAGCCAAAATCTGTGGAATTAGTAAAAAGAAGATTATCATATTACGGCCACAAGAGAACCAACTCTTATGCCCATGTGTAATATGTCCGTAAATTTTGACTGTTCTCTGATCAATTTTCCTGTTTTTTTCTGGATGAAAACCTGCATTTCGGGAGGAAAACTCTTCTTGTCCACGCCTGAGACCGATTACTCAACCATGGAGTGAAAAAAATCACATAAAAGTTGTTCATATCATTGAGAGCGGATTCGAGCCCGGACCTTTTTTCACCCGGTGTGGAGAAGACGATAATTATAACCACCACACTACCCTCGCGGACAAGAGGAATTGGCAAAGGCACACTAGTCAATATTCGCTTGGCTAGTGTGACCAAAATTCTGTCACAATGCTCGTGCAGGTCACTTAACACCAAATAAATTATATATTAAATTTTGAGCGTGAAAAATGAATTGTATGCTAATAGGTGTTCCATCCTGTACAATCTATCGTGTTTGCAAAATTAATAGCAGCTCTTCTGTCGTTATTTCAAACAAATCGATGCTTATTCTCTTTCAGTAAGTTACAACTCCAAATAATTTCGATATTGATATTGCACTAGAATATTTTTAACTGTTTTCCATTAGTTGCAATTACCAGGACTGTTTTTTATATATATTATTCTGTTGATAAGGATTTTGTAAAAAAAATCATTCTAGTCAACTGAGTTCTTCTTGAAGAAAAGTTCCTTTTCTCGTATTAGTCATAATCGATCACTCTGACAGGCTCATTACTACTACTTATGAGCACATTTCAGACTTCTCTTGAGTTTCAATTACGAAGGGCATTATGAATAGTAGTCCTTATCTGAAAATGTTTCAGATTGATTTAATGAAAATAATTCCACTGAAAACGAAAAACACGCGTAATATATTATGTACAGTTCGTTCGGAAAACATTTGGAGTTCGAAATATTTACGAGACAAAATTTAAATATCAAATAAACCTCCTATATTCATTTATCGAGCATTATCGACTAGCCTCAGGATATTAAGAAAAAAAATATCCGCAGCCAACCTTACTTCAATCCAATATCTTTTTTTTTTAATCAATCAACTTTTCTGCAAACTAATGTTAAAAGTGCGAGCAGTAAGGTTACGCGGAGATCAGAAGCACCGTTGCAGAAAAAGCCAGCACAAAGCACATGACATCCTGCAACATCTGAATCTGACAGTTTCAATTGCTTGTAACTCTCTCGTCGATCAATTTTGCGAATGCATAAAACTGCACCATTCTCAAGAAGTAAAGGGCTTTGGCTCGAACTTGCTAATTTGGGTACAAGTACCTCGAGAGTGAACGATGTAATTTCTTCCCATCCCTCCCCAAAAACAATTAGTGGAGAAATTTTTGTTGGTCTTGGATGGTAAGATAGGAGCGTGCAGAAGTATCAGAATATTCTGATAAACCAGAAAATGGACTGTAAAATTGCACTTTCGGTACTACAGATTTATGTAACTGTAGGAAGAAGCTTATTTAAGAATTAAAAATAGAGAAATGCATTCAAGATGCTGGGTAGCCTGTACATCAGGAACGAGACAAGAGCCATAATGCAGGAGACTTTCAAGACAATTTATTTCCTTGTCACGTCTCGTGTGAATGAATGGCCGTCTCAATTGCAGCACCTAATACCAGAGGATCAGGATTTTATTATGCAATTAAAGCTGAGGTCTGTGCCTTAGTAGTTTCGGAGTTCAAGGATGCCACCCTCAGAAGCGTCGCGTACACTATTTGGAATGCGCTTTACTAATATAATGACACAGTGTGATGTATTCTGAACAAGGAGGAGTACATTACTGAACTGGTGATGGGGGTTGTTGGGTTTTATTCGTGGAGAATGAATTCGTTTACACTTGATGGAAGGTATATGTGGTGAAAACATCTAAAATTTATAGGAATAGATAGCATTTAACTAATATGCATTGAGGAATACGTAGCATCGAGTATTAATATGCATTGATGCGAACAGCATATGAAAACAGGCCAATAAGGCATTGTATGGTCATTATATTATAGCTGTTAATTGGGAGGTGAAAAACCTAAAACATCCCTGTTTTGAGGATAAAATACTCCAGTTTCCGAGAGAGAGAACATGCACCCACTTTACCGAGATTGCTGTATTTGGATAATACAACCACAGCGAGGGGAAAAAATCATGAAAGTTCCTTCCATCCAAATAGGAATCGAACCAATAATTTTTCTCCAGTGTGGAAGAACGATAGTCGTAATTATAATGCTCCTCAAGAGAATTTCATGCGAATAAACGGTCTATTAATTTTATCACACTGAGTTTTTGCAAAAAAGTGAAAGGTTTTTCAACAGACTCAGGTTTCGTTTTAGGCTGAAGCCTAAAACGAAAGGACCATGCTACCCTCTCCTGAGATCGATAATTCCACGAATGTGGAAAAGATCGTTAAAAGTCTTCGCCAACGGGATTAAAACTCATTTCTTTTTCACCCAATTTGGGGAGGATCGACCAAACTGTTTTTGGTTGATCGGCATGTTGTGCTGGTTGAAAAAAACCAGAATAACTCTGGAGAGGAAACTATCCCATCGCCTCAGATCATCTAACTACAGATTAAAATGAAGAGGACTTAAAATTCCTCTGGTGTACGGGATTAGTAGCCGAAGGACCATATTTTTTTACAGAGGCACCATTTTTCATTATGAATTATGTGGTGGGATAAATCTAAATTTTGATAATACTCTAATGATGCTGGGCACAAGATAAGGAATTCGATCCACAGGAAAAGCAGTGGGGAAATTCATTCATACTATATGCCAGGTGTGTTCCATGGTAGTAGTGAGTCAGTGATGGTTTCGAGATGTTTAACCTATTATGAATTTGAAATGGAAAATAATTCATTTCAAAAATAAGGTTTCCAAGAGGGGACCTTATATTTTAACTTGGGTTTGTGGAATGCGTAATGCCACTACTTGTAAGACTGAAACTTGAAGATGCTCAATGAACACCAATATTCCCTCTTGACTGCTCCTACTGAAAATGCAACGGTAATAAGTATCAGGGACTGCAAGATCGGTTTGCAGAGTATAGTCCCACTACTAATAGAATGGCCTATTCAAAGATACCTACATAAATTTTAAAAATTGCACTTCATTTTTAATTGCTAAACATTAGGTTTCATTTTCAATGGATAACTGCCATTTTAATTTTTTCTAAAGCATCATTCATCTATTCCAATACAGACAGCAAGATAATATTAATGCGAAAAATATCAAGTACGAATAAAAATACAGAATAGAATATAAATACACGAAGTATAGCAGAGACACATACAGAATAAAAAGAGAAGTAACATTAATGGAATAAAAGTAATATTTCATTTCGAATACGTGAGCTTAGTTGCGAGCGTAGTGAATTCTGATCAAACATTTCTCCAATACAAATATAAAAAGTATAGTTCAAAATACATGAAACGCCTAAAAGGTTTTTCTAAGACAAAAACAGGAACAAAACAAGCGAAAAACTAGTTGAAATATCTAAATATGAGGCAGGAAAAGGCAGAGAGAAAGACAGAAAAAAGGAGGAGAGAACTCGTCGAATATCTTTCTACATTTAGAGGAAGATAAAAACATGACTGGCGGATTAAATATTTTTATTTCCGTTTTTCGGGGTGTTTGGGGTGAAGAGTGGAGCAGCGGATATTTTATTCAGCGTTCCCAAGAGGGGACCGGTTATTTTATCGACTCTGAACTTGTTCTTTATTTTGGAGTGTCTGTAAAATCTTTATTTCAAATCTCCCCGGCCGTGGATTCGTATTTCGTTCTAAATTCACTCAAAATTCTTACTGACTGCATACGCGAATTTTTATGATAATTTATCCGAGTGTAGTTTAGAGACATCGAACTCATGCTGAGGGACACGAATGCCTTCTGTGAAGTGTATAATAAGGTACCTGCATTTGAATTAGAAGAAATAAAGATTGACAATGCCACAGGGCGGAACGTACTGCTTATATTAATACAGAGAAGTAGAAAATAGAGTAGAAGCAGAGCTAATCCCTCTACACTGATTTATAACTTGTTTTGGAAAGTGCAGAGGAAATTTACTTTTAAAAGAAATATATACACACAGTATATGAGCTGCAGCTAAAGAAATATCGCTGCATGTTTTGTAAAAGCCAATACAGCGCATCCATCTTCAGCTCAGATTACAGTCACAAAGCATCACTCCTTGTTATTAAGTTCATCGCATCTCTGCAGCTTCGGTAAGATGTTTTGGCAGGAATTGAAAAATATACAAAGTTAGAATTCCGTTGATGACTGAAGGATTTTTTGCTCCAGGAGAAAATAGGTATTTTCTATGAGGGAATGGCACAAGATGTCAGGTATGACAAGTCACCTTTTATCTGTGACACGTATCTCTTCACGCCATGCTTAGAATATAAATATACAGTCGTAGCCACCAAATATGTGATGCTAAATATTTAAGGGGGATTGAATGGATTCTCTTTCTCATTAAATGTATTAAGGGTGTGGCTCCTTGAGAGTATTTTAGTCAGTCTCTGGGACAGCGTATAAAGAGAAAATATTTATTTTGCTATTTTTTACTGACTGCCATGAAAATAATATTGTAATAAATACATGCGATGAACGATTTCGTATTAAATAATTAAAGAGTTAAAAGAGCAAGACTATAGAATTTCATATTCTGAATAATATTACTCATTGAAGAATGAAAATTACGCCTAAATATCTTTTAAAATTTGGAAGGTAATCAATATTCTTAAAAAGAAATTGAATAACTTTCCTTTATCACGAATCATTTCAACTAGACTATTTAAAAGGTTGTGTCGATATTTGGCCCTTCCGAAAACAACTGGGCCGGTAATTTGTGGATGCTATTGTAGTGTGTTCACTTTGCAGTCAAGATACTCCTATACGTTCTCTATAATATTTAAATCTGGTAATTAGCCAATGTTCTCTACCATTCCCATGTGGTCCTCGTTCCACTTTAAAACAACAGATATCTTGTGATCCGGACAACAGATATATTATCCCCGAATACAGGAATATCGAAATCAAGAGTTACCCTCAAATTTCCAGCAATAGGAACAACCTGATCATCCAGAATAGTTGCACAGCCAGCCTGGTTCATCCTGATTGGTATTTCAAGTAGAGGACCCACTTCATAATAGGTTAAACATTTCCAAATCATCACTGACTCACCACTAGCATGGAACACACATTGCATATAGTATGAATGAATTTCCTTACTTTTTCTGTGAACCGAATTCCTTCTCCTGTGCCAAGCATCATTAGAGTATTATCAAAATTTAGATTTATCACACCACATATCGCATCACAGTTTTCCAATAACCAAGTTTTTAGGCCTTTTTAGCTCATATTAGCCAGGCGATTTTTATAAGCAACTGTTAAGATTTGGTCTTTTCCCAGTAACTTTACTCCACACACATTCAAGTTATGCAATTATTTTTGCAATGTTTCTTTTCCTCTCAGAAAATGTCTGTCTGTGATATCCTTGGTTAATGTTTATGGAGATCTCGTCTCGTTTCAAATAGTTTTTCGTTTAATAGAAGCGATATTCGTTGCCAATCGCGATGACTTAGCACAGACTTTCATCCACAGTTCTACAGATGATTTCTGGTTGATTTCAACTCATATTCCTTAATTTATTATTACTATTCGTCCAGAAAATCGGGTACTATTTCTACTACTACTACTAACAAGATGTCGTTCAGGCTTGTCAGATGCTATAACTTCTTCCCATTCCTTCAGAGCTGAGCGATTTTGTTACCAAGTTGACAACAAGTGCAGTAAACTAGTCGAGCAGCTTACTGCCTGCTGGCCGCTGCACAACTGAACTCAGGGTCGTCCCAGCTGTGTAACGACCCACAGGAGTGACTTGGGAAATGGAAGACGTTTCATATTATCCACGAGAACTATACCTTTAATCTTTCAAGAGTTTTAAGTTCCTCCAGGTCTCACACCATTACTCCCGAAGAAAGTTCAGCCTGGACCAGGCCAGGAATCAACAGAAATACTGGTAGGTTCAGCATTTCGTCACCTGAATATCCCCCGTCATCATATGCAGTGCCAAGATATTTCTTGGTATATACTAAGATATACTAAGAAATCGCAAATTTTCACGCTTAAAACTGCTGTGTTTTTCTTTTTCTTTTTTTTCCACATAAAATAATTTAAAATCGGTTTGTTTCAGAAGAACTCCAATGAAATTTTTAGACTTGACCGAAGATTGGAAATAATTATTCCATTGAGAAAAAAAAGCAGTTTATTTATTAACGCCATTTTGAAAAAAAAAGAAGTTTAAGACGTATTTAAAAACCTCCTAAAACATTTATTGAGTAAAAGACAGTACCTAAATCCAAATGTATTTCTTCCCGCAGAGTATGAATTAATAAAATAAGAAAACGAACGTTATTTTCTTGTGTTTCAAACGGAAATCTATTTAAATGATTATTGCATACAATAAACCAAAAGAAACAAGAAAGAAAGAAAATAGATCCTGTCCAATTAAAGTTAATTTTCTGTCGTTAATGGCAATTTGTCTGAAATTGTTCCATGTCTTGTATTTAACCAAATCTTTGCGCTTCCGGAATTACTAATATAAAAGTTCAATTTGGTTAGAGACTTCACCGCAGAAGCGAGGCTGTCAGAGTTGAAGCAAATGGGCTATAACTTTTCAAGTTGAACGATTAAGTGAAGAGAATGCTGAATTTAATACATTAGTTCCACGAGCTATCTAGATATCTTCAAATGACGGATAATTATCCAGAATCTTGGCCTGATATGAGAATTTTGAATCGATATCGCCTCTTAACAGCTTGTCTGCATTGCCTAATATGAATCAGAGTACAACAATAAATGCTCTGGCTTAGACAGCTCAGGTTTGCATATATATTGCCTTAATTCTTCAGAGCGGTTTATAATATAGAATAAGTTTGCTCCGAGATACTTCAGAAAAGCAACGCTTACTGATATTACTTTGGTAGATGATGTTGAATCACCCATTTCGCCCATCAGCATAATTTTTTAATGATACTCTAAATGTTAATGCATATTGACGTTGGAAGTGAACAACAAGTTGAAGAAAGGTAATTTATTGTTTATAATTTTTTTTCTTCTTTCTCCTAGTTAGCACAGTGACTACGACCGATTCTCTCTTCCATACTTATGGAAACGGCCTAGGTTTGCTTTCTTCGTTTCATAGTCGAGTTAGTCGGTTTCGGGCGTGGATAAGATGGTGTATTCTATCAGAAATTCTTTTAACATCCCAAAACAATCCAACGTAATTCTAAATGTTCAATAAACTATGAGTTATGAGCTACATTTAACTCGTTAAATGTAGCTCATAAAAAACAAAAAACTCCAACACTCCCCTTATCATGTTTCCTTCCCTTCTAACAGTTTGTCTAGTTCTTCCATGAACTCATATTTAAACTGCCCAGCTCTACAACATCAGATGGGAGTTTGTTCCAACAATCGACCATCTGCTGGCTAAAAGTAAAATTCGGCACAACTACCCTGCAATCATTCTTCCACATTTTGAATTTACGTTCCTCCATGTGAGTAGTATGAGCAAGAGGAAGGATTCCATTAGCTTTGAGCTTACTCAGTCAATCAATTCAAGGCTTTAAACACCTCAATGGGACTTCTCATAGATGCCTGTCAGCAATCACTTTGCCTAATTGAAGAAAACTATGCAACATACCCTTGCAATGATTAACCCTTCCACAACGTTTTAATCGAAGTAATCGTACGAACACTCCAACAGTGTGAATGTCATTTGACAACTGTTTTCATTTTACTTTTTATGTAGGTGCACCTTCATGACCAAGATCGGTTATGGAAGTAGTTATTTCACCCCTCTCCCCCCGAGTTTCTTTCATTTTGAGTTCTTCTTTCTGAGATTCGAACCTTTGCAACCTTTGGCAGTGAAGCAATATGATAGACAAGGTGTACCGTGCCAACTGTCATTCTCTTCGATCTTCAAAATCAATAATCCTAATACGACAGACATCTCGCTAGAGAAGCTAGATTCCATGCCCCGATATTGTACGTCGCTTTCAGCATTTGCAGATAATGAACAGTACCATATACAACCTGCCCAAAATATGTATTTAAACTATGGACAATATGTTCATGATTTAGATTGGATTGAACAAGCTCAATACCGATGGCATTCTTCCCCTTGCTCAGACTACACACATGAGGGAACATAAATTCAAATGGAAGAAGGACGGTTGCAGGACAGATGTACGGTTGTTGTTCTAATAAGGTTTTAGGAGCATCAACGACTAAGGTCATTTGCTCCTTCTATACTGTCTGTATATTGCGTGTGTTCTGTAGTCGAGTTTCTGCATGCTAGACGTAAAACCCAAGAAGAAAAACCATGATACCTCGTCTGAACTGACTAACTCAGTCACTTTGTGAAAAAGAGGCCCATAAAAATTGCTCACATCATCGACGGGATTCGAACTCAGGTTTTTTTCACCCGGTGTGGGGAGGACTGTAAATGTGGAGAGGTTTGCCATCAGCCAGCTTGTAGTTGATTGTTGGAACAGACTTCCATTTGGTATTGTGGAATTGAGCAGTTTTGATAAATTCAAGGAACAACCAGACAAATTATTGGACAGCTGTGGAAGGGTTTTTTTCCCTATTATTCGTTGATGCTTTATAAGCTTCCTTTCTTGCATCATATGTCATTACTACTAATAATAATGTTTCTGTTTTACTGCTTATTTACAGGAACTAGCGCTCTCATAAAAGAAATTGTTTTCAGTGTCCAGATACAATAACTATAGGATGGGCTAGACAAAAATGATAACTTCGGCTTAAATCATTTATCAGAATGATAAATTATTAAGCTGCAAAATGGAACACACGAATCTTTAGATATAAAAGCTGAGACAACTGCTACTGCAGTTTTATATTGTCAATGTGAAATTGAGGTGATCAGCTAAAATTGGCGACTAAAGACCCAGAAGAAAAGTTGAAAGAATATACTATTACGTACCAAGATATAGAAAGAGAACTGCAGCCAATGCGAAAGGGAAAACAATACAGAACAAAGCTGGAAAGATTAACTACAACAACCTACAAGAAAACGTTATATAAACGAAAATATAAAAAGAGTACTCTCGTACGGTTGAAAATAAGTGGAAGGATAAATACCAAATAAAGTTTCTGTGAAATGAAGATAAAGCAAGCAAACAGAGATAAAACAAAAAAAAATCGAAGGAATTTCTTTAAGAACGGATAGAAGAGTGAATGAAATATCTGAAGAGAAAACCTGGAGGCCTAACAGACAGAACCCAGACTTTACTGAGACAGAAACTAAAAAGAATTTAAAGAAAATGAAGGGAAAAAATCTGCCCAGGATTGATGAGATGACAGCTAAACCATTATGGTGACCATTGGCACAAAGAAACTTCGTGGAGTTTTCCAACCAATCTGGCATACAAAGGAAATGCAGGGTCGGAAGAAATGGCAATAATTCCGATACATAAAACGGAGAAAAAGAGAAATTGCAGAAATTACAGGGAATGATTTTGATACGTCATCGTTTCAAATTTTGAAAATGAACATCACAAATTAGAGTAAGGATAAAGAAAAGAAAGACATTTGAAGAGGGCTAAGATTTTTCAACGATCGAAAGGTGGAATGAATACATAATGGGAGGGTCATGTGAAAGAAAATATTGAAAGTAAAAAACTTAAATCGCGTTATTCTTGTACGTTTTTCTTTTTATAAAAAACAAGACCATTTTGTATAGGAATATGAATTTCAAATTTGAAATTTCAAATTTTGAAATCATTCGTTTTGAAATTTCAAATTTTGAAATCATTTTGTCCTAGGCGTAGTTAAAATTAAGCATTGTTTTCAGAAATTTGAAAGCTGATACTAAATAGACAGCCACATCTCATGGCTCATTTCTCATTTTAGCAGTTTTATTTTAATTGTGCAAATGCCAACTGAAATTTTGTAAAATGAAACAAATATGGCGAACCACCTACCAGTGATTTATGCCTTAATTTGTGCTCAATTGCTGATTTAGTAATGTACAAATGTATCAAGATACATCCTGATACGGGATAGCAAAATACAAGAATAGTAAAAAATACTGGGACACCTAAAATGTTTTGCTTATACTCCAACACCCAAAGAAGTCAGATGAGCTTAAACTAATCAAATTTTTCAAAGAATACGTGCATTCATGGAATTCATTGGTAATTGTGTTCTTTGGTTTTATTTTTGAGTTCTCTTCAGTATCTTTAGCAAAAAAGCTTCCATATTGAGGCATTGTTTACTGATAAACGAATTTAAGATTTCAGTACAGTACCCAAGAAGCAACAAGGAGTGGTCAGTTACGTAATTATGGTAGCCCGTATATCTTCTTCTTCAAGAGGAGTGTTTCCATTTACAATGGGTTTCCTCAGCCAACAAGTTATTTTTTGGTAGGAATTTTTCCCTCCATAAAGTGCGGTTAAAGGTATCCTGGTCAGTGAAATCTTGGGCTGTCATACGCTCCCGTGCTCTATCTACCCATGTCCTCTTAGGTCTTCCTCTTCTCCTTCTTCCTGGAGGTATCCATTCCAGGATAGCCTTTGGATATCTGGTTTCTTGCATCCGTTTTACATGTCCATACCACGTTAAACATTTTTCTTTGATAGTATCAATAATATTCTTTTTCACTTCCATTTTCTCTCTTCTGTCTTCATTCCGTTTTCTGTCCCTTCTAGAAGTTCTTGCTGAGCGTCTCCAAAAATACATTTTTGTGGAGAACAATTTGTTTTCCACTCGCCTATTCAACGTCCAGATTTCCGCTCCATACAATAAAAGATTTTGTACAATCGTTTGAAATATGTTTCATTTATCCCATATATAAATGTAGTCTTAATAAGAGCTATGTCACTTCGTTACCGATGTTTGTAGGTTTTGGTTTGTTTCTTGACATTAGGGAGATGCTTAACGCTTTCATGACAGATTATTGTGCAATGTAGTAAAAGGTGATAAAGTTTTAAAAGAAAGAAATATCAGAAATAGACGAATTAAAAAGAGGGTGTTTCTTAAGAGAGTCGAAAAACGACTGTCACTAAAGGTGTCCACTTATACGGAGGGTATAAGTGGAGGGTAAAGGCGTTATTAATGAGATGACGCGAGAGACAGATGACAGAAATGGGATAAGCTCGCTCAATAACCACCGGAATTATTATTTCAAAGAACTAGTATGCTCGGCGATAGGGTATTTAGCGCCCTAGGCGAGCTATTAAATGTCCCCAGTACGTTTTGATAAGCTAATGTAGGAGCGAAATGTCATTTTAATAAAACACCTTCCACATTTTTTAAACATAACCATCGTTAGTCCTAACTCCAGTGCTCCATTCATTAAATTAAGTTTTGATTTTTATTAGATGTTTCAAATAGATTGGCGTGTAGATGCGCATTGCTTGTTTACACTGAAATAGTAGGCTATAAGTAGCAAGAGCTCACAGCAATTGAACGATTTAATCTGTTCCCTTCTTTATTTGAACGATGTCCTCAATGCACAGAAAAGAACGAGGGATTATTTCTGTTTTAAGTTTTATAACAAAAGAGACGGAAATAGAGACTTGAAGTTCAAATTCAAGAGAGATAAAGAGAAAGATACCAATGTTTTTTTCAACTAATAAAACATTGTGATTTTATTATATGGACTTCTGAATGGAATTGGAAAACTTGCCCTCGAACTTCCTCCATTTTATGCGGCTGATGACAGTAATAAATAATTAAGTAGTAATAAATATCATATTATTATTATTATTATTATTTTAGTCGAGGTATATGTTTTTGTATATATTCCATGTTAAATAAATAATCTAGCATCTCATAAGTAACAATCTGTACCCATGAACTTGAAAAGGCATCGTTCACTACTTTAACCTTACACATCACTCCAACCAAATTATATGGTTTATGCGTTCCCACAAGTGAAACCGGAGATATATGCAAATATACTCATTTAGAGACCTCGAAGACTGCTGAATTACAAGATTTCCGTTGTCCAAACTTGCAATTTTGTTCAAACAGTCAATTTCAGAAATAAGTCGAAAGAAGAATTATTTCGGATAATTCTCCTGCATTGATATCAGCACTAGTAAGTCCCATAGCAATCTATGGATCCGTTCTAAGAAGCTAAAGATAAACTATATTCAATTATATTATCTAAGAAAGATATTTATATGAGTGTTTAACGGTACAAGGGCAGTTGAGGCCACTTTGTCCCAGTTACTATATTATTATTCTTCAAGAATATGATAATTTCTTCCCGTTTGTCATCACAGGAATTCATATATGTCTATTTGTTTCAGAAAGATTAGCACGATCTAAGAAATATTCCAGCATGTAAAATTGTAAAGGTTTAATATACTAACATTATTTCCTTTTAATCAAATATTTAACTCGTTAAGGAGAAAAGGGCAGTATACGCCTTTTTTTAAAAGTTCTGAGAGAAAGGAATCATATAATCAAGTACAGTATATAAAACAGAAACTTATAATTTGAACTTAAGAAAATGAAATCGTGGCTTGGATTGCTTCGTGATGAGAATCAATAAATTATTTTGACATTACATAAGTATTTATGCGAAAAATTGCGCTTCTTTAACAGCAATTCCGAGCCATTTCTTGAAACCATACCCATTATTCCCGACAGCATATCTTAAACGGATGACTTTATGCCAGTCGCCTTCAGGCCTGACAATTTAATAAAATCCAGAGAAAACATTAAAGATATCTTATTTCCCTTTATATGCCGTCTCTGCAAATTTTCTTTTTTAGACAGTAGAAAAACTTACAGCTGTATTCTAATTCGAATGACCGTTAAAAAGTTTGGAGAAACATTGGACTGCTTCCTTTTTGTGTTTGGCTTTTTTTCCATTGATTAGCTTAGTATATTTTATTGAGATGAAGTGTCGTTAAATACCGTGGTTGGTTGAGTATTAAGTGAGTGTTCAAGGGTCGATATGCATGTTGTATGGGCTGAAACAAAACTGGAACAACTCACAGGGGGAACATTACTCCATCTGCTAAGATGGGTGAACTACAGCCCCGGTTGAAGAGGACTTAAGAAATTTCTTCAGTCTACAATGGGACTTGAACTCAAACCTCTTCAATCTGCAGTAGTAAATGGCGAAGCCACAATATCATGGAGATCAGTTATTAGAGAATAGATGAACTACCATTCCGACATAGTGAGCAATGTTTAAAGCTCATTAGAGAGCGTGCTGCGTTGGAATATTCTAAATTGTAGTAAAGCAAGCCATGATGTAAGGTGTCTTGTTGTACCTAAATTACGTCTGTTATAAGATTAGAATGTTTATCTGAGAGACGAAATATCCCAAAAGAGTTCTTGGGGAAAACAATGAATCAGCCTAAGAACTGGCTTTCTCAGTTCCTCCGAAAAAGCTCTCAAAAGCGTCCTGGTACTTATGGAATTTGAACACTTTTGAAAACGAGGGGTCAACTGGCAAGAATATTATTCTGCATCTGAAACTAAACTATAAACTAATTAATATCAGAATTTTAAATGTTATATAAGGCGTCAGTTGCATAGATTATTCTGAGCCAACATTAGCGATGACGACTTTGTGATCTGTAATTTTTAAAGTAATTTGATCTAAAGCAATGTCAAGCATTTTAACTTCTATGTTCTACATACGAACTGAAAATATTGGAGGTGATGAGGAGATGCTATTATTCAAAGATGTCATGCTAGTTTGTGTTTTGTAATTGTGCATTCTCCATTGCCATGTCCATCTATACCCATCTATATCAAAAAGATTTTTTAAATGCTAGTAATTTATTACAGTTTGATAGTCGAGTTAAATTCATCGTTCGAGTTCATCATTCATCAATTCGAGTTCATCATTCATCAATTCAAGTTCATCATTCATCAATTTGAGTTCAGTTTATTCAATCTTATGTCCAATTAATAACGTTCGTTCTGAATAGCCTCCAATTCAGTTGATAAATTATTAGAAAAATACTAGGCGTAATGACTGAAAAGAAACTAGAAAAGTTTCTAGTGAATACACTTTTGCTTCTGAGAATCAATGTCTGGAAAAGTAGATAAGGCCATCCATATACTGTGTGTTTTGTCTGAAAACTCCACGATTTCAAAGTCTAGTTTATCTGTTAGTGGAACAAAAAAAAAATAATCATCCAGCCACATTTGAAAAAGACCTCAAAGAAGGTTCAAACGAACTGAATTTGTTAAACAAAAATGTGGCCAATTTTACAGTAAAGAAGAGAATCACTGATGGTATGAAGCTATTCTACATTAACTTAACTGTATTGCAGTACAGTGGTATAATATGGATATATTTCTATTGTATATTTTCAAAAATTAGTTTAAAAATTCACAAACAGAAAAGCTTCATACCCATAAAGTGATAAGAATCACCCAAGGGCCATCTGGAGATTACCGAATTACTAATAAGTAACGCTTTTAGGTGCAGAGAAGTTTGAACACTCGATGTAAGTGTTTTTCACCAAATAAGGTGATGCGGATACGAAATGCTGGAGTTGCTGAAGATTTCAATCTATCTACAGGAATAATTAAATTTTACGATAAATAGGAAATTTAGGCGCAGAAAGATCCTCGTAAATTATGGTCCGTTGTTTTAAAAGTAAATGGGAATGAACCTTGGTTAGGTGTCAACGCATGGAGTAGAAGTCGTTGCTTTTTCAAATGAATAGATGAGATACAAGTACCATTGTTAGACATAATTTAATTAAACCGGAGATGATGCTTCTCTGCCACACAGGAAAGTCGTACAGTGTAGCCACCAATGGACTTTAAAAACACAAGCCAGAAGATGAGGGGAAAATTACACCCTTAGGAATTTAAGCTCCCTCCTGCATTAACTCCTGTTAAGTACTACTTAAATACAGAACCTAACAATAATAATATATTGCCATGAGAATTTTACATTTTAGTTTAATAAAATATAATTTCGAACCAAAAATCCTGATGTACCATCTGCTAGAAAAGTCGCTGTCGCGTGCCAAAACAGGCTTGCTTTTATATATATATTTTTACAACGAATAGTGTTTACATTTGTTGGACTACAGACGTAAAGAGGATATGTGATGACAGATCTTTTAAGCCTGTTGCTGGAAGGTAGTGGGCTAATAAAATTTTGAAAAGATACGAAGTAATCCGTCAGCGAGAGAGAGAAATCCATTTTGAAAGTGAGTGCTCTTCGTGTAAGTTCTCATGCACGAGGGAGGATAAGGACACAATATTAAAAATAATTGGCGATTATGTCGTTTTTAGGATCAGAAAAATTACGCAGATAATTCTAAGATATGTTGATTAATATATTCATGTCCAACAAAAGAAATGATTATCCTTTGGTACAAGATGAATATTTTTACGCAGTAATACTCCCTGAGTTTAGTGAAGCTTTACAAGATTATAAAATGGAAGAGGGGAGCTATATGCTTGTTCCTTTCGCTCGCACAGTTTCATGATATGTTTATTTTATTTAGTATTAGTATTAAAACAGCATATGCAAGGATGGAAGTGAACTTATTCTGCTCAGCCAAAATAAAATCTTTCTTCAGTCTATAAGATAGTCTTTAATCTTCTTCAAATTCATGTTTATCTTGGAATATTCAAACTATTAAATGTTGCACATGACATCCGAGTGATCACTGACAAGTGCAATTATTCGAGTCACATGTTCTAATTCAAGAGATACCATAAAATATGCATTTTGATTTACTTCTGGATTCTTTGGACTGTATGTGGCCGACCTGGAACATATTTTACGTATACATCCTGGGCAATAAGCATTAATTTATCTACAAATATAAAAATATTAGGACGGGATGTGGTGATCTTTTTTATTGTACTCGTAGTTTGCACAGGATGCTTCAAATGCATTGGTTGACTACTATTGAAGACATTTTAGTGGTAGCCCAAACACTGGATGAAAACTTGGAAGTATAATCAGCGTAGTTGTCCACCAGAGACAGAGAAATCTGCCGTGGTCATCGCTGACCTTCAGATGGCACACAGAGAAGAAGTTGTCCAACAAATAATATGAGAAGAGTTGTGCTCGAACATCAGTTGGCTGAAGTCGCTCCAAATATCTCTTACTCTCTAATATAGCTGCAAGATCCTAAAGCAACAGTCTGAACGTCCACTTAAGCAAGCTTCCAGTTTCAGAAAGATGGTTTTAATACTCTTTAGACGGGATTCGAATCCAAGCCTTTGCGATGCTGTGCGGAAGCACAGAAGTTATAGTTAGCTTTTAAGACTATCGATTCTGGTGAATTCAGTATGTGGAGCGATGTAGTAGCCTTAGCTTTCCTACTATAATTTTTTTTTTAATTTACGCATAAAATATACAATAACTATCAAAATATACCATAACTAATACCATTAGTTATAAGTAGTCCATTATAAAAATATATCGGATTCGTTAGATCGATATGCAGTAATATTCATTAAACTAGACATTAGAATATTAGTTTTCAACGTCCTCTCCAAGAGTTTTTAGATAGTATATAAATATTTTAAATTTTATTTTGGTATTTTTAAACTGTTCCACGCTTTACCTTCATTATGTTTTTGAACACTTGGATAATAAACAATGGACTGAGTGGAGCTATGGAATTCAGTCAGTAGCTGATTAAGTTATATTGCTGAGTATAACTGAATAATATCTAATTACCGCAATTTTTCTGTTAACTGAGTTGCAGCAAACCGTAGTTGATCGGTTTCTTTCCAGGATATTGTAAAAAATAGCCAATCAGGCTGCCCTCCTTACTTTGATTTACTAACGTAATTATTCCTCGGAAGCTACGAATACCAAGAATTTCGCAATCCTTTCGAAATCTACTACACTGGAAGCCTTATTTGAAATTTCTTGTTGTCACCCTTCTTGCTTTCCTCCCTACGAAGTTTGAATGAGAAGGAACTCGACTCAGACACCACGCGCAGTGTCTTCCAAGAAGCCACCAAGAGACTCACTCAATCAATCATCCTAAGGATGACGGAAACCCTCCCCATTCCACAGCTTCCCCAAACAACATAAAGATGCCTTGCAGAGATGGAAAAAGTCTTATTTACTCTGAAATTGATACTGTTTTATCTATCCCGCTAAGTAAACATTTTCTCTGCAATTTCGTGATAAATAAATCCATATTTATTTTTCTTAGGCGCAGCTTGAGATTCGAACAAAAGGGAAATGTTACGTCTCCGAACTTTTAATGACAGTTACCAAGGACATGTGCAAAAATCCAAGAAAAAATGTACAAGATAAATATAAAATTTGAAATTGAAAGCCACCTCAGAAGAGAAAGAAAACCGAATTTCTTTCTAGAGAATTGAGCTTGTTTTTGAACACCATCTTCTAGCAGCATGCGGTAAAGCTCTGTCCTTCCGTATACCAATAGTAGTAATAACAAAATAATCCTCAACAGAACTTCCTCTGACCATCAATCAGTTCACACTCCACCGAATTTCCACCAGGGAAGGCCGATCTTTCACAGGCATCTCCACTCCAAAATAAAATCTATCAAAGCTGATACAGATATTCAGAGAAGACTATAGCATACCACATCCAATCAAATGCCATCTGTCCTCACGGGTTTGATTCTAGGCTTCCTGAAAAATGCCGTTTCTGCTACCATCCTGGAGAGAAACTTACTGCTTACTACAGTGGTCAGTTAACTGCAGGCTCTCTAGTTTAAAATTTCTTTCAGACTGTAGAGAAATATTAAACACCTTTTAAAATATTAATAAGTGCTATCGACTTTAGATAGCTGAAATTATGATTAAAAGCGCCGAAGAAATATCCTTCTAAGACTTTTCAATCAAACAAATGCATTAAAAAACATTTTCAATTGCTGTCTTAGTTTCCATTCAGATACACGTGAAAGAAGACAGATTTGTTTGAACTTCCTCAATTATCCAAAGCGTTAAGAAAATCGAAAAGAGCTTTGAAATGCGAGAGAATAAAATCTAACGCTGGAATTCAGTTTTAAAGGATTGAAATCATCATCGGAATTTCAATGAAAGTCTATTTCAGAAACGTATAATTCACTGACATCTCTTTTTAGATGTCTGCATCTATTTTTTTTGATTTATAAATCCTAAATCTTTTCGCGAAAGACACGAAAATACAGAGTTTAATGAAAATGGAAGGGCCCTTAATACTAGCGAAGAAATTAAGAATTTTTTTGGATGCCAACGTTAAAACTTGAAATTCCAGTAAAAATTAAAGCGAAGTTAAGCGTAGATTAACATAAATAATTACTACGCACAGAAAAAGAATCTTTTTTTAAGACCACAGTTAACTGACTGTATTTCAAAGCGAGTGAAGATGACTAAAAATAAATGTACCGATTAAGAAACCTCAGCAAAAACTCAAGATTTTATTTACATTTGTTATCTCCTTTTAATTATTCGACAACGCAGATTGCTAAAGTAGTGCGAGTTATTTTTTTCTGTTTCAGCAGTTTAAATCTTTTATTATTCCATTACACATTAAGTCGTTATTTTAATTATTTCCATTTCAAATAATAATCAAACAGATTGAGAAAGTTACAGAATAATCCTGGATTTAGATTTCTTAATTTTCAAAATTAATGTCTCATAAATATTTATTTTAATTTCAGAAATGCTGGTTCTAAAGTTGAAAATGCTCATTAAAATTTAAACAACAGAAATTTATAACCAGAATGCAATACAAACCTCTCTGGACATTGCGAATCTTTAAGGAATTCCAAAGATTCAGAAAAGCTTAATGTCCTAAGCTAAATATTTTATCTTGAGGAAGATAAAATTGATAATTTTGAAGATTAACTGCCAACACATGTTTCACATCTTCGCATAATATTTTAAATAATAAACTAAAAAGCAACTAACCTTTTGTGAAAGCGATACCCGTCCAGCATCTTGTCCTTGTCCATAAACACGCTTTCATTACTTTTCGATGAAATATTCTAAGAAGAATCTTAGAAATTTGGTGTAACAACGAGAAGAGTACAATTAAACCTTTTTAGAACGAAAATGAATGGTCTTTTCTTCCGATATCCAAGACGATCTAATAAATTTTCTTTTGTCAAGCAGTCAAATTAGCCATTGTGATTTTATTGGCTCCTCCCGAGTTGGTTAACCCAGATGTCGATACCGAATCAACTGTCATTATGTAAACTATCCTCATCATTTCAGAAGAACGTAGAGCAAGATAATTGGAAGAAGGTTTCAGAAGACCGGCAGCGTCATTATTATTTCGCTTTAATGCTCCCTCTGTTTATATTCATTTAATTTTATGAAAATAGCAGATATGCGTGGAAGCGATATCAATTTTTCTAACTTAAATGTTGGCTATTTTTTAACTGTTTAGAAAACCTATTTCTAAACATAACTGTTGCATTGTGGCTGTCGTCGTTTTAATCGAAGAAGACGACTTAACTTTTTATTCTTCCATCTTCACTTCTGCTACAAATTAATTTACCAACTGCGAACTTTTATAATGGAGAAAATCGATGGAATTTGAGATAATTCCACTTTCTAGGCAAGTAAAGGGAAGGATCTCTGAAGGATTAAGTTCCCACTGAAGCACTTAGAATTCATGATAATAAATTTGCTGATGTGTTGGTCGCAGGAGGATGATGCATGAGTTTCTTAGAGTATTAGTTAATTATTGAATAACACTTTCTCACGTGGTTGAATTTCATTTTAGATTATCGAGAAAAATTTCCCATAATCCGAAAAAGTAACGAGATTTCGAGGATTCTGCTTTGGAATTCAGTTGGTCTAATGACGACTTTCCAAAGCAGAATCCATTAATGTTTGCTGGTTGTTAATTTTGTTAAACTTTAATTGGGAGATTAAAGCTTGAATTGGGAGATTTCATTTAGGGTGAATCCCCATTTCCTGTACATATGTTAAGATAGAATTTGAGGCACTTATACTGATTAAGGTATGAGCTCATATTTGTCCATGGGAGTGTAGTGATCCAATCACAAGAAATCCAGCGTATCAACCTCTATTCAGGAAATTGGGCCAGAGCGTCGGCAAAATTCCGAAGACATTGATGTACCTGAAACCTGGTAATTTGTGGTTCCATTAGACGTTGGTGAGGTTCACGAGTGGTCAGTATAATTTTTGTGGTTTATCGGAATGCAATGCTGAATGTAGAATTGACACCTTGTCCTTACATGAAGAGTTGTACTTCAAATACACCAGCACTAGCGACAGAAGCACTTTAACTTCATTTTTCTACTAAGTTTTGCTTGTAAGATCATGCCAACTCAGTTTTATTTCTCAGTCAGTTTCTTCGAGCCACCACACGCCATAAGATTAACCAAACCTCTCCGTTCTCAATCCACCAATTACCTCCAGATTGCAAGGCAAAATAGAGGTCATCGCCAATTTACTCACAGCTCTCATTTAACCATTAAAAAACATTTTGGACATATTCAAAACAGACCACATTTAGTCCAGAGAGACATGTTTGGTCACACTCTTTGCCTTAACAGTAAGTAGTTTCTGGGCACAGCTTATGAAAGCCTATCAAAACTATTTCTTTCTTTCTTTTATAATGATGATTACTTTTCCAATTTTTAAACAGGTGCATATGGACGATGTATCACCTCATTTAACTTAATTTTAAAAAGTCTCTAAACTTTGCATTCTGTGCAATTTAGAATGCATTTTGTGAGTGCGAAAATAAATAAATAAATATATATATATTTTTTCAGTTGTTTTTCATATGTTTTTCAGTTTTGTTTCTTGTTCTTGAGACATAATACTAATTCCTCGCTAATTAGACACGTCACAACTGCTTACTATTTTTTAGATATATTTTAGAATGGATTTGTGTCTTTTTATTTTGAAACAAAAGTAAAATTTACATAATGAACTGTACGCCATCCTATCAAAAGTATTCGAACCTCCCCTTCTTATATCGTTAACAGCATGTGCGCAAAATAGAACAGGTTTAAAAGCGTGCAGCAACAGCACAGATATCACAAACAAATAGGATGATTTTGTGGTGCAATGTTTCAAATAGGCTTAATTGTCGGATGCCATCACTGCGTGTGATAGCAACATTTTGATCTTGCAAAGTTAATCGTACCCAATCTAGCGAAAAGGGTGAAGACCTTGGGCGATGTAGATGTGCATGCATACCCAGTTTGATAGGCTAAAACAGCAATTGACAGAAATGACCTGAAGAAATTGGTGATAAACCGAGTCAAGCAGCATCGCTAGAATAGGTTACGCTAGAGCTCCAGCTGACCACAGGAGTGTCCGTAATTGCGCCCACTGCCCTAGGATATGGGTTTTATGGTAGAGTTGCTGCGCGCAAGCCCAAAACACACACGTCGTTTGCAGTGGCTCCTAGACCAACTTCTTCGACCATGGAACACTGGAAATAAGTTATATGGAGGGATCATTCGTTTTAAACTCTTCGGAGCAGATGTGCCTTCATGAGCAGATGGTGGTCGAAACTGAGCATCTGGTTAAATATCACCCCGGTGATGGGGATTACTGCATTTTTACAGCGTCTTATTCGGGAAGCTCAATCTGTTCTCTGATGTCCAATTTAAAATAACACGCAATGGAAACGATAATATGCAAGCGTTTTATGTTAGATCAAGCAATGATATATTAACTAAATATTGAAGATAATTATAAAAATTTAAAAAAAATTAAAATTAAGTTTTAATTCAGACATAAAGGTACTTTTCTGTTATCATATTAGTTTCCAAAGTTGCAGAAGTTCATTCAAACATTCTGAGTTCTGTTAATTAATGGAGTATGTTTTACTTCTGATGGCTTCCTTGTATGGATGAGTACGCATTGAAAATGTCCATACACATTTTGTACGCGTGGTAAGTTAATATACCTTCCAGTGCCGGGTTTCTCTTTGGTGAGGAAACCTGATGAGCGCGACTTGAGATAAAGTAGCTCAAAAATCTAACAGGAAAACAAAAGAATATACGCTTCACTCATTTGTATTATGTTGAAGAGAAAACACGTAAAAATTTTAATTATATTTCATAACGAAAACCTTCATTAAAATATCGATTATAGATAGGATATAATAAAAATAAAATTGGTTAATAAGTGAGGAATTCATCAGCATTGATTTAAGTGTCACACTCTCAGAAAATTTATTATCTTTTGTAAAATTATATCGGGTATATTTATAAGATAAAAACAACCTGATACAAAAAAACGGGTTGGGGTTCTTATAAACAAAATAAGTGTAAAAAATAAATTGCTTTTACATCATTAATTTTTTTGCGCATCTCAATCTAATGATTTCTTAGATAACAGAAAGGTACCTTATGCAGGCACGAGATATTACGCAGTAGGCGGGAGAATAGTGGGTGAGATTTTTTAATTATGAAGTAATTAATACAGGCGTCTGAAATGTTGGAACTGCTGAATGGTGGGAGTTAAAATAAATGTATTGTGCATGTATGATTGTAATAGAAACGAATGAAAGAAAATGATGTGTTCCATCTTCTCATTAGATGTATTGAAAATTGGTATATTCCAACAGTAATGATCGTTTTTCTGCTGCTGAAGGCTTCGTCCCAAGAAATGCCAACAGCTAGGGTTTTGCTCTCCAGAAAAACAGTAACCTAAACCATAAGATACACAGAATTCATATACAGATGAATTCATGGCAGATGACGCTCAGGGCGCCCTAATATGAGAGATTTGGACCATAACTTTTAACAACAAGTGGAGAATATTATCAGAACTGGGAGTCTTCTTTAATCAAAATTTTCTGGATGCTTCTATCTGAAGTCCAAGTAAGGCATTGAATGGAATGGGTCCGGTGTAGCAGAAAGAGATTTACCAAATTAGTCAATGCAAGAGACACAGGAAAACATGCGATTAAGTTAGCTTTACTTTTAGATAAAGGTACAATAGAACCATGAGTATTTAATGGCGGTAGAAATATGGACGGACAGCAGCCACAGACAATATTTTTGCAAAGATATCAGAAGGCTGGACTACCATTAGACCAACGGGTAAGTTTATTGTTTTTGAAATCAAGTTAGGATCTATTAATAACTTGTTTACAACTGTTGCAATGTTTAGTGTGAGCAGTAAATGATAGCTGGATATTTGGATACAGGCTTGCGTATGTTATATTGTAATCCTTTGCACATCTTTTGGGGAACCATGGTTTACATAAAGGACGAGAGAGTTAGAGCACAATGAAGAATAAAGCATTTAATCCATAAAAGAATAATTTCAATGGAACGATCTGAGAAAACAATAAGATCCGAACCCTTAAAACAGTAATCAAACCAAGAAAAATAAGAATAGAAATCACACAAGACATTCCATTTTGCAATATCGCAATGGCAAACGAATCGAGACTAAAAATAGTCATTGGACAACCAGTGGCTTCTTTGCAGAAGAGATCTTCACTAAGTTATGATCTGAGGTACCCATAATTTAAGCAATACTGTGTATTTTTAAGAGTTGTTGGTGAGTCAAAGTTCATGAGCAATGGTTTTAGTTAAGATTGTTTGGATTTTAGAAGTGCTGTGTAAGGTCACTGTAATGACTTTACGCAACTCTTCAAGGACTGTGAGAGGTAGATCACTGTTTTCTGATAATGAAGGAAAAAAAACAACCAATAAAACTGTAATGGTCTGGACGTGTGCACAGACTGATCCAGGACAATACTATCAAACGTACTCGCAGAGAAAGAGAGAGCGAAAGGGAAGAAAAGAAGAAGAGGAGGACCAAAGAAAACCTGAACAGAAAATATATAGCTACTTTGCTAAACCACCTTCAGAGATCTATTCACTGAAAATAGAGGAGCGCTAGAAGAGACATGTTCAAAGGAGACTCAATTCTTATAGATGGATCGCAAGAAGAAATAAAAAAAAATGTTTAAGGTCGTTGTAAGAGCAAAGGTAGCAATGGCCTTAGCATATCTACCAAATGGATCTGTAAATTAGAAAATTAAAGCGAGCTGGAGTTGTGGATATTAAAATCACATAGTAGGACTTAACAGGTTGTACAGTTTTTCGAAAAGTGTGGATCGGAGATGAGATTCTTGTGTTCGAATCCCGACTCGAATGGAGTACATTTATCTGCTTTTTCTTATAACTTGGCTCAAATAAGTGGTCTCAAGTTGTGTTGTGTTGTATTTGTTTACGAGAAACTGGTTTTTTTTCTAGCAAAATTCGTTTTTTTCTTGGTTTCATCCCAGCGAAACTCTTTTTTTTTCAAGAAAACCTACCGAAGAATACATATAGGTACAGATACAATATACTTACGCCTTGTAGCCTTACTTTCTTTGCTACTTAACCTACACATACACTCTCTGTTATTACTTTTCAAACAGGCCAGCATTTTCAAAACTATTTGCAGAAGTTACACTCCTGATATCGATATCAAATAGTACTACTTTAACCGTCTTTGTTAATTTATAATCATTTAGCCAACATTAATCCTTATCGATGTATTACCATTGCTAAATATGAAGCATAATATTCTATGTGCAGTGAATCTTTGACTTAAGGGCTCGATGAAGTAACTGCCTCAGTCTGGTGATATTTACCATTAGTTAAAATATTCAAAATAAAGCCGAGTGAGAGGGAGCCAAGATTTTCATGGTCATCATCATCTTCCATAAGCCCACCTAGTGTGTCATACATCAGTAGTGGGACATCTGAACCTCCAGCTAGGGCACTATTTGGTTTATTCAGAGTTTCTAATGCCACAATGGAATATGGCAAGATTTCAAGTTTTTCTTCTCCACACAAATGGTAGGCACAATAAAACACTCTAATCACAACATTTTATGTTTTTTTTATTTCATAATGAAGTATGTTTCATAAAATTCTGCGAAGTTCGAAGAATATTTCTTTCAAGTTGATATTGGTATTATAAAAGGAAGCCACAGACTTTTGTGCAATATCCAAAAAATAATAACAAAATAAAAATATAAAAAAATAAATACAAATGTAAAGAAAAGAAAATAAACGACTCGTGTGTTTCTCTCCTCACATTGGTAACTATCCAGCTGATCTCTCAATTTGAGCTATCAACTTTAACAACCCAAGGAGGTAACTGATTGGGTTGTATTATTTTTACATTTTAGTTCTCAACTGAGGTCCTCTTCAACCTGATTTCCAAGTTCTGTAGTCCACATATTCGAATTCTTTCGTCAATACAATACATGTTCCCTTTTTCAGAGGTTACTTGTGTTTGTATCCTTCCGAGAAACACGACGTCTCTTTTTTCCCTAAGTACGATCTCCATACTTGCACACAGTATTCCCACAGTATTCCAGCCAGCAGATGCTTGATAAATCATCAATAGGACTCCATGAACTTTTCTTGCTGCCAGTCTACACTACTCATTATGTTCGTCCGTATCGTATTCCAAAATTTCTTTTTTTCCTCTGATGTTTTTAATTAAATTCCAGTGTGTTAAGTTATTTTCGGTTGCTGTTCCCCAAGTGTAATGCTTTACATTTTTCAGAATTACAGTAAAACACAGCTGCCAACTTTCTGACCATTCGTGAAGACTATCGAAGTCATCCAGAATGAGCACTCCTTGGTGCTGATCATTGATTACTTCCCCAATTTTACACCATCTTTCCCTACCTCTTTACACCTTCGATGTCACTTTTAAATTCAGAGATAACAGGGATCCTGGAACCGATCTTGGGGAATCCCATGCCTAAAGTTAGATCAATTTGAAGAGTCACCATTAATTACAGATCTCTGCTTTCTTGCCAAGCAGCAAGCACCTGCAATCCATCTTAGAATCTTACCTGTAATCCCATCACGTTCCATACTAACCACTCAGGAGTCTACGTTGCTAAAATTCAAATGAACAGTGTCTAAGTTCTTTGTTTTCTTCGTCCAATTAATGAAAACTCTCAAAATAGACAAACCGGGTTAATCCAAAATAAGACGGTTGAAGGACATAGCTATATGTCCACATGGATAACCAATTTTAACTGAAATAAACACACAACTTTTTGAATTATCATAATTGAAACGTTCAATCAATTAATAATTAAATTGGACAGTTATTAATTAACTATTTAAATTATGATAATTCAACACGATATTTTAACTAACCTAGCGAGGTTAGTTAAACATGATTTTCCCTTAAACCATATCGCGTATCCTTCAGAATTCTTTTCTATTTCTATCCAAACGTTCCGATAGTACAATCCTTTTTTATGTTTAGTCGGATTTACTGGAGAGGTTCTACTTATCTCTAAACCTTTAAAAATACTTAAATTTTTATAAAATAAGTTTGCTTGACGCTCATTCTAAAACGCCAACTCTAAAAATATCTCTTAATATCTGAGCCAGCAGAATTCAACCTCAGTTTTCCAATTCAATTCTCACTTTCACCTAATTTTGAATCACATACGTCTTAACATTTTTTTTGCCTTTGTAATCGACAAGGAGAAGAGAAGAGGGGGAAAAAAGAAACATCTAGACGACACCCTCTTCATACGCCCTCATCGATCGGTTAAACATTTAGCGCTGTGTTAGATGCGGGAGTTTTTGCCAACACCTAACAAAGCAGCAATTCCACTTGAGTTAAATTATATAACTCATCCATGAGCCAAGTTGCGTAAATGTTCAAGCGAAATTCGAAGAAAACATTTCGCTGCAAATTAACGTTTTAAGAAAACTGCATAAGTAATATCCCAAGTTTCAGAAGAATGTATTTTAACGTACTGTATGACTTCAGAAATGTTTGGAATTAATTAATTAATGCTATTTATTAATAAGATATTGAATGAAGATTTATAAATTTGCACTGCTCGACAAAATTAACAGACCATGTAGGAAACGTGGTGTAATTTGTGCAGGGAGTTTTCCAATATATATCTGAGAACTTATGCAGAGGATTTAAAAATAAGACGAATTGCAAACACATATCTTTCGTGTGGATAACTTCTAGGAATCTGAGAATTAGTTTCTGTTTAACTCGCAACAAGTATTAATTAGTTTAGGCACAGCATTCGTGCTTTGGCTAATTAGTTTCTGTCTGAGATTGAGAGAGACCCATTTAATCATAGTGTTCTCACTGATAATAATTAAAATTGCTAATCTATAAAAATAAATCAGTTCGACAACTTTTCGAAACGGATCCATCAGTGAGCATGAAAACACATCCCTCGTTTCAAAGTACTGCTCTTTGAGGATTTGTTCTAGGCAGAAGCACTGTTCTGCAGAAATTTGCTTCTATTCCACCATTGAGCGAATGTTGGGATGCATCAGCTACTTAGACTATATTCCATTATTCCATTGCAAATGTGGGTTCATGGGCCGATTTGCACGTTATGCAAATCAGCTCCTGAACCCACAATGCAAGATCTACATGAGATCGACTAACAAGAGCCTCGACTGAAAAGGACTTTAAAAATTCTTCCCGTCATAGATGGGATTCTGATCCGGACCTCTACAATTTGTGGCAAGTGGCGATAACCACTATACAACCAAGTCAAGATAATTCGGCAAAATTGTGGCCAGTTAATGGAGTATTAACTTGGTGTATTCTGTGCAGTTATTAATTGCCATTTAGTAGTTTTTATGTGACCATCCACATATCAAAATCCACACTAATCAAAATTAAATGGTTTATTACGCTCACGAGTTTTCAGATGACTTGAGATGATTGATGAGAGTTTTATCTAGAAGAGCAAATCACCGGACTTCTCTGCATTAAAATTTAGCCAAATAACCTTCGGCGCTTGCATCGAACTGGAATATGATATTCCCATCCCGGTAATCCACACTTCCATCGTGTTCACCCGGAACCATTTACTTCCTCCGAGGACTATTGAAAAGCAACAGGTGATTCGCCAATGTATACAAATCAGTCTTATCAGCAGCGCCACCTGTAGTCCCCATAAGTTGCTCTTTTTTATACAACTGTTATCTACTGCGTACATATGTTTCTGAGGCCACTGCATCGATGCGTGGAGCCGCCTGACGACAGAAATCGTTAAACAACCATTCCTGCGCTGGTTTTCTTGGGAGAAAAGTGTCTAACAGAAAACTATGGTCCTAAATGGTGTCCTCGGGCGACCTTCCACCTGTACCACATACAACGCAATCAAGTTTCATAAAGAATTTTGGCCACTGAGATGCGCGCAGTTCGAATTCGCGGATGTAAAAATAAGCATCCTTCCCGCACCGCATCTCTTACAGCACCCTGCTTAAGAAGCACAGTCTCGACGGCGATATCGTATCTGTTCACCTGCAATGTGTTCACGGAGCGGGGTTCTGTTTAAACGTGTGGTTAAACGATTCTGATTTGATCTTGTCGTTAGGTGATCTGAACGAAATGGTGTCTAGTTCACCGCGGGTTATGTGCTCGGGAGCAGTTTGAGTGGTGGCTCTGTGTTGTCAGAACTTTGAATCCCACCCTGTAGCAACGTGGATCGATCCTGGTGCAGCGCAGCCTAGAGAGGCTGCCGCCAACCGTCAGTGGACGCTTGATCACAGTAGCTTCAGTTTGCAGTCACTTGTGTGCTACTGAATAGAAAAACGGAGTAACAAGGTGTCACTGCTCTATCCCATTCATGTTACTGCTGAGAGAATGAAAGTTTTCGCTTCCCCCGCATCGTACAGATCCGCTGTGATATAGAACTTTGTGTGCCGCAGTGACATCCAGGAGGAGTCACATGAGATGGATGGTTTCGAGGTATTTAAGGCTTTTCCTACGCAATAAATTAATAAAGTAGCCGCCTGTAGCTCTGCTGGCCAATTGAAATGGTAACTCAGCGCTTCGTAAGGGGGAGGTAAGTACAATTCCCTCGTCTGCTCTTTCTCATTCAGCTTTAGATAAGTATACTCCAACATTAGCGCTATTTAGAGAGATAACTGCCTCTTCCGATCACCGTAAATTCCTTCTAAACTATTCTCTTCCAGTCTAGTCGAGGTCACGCGCAGGTCTCGTATTACACAAGCCTACACAGTGTGTGTGTTTTGTGTTTCATCACGGCTGACACACTAACGTTGTTTAAAGCTGTAGATAAAGTTTGTATTTTGCTTATAACCAACGTATTATTGTTCAAAGTTTGATGATAATCTGTACACAGTGTCAGACGCTTTGGGCGAAAATCTCCTTAATCCTTATTTGTAATAAATGTATTTTCGCAGCTATCGGAATCGCCTGTTCCTTCTTAAGCTAATGCTGTAATCGCTTTTCGTTGAAAAGGGCGAAGGGCTGGTGTAGGAGCAACTGAGACAAACGAAGAAAGCAACACTCCTCGCCATCTTATTTGTCCATTAATAGTTACAGCGACATTCGGTTAAAACGAGGGGTAGCTCCTCCTAGACAACACAGGCAATGCAAAGTATAAACCATAGCCGGTGATTAGCACGTTTGCGCAATAATGTCGCAGCAAAAGCACCTCCGGGTTTGTTAGCGAACCTTTTATCACGTATACTTGCCGATAAGAAACGTGTCAGCGAAATGATCTTTAACGATGTGGTTCGGTGTGTGGCCAACCCTGCTAACAGAATGCAGCCGGAGTTTCGTCATATACTATGGTGGCAGCGAATGGAACAGTTGATCGCGTTATTTGGGTTATTCGATTTTTTTTTTCTTTTTTTGCTGAAAAAATTGATGGCAGACAACCTCATGTTGCGCATTACGATGCATAAAAAAAAATACAAAACTAGCGCAACTGTACTGGAATGTTGCTTTTAAGAGAAAAAAAATAATAAAATAAATAAACTCGAGCGCGTGCATATTTATATAAATGCGAAAAACGCGAAGGTTCGATTTAGTTGAAATTGATGGCGCGTGCTTAATATTTCGACACGTTTATATCTCGAGAAACTGTAATTTTTCGTACAGAGAATGACGATGGTATTTTTAATTATAATATATGTTTATCGCATTATAAAAGGTAGTGAATGTAATTACTTCAAAAGCAACAATTCTTCGCCATTTAGGCTGTCTGTTCCTTTTAAATCTTATTAGAAATGGCAGCTTCTGCAGCTAATGAGTTGCAGCTAATTATACTTTATAATTCACTAGAATATCGGCCCCTCTTTGGTGATGGCAGTCTGGTTACTCATTGCAAATGAGCTCAGATGTAGATTTCATTAATAAAACAATATTTGCAATTCTCGCAACTGGAAATGAATATTCATTTCGGCAAGTGTGAAGTTATTTATCCTCTTATACATAACTTCCTACATATAATCGTACTTAGGGGAACTGATTGGAAACTACTCAGATGATGGCGTCCATAAATAAAATTCACGAAGTCACGAACTATCTCATAATTGTACAGTTGTGTTCCAAGTACACAATCAATCGGCTTCAAAGACCTGCTGGCATTTTCGTGGTTGTGACAGTTGACAAACGAGTTATGGAAACCATTTTCGATGGATACCATTCAGGTAACGTATTAAGCGCCTGCTCAGAGATATCGAAATTTAATTCAATAGCAGTTTTGGTTCAGCAGATGATCAACAGTTATGTACTGAACGTTTCCCCACTGAATGTTAATTCGTTCTGATCACTCCAAAAGAATATGCTCTTATTGGAAATCGATAAAGCCAACAACTGAATCCGGCCTCATTCCTTTATGGTAGTCGAAGAAATCTTTGGTGACATTCAAAAAGTATTTATCGGAATTTTCAACCCAAAGACAATTGTAAGTGTCTGGTTTGATGGCTTTGATTTTTGTGCAAAATTAACCACTTCTTGAACCAAAGAGTATTGATTCAATGGTTAAGCGACCATGTTTATTCTCTGCGTACATCGAGTCAACATTAGACAATGTTCTACAGGTCGAACATATCCCGATTAATATAGCGGACACTTCAACGAAATTAGCAAAGAACTTTTGATTGCCATTAGTCCATATATGAATATTAATATCTGTAAAATATGTAAATTAACAATTTTCATCATATATATTATAGTATAGAAAATTAACATTTTTTAAATTTACTATTACTGTTGTGTTCATGCGATATTATTCAGAAATGCAAGTACGCTAGAATCTTTTTGTTTGTTCCTGTATTAAAATCAAGAAAAAAAAAAAACTATCTAAAAGGTGATGTTTCGCTGGAAAATACTCTTAACAGATTTTCCCTTTCATTCTCATCTCTTTTCATAATAATGTAAGCACCCATTGTGTTTATACGGCATAACCATAGTAAGAATAATGATCCATCAGAATCAATAAAAATTGACACAAAAGCTGCCTTTCTTGAGACTCGAACTGACTTTGTTTTCGGAACTTACATATTTCAGTAAAATGCAGTGATCAATAGGCGCAAGTTTCCTTATCTATGTGAGCAACAAAAACAGCTTTGTTACGTTCGCGACTCTTAGCGCTTGAAAGAACTACTGGATGAAAAACGTTATAAAACACATTCAATAATTCTTCACAGAAGCCTGGAATTTCATTAATGGTCTTGCTTGAAACTTTTATTTTTAACAATGCATTAATCACCAATGGCATAATTATATTTATAGACGTAAATAAATTATAAAACCACCATTAATTAATTTATAAGCAATTATTGTTTTTTTTAATAAATCAGTAGCCAATAAGAAAATCAGCCAATAAATCAATAAGAAAAATTTGTTACATTTGACATTTCAAAAGAGATGATTGTTACAATGAAGGTGTGCATCATTGAGTTCCTACAAATACTACAAACAACAAATTACTAACGTCTGTTTCATAAATAAATAAAAACCTAAATTATAGTAATAATTCTAGGTTTTTATTTATTTATTAAAGGAAATAGCCTCTCTCTCTCTCTCTATAGAGTATTGTATAAGCTTGAACAGGTTGAGATCACTGGTAAGATTCTAAGATGTATTGCTGGGTGGCTGCAGGGCAGAAGGCAAAGGATTGTGATTAATGGATATTCTTCAGATTGGTGTAACGTCGTAAGTGGGGTCTCTCTAGGATCGGTTCTTGGCTGACTGCTGTTTCTCATCAAAATTTGATGTCAAAATTTGCAGATGACGTAAAGATTGGCAGAGTCGTTAATGATCAGACCAAGTAGCGCTAATACAGGATGACTTGAACAGACTTCAAAGATGATCAGAGAAATGGCAGCCATGTTTTAATGCTGCTAACTGCAAGATCTTACACTTGGGGAATAGCAGCCCACAAATAAATTATGCACTTGGTGAGATTGAATTAAAAACAGTGGAGGAGGAAAGGAATCTAGAAGTTACAATGCGGCCAGATATGAAGTTTTCTGAACAGTTTAAACAGGCAGCAAGAAAAGCCCGTGGTACCCTATTGTGATTTATCGAACGTTATCCTGTAGAGATAGGGAGGTCATAATCCCACTGTATAAGGTAATTGTAAGACCACATTTGGAATACTGTGTTGAAGAATGGCGACCTCATTTGAAAAAAAGACATCGAGTTTCTTGAAAGGGTCCAAATACGGGAAACTCGATAAGATTGGCAGAAGGATGACTGTATGAGGAAAGAATGGTTATGTGGGCTACTGAGCTCGGCAACCAGGCACCTGTGAGAGTTATAAGGCTCTCACTGGGATTAGGAAAATGAATAAAGGTGGAATTCGTACTATTATGAAGAATTCCTGAACTAGGAGTCATAAATTAAAATTACAGGCGTTGAGATTTAGATTAGATTGTAGGCAGTTTTCTCTTAATCGTTGATTGCTGGAAAAAGTTGCCCTCGCATGTACTGAATAGTTACCTGTGTGAGGATTTAAATATATGACGAAATATTCATTCCCAATACCCCAGATTTAATTCTTCTTTTAATTCTAATTTTAAAAACTAAAGCTACTACACGTCAGAAGCAGATTATGTTTATAGCCATATCATAAACATACTTGATATGTTTTAGCAGGTTACTCTCCCATCACGCAGTTCAGAACTTAATAAAGCAATTCAGACAATTCTAGTAAATATTATTTTGGTCACGCTAATTTATTAATATTTAAAAGTAACATCACGATTTATTTTGTTAATTCTGTTGCAATGCCTCTCACTGGTTTCGGTTGCACTTGCTGCAAATTTATTTGAAGAAGCAGTAAGTTTTTTTCCCTTATTTAAAACAGTAAGATACCATTATGAATATCGTATTAGTATTTATAAAATTTGATAGAATGTTATCCTTTCTATCCCTCAGTCACCGACCTTAACATCGTCTTTCATCTCTTGTAATAAATTATGTTAAAATATTCTTCCGTTGCTTCAAACCAATCATTTATATAAAATATTGATGCATAATAACACTAGTCTAATCAGTTTAAAAGCAAAAATTGATTATTTTGGCTCTTTCTGATCAATTCTTAGTCCAATGCGATAACACAATAATTCAAATAGCAATAGGCCGCAAGAATTACGAATTATAGTACTACTTGAATACAATAAACATTCCAGGATCTATCTGTAATCAGTCATATATCCATAATATTCGGGTTTTCTCCTCAACATGGAATTTTAAGCAGTTATTTATCATGTAAATTAATATAAACCTTATGTTTTAGACACATTTTGAAAGAAGTTGGCAACCTCCCAATTTTACTTTATTTTTACCGGATGGGGAAGCGATCACTAATCAAGATTATCTTTCTGTTATAAGGGCAAGCGACATACGAAAATCCCTTGAAATATTCAAGTTTTAGTGATATTTTATAAAGGCTACCTGTATGAAGTTTCTTTGTCCACGTGTAGAGTCTCTTGCTAGTAGCACAGGTTTATAAACCGCGCCTGGTTTCGAATCTTATTAATGACAAACTTTTATCGAATTTTTCACATCTTAGCCGAGTCAGTCGTTCTTATTCCCCCACCTCTAGGAAACTTGGTATTTTTAGTCCATAAAACACACCTGACGTAGCCAAGCGGTCAGAAGCGAGGATGCGGTCGCACTCACTCTTTGAGTGGGCCGTGGTTGAAGCCCGCATGACTGCTAAATACAATTAACGATTGTATCCATGGTTTAATTGGAAATTGTTTCTTTTGACTGGAGTGTAAACAGGAATTGGGAAATAAGCAAACAGACAAGAAAACACACGCCGTTTACACACATAATTGTCCACTTGTAGAGCTAGATGGAAGCAACATAAAAAGGACATATAAAAAGAAATACGAGGGCAATCAGTAAGTATTTACCCTCTCCTAGAAATATTTAAGTTACAGATTTTAAACTTTGTTGGCGATTTCATCCTTCTCTATGTAGCTGCTTTTTTCAGTTACACATTTTCCCCATCGCTGGATAAGCTCTTCCAAGCCTATTGAATATGAATCCAGCCTGCTTTTCTCCTCACTTAGAGCATAAAACCAGGCTTTCACTTGAATTACTTCACATCAGTCTCAAATCTCTGGTCCCTTAATGTTTTTCCCTCCCTTCATTTTAGGGAACAAGGTTAGGAGAATACAGTGGATACTGTAGGCTTTCAAAGCCTTGTCGGTTAAAAGGCAAACACCTAGCTTCCCGCATTTCTTCAACTTGAAAGCCACTCTTAACTTTCTCAGGAGGTTTCTATAGACTCCCCAGTGACGTTTTCACCTTTTGGGAATAATTTGGCCCCTTTGACCCTTTGGCCGTGACGGGACAGTTGAAACTGTACTTATTTATCAATATTGTATTTCATCAAATTGCAATTAAAGATTTTCTCTCTCTCTCTGTCTAATCTGTAAGGATGATACCCAAAAGACTGGCAACGTGACCTTTTTAGCAGATAATCGAATCTTGACTTTTTTTAGAGGAATGCTAAAGGTTGTTTGCTGATATGTTTTTTTTTTCTCCCTTGGGTCATAATGTTCTTGTTTATACTCCGGAACGACCACCAAGTCAGTGAAGTTTACAATAAGTCATCAACACAAACGTTAATCATATTTCGCAGCCACTGGCTGCGAAAAATGATTAAGGTTTGTTAATAATTTTTCTGACTCAATGAGCGCTTGTTACCACACTAACGCTCCTGATCACTCGGCTAGGTACCCAGCATTGATTCATCATAATAATTCGGCCAAAAATTACATCATTAACATTTTATTTCTGAAAATCTTCAAAGTGCTGACCACTTTTCCTGTGGAGCTTTTGAGTGGATATCTGCAATCTCGGAACCTGCCTCCTTAGATGGCATATATGTTCAGAAACCCATGCATTATGGTGCAAACAGACCCAACTAATGGCTTCATTTGTTATGATATTTATTGCCACATCTGTCTGCAAGGACTAGCTATTACACTTTATTCATAGTGGCAGATCCTGTGAGTCTGAGATCAGTCGTCCATCTCTTGGGTCATTGTACCTTTGGGCCAGTGTTCACCCACACCGAAACTCTTTTCCAATTTTTTAGTCTCGCATGATGGGCGAGACTAAAATATTTTGCTTCTTTACCTCACAAATAAATAAATTTTATAATGGATCGGACTTCAACTTTCTCCAGCACACCACCCTTCGTTAGTTTAGGACATCCTAAACAGTTAATGAGTTGAAACACTGAAAGAGGTAGAATAATTTTCCTAGATTATTCTAGCCTAGGCGATATCGTTCACTTTTGATCCAGAAAATCAAGTGATGTGAGAGTTTGTCCGGTTCTCTGTCGAGAACTGTTTCTAGGTAACACGCAACTGGTGTTTGTAAATAATGAACAGTTATTGGCTTTGTGAAGAGTGTACCATCGCTGTCGTACCACCAGCATCTTGCTTAATTTCGGATGAAACTCAATTTTTAAGCGTAATATACAACTCCAAGGGAATCAAAACTGTGTTAAATTTTAGAAATAAATATAGATAGACGCAATGGAAGGTACATTACCTTCTGTACCTCGAGGTACAGAACAAACTAGCTTATCTTTACACTTGTATATCATAATTAAATAGTTTTTTTGTAGTATTAAATAAAAAAACACCACGGTTAATAATCAGATTAGATTCAATCTAATTATTTAAATAAGAGAAATTTCCTTTTCCTACGAATTTGTCTGTCCAAGCTGCACGTTTTGCATTATTTTTGAATGCCAATTTCAACGGAAAGCATGACGTGAAATATTTACCTGCCAGTCTGAATATGGGTGCTCATTTATATTTGTGATCCACGTATTTCTAGGTTTGTAATCTGTGTGAAATTTGCAATAAAAATCTTTAAAGAGTTACATAAATTGAAACGAAGTTCAAATTATCAACTGAAAAGAATGAGATTTTTCTGTAGAACCAAACATTCATACGCGTCATTTTGTATTATATATATATTTAAACATTTTAAACATTTCTTTTGAAAATACTTTTTATTTGATATTTATTCAAGTTATATAACCTAATCGAAATATATATCGATGCTTTATATATGTCATATAAGGATTGTAGTTATTAATACAAGAGTGACTGAAAAAGTAGCAACAGCAATTTTAGAATATAAAATAATACACTCAGATCTGGAGAATTAGGCGGCCAGGATAGTTGTTGAAAAATCTTGGAAATGTTCCTCCAACCATTCAAGATACAATGGCAGATAGTTTCGTTGTCATTTTGAATCGATCACAATCTATATAAAAATTAAACAGTACAGGGACTGATATGACAGAAAGTTATTACGTGCATGTAACACGACCTTCTAACGATGTGAGCGGCCCTAGTTCATACCAACAGAACATATCGCATACCATGACACCACCTCCAGCCGTTGAATGGAGGGAAGGAGACAGTCTGGATGCATAGCTCCATGAGCTTCATGCCATACTTTCACATTATTATTGGTACAAAGAAATGTAAATTAAGATTCGTCAAAAAACATAATCGATTTCCACCGTTCCATAGTCTTGGTGTTGGCGGCACCACTCCAGCCGAATCTTTCCATTTTTCACAGATATGTGTCATTCTTTTAGTCACACGACAAATCCCCAGATCATTCAACTCTTGACGTAGAGTTTGGCTAGCAATGGATCTTTCTTTGCCTAAATTGAATTTTTCATTGCAGAGTGAACCTTCCCTTCTGATGCACAATTCGCTTTAAATTCCTGCGGTCTCAATCTTCGAGTACCGACTTTCTGCAGCATTTCTTCCCTTTAGAACTGCAATTTCCTATTGTTCTCCACTTCTTATTTACTCTTGTTATGGTTGATTTTGGCACCAGTGATTTCCTTTGATTCAGTGACTGATTTTTTTTTTAAACTCTGGCTCCTGATAAACGAGCTCCAACATAACACTTTTCTGAAAATTGGAAAGGTCATCTGTCTTCCCCATGACCGTATCGATTAAAAAGCGCCAGGAAAGCGTATAGTATTTATCTGATACCAAATAACTTGTGATCAACATCATGTGGCAACTTACATTTGTATACAGTACGTTTAATTATTTGTTGAAGACATCTGCAAAAGGTTTCTAATTTTTTGGCCAATGGCTAAATAATGTTAGGAAGAGTGCTTCTTTTTCTGCATCTGGCAAAATAAAATTTGCCGAAGGCTTAAATTGGCATTTAAATGAATGATTGAGCGCTGCTCAATCTTACCACGTGTTGATAATTTTAAAATTGACTATAAAATACTGTTGGCCATAGGTTTACTATTTGTATTTTAAACGTTACGAATAACGTTTAAAATACAAATAACATGTTTAAATAAGCGATAAATTCTCGTTAATAATAAACTACAAAGCTTTATTTCAAGAGCGAGTTTTTCGATCAAATAATTCTTTCAAATAACAAAAAATTCATAACAATCAGATAATCCTCATTTATAGCCAACTCAACATTTTTATTACGAGTATAAAAAAGAAAGAAACATAAATATCGAACATCAATAAACGAAGTATTACGGAAATAATGTGTAAATTCGATATTAATTTTATATAAACTCAAGGCGCTGTTTAATACAACAGATCGAAAGGACATGAAAGTAAATTTTAAATCAAGTCGAAAATAATTTATTTTCATTCAAACCGGAATTGGAAGGAATAGAAAATTATCGATTCCCGAGTGCGCATTATTTTATTATAGTAAGGCTCGGGCAGTTTCCATTGATACAAGTGTGCCGTTGAAGTGCCCAAAATATTCCACCGTTGACAGGGCTCTCTTATTCTATTCAGCCTATATTTCCTGTACAGATGATTGCTTTCTTCTACACCAGTGGCGCATTGTGTCAGTTAGCAATTTTATCTAATATTCGTGAACGATGTCACGTGCTGATAAGGACCAATTTCCCATTGTACTTAGGACTATAGGTTGATAAGGATTTCGTCCTATGATTTATATAGAAATCGTCCGAGTGATACGGCAATCGGGTTTGAGTAATCTTAACTCTTGGGAAAACTAGAGCAGCAGGAAGCAATTAATTAATCCGATTGGAAAATTTAATTGCGATGTGAAAGCACTAAACTAAATATTAAAGGGAACTGTGTCGTTGGGTAAGAGCGGAGAACGTTCCAAAGATTGATGATATTGTGTTTGATGCTGAGTACCTTGGAAGTGAGAGGGCCAGATAGATAGCGTCATGATAGATGATGTCAGGCATGATCTGAGAAATGAAATAAGCCAGTAGAAGGTGCTCTTGGTGAACTTAATGGAAAGTAGATGTACTGGCTGTTGAACTTAACAGGGTACAGTTGGAGCATCTTCGTACGAGAGATAGGGAGAGGAATATGAGGAGGGGATTTTCTATTACGGCTAAACTGAACATAAAATAAAGAAATTGAGAATTTAAAAGATATGTTAATTGTTTTCAACCGTAAAAAAAAAAAGATTTCTTGAATATTCCTTAATTAGGAATATCTAAGTCTCACTCCACATCACATATGAGAGATCACGTCGGCGTTATTAATTTTTACAGAAAGCAAATATATAGTTTCTTGTTTGGTATTTATTATAATAGCAAATAAGAAATTATTATAAGAAATGCAGTGCATATTAGCTAACAGATGTAGAAATTTTCATAGTGACAAATGTCAGAATTTTCATCCCATAATGAGGTAGGTGAATAAACTCGTAGTTGTACGGTTTTAGGAGCATCAGCGACTAAGGGCATATTGCTCCGTGTATATTGTCAGTAAAATGCGTGTGTTCTATGGTCGATTTTCAATTTGCTGGACGAAAAACCCGAGTTTCCAGGAGAAAAAACCATACTACCCCTCGCCTGACACCGACTAGCTCAGCCACGTTTTTAAAATGACCCATAAAAATTCCTCACGTCATTCGCGGGACTCGAACTCAAGTACTAGAGTCTTTTCCACCCATTGTGGGCAGGATGGCGATCCTACCAACGAAGGCACATGGGCGTGAAAGCCCATAAATGTTCTTCCCGGCATTGACGTGATTCGAACCAGAGCCTTTTCCACCCAGTGCACGGAGAACGATGATTATAACCACTGTGCTACTATTGCAGACAGCAATATTTACAGAACAATCCATAGATATATTTGTTCTTGCCTTCATCGAGACTCCAAACCTTAATTGGGTCATTATCTCAACATAAGATAATGCGCCAAGTAATGAAGCTTGTTTTAAGCATTTGGGAAATCATCGTTGGATATCATCTTTCGCTCATCCAACACACGTATCCCACATCCCCCGTAAAGTATTACACATGTGCTGAAGTCAGGGTTGCTTACTGGCCAAACCAGTAATAGATCTGCAGCTGGTTCAGGGCAGTCGGAAATTTCATTTAGGGCGTATCATAAATGCGATAAATACCAGGCGCTCAGCATATCTACGTTTATTGATTTAAACCACCATCGAAAGGATGGTTTATTACTTATCGGCGACTATTGATTACCATCACATGAGATAGATGTTCAGTATCACCCATATAAAGTTGTTTATCTTTGTGTAGGAAGAAAACATTGCGGATTGCTCTGTCACTCATCAAAAACTCTTTTCTTGAAGATGAAATAGTTTTAAAGTTAATTATATAATATTAGATAACTCACAAAACGTAACCTCCAGCAGCCCGTTTTTAGATGTTCCTTGAAGTGCCCCTGCATTGTTATGTCGCTTTATTCAGTTCTGAATATCTTATTTTTCGAACTGCCACGTTATTAAGATTCCTAAATAACATGGTATATAGCATGTCATTCTCTCCTGTAAGAGCATGGATTACCAAGAACATGCCAATGGCGATGAGTTTCTTTTCCCAAGCCCTATTGGTCTCAGGATGCCTCTTTCGTGAAATGCAATTGCATAATTCATTATTCAAAAAGCGAAAAAAATAATAATAACTTATATAACTAAATCATCAACACTGTAAGCTTTCTCTCTACAGGAAACACGAGTAGCTGTTGCATGTACTAGCAATCGGTAGACGCTCGCGATGGTATTTAATCTGTTCACCTCCGTTCTTTAGTTTTTTTTTTTATTTTTCTTTGAACTCTGTTGTCCAGCGTTGTGTCTTTTTCATGTACGAGACTTGTGCGTCGTTAAGTTTCCATGCTCCTATTGTAATTACCGCTTTCATACAAAGAACGAGACATTCTATAAGAAAACCGATGGCTCCAAATTTTTAGTGAAATCTTCTACGTAGCCCTAGCAGGAAGACTGTGCGTCATTTTTATTGATCGTTTGCCAAGAATCAAAGTTCAAGTTTCCTCATAATTTCAGAGCTCTGTTGTCATAATGTCATCAGAGGATTATAATATAAAATATATTACAACAGAAACTAAAAACGTGCTGTAGTTTTCTCAAGGATGGGCACATCTGCAAACAATTACTTTGGAGTCATAAGATTATTTATTAGAAATTCAATGAATATATTGATTAATAACAAGGTTAGGGGGAGAGTCGAGTTCAGATATCGGCAAAAGAATTGAAATTTCATTTATGAGGGATGGATATAACGCAGTAACGCGTTCTAAACGCCTGTGGATCTCGAAGTTTTCATCATGGCGATGTCCCTCGGTCTCATGGCTACTGCAAATGTCACAGGATATACAAGCTTAAACGCTCGATATTATTAAAAGGACCACACTGAAATATTTCATTTAAAAGTAATATTAAATGAAATATAATTTACATAATTAGGAAATCACATTAAGTGGCAGTTCCATGAAGTTTTTCAAAACGTGCTAAAATGGCTCAAGAAAGATACTTCTGCTTCTAATATAGCTAATGATACTTGAAAATTATTCAACTAGTAATAGTATGCACGTATTCAATATTAATATTATATGAACAATATTAATATATATTTATTAATGGATGAGGCCAAACAGAAAAGTCCTCTGGTAGCGATGTGGTACAGTGTCGGTTACCTTACATGAGGAAAAACAACAGTTGTAGTTTGGGTGCTGTGGACAATTGGACACATTCAGTGAAACATGTCATAGTATAAGAAATCAAGAGCCTGCCCAGGAACTATCACATCCAGGTAAAGTAATTATTGAAATAACATTTGGCTAATCATCGTAAGAGCTTGCTCGGGATCTCCAGCAAGCTCAGTGCAAAACCTACTTTATTTGTGAAAGCTGCTTCAATGAAATCATTGAGAAAAGAGAAAACATGGGTTTGTACAGGAAATTCTTGGCGCGCCATCATAAGAACGGTTAACATTTCCTGGATCGAAACATCGTAGGTGAAATTGTGATTCCACTTCAACAAGGAGAAGAAACGTATCAATCAGTACTACAAACAGTCCAATCTTCCCTTCCCGACAAACTATTTACTCCATATTCAACATTATCGCAAAACAATATGGCTGTTGTTGTTTTTGGCAAAATATAACATTATGCGGCATTAGTTTATTTTGTCGGTACAATATTCCCCGGAGACCGACTAATTGGGCCGCGGTGTGTGAAGAGTTCATAAAAATTCCTCCATTCTTGATAGAATCAGAACTCATTTTCTACGTAGTGTGAGAGGAGAATGATGGTAACTACTGTGGTACTCGTGGGATAACAAAAACAACGGGGCAATTGCAACGGATCATAAAGGCAAAAAACCATTTATAAAAATCATTTTTCCCATGTGAAATTAAAAGTTATAGTTTATTGATGTGTTGGTAGAAATTACATACATCCACCTAGTAGAGACGACTAGTGTATTCAAGTTCGACCACCTGTGGATAGCTGTTTGAAAATGATAACAAAGTGTCACTTTCCTAGCAGTGCAACATCAGTGGAAAAATTAAGGTAACAAAATACTTCTGTTCTCCTGTGGGAGGCGTATTATTTTTTTTTTTTAAGTTACGGCGGTCCAAAACCAGCTACATGGAAAACCCGCTACGTGTTTATGTACATTACTGTACCCAGCAAGGCCGTTCCATGTTATGTAACACATCTATATTCTGTCCAAAAGCAAATTAACATAATATACAAGTCATCACACATAAGTTAGTTCTGGTCCATACTCAGTACAGTAATCAATGAATTCGGATTGTATCATTTTATCCAGCATGATGCAGCAAAAGGAGCTGCATCATAAACTAGTATTATGTTCTCCAACCTGCAGCAGAAGGAACTGTGTAAACAGATTACCATACCGTCTATATTGCAGCACAACGAACTGCAGAGTGCAGCATATGGACCTGCATCATAACCGATGGCCACCTGTTATCAATATGCATAGCACAATGAACTGTGCATCCTATGATAACTGTTCATCCTACAGACACAGCACCACGAGCTGCGTCCACATGAATTCATGATCCATATATTACCATCAATTCACAACACCATGAAATGTGAGTTGAAGGAACTATAATACACCACAATATTTGGTGGATTATACAATATGGATTCATGGATTCACAATATTTTCATATTGTGAATCCATGAAATCCTTCTGAGCGATTGCAGTTTAGAAATTCAAGCTAATGAAGCCACAATTTGAGCCCATCAAATTAAGTCCATTCATTGAGGTGGGACAAGTGCATGAATGTTTTGGCAACTTTGTAAAGAACGATAACCGTACCACGAGGTATATGTTAGTTTTATTACATTCAATCCATAAATTTGGAAAACATGAGTAAATTCTGTCCATATAATGATCCCTCTACCTATTGTCTTCTATAATAACAACGAATATTAAAAATTATTATTCTAAGCTATAAGTGCAGTTTATTGTATTTATCACAAATTATTTTTAGTAAGATGATAAATCTAATTTCGAACCAGTTTAGCGTTTTACTAAATATAAATTAAATAAATATAATTGTACAATTTCGATGATTTACAATCATTATATGGTTCAATGATTCTTTTAAATAAAAAGCCAAGCAAATATAATTTCAAACTGACATCATGGAAACCTCTTCCACTCCGGAAAGGAATTATCCATAATTGATCTCTAAATAATATAAATAAGCTCTTTTTAAGCCTTTAATAACCAACTATTTACCAAGTAGGACGAAGATTAACGGTTTTCCATTACGTTTAATAAATAAATAATCCATCTTCCTTTTGAGTCAGCTTCAGTTGTTATTAAAGTTCCCAGAATTCACCAATTTCTTTTATCTTATTTTTTTGATTTAATATCCATTAAAAAATCATCAGGAAGCAGCGATGAGAAATCGTAATTTAAAATGAACTACTTTTGAAAGAAACCATTCATGAACATCCACAGAAACATCGATATTGATAGGAGTGCTTCTATCGAGTGATAAGATGCTCTAAACTCGATGCTACTAAAATGGAGCAGGCGCCTGAAATAATTAAATTAACTAGGCACGAAATTAAAATGTGGACAAGGGAAGATTAGCGAAATTTTCTTTTTGGTGGTGAAGGAAGCTGTGATAATATAACGTGCTGGAATTGTACGGATTCATTTTAATCTCTCATTATGAAAATTACGAACGCTCTTATCAATACTGAGGTCAGATGAACGTTCACAAGGATGAAAGTGAATTAAAACATAACGAAAGAGCTGCCAGCTATAAAACAAAACGGACGCACGCAGTGCTTATATTTAAGTGTGCATTTATGTGCACTTTAGTTGTGTATCAGATTATGTTAAATGTTTGTTAAGCGCCAAAGCAACTAAAGCCATGAGGTGCCAGTTGAAGTGTCTTCGATTGTTTGCTGGACTAGAGATAAACCACGTCCCTCACCTGAGATCGTTTTCACGCTTTACAGTTTGAAATAACATCATCACTATCATTTGGTTTGTAATGAAAACTGTGTTGCACAGATTAAATTTCGATTTCTGTCCAGTAAATCGAAAACTGTAACAGTAGAAGGGTTTATCGAATGACCAAATCCACTATTTTTTAAAATGCATCCTAAATCAACTACGTGCGAAGATCTCGAGGGAAATATTTAGTTCTTTGCATGGTCTACATTCGCCATGGAACACGTATCGCCTTTCCAATAGTTGTCCGAAGCGAGCAGTTAATGTTAATGATTTAAAACTGTCAAGGAATATTACCCTCATATCAGCGGTACGATTCATGAAGATATTTTTCACTCTGCTCAATCGATCTGGAAGCAGAATGAATGGCCTACATAAAAGGCGGAAGTGAAGTAAGTACAGTAACCGGTTATCTTCATACTGACCATAAACAACATCTGACAGACATTTCAAGTAGTGAATACAAGTAAAGCAGATGACTGAGAGCAGCTTTCGTTTCTTTATTTATTTAAGAAATGGAGGTGTGAGTTAGATAAAACACTCATCAAGTGAAGGGAATCAACAAGGTGTGCTGTACAGTTTATTTCATGAATGATTTCTTTAAGAAATGAAAATGTTTTCGGTCTCCATCACTAATACTCCTTAAAGCAAACAGAGAGTCTCTGTTTGAGACTCTGTTTGCTTTAAGGGTAATGCGTAATGTTTTTGGGCAACATTACTGCCATATGTGCTACAAGAATTTGCAAAAAGTTAAAATAATGTTTATAATATAAAAGGGAAGATATTAAACAAACTTAAGTGTGAATCTTAGAGCACCTTTCTAATTTCGAGAAAATTACACCTGGTATGAGTCCGATAATTGGTATTTTGTAACTGATATTATCAATTACAAAATATGAATTTTTGCTCATCAGCAAGATCTGTTTTCTATCCCAAAGTTCCTTAAAATCTACTTTTTCATACACATCGCAATGAATTACATTCGTTGCCATGAGCTTGTTGGAAGAATAAATGACGGATTAAATAATTAAATAGTGCTCATCTAAAACTGCTCAACCCACTGGATATATCTCTCTAAAATCCGGACGAGATCTTAATTTCAACAATTAGTTGGGTGCCATTTGAAGTTGTTGGATAATTTTCTCAACATTACACAAACCTCTCAAACCCCGAGGACATCAGAGTTTAAAGATTTTACTGTATATAAATGGTATTGTTGTATATTCAATCCTAATGGACATTTATCGGCTTGGCGTTACATTTATTAGCATTATAAATGGTATTAAATTTCTGAGTGGCTCTGTTTCTATTTATATTTAAATATTAATAAATATAAGGTTCCTGCGGTGGTTTCTTCAGCCATTTTTTCTCAGAGATAAACGAGCAGATGCGTGATATTCGGGAGTGTTACCGTTCTACCATTTTTCATTGCCAAATATTCATCGCAAAACAACCTCGTGCATGTTGTTTCATAAAATTCAGCAATATCTGATATCAATTATTTGTGCATTAAAATTTCGTGTTTCATAAACGTAATGGGATTATCGGTTTTTCACCAGCAGTCTGGAAATTGCTGTTCATCATTGAGCGCGTTATTTCATGTGTCATCAGATTTTTATCATTCGATTAAATTTACCATACTGCTTTGTTTTCAAAATATTGATCGATAACCAATGTAAAATAACACAGATGTGGAATATTTAATTACTCTTTTATTTTGGGGCCTCGTTGGATAGTTGTCAATTTTTTTCTCTGTGCAATACGAATTCCACGTCTTTGAAGTAATACACTAGCGTCTTAGAAGATAGATATGATAACTGAACAGTAATTTCTTCCAAATTTATACTTTGCGATAAACTCCTTGAAGTCCGTGGGAAGGTATCGAAGACCTTAGAGTACAGGCCTCATTTGTGGCTTGTTGCATGCTCCAATGAAATCATTGTTTTGGATAGTTTAGAATTCCGATATGACTTCATACAGATCTTTACATCTAAAAGCAAAATCTCCATCGACCGATACGCAGATCCTGCACAAATGAAGAGCGGATGTTATATTACTAGTTTCTCGCAGTGGTCTGTCGGAACCTTGCACCAATATGTGATCATAATTCTGCGAGCGCTCCGTTCAGTTTATACAGCCAATTCTGCAACTCTCCGATTTACAAGATAATGCAGCTGCACTGGAGTGATTATTCAGGGAGTGCAACGTAAACAGAAACTGGTTAGCAGTTTATAGAATTTGGATCGCACATGAATGCCTGATTAATCTGCCCTGCCGAGATCTTAATTTCAACAATTAGTTGGGTGCCATTTGAAGTTGTTGGATAATTTTCTCAACATTACACAATAGTAAGTGCGTGCAGCTATAACTACAACTAATAAATTAATTAATTTATTGCCTCAGATGGCTGTATTTAGATTTAAATGCATATTTAACTAAATGGTTATCTTAGGGATTCATTATAATCTTTCCCTTTCTAATTTTTCATCTCAACGAATAGTGAAATCATATATTATCGCAACTGTTCTTGAGATTTAAAGCAGATAAATAAAATTTAATATTAAAATTATATAAAGATATGTAATTTTATATAATTAAGAATCATATATTTTATAATATATAATTATTACTGTCAATCTGCTTTGTAATTGCATGCTTATTAATTCCAGTAATATTAGTATTCCCGAACTGGCTAAGGTGTCTAGTTTCACTTAAAAGTGCGAATTTTTAAATGTCCTAGTCACGAGTTCAGAAAATATTCTTACTATGAGCTCTCCTTGAATCAATAAATCCGTCGGCGAACTTTCAATCGATGGTAGTTTTTTTTACATGCGTAGACTGTCAAAAATCTGCAGATTATGAGCCCATTAGTCACTATATTCCAATTTCGAAATGTCCTAATGGTCTTGTAATAAACCCAATTAAATAGTGCTAACGATTATCACGCCAAAGAACCAAAATCCTCACAAAAGCAATATTTTAAAAAATTACAGAAGGCAAAGCGCCAGAAAATTAAAAATAAAGAGATGTTTGAATGGAATAAAATAGTAGAGCTGTCAATTGCAAAGCAACAACCATGCTTAACCTGATCAGTGCAATTATCATTTCGGCTGTTGGACAAGAGGGCCAATTTCTAAAGCTGAACAAGAAATCTGTATTTTCAAATACGCCAAAAACAATAAATTTACAGAAGTATTAGTAATGGTCATATGGTGCGAGGAAGCCTAAGGCTCATGCTCCACCAACAAAAGAAAAAATAAATAAATAAAATAATAATAAGAGAAAAGGATATAGGCAACCTATGCATTTCCCTCCTTTCCAGCTTACCTTTGGATTTCCCCAAACTGTCAGCCTCTACCACCCATGTAGGTAACTTATTCCAGTAATTTATAACTCGTTGGCAAAACTTTCTGCAATCCAATCTAAACATCTCTCCTCATAGCTTGAATTTATGGCTCCAAGTTCTAGTATCATTTATAACCGTGAAAATTTCATTCTCATTCATTTTACTATTGCCTCTCAGAGCCTTAAGAACCTCAATCAAGTCGTCCTTACGGTGTCTAGTTTCCAAGCTGTGCAATCCACATATTCGAAGTCTTTCCTCCTAAGGACGTCCTTTTGCGTATCTCACCAGGCGAGTTACCAGTGTTTCGCCCTTTCAGCAAGCTGAATGTCTTTTTTAGGTGTGGTCTCCTTACTTGAAAACAGCATTCCAAGTGTGGTCTAATAATAACCTTATATAATAAGACTATGATGACCTTATTTCTACTGGAAAATGTTCGATAAATCATCGAAAAGATACCACAGGCCTTCCTTGCAACCTATCTGCAATTCTCGGAGAACTTAATGTCTGACCGTATCGTAACACCCAAGTCCATTTCTTCCATTACTGACTTTAGTTCAAGTGCACGAAGTATATAAGTTTTTTTGGGGTTACTGTTCCCAAGATGTAAGACCTTGCACTTGGCTGGATTAAAGCATAGCTATCACTTTTCTAACCATCCCTGAAGTCTATCTAGGTCACTCTTTGAAGAAGCTCTGCTTGACGGTGATCATTAAGTACTCTACCAATCTTTACATCATCTGAAAATTTAGGCATCACGCTCTCTATCCCTACATCAATGTCATTTAAGAAAATCAAAAACAACAGTGATCCCAATACTGATCTTTGGGGAATCCTACTTCTTACATTAACCCATTCTGAGGAATAACTATTTATCGCAGCTCTCTGGCTCTTAGCCAGATGGCAAGAGCCAGAATCACAGGGAAAATTTGGCTAAGGAGCCCTCTCCAAATTTTCCCTGTGATTCCAACTTGTTCCGGCTTATAAAGTAACCGCTCATGTGGGACTGAGTCAAATTCTTTGCTCAAATCCAAATAAACAATGTCGAAATTATTCCCTAAATCCAGCTCACGAGTGGCCCTGTCAAAATAGCTAACCAGATTTGTTAAACATGCTTTTGCCTTTACAAAACCATGCTGAGTATCATTCAAAATTTTATTTCTATCCAAATGATCCTGAAGAGACTGACCGGGGGCAGGTAATTTCACATTTAACTCTTAGAACCGCTTTTATGTATTGGGAATACATCGGCACTTTTGCAATCCAACTGAATCTTTCTGAATCCAGTGGATTCTCTCATAATTAGCCCCAATGGTTCAATGCACTCACTTGGCACCTCCCTTAAAATTATAGGGTATAATGCCATGAACCAATATGTCCAATACTTCTATTTTATTAATATTCTCCGATTTTTAATGGCCAAGTCTTTTGTTGTCAATATTAGATGGAATAATTTCGTTTATATCTCTTAAATTTAGAGACTGAGCAGACACTGAATCTAATGCTTAAATCCGTAACTGATTGTTTCTGCAAAATCAATGTTATCTGCAGTTCTTGATATTCCATTTAAATTTCTCAACAGAATGCTAATTTGCTGAATTACATCGTGGACGAGGAAGAGTACAGATCTGCCAAGCAATTATTAGTTAATGTTATTTCCGCTTATAGATTGCATCATCGTGGGTCAGGTGATAGCAAAAGTTAATTTTGAATAAATTGATTTTTCCATATCTAAACTATCCTTCCAGACCTTTGCAACTGGCGCAATCGCTTAAGGAGCTTGTAGTGTTGACTGATTAAATTTCCATTCTACATCGGCTTCACCACTGGTCGGGAATTGCTTAATTTTCTTTCGTTCCATAAAAAAGGGGCAAAACCTCGTACAACATTTATTGTTCGCTTTCATTTATAAAAAAAGAAAGAAAACTACAGCTTAAGAAAGTACCCGCACTTGAAGGATTACTTTTCTAAATATGTTGCAGAAATTTCATTTGCTCGCCATTTTAGAACTTCGCTTTCATTAGAGTGCGGTCCTAAAATGATCGGTAAATGAAACGGCCTGTTTGCTGGGTAGGATTTTTTGTTGTCTCTGGATATAAGTGAGGAGGAAATTGAATTCGTACTGCGTATTGGGAAAGCGCTTCCTGATAAGGAATTAACCCCTTATCTTTCTTTCTTTAACTAGGTAGCAACGTCTTTATAAAAGTCGTATAAAGTAAGTAGTCTGTTAAAGATGGGGCAGTGCGATGTGCCCACGTTCTAGCCTACATTGAAAGCTACTACAGCCCATTCTCTTCTCTTTATTTCATCGTACTCCAATCCTTTATGGTCTTGAGATCTTTCTCTTCATTTTCTACTTCACAAACTTTTTGCTCCTTACGATTTGATTTTCCAAGTAGAAAATTACTTCGATTTTTTTTTCATATTTGTACCATCTGCCAGCTAATGAGTGTTGAGACATCATTAATCAGAACTATGTCATTTTCAGTTTCATTAAGTCCTGAGACCAATGATTCTCGAGTGCGGCTGCCCTTGAGTTACTGCGGAGCCATCTAGAATTATTAGTTTGTTGTTGTTGTTATTGAAATATTATTATTTTTGAAACGTTATGCCAAAACAATGATTAAACCTATAAAATATATAAAGCAGACATACAGACAAACTACTTTTTAATAAACTAGTGTAAACATGAATTGCGTTGGATCGTACTCTTGCGCAATATATCTGATCTACCTAAATACGTATAGGAAAGAAAGTAGGTCATTGAATCTTCATATGGAATTAAGTTTACTGAATCTTCATATAGAATTAAGTTCACTGAATCTTCATATAGAATTGAGTTCACTGAATCTTCATATTCACGTGGTTATAAGAGTGGTCATTACTGAAAGTATAATTCTATGGAAAATAGCTCTTCGCCAACTATATTAAACAATAAAAAATCAAATAAAACGGAATATTTACACTATTCCCATTCCAACAAGGTAATCGTCCAATTCTGCTTCAAACATAGCTAAACTCACTTCTGCGTTACGTTGTAAGACAACTTATTTTAGCTTTTGACAACCCACTGCCCACAGTCATCAATGTCCCATGATTTATGACTCACAAACGACAAACCTTCCTCAATATTTCTACATCTCAATTAGATATCCCACTTAGATGTCTAGTTATCAAACTTTGCAGTCCACACCTTAAGTCATTCTTCCTATATGTCCTATAAAATTACGTACATACTGTCATCCAGAATTAATTTAGAAATAATTAAAAATCTAGAAGCCCACCGAACAGCATTTATTTATATCTGCATGCAGAATGTACATCGTGTACAGCCACCCAGTTCTAAAGGAGGTAGGGCTAAGCCACGATTATTCATTACTTGCTAAAGTGGAGGACCAACAATGTATCCTGTTTTTGTGACTTCTAGGATGCACCAGTTATTAGACAACTTTTTGTCGTATAATTTTAAAAATCCTTCAAATTTCATTTATCGATTTCGCCAATTTTAGAAGCTTGGAAAGGAAAATAATCATATATAACAGAAACTGGTAGTAAAGGCACGAAAATACTCTTTCTCTCGCAGAAAGATTCGGTTAGCCCAAAGTGGCAATATTTTTTTTTGAAACAACAAGACCAAATCCAAACCATAACATAGTTGCAAAGTTCCGTGACAGTTGGCGTGAAATAGTCGTCTACAAGACATTTCTTTCTTTCTTCTGTATCCGTCGAACCGGAAAGGGCATGAAGTGCCATTCCTCACTCTGCTAAATCCTTCAATTGCCTTCAATTCGCTCTTCAGTCTGACAATAATGCTGAAAATGCTGATAAACAGCTCGGTTGATGCATCCGCGCTCACGTATTCACACGAAATGCAATTTCCGCTCATTGTATTGACTCGATTATGATATAGTAAACTCCAGCTTCCTCTCAAGATTAAAACGTCGGGATTGTTTGACTGTCTCTTTAGGATTCCTTCCCTGTTGGGATAATTTTTCTGTGTCTACAAGATCGATAGTCGTGCTTCAGTGTATCCTGGTCTCCCACATCACTATTTGCACACACTAGACAGCTAAGCAGGTTGATATTTCTCTAGATAATGATTCCTACTGAATTGCAATTTAGGTGTCTCTTGCTTTCTCAGTGGTATTTCGATGGCAAACTGTATTATTATGTATCTGATTTTCGTACTGTCTTTGGATTATATATATATATATATATATATATATATATATATATATATATATATATTAACAATATTCAATTCAGGTATTATTATTAATAATAGTAATAAAACGCCAGTTTTTTTTTGCCCAATATTATAAGAGCTGTAAAGTGGCTCGAAGTATGATTCAAGTGAAATGTGATCTAAATAAACAATACATTTTCCACCTGTCTTAAAAATATTTCAAACTCTTGGCAGATGTCATCTCACCTTCCCAGTTTCTTACAGTATACTTATGGCTAGTTTGGATTAGTGTAAAGACAACGTAGAAACAAACTGTTGCAGGGTTAGGATTACTCAGGTTAGGATTTTACTCGTACATCTATTTTCACAGATGCATCTGCACGTAAGGTAATATTCGGTTCAGTTTTATAATGGGTGTTTAGACCAGCTTTTCATAGACTTAAAAGTATGTAAATCTCCTGGAGTTGATCCCATATATTAGATAATTTCAGGGTGAAGTGGCGAGAACATTGAACCATTAAGGTTAATTAGGGGAATGCCATTGGATTTGGGAGTAATTTATTAGAATGGTAGAAGTATCAACCAAATGGGTAATCTGAATTCAGTGGTAGGGAAAATCATATGGCAGTAATGAGCAAGAATGCAATTCAGAAATTTTTTGTTTAGACAACATGGTTTTAAGTGAAAATCATGTGTAATCTGGTTAGATATTTTAACAGAGTTACATAATCTGGATGCAGGAAATAATTTTGATATTGTTCATTTGGTTTTTGATTAATCACCTGACTCATTCCTCATGACAGGTTATCATATAAGCTGAAATATGTTGGGACTAGGATAAGATTCTAAGATGGACTGTAGGATGGCTGCAGGCAGGAGGCAGAAAATTATGTTTACACTTTAAACATTAGGCGTATATTTCCAAGATCGGTTCCAGGACCATTGTTGTTCCTGATTTTCAAAAATGAAATCAACGAAAGGATTAAGGGCGTAATATCAACGTTTTCAAATTATTTAAAGACTGTGGCAGAGAGTAGCTAATAATTAACACCAAGCAGGACTCACTCTGAGCGACTTGGATTGGCTTCACTGATGGTCAGAAAACCGATATTTATGTTTAATGTTATAAAATGCAAATATTACGTTTTATGCTTGGTGAAATCGCTTCCCCCCCACAAAGCCATTATACATTTAATGGGATTGAATTAAAATCAATAAAGGAAGAATTTCTGATTTACTACACATACGGACATGAAGTTCTCCGAGCAGGGTACAAAGGCAGGAAGGCCCAAACAGTGCCATCAATGATTTAACGAACATTTCATTGTAAAGATAAGAAGGTCATAATACCATTGTATAAAGCGATTGATAAGAGTGCACTTGGAATATATATCCAAGTTATGGAGACTGCACCTGAATAAAGACATCGAACTTCTTAAAATGGCTTAAAGACAGGAAATTTATATCCCCTTTTATACGTTTCACACGTATAAATGCTTACAGAACAAAGGGCCATAAACTTAAATTATTGGAGAAAGATATATAGACTTGATTTCGAAGTTTTCTTTTAGCCAGCGACTTGTTAATTACTGGAGTAATTAACCTCCATGGGTAGTTGAGGCTGACAACTTGGGGAAATTCAAAGGTCAGCTGGATAAACTAGGTGAGGAGGAAACACGTAGGCAATTTATTTATTTGTATTTTGTATTTTTGGTCAGTGCAGCAAAAGCCTACCCGAAATAATAATAATAAATACAAATTTGTAGATTAATAAATAATAAACAAACACCATGACAAATGCTAATTTATCTGGCGTGCTGATTAAACTAGAAATTCAATTAGAAAAGCTGTGCACAAGTTTCGTTTACATTACAAGAAAATGTATATCAATAATAATTTTTATTTAATTTTTTTAAATAAATTACAAAAGAATTCCCACAGTACAACAACAAAAAAAAATTTGAATATTTAATTCAGCCTTGTAAAGTGAAAGCACTCTAAAAGCACTTTGACACGCCCTTATTCATGTCATGATTAACGCAACTATTGACGTTTCCAGATTTCACTAAATCTCTTCATCAGCCCTAGTAAAGTAGGACAAGACCACCAAAAAAATAGGAAACATTTTTTCCAGTTCCCGGTGTTTTTAAAAATTTCTAATTATAGCATTCAGTAAATAAATTAACCAAATTCATAACACACGTATAACGTTTTTTTTTAGATTAGTTTAATCTTTGGTGATAAACCACGTATCGCGTGCCATTTCCGATGATTGTCCAGCCTTGCAATGGAAATAATAAGGTTTTTAAACTGAAGTGGCCTAATTAAAATTAATTTAACATTATTAACCTTAAAAAAAAGGAAAATTGTATTTAGTTCAACTAATTACCTATTATTATCATTATTCTTATTCAGCAGTAATTCAATCATTTATATAGGCATCTTACGTTTCATCTTAAATGAACGTTCAAATCTTTGATCCAACATTAATTATAACTATAATAATTGTTGTACCGTTCAGTGTGGCAGAAATAATACTTAAGAAGGAATCCCTTTCTGGGGAAATGACCAGACTGCTCACACTCTCTGAAATTTAGAGTATGAGTGGTGATTCCTTTGTAGCCCAACTTGAACTCAGAGAAACATTCTGGTATTTCTGTACTGCGTGGAATTAAATTTAAGACTTCTGTCACTTTAATACGACAGTAATCCATCTTTCCGATTACAGAGATTAGTCGCCCCACTAAATGGTCATGCCTTCGAAGTGAGTCCACGAAGCTTTAATTACATCTGTTTAATAAAACGCGTGGATATCGCGTGAATGTAAAATGAGTTACGATTTGCATGAGCACCACGAGAGGCAAGTACGTTTATAGCACGTATCTCAAAACGAAGGAAAATGTCAAATTACGTGTATTTCTGCACAAATCAAGTGAGCAAAACGACTTAGCTAACTAATGCGAATTATCAGTACATTATTTAAGGCAAAATTATTCCTGAACTTTTAATTTTTCGGTTGCATTTTTCCATGTGGCACACAACGGCCATTTTTCTCTGTTTCTATGAGCAAATGGGGGAACCCGAATTCCAAATCAATGTCACAGTTCTCATTGTCATACTTGGCTTCGAGCCATAAACATTTGGTACTTTTTTGTGAATATGACGAGGAAATTATTACTACTCTGTAATAATTTCCAGTTCCCAATTGTAGGATTAACTGAACCCAGATAATTCCGCTCTTGTTTTCTAACATATTGTTTAAGGTATGCAAAAAGATTCTGGATTTTAAGTGTCAGACATGTTTTGCTAGTTCTATTGATTTAAAGAATTTAAATCAATAAAACAAACTATCAATCATTTTTCAGTGAGTTGTTTCAATCTAACCGATACCAACGGTAGTTAAGAGTTGTTAGAATGCTTATTTTGTAGGTTTCCAAAGTTGTTAGCAAATGATAAAGCAAATTAAAAGTTTTCTCTGTTCATCAAATAAATTCATTTCGTTTAATCCACACAACACAAATCTTTCTGCAAGGGAACTAAAAGTTGTATTTATTCATTAAAAGATATAATGAATGATGCAATTATTTATTTTCACGTAAACACAATTTTAAATCCAACAAATCATGTTTTTGACACACACAATGGAAAAGAGCAGGCCATTTCTCTTGATTTAATCTCTAACTGCATTTTAAACAAGATTGTTTCAGATGCAAACAGTATTTTCCGGATCTCTCAGCTTATTTACTTTTCTTACTGATAAGTAGCTACTAAATTGCATCTTTGATGTTATAAATTGCACGAATACTTTGCCTCCTGATTTAAAAATCATTAATTATTTCAGCTTTCACGCATTGAAGCGAATCTTCGTATAAATATTTTATATCGCTATGAAAATTTCAGTATTCCATTTGTTTAAAGTTACAGTGGCGTACAAAAATCGCCAAATTATGAAAATATCTTTAGAACAACGATACGTCGAGGACAGCGTTTCCCAAACTGTAGTCGAAGTCGTGACGGTCCCATGATATCCTACTAGGATCCACGAATGGGAACTTCCTTGTAAATATTTAAAAATAGAAACAAATTACAGCAGATAAAACACTTTTATTAATTTAAAAGAGTCCTATTGAATAATTTTAAAAACTATTGGCCAGCTTCTCAAAATATTGTATTTGAGAACCAAATACAGCGAATCTCAAATCAAAAATTTAGAAGAAAAAACGATAATGCATTTCGATGTATTCATCAAAAACGTACTGTATCTAATACCAATTCGAGGTGTCCAGGTGGTATCACTCAAGAAAATACATATTATCATATCATATCATTTTGTTGATCACATGTCAGAGATTTTCAGTCGTATCTCTCCAATGTATTGCACTTTATTATTTAAAAAGGTTTCTGCTTATAGTACAGGGAGGCCACGTAGGGTCAGAGGAGTTTACGAGACAATGTTTAGAAGAACGTTACAGCATTTGCCGATCACGTGGGCTCGAACCGTAATCAACTCAAAAGCGTTGTACTATTACTATGCATAGAACTTTCAAAACCGGGTTGGAACTATATTTCTGCATTACCCTTTGAAAATGAGTGAAAATACGTAATTTTTGTTCAAGGTAATATTCATTCCAATAATTCGCTCAAATTATGAAAGGATTTCGTAGCAAATTGTTTTGCTCTCCAAAAGAGGAAAAAATAATCCTGATACAAGAAAATCGGAATGGGTCCCTTCACCGCTTAAGCGTGGATTCCAACTGTTGGCCATCCGTCAACTTCTAAACAGTCAGAACTTACCACTTTAAGCGTATCGAAAGTGATGTAAAAATGTTTCACACTCTGCCACATCAATGCCAGATTAAGTACATTATTTTTCAGAAACTTTGTGAACTTACCTTATATATACAATAATTTTTGCTTTGTGCTTAGCAACGGTAATTTCATCTAACCCGTAATTTTACTACTACAATTAACGTCTAAATAATTCTGCTGGTCCTTAAGGATTGTCACAGATGTTTCCTCAGGTTCTAAAATTCCCTGATAGCTGAGCGCTCAACCAGGGTATCTAAAACACTGATGGAAATGATATTCAGATGGCACTGTATCAAGTAGACCGAATTTGGGCGAAATCTGGTCATTTTACGACCAGAAAATCCTCTCCTTGCACCTTCAGTAGTAGGACTGTTAGTAACCCTGGGTCTAGCCACTTGTGCAATTGCCGAAATATGGCACCTAGTATACTGGAGGTGATCACTCAGGTGTGAACCAAAGTAAGCAGGGGTCGATGTGTAACGTCCACACCAAGCAGAGGAATGCCGCTCCTCTGGGCTAACTGGCAATTCTAAGTGGTAGATGACTCTCATCAGCCGGTTATATACCACTACTTTACTTATTGGGGACTTGAATTTGTGAAACCCATGTTTAGTCTCTAGAGAAAAGCTCCGACAACCCTCATCTCTTTCGTCTTTTGAGGTTATGATAGGCATCTTGGCGAGATCCAACCTTCCTTGCATTTTAAGGGTACAGCTTTAAGATGGTGTTCGAAGGTCGGCAGCTAGATAGTCCCGCCCCCCCCACGATAAACTATAGGCATCAGGATCAGCTGGATGGCTGGTGGGAGTCCCAGTAGTGCGTATGTGGGGGGGGTAGCACTGTCGAGGGCACGTTATCTGAAGGAGGTGGTTATACTCTTGATGTGTGTTGTACGCCATATGCAAAAATTTAATTACTTCGTACAGCAAGTTCCCCTACCCTTTCTTTACTAGGGTATGCATCGTGAAAAGTCAAATTGATAGAAAAAAACACTTCATTCACTTCACAAATATAGTGGTCTATTTCCAATCTCAACGATGCCCATTTCCACTTGGAGTCTGCCAAGCCCCCACTTACTCTTTCTGATAGAATCTCAGTTATCTTTTGATTCTATAACTGCTCATCTCAGTTGTACTGATTATTCGCTTCAGAAGTGATACTCGTGCATATGTCCGCTCTGATATTCCCTTTCAGAGATCAGACACTTATTAATTAGTAATATCCTCTTTTCGATATCTTCTTTGGCTTAAATTCTCTCCATACCATTCTGTAAAGATCATCTGTTGGCTCTATCGATCTCCCAATTCCACTAATCATGGAACTCTTGAAGGCTTGACTCCTTCTTCAGGCTCGAGTTACTTCAGTACACTGCACTCCTTGTCTCCTATGGTCTTCCGTCAAAAGGATGTCAGAAGAATTTTGAACAGTGTCTATGCCAAGAAAGCTCCTGATCCTGATTGTATTTTTTGACTTTTCTGAAAACCTGCGCTCTGTGCTCTTGACATTTTGAAGGCTTTGATCATTATTGGTATAAAGGAAAAAAGTAAGTAAGTAAAATAAGCTTCCATCTTATAGTTTGGCAACTATTTTTCTGTAATTGGGTATGCAGGTTTGTCTCTGACCGCTCTCTACGGATAAAGATGGTTATTTGTCTTCTAACTTCTCCACTAATGCTAGCGTTCCCCAAGGTTCTGTTCTTTCTCCCACTCTTTTCCTCTTCTATATTAACAACCTTATTCCATTAACTGGAAATCCTATCCAAAATTTTGCTTATTATAGCACATTGCATTCCACCGTCTAGTTTGAGAAATCTTGCTCTACACAAACAGCTTGTCGTCTCGAATATCACCTACTAGTACCTTAAATGCCGATCTCCTGGTAATTCTCTAATGAGCCCAAGTTAACTTAATTAATTTCGATCCTTCTTCGTGTAAAATCAGTCCTGTCTTATGTCTGGCAAAAAAAGGATCCTTCTATTTCTGTTCTGAATTTACATGACACTCAGATTTCAAGAGATTTATCTGTTAGCACTTACCCTGACTTATAATCTCTTTTAGCATAAGCAAAACACAAATGTTTCTTCTTCTCATCTAAAAAAAAAACCGGTTCTTCTCTTTTGCTCTTGGAGTCGCTTCTCTTCTAAACCGCTACTCAAATATGTCCTACCATGGAATATTGTTCCCACATCTGGGGCGGTACTCCCATAACCGCTCTCGTGGGTAGCATAGAACAGTTGGTAGAACTGCCGCCCTTCCCATACCGGGTGGAAAAGACCTGGGTTCGATTCCATCGATAACGAGAGGAAGTTTTGAGCCTTTTTCATAACGTGGCTGAATTAGTTGGTCTCAGACGAGGGTAGCTTGGTTTCTTCTCCCGTAAACTGGGTTATTTTTTTTCCAGCAAGTAGAAAATCGACTACAGAATGTACGCAATTTACAGATAATTAAGCAATATCGTCTTTCGCAAATCCTCGCTCCTATATATATCCTCTCTCTCTCTCTCTTAGACTTCTAAACTCTATTCAAAGGAGGGCAGTTAGGTTAATTAATGACTCATCTCTAACAGAATCTCTCTCCACTCTCTGTCTCATAGACGTTCTGTTTCTGCTGCATGCCTTTTCTGGAGATATTTCCATGAGCACTGCTCTTCTGAATGGGCTTCTATAATTCCTTTTCTCTCTTCCAGAACAGTCCGAACACGTGCTGTACCCAGTTAATATCCTTTTACTCTCACGACTTCAAATTCAGAGAACCAACTTTTCTTCTTCCTCGTTTATTCCTTCAACCTCCATTTTCTCGTTTTCTGGAACAACCACCCTTCACACACACACGTGTTTCTTGAAAATTACAATCTACAGAAATGCAAGTCTGATATCAAGAAGTGTATTCTTTCATCTTCTCAACCAAGGAAAGGTACTAAGTAATGTAGGTACTAATGCCTTTCGTGTTTGGGGTTTTCGTAAAAAAAACTTCGCAAATAGTTTGACACAACTTCGTTATTTATGAAAACTGCAAATTCTACCTCATGACAGAACTCAAAGCATCACGTCTAATATTTAATGCAGGAGAGAGAATCAATTTTCGGTACTAAATACAAGAAATATTTCGATATTTCTGTGCAATCGTTTTTTCTCATATGCTAATAGCTGTTGTTGTTGTTTTAATCAACATTCTGTTAGCAGTTCATTTTAAACATGAAATTTTGCATATAGGTTCCGATGGAGTAAAATTGTATAAACAAATGTCTTTATTTCATAAAATGGGGTTTATTGGCAGGAGCTGCTATGACAAAATGATGCTTTTAGGAAAGAAAAGATTAAAGCTACTAAAGTGATCAAGGCATTTCTAAAAGTGCATGTAGATTTTATTCATTTTCACGTAAAAAAACAATTGTCTTGTAACTTTTCCTAGGACGAGATGAAATAATTCTGAAGGCACATGTCCTCTTACCGGTTTGAAATTATTCAAATCTAGCAGATTAGTAATGGATGCCGCTAATAATATGTGTTGCAGTAAGTAGAGATTGATAATGTACGCAGCGAGGGGGCTTAACGAGTGAGTATGACCAATTCTTTCTCATGTCTAATCCATCGACAACTGGAGTTCTACAAATGTGGCTGATTTCTGATTTTGAATAACCTGTTTGAGCGTGCCATAATTTCGACCAATTTTGCTATATGTTTGCCACGTGTATTTCTGCAATCCATGTATATTGCTAAGTAATTAGTGTTTGTGGAATGTTTTTAAGATTATCAACTGCAACGTCAAAATGGTTCAAATCTTCAGTTTCTCTTCATATACAGTAAGGGTTATTGATGATTCCCATGAAATCATGCTCTTTCCAAGAAGGCACATCCATTCCATCTGGTTGAATTTCAGGATGAAACTGTTCACCTTTTCGCCACCTTAATATGATCCAATAGATTATCAGGGAAGAAATTCCTCTATATGTTCGATGCTAGGCTCTTACATATTATTTTTTACATTTCCACCTAGTTTTATTAGTTTTCTTTTTCTTTTTAAATAGGCTGTTTTCTAAAAAAGCATCAACTGCAAGTTACTCTGTCGATACAAGACGATTCCAGCCCTACCAATTTCTCGCCACTTATTTTAGCTAATCTGAAGCTACAATGCGGCCACGTCAAGTTAGTTTGAACAAATAACCATCCTGATTTGGAATGGAAATTTTTCGTTTGTTGCCACTGCTGACTTTCACCTTAACCCATCTTATCGTTTTCTTATGATCCAGTTGTATATGGGAGAGTTCTAGAATGGTGACATTTATTTTTCGGACAATTAATCTCTGAAAAGTCCTCGTTACAAAAAAGTTATGTTTTTTTGTTGGTGCCCAATTAAGCGTTTTTAAGTCATCGAGGGAAAAAAAGTGAGCTGGATCTAGCTTTGTGAAGTTAAATACAAAAAGCTGGATGATGGCCTCGCAACAGGACTGACGTCATTAGGCTGTCGTTTACAATTATATGTTTTGCAAAACATTGTGTAAGCGAATTCTTTTTACATTTATTTACACATTTTTAAAACTTTTTGTTGGATATCGAGTTTTTGTCCACTACCGTTCGTCACTCACTCGCGCGCGCACGGCATAACACAGTAAACAAATTTCTCCCACCCGCTCTAGCAGGGAAGGCACTGATTAATCTCTATGGAAGTCTCTTACCACGACTGCTTTGTGGTGGGATTTTGTGACTCTTCTCATTACATAACGTATCCTTCAAGTTGCGAAAGCGTCAGACTATTTCTTACGCTTGCGCCATTGCATCTAAGACATGGTTGATTAGTCTCAGACTAAGACTGTGGTGTCTTCCTGAATAATTTAGTGTTTTGCGTATGCGGAATCTTAAAATTACCGTAAACTTCTGAATAATATAGAAGTTTAAAGACACTTCGTAATTAGTCTTATAATTATCAAACTTTTCTTTCTTAGATATACGATACTTTGAATAAAATATTTTTAGATGAATCCTAAACAAAAAAAATAGTTGATTAAATCTATTATAGACTAGTTCAATAGACAGGATGGCATAGAGAGTGGGAATGTGAAGAATCTTGTTAATACTGGATATGAAATGGCTGCGAGTTGTAATTTCTAGGAATATGTTTGAAGGTTGATCTAACTGAACTGCAGGGTGATGTTTTATGCATCATACCTTTCTGTATTCATCTGTAGGTACCTAACATATAGTTTATATGTCCACTTATACCTTATCAGCAATGTGACGCAGTTGGAGTGGGAAATTGGGATGCACATCCTCCAATGTTTCCTCGCCACAGAAAGAAATTATTGTTCAATCGCTTTCTTCAGGACAGGAAAGCTTTGTGGTTTGTTCTTGAAAAACTGTCTTTGAGATAACCTCAGAGATAAAAATTACATATGAGTAGATTTAAATCAGGAGACGTTGGAGTCCATGCCAGTCCTTTGTCACACACCTCAGATTAGTGGTTAGAAAGCAACTTATCAAAAATTTCTCCCAGGACAACTGCACTATTCAGCGTTGTCTAACAAATCTGTAAGCTTTTCTCTATGCTGTTAATACCAAAAATGTGCAGCTTACGAAATTGCAAAGAAAAGTATGAGTATGGTGAATAAAAAAAATTGCATCACTCTGTAGATGAGGTGAATAAAGGAAAATTTTATTTTGATAACATTGGAATGATATCAGCATGTGATTCCAAACTTATACTACTGTTATAGTCCTAGTGCTTCGCAGCAAGTACTGCAGTACCAGTTGAGAAGTTTTAGGATGTCCGCTCTTCGTCACATAGACATTGCAGGTAGCCAGAAGAGAAAATGGGCATCAAAATACCATAGATACCATCAAGGCATTTGCGTTTGATTCACCTCAAAGCAATTCATGATGTTTAGGATCAGTATAATATCGGTGAAATGCATATATTTCAAGAGAACGAAAACTTCTGAAACAAAAAAACCCCAACAGGAAAGATTTCCTAAGATAAAACTACCGATCTTCCAAAACGATGTTGTGGGGAAGGATGCGATTGGTTAGTTATCAGTCTTCTGCTATGTTTCATCTAGTTGTTCAACCTAGCATTGGCTAGGTTGAACAACTAGATGAAATCTTAGTCGGACCTTTACGCTAAACTCAATGAAATGACTTTAAAACATCAACCTACTCACAGAATTAAATCACCGGCAGAGAGTTGAATTCTTATGACTATGTTATCCACAGAAGACCGAAATTGTGGAATTCGTATTGAGGATAATTCATTAGGCAGAAGTTTCAAGGTATTGTAAAAGTTGGCGGTTAATTGAATTCTCGATATTTTAGAAAGGTTTCTATATTCTAACAAAGGAACCAGGAAGACAAAGATTGTTCTTCTTTTTTGATGGCCTGATGTTAAATCCTTGTAAAAAAACTAAAATCTAAGAGCAGAATACGAGGATATAAAAACTGCTGCATAGAAGACGAGCTGACCACGGCCCACATGTTTTACAAACAAGATGATAAATTTCTGAACTGGAATATTTCCTTATATCAAGATTGTTGAAATCCTTTTTATTTCCTCCTGATAATAATCAAATTAAGTTGGAGGCTTCTGACATATCAGGCGTTTTTTTACTTACTAGAACATCTTTCCTTTAGATAATATTGTAACAAACGTATCGAGACGTAAAATTGGAGAAACAAAAATGGCATAAATTGCGGCCAATGACTTTAGAAATAAGATAAAAAGTAACGACTTCCACAGGAACACATGTAAGCTTTCTTTCGAAATTTTTAAAATCAGTTTTACATTCATCAATAACTTATTTGCAACTATCGGTTTTGTGTGGGCACAAAAAGAAGATGGATATTTTGATGCAAAACCAGTTGTGATAACTTTAATTCGCTTATCGATCGGTGTCAACATGTTTGTTGCAAAACGCTGATTTGTATAAAAGAGAAGAATTTAAAGCGAAATTTAGGAATAAAGGATTTTACTCCTACAAGAAAGATTTTAGAAATAGGGTTTCAATTTTTACGAAACTTTCAAACAAAAATACCAAATGGAGGATGCTCCTCCTTCCATTGGCGTTTTTCTAATGTTCTGTAAGGCCGAGGATGAGCACGGGGCTTTAAGACGAGAGTTTTCTCTAGGTAACTTGATATCGGTTACCTAGAGAAAAATAAAACCAGGTGTGCTAGGTATGTGGTAGAAAAATCTATTATTCTAGCAGGTGAGTCTTCTCCCATTAGGAATAACAAATGCCACTCCATTTAAAGCCACTGGAAAAGCAGAGTGCAGTAGAACAGAGTGCGATGGAAACAGGGCTTTTGTGCCTAAGTCAATTTGTTAGTAGTTTAGCACGGTTCTGATTCGAATCTAATCGATATCAAGAAACATTTAGTGATGCTGTTCAATCCGGGATGAATTAACTGGTGTGAACTATTTTCACAGAACATACATTATATATATTTTTTAAAACACAGACAACTTTAGAACACAGCTGACTTGCGCATAGGATAAATTTCCGCTCTCTGGACTAATACAAAATAACTTTGATAAAAACTGTTGAACACAAAAAGAAATACCCCACTTAAACGAATGAGTATATTTCAATATTAAAGAAATCAAAATGACATACTTCGAGATACTATCTCTCATACGAACTTTACTAACAATGTGCATAAATATACAGTCCAGTCAGAATATTATGACCACCCCCCAAAGCAGACATCACACACGCCTAGCGAATCATACATCGCACGTGTCAAGTTCACACACCGCAAGCATATAAGGCTTGATGTTCGGCATCCCTGAACACAGTAACAGCCTCTGTCATGGGCAAAGCACGCCACCTATCAGACCTGGAAAAAGGCATGATCATCGGCTATCGGGCCAGGGGTGCCAGCATTTCCGAAACAGCGGACTTTGTAAAAATGCTCACGTGCTACAGTGGTGAAAGTGACAATTGTGGAGCCCCCTGCACCATTGATCCAAGAGGTGAACGTCGGCTGAAATGGTTGCTCAGGACCGATCGATGTGATATTGTTGCTCAAATGGCCGTCCAAATGAACCATGGGGCCACCAGAAAGGTCTCCAACACGACAATGCAGCGAACCCTGTTGTGTATGGCCGTCAGCATGGGTGCTGTCAGTTTGCACAGCAATACCGACACTGAACTCCGGCCGAGTGGCAACGGGTGGCATTATCCGATGTGTCACGGTTTCTGCTCCACCGAGTGGATGGACAGTGGCGCATTAGGCGTGAAACCTCCGAAAACAGACAAAAAAAAAAAAAACTATTATTTTTAGGCCACCCGAATAATTAAATTCATCTGCCGTGCTGTGTGTCTTATGTCTGTTAATTGCGTCTGTTGTGTGGTCGATCTGTCTGTTTTTTTTTTTGTCTGAAAAACCCCAGTTATTAGAACCTTATTAGAGTTTCTGGGAAAAAACCTTGCTATCTACGCCTTAGACAGACTGGCTGCGTTAGTCTGTCTACGCCTTAGACAGACTAATGCAGCCACGGAGTGAAAAAAGACCATTAAAGTTCCTCACGTCGTCGACGGGATTCGAACCCGGGCCTTTTCCACCGGTGTGGGGATGACGGTGACGATACCACTGTGCTACCGCGCAGACTCCGAAAATAGACAGTGTGCATAGTGTGCATAGTGTTAGGGTCGGGCGCCACCTGTGGTTTCCCACATCTGCGCCAATTATTCTCCGAAAATAGACACCCGGACACGATTGTTGGCAGAAGGCAGGTTGGTGGGCGTTTTGGTCTGGGGAATGTTTTCATGGCATGGCATGACATGAGTCCGCTGATACCTCTGGAGGGCACCCTGAACGCAAATGGTTACCTATCGATCGAGGCCGATCAGGTATACCCGTACATATTGACCATCTTCCTTGAGGGCGATGGTATCTATCAGCAAGACAATGCGCCATGCCATGTCGCCAGTATTGTCCGTGAATGGTTTGAGGAGCACGACAAAGACTTCAAGCTACTCCCTTGGCTACCGAATTTCCCAGATCTTAACTCAATTGAAAATCTACGGGACCACCTCGATCGACACATCAGACGGATGGATCCTCCACCAAAAGGAACCTACAGGAACTCCGGGGTGCACTGCAGTCTGCATGGTCACAAATACCCGTAGCAACCTTCCGCGGACTAATTGAGTCCCTCCAACGGCGGCTGACTGCATATTCTGGACACGAGGTAGGTGGTAGGTCATAATAATGTGACTGGACCCTATACGTATATACCATACGTATATTTAAACAAGCGAGATAGCATTCCCATTTCTTCGATCAAAAGTGGTCGTGGCATCCTTTCCTACTGTAAATGACTATTTCTTTCTAAATGACTATGAATATTTATTTAAAAAAGGTAAGCTTCCGTATCTTTCCACACCTGGACAGCCTTTTCCCTCTCTCTCTGTCCTAAAACGCTCTTTCTTTCCATTTGCTTCCATTTTCAATTCGAATTAACCATAAAAGCTATCATTATAAAACAAATAAGTTGAACTTTTAACTTCAGTTTTTATTCTTTAAATTTTTTAATACAATTTCAACTTTATTTGAAATTTTAGTTTTATCTTGGAGTAAGACTGGCTTTTACAAACCGAAACGTCAAAGCTGTCTAAGTAATTAATTGCTGCGGGATGCAAAGGATGGAGAGCTGAAGAAAAAGATACAGCCCATCAGAAACTGAATTTATAAAAAATCAAAAAAGCAAAGCATTTTATATAAAAAAAAAAAAGAATGGGAGAGCCTTTTGATCTTACTTAACAGTTAATTAAACTACAGTTCACCTTTACTTGACAGCTTTACTAAGAAAATATTCACCACTGTTTAAATGATTTCTCACTACAGAAAAGGTTCCATTTTTATCTTCATTGCTAATTGTACATTTTGAAAACTCGAGTAATGTATCTGCTAGCAGCACTTCGAGAACATTTGGCTGTGGAAAGCCAAGTTTGCAGGAACCTTACAATCCCAGCAGATGAAAACTGATTTAACAATGTCGTCAGTCAAAGGCAATAAAAGTCATGTTTCTGATGCGGATTTAACTAAAGAGCTCTCCCACATTTTATCCCTCTCCCGTGAAATTCATTAAGCTACAGACTTGATGCGAACTTTACCAACAAAGTACAATTAATGCGAGATGTACAGCATCCCGCTTCTATATCCCTTCCCCACATAATCACATGATAAGTGAAATGCGTGTTGACTGACTGCATCCTGTATATGCGCTCAAAATCGTCGTTTTCACCACATCTGTCCGTCCGCATGTAATAACGCACCTCAGAGGAGATGGACTTCATGAAATTTTACGTGTGGCTCTTTTAGAACGATTTGTAACCTACCAAAAGTTCATTAAAATCGAACCAATAGAAATCCGGCAATTATTATTTTTATATTCACATATATTATATCTGAAGCATATTACGTTCTTTTTCCAATTATTTCAAAGTAACGTGATTGCTTATACATGTGTATAAAATGCATATCAGTACAATGAAAACATTTCTCTTTTTACATATTAATTTAATCTAAAACTAATCGGTATCACTTAAAGGTTTCCGAAATTTGTTTTAAAGAGATTTTTATTTTCGTTCTATACGTTTTAAAATTCCAAAATTCATTCCAGAAACTAAAAGAAATAACTCCAAGAGAGGGATTGTTATTTAGCCATATAAATTTCAAGGATTAAATTAAAATATTATATACGGGATGATGGTGCTTAAAGAAGAGTACACAGCCAGCGAAAAACATCATGGAAACCTTTCTAACCCTCCAAGAGAAAACATGGTTTCTCCCGCAACTTAAAAGGAGCCCACACTACGCAAACTATCTCATGAATGCGATAACCTTGACATACTTAGAGATGATTTTCGGGAGGTTTGAGAGAATAGCTCTGCTACTCAGCAGTAGGCATCAGTTTCTGTCACAAGGAAAATATATTTATTTCTTTTATTACTTTGGCCATCGTAAAGAAATTAACGATATTTTTTAATCAATATTAAAGAAAATCTGCATAGAATACTCTAATATCCTTTCAATTTTAAATCACGTTGGTCTCGTATTTAAATGAAATAGATAATAGTAATATATTCTGTTGCCCACACTAGAAAAAGAAGAGACAAAATTAGTCAGAAGGCTTAACTTTCTGTTGTTGATTAATGCACTGATAAGGAGTCAAATTTAGATTGTAGGAAGCTTTCTTTTAATCAGCGAGTTGTTGATTGCTGGAACAAGTTGCCCTCGGATATAGTAAAGGCCGACAGTTTAAATAAATTCAAAGGTCAACTGGATAGTTGCATGTGTGAGGAAGAAAGCACAGCACACAATTTGAATTTTCTTATCTACTCGTTTTATTTTGCCAGTGCAACAAAAGCCTGTGGCTTCCTTGCACTATATACCGAATGCTATTACTATTAAATTCACTCATCACTTTAACATTTCATAATGAGCTTATACTTCGCCTCCAAAGCGTTCTCTGTTTACAGATAATGTAAATATTTCCTTCAGTTAAATACATATTTCTAGATGAAAAAGTTAGAGCAAACCATCATTTTAGTTCGTAGTAAATCACCGAAGTAGGTGAAATGGCATCGTTTTTGTTACATCTCATAATGTGAATGCGTTCACAACGAGTTTCCTGTTATTGCACTACCTCGAATAAGCAACGCTTCCTCAGCAGAGAAGACTAATTAGGGTTAGCAGTGGCAAGCAAGAAAGCAAGTTTAGAGATGGAAGTTTGTTCCAGGAATAAACCTGGTTAAAGGTTGGTTAAAGCCCGTTGGTTAAAGGCAATTTCCGCACGTCTATTCTGCAATTGTCTTTCCTCAATTACAATTTATGGCCACCTCAGGTGCGTAATCTCAGCAAGAGAAAGAATTACATCAACACTCAACTTGCTCAAACCATTCAAGGCCTTCAACACCTCAATAAGATCACCTGGTAGGTCCCTATTCTCCAGACGCTGCAATTTACAGAACTTAACCATTTCTTGGTAAGGGCGCCCCTTGTTCCGCTCACCAATTTCATTGCCCATCTCTGTTCTCGTTCCAGCAGCTCCACATCCTTCCTAAAATGAGGCCACCAGACGTGTATGCGGCCTAAACCATTGCTTTGCACAATGAAACAATGGCCTCTTTATCCCTACTAGCAAAATTCCTGTATATCGTTGGCAGAACCCCATTAGCTGTCCTCACAGCCTGTTTGTATTGCCCAGAGAACTTCATATCTGATTGCACAATTACCTATGGGGTTTTCAGTTTCCATTAACCTGAGTGTAGTATCATACAGGTGGTACGTTACTCCGGAGTTACTGCTACTCATATGTAGTACTTTGCATTTATCAATGTTAAACTTCAATTGCCATTTATCTGTCCATCTGCCTAACTTTTCTAGATCCTGTTGCAGTAGCATACAGTCATTTCTGTCATTAAAACCACCAGACCAACATTTGTATCATCTGAAAACTTGGACATTTAGCCTCATATGCCTTCATTAATATCATTGATAAATATAGAAGACAACAATGGGTCCAATACCGAACCCTTGGGGGGGAGGGCACTCCACATATCACACCTCATATTAACATTTAAATGTAGATTGAAGTGCTACCACATCAATCTACACTTAAAATATTAGCAACCTTTCAAGGTTCTACAGAACCCCAGTGAAAGTATTGCGGTTTTTACTTTTATTGGGAATTGAATCGCTCTCTGAAGAAACGCCAATGATAATCAAAAAATAACAGACTCTATGAAACAAAAGACAAAATTATTGCTTTCGGGGAAATCAGCAACTAATTTTCATGAGCAAGACCAAATCTGGGAAAGTCAGATAGTGGCACATATTATTTTAGTTGTGCAAAGTTTTCACCCTGGAAGGAATACAGAAATGTCACCTATCTGAGATGTAATTGACTTTTGCAATTCTGAAGATTACAAAATTATCTTCTGTTCAGAACATACTGCGAAAACTTATTTGCTATTTGATGAACTGATAAGTTCCAATGAAAAACCTTTAATATAATAGCCATCCTATCGTGGAGAAAGATGTCTGTCCTCAAAATATTTGTTTCTGACAACCGTGAACAAAATCATTAAAACAGTGATTTATCATCATTAATAATCATAGAGAAAATGTAACCACACTCTCATAACGGTTTATGATAACAGGAAGACCAAAACCAGAAAGATGAAATTTTTTAATTGAAGGAAACTTAAAGCGGACTGAAGAAGTTCAAATTAATGGGCATCTATATTCCTCTTTCTCGGATCATTGGATCAGAGAACGAAATTTTAACAAGAAGCGAGTCATTGCGAATGCAGTCACGGTATTACCCACCATTAGCTGCTCGGTAATGCCAATTCCAAACAGAAAGAGCTTCGGGCAACGTGCAAAGAGGTCCTCGACACACGACGATTTTAATGTTAAACGCGGGTGATAGCTTGCACAGGTAATTGAATGAGCACCTGGTGTGTGCAGATTTTCTGATGTCGGAAAATTAAACCCCCCATAATAAATGAAACGGACAAATTGAAGTCAACAGATGGCTCTTCACACGCGTGTCGCAACCCAACCGGCGTGCAAAGAAAAAGATGAATTTACGACAAACTTTATTTACGCTCGACACGGCTAACTAGGAAACATTTACGCGTGGGATAACGTCCAGAATACTTTAAACTTGCAAACTTTGTGTCTATGAAAGGTGTAGCTTTTGAAATAACGAAAACGATCGAACAGGGATGGAAGAAGAAAATCTTATTAGGTATTAAGAGACTAAATAATGCTACTTTTAATATATTATAATGTTTTAGTAAAAATTATTCTTTAACAGCGCAGTCAGCTCAGCGAAACAATAATTATAAGGTCTTGTCCATAATAGAGCCCCACACCTGAACTAAGTTTAAATTATCTGTCTCCATTACGTCTGCTCAGATATTAAATAAGCAGACGCCTTCTAGAATTCGAGATTGGGGTTTTTCTCTGATAGTTTTGTTGTAGCTGATTTGGGGGATAAAAATTTTAGAATAGAATAAATTAATAGACTTAATTGTTATATAATTCATTCGAATTATATCGCAAATAATCGCTATTTATTAAATGAGAGTTTCTAAGATTTTAAAACGATGTTTTCATAGGATTTTCTTTTATTGGCATTTGATGATAAAAATTGAAACAAATATTAATTCGCGGCTTGGCTGGAGCATTTAAATTTGATGTAAAAATTAGCCTACGTAGTCATTGAGGTTTAGAAAGTATTTTACTTAATAACTATTAATGTGATAATTATAATATGATATTTCAGCTTATAGAGCTTATATGATTATAGAATTAGGGGAAAAAAACAAACAAAAGAAATATTCATAAATTTCAATTCTACATCAAAACAAGCCAGGCCAACAATGTCATAAAAACGATGCTTTTCTAAAGGATTAATTTTTGATAATGATTTCGATTTAGCGTCTTTTTTGAAGTACAATTTGAAGGTAACTTCCTTTCCCATCAAATTATACGTTTCTCACCAAGATTCTAAAATGTTGGATGTGAAAATCAGCCTTGCAGCCACTCATAATACAAAAGTCGAAAAATAAAAATAAACCGTTGTCATCCACAGAGTCATGCCAAGATGCAATGCAGGCAAAGCGTATCCCAGCATCAGCTCGCAGAGACAGCAAAATGAATAATACCAAAGGGACTTTTTCATGTAGTAGGGCGGAATTTTCTTCGAATTCGACATTAAGTCTTCGTAGCAATGTTTCCTACATAGTGCATACACTTTTATCGATCAGGATAAAAACACAGCGAGAAATATTTATGAATATCCAGAGCTATTAATTATTATCCAACCTTTTAATGTGGAGTATAAAAGTTTAGTACTACCACTAACTTGAATATAAATGTGCTTGACAAATGGCAGGCTAAACATAGAGAAAAAAGAAAGCTGGGGAGTGTAAATACTTAGAATGAACAGCAGTCAGATAACATCAACAAATACTCGTCATTATGAACGATAAATTGGCCCAGTAAGTAGAGATTGCTGCCAAAAGCTCTTCAACAAATTATGCATCCATCTGGATAAATTCTACGAAGATAAGCTCTACTGAAAGAAAACCTTAGAAAGCTAGCTGTTATCGCGAAAGTCGCTTCAGCATGCATACCTCCCCCACAGTCGAAGTGACGGATTAGACAGACAGTGGCACCATCTGGTGCAGCTCCCAAGAAATAACACTTCCACTGGACGTAAGACGAAGCTAAACAGGTCCATCTCCACCGACGGATGTTGATGTCGAAGAAAATCAATGATCATACTGCATTCAGTGTGGCGCAGGATAAAGTCGCTCGTCTTCAGGCCTTAGGAAAAGGGGTCGATTCGAAAAGTCGGAAGTAGTTTCGTGAGGAAGACAGTGGAGCAAGTGGCGCCCCCCCCCAATGGCTACCACAATGGCAGAGCAAGACCATCCAGCCCAACCAAATGGAAGTGTTTACTGTGCTAGTGAGCACCCAGGAAGAAAGATAACGCCAAGCATGCAGTGGAGCATCGAAATGAATACGTACATCATGCGAACATACTACGAAATAACCAAGCTAGACACCGATATGACAATGCATAGGTTGCGATACGCTGTTGTTGTTTTTTGGTTTTTAGGATCATTAGCAACTAAGGCCATATTGCTCCGGGATATGCGGTGGTCATTCCCTGTAGGTCGCGATTACATACCAGTGGTTAGAACAAGAAGTGTAGGAAACCAGTGGAGGTGGAACAAGAAGAAATACAACCCAGAGAAGCTGAAGTTGAAAAAGACGAGATCATTATATCCAAAATATAAAACGAGTAGAAGGACCTAACAGAATTCGAGGGAATGACCCCCACAAAGACGCGTGTGATATCGAAGCAGAGACCGAACAAAATCCTGTGGAGAGTCAAAGACCACCTCAATCGGCAAATAATACCACATTTTCTAGACAACAACAGTGCAACACTTGAGGCCTCCACACAGTTGTGTGCTGTACAGCCACTGGGATTAATGGAAGAGAAACGAGGGACCAGCAGCAGAAGAACCGAAAACAAACAAGGAACCGCTAGATTAAGGAAAATCTCAGCAGAAGATAGAAGAATTAAGAGTCAAGATAGGACAATTGACCCAGCACCAACGGGATAATAGGAGTAAGAAATTGATTGAAAAAGTGAAGAGCGACAAGAGAGATAACATCGACGGCAAACATGAGACAAAAAAATCAGAGAATAGGAGAATACCCGGCGTGGTATCGACTCCACAAGACCATAGAAAGTGTTATGTATCCTAAGCTAGCTGTACAGAAGGATTTCCCAGATTCGGCAACGGAGCGAGGCACATGCGTTGACGGGCGAATGCTGCTTTCTACCGCATTCCAAAAATATCCCATAGGTTAGGTGCCGGAGAGGAATTCGGCGGCCAGAGGAGCACAAGAAATGGATACAGGTCATCATGCAGGGCAATACTTGGTAGGCAACAATGCTTAGGTAGGGTCTAGCAGAGAGGATGTGTTCAGTAGGGATGATGGTACCAGTGATGTTCATGAAAACATCCCCAAACCATGATATCACTATGTTCAACCGTGCAGTCTAGTTGCAGCTCTTCACCTGCTCGCCGTCGAATCCACACCCATCCGTCGGCATGATGGAGGTAGAACCTTCATTTATCGAACCAGCAACTTTTTTTCCAGTAGTCCAATGTCCAGAAATATGCTCCCGTCCCCACTGAGTTGGAGGTGCCGATAAGAGTCAATCACCATGGGCAAATGAACAGGTTACCAACTCCGTAGGCCTAATCGCAAGAGCGTCTGCTCGATGGTGAGCTCAGAAACGTTTCTCTGCGCGTCCTTGTTGCAGTCTACCGTTAATTTATTGAGGGACAGTGAGTCATCTGGTTTTGACTTGTGGTGATTCCCCGCTCCTGGCACATCGAGTGATTTTGTGTCCCTCTTTGGACCATTCCTGTCATATATTCACTACGGCGGCCATCGAACAGTCGGCAATGTCCCCCTTCCCGCCTTTCCAGCGCAGAAATCATTCCTTCCCCGTTCGAAAACAGTCTTTCCTTTGGGTGCTTTCCTTTCCAATGGGCTCCGCATTGACGAACTGACAGGCATGGCGTTTTTCACCAGGAAACTTTGGGTGTTCTTCTAAAATACAAGCCATCCTGTAAAATACCTATAAGCCACATATATAATATTCAGCCCTTGATAAATTAAATAAATACAGCAATTATTTTACTAGTAAAAGCAAATAAGGCTGCGAGGCGACAGAATTGCATATATTCTCCTGTCGATTTTCCTGTTTTTCTGGATTATAAAGTAAAAGTTTCCGGGAGAGATGAAGTCCCTTGTCTAAACCGACTAGGTCGGCAACAGTATTAAAAAGAAAGGTTCAGCGATCGTAACCGCTGTGCCACCCACAATACTTTAAATATGATAAGAAACGAAAGAGTAAATTTAATTAAAAGGAGGCTGTCTGAAATTTCGTGTAATCCTTTTCAACCTCAGAATAAAGGTATCGTTTACTAAATTATGAAATTGGAAATTAATTACGATCACGCGCTAACAAAGGATTGTAATCCGATGAACTTTGTGAAACATGCCCTGATCTTAAATTTTTATTCTTCCGGGCGCTGAAGCATTAAGGGTATGTCTGTAAATTAATAATCCAATTAATTAGGATTATCTCAATTAATAGTTTTAAAGTCTGATCCTATTACAGCCCGTATAAGGGCACTTTATTAAATTCATAGGGTGTTTCCAGGGAGCATGAACTAACAGGATTTATCATTGAAAGGAGGCTTAAGTTGTTAGTCAATATTTGTAATTATGAAACATTACCGAAATATGAAACTACAAATGGTAGATTGTAAATTATTCTGATTGCTTCATTTCAAAGGAAAAGAAAACAACTTCTTTCATCTAGTGACTGACTGACTGCTTCGGTAATTAATCACTTTGTGAAATCACAGTAACAAATGACTTTCAGAAATTAATTAATTTCTTTGTCAATAAGGAACTTCTGATACGAGTAACAAAGTGGTGTATGAGGTAAAATGAAATAAATTATCAATGCATAAAACATTAAAAAGGCAGTTAGAAGAAAATTATAGAAAATACAGACCTGTGTAAGTTTTCAGCTAATAATTTTAATATCCTTCTGTAGAATGAATCGCTTCATGAATTCTCAAAGATTCAAACCCCTTAAATAGTTTACATCAACATTAGGTCCCCTTCAAATGTTCAAAAGTGATCTCGTAATTCATGCAGGTTTCATGAACGCTTTTTTGTTTTCACTTTCCATTCAAAATATTCCCATTCATGATATACGTTCTCTCTTGATTTTAAATCTTGTGACTTGGCTGGCCAACTAAAATGTCCTACCATTCCCTAGTATTCCTCATGTCAATTTAAAACAGTAAAGGCCCTGTAAACGGGAGTATCGAAATCACAATTGTCCCTCAAACGTTCAGCAAAAAGCATAATTTGATCATCTAGAATATTTTCAGCCAGCCTGATCCATCTTGGTTGGTATTTCAAGAAGGGGATCCATTCATGATAGTTAAGACATCGCCAAAGAATCACTACCCACGACCAGCTTGTACGACACCTCTGATGAAAATCCTTCATTGCTTCTCAATGATTGATTCTTCTTTGAACTCAATGCCCGCATCATCAGAATGTGGGCAAATTTTGAATTCGTCAGACCTCATCCCAGCTTTTTTGTCATCAATAATTTAGTTTTGGCCATTATTAGATGGACATTTTTACAGCTGTTAGCCTTAGTCTTTTTTGGGTAACCGACTTCAATTTATGCCGTTGAAACCTTTGCTTCTACAGTATTAGCTGATATATCTATAAATATACAAAGCGGGTTAACGTTATGCTTTGATTTCAGTAATGTAAGGAAAACACACTCGTACTCAATTAATTAGACTCTCCATATATTAAGAGCGACAATTTTTTTGTCCGGTGTCTGTATGTTCACATAATATAGGAACAGCTTTAAAAAACACCTAGTTTTACATTGGCAATATGGAATGGAAATAGATCCTAACAATCATCCTCAAAGCCTCAACGTATCGGTCCACCAAACCACCGTGAATCGCTGCGCTCCTTTCTAAACCATCTACCAATCATCTGATGATGCCCATTCTACATAATTTCTGACTAATCGCTCCGTCCTTACCATTTTTAGAGCTTTACATTCCTTCGAAGATTACAAAGAAGTGGATGGACGTATCCATTTCTTCTTTGTAATCTGTTTAATGTAGATTTGTATCCTTTTAGAAAGCTTGTAAATTCGGCCGAAGATCGATTGACGCAATTCTTGACAATTCGGTGGTCATGGTGATTTCGTAACACCATCTATTGTTCTACTATTGTTCTCCAATTTAAAAATTCATTTTTGCGATTGTGGATTCCTTTTTCTTCTTACTCTCATAACAGGAGTACTTCGTAATCTGTCCATGGACCTAACATACAGCTTTTAAATTTCTTGGAGAAAAAGCGCTGTCCTGAATAAAAGAGTCATGTGACGCTTAACACTGATAGAAAATATGTTAGTATTTCAATTACATGAACATGAAATAAAGATTCATTCCCAACATCTTTGATATTTATAGTGTTTTACCTGCATCTATTTTCCATTTCTATTTACCTGTAGGTAAATCAAATTGGAAATAATGATTATGAGTAGACAGCGACAGAAAGAGAGAGATCAGTATTCAACTTCTTGAAGTTACATAGATAATTTTCAGACTTTTGGTGCTGATCCTTGTACCACTTTCTCATTACGCTTTTACTTCACATAATATAATAAGGACAGCAATTCTGTCACTGAAGAAGTTATACAAGAAGTCATCCACGAAACGTTGTTTTAAATTACAGACAGATTTCATTCTAGGAAAGTTGAAGTGCTTATATTCTTCCCTATTCTTCAAAATAATAAGTGTATTGCATTTTATTAGAGTAAAAATGCAGGAATAGTATTTATAAGCCGAACGAGAAGTTCAGGAATATGCTGATTTTTGTCCTATAGTCTTTAATAGTAAAATTAATCTTATTAATCTTGTAAAATAATATTATTATTGCAAACTATGTTCAAGACAGTAATGATTCACAAAAATATTTACCCACTGAGTGATGTACAGGATCTTTTAATGAAGTTATTTATCATTGAGGATATAATGATTTTTATCCAGTTGTGATTATTAATACAATTACATACACTTAATTGGCATGAGCAGGGAAAATTCAAAACAGAAACGTTTTACGTAGAGTAAGTTAGGAAGGAATTGAGATTCTAGTTCTGCAAGTGTAAGTACCAGTAGTAAGCAGCAAGGGCCTATCGTCCTTCACGTGACGACTCTTAAAGGCTTCTTCGATTTTAGGAAAGGGGAGAAGGACTTTTACACGTGAGTTATTCTGGGAAATATCCCTAAAATCACAGAACGACATATTTTGTGATTGGCCACACGCATTTGAACATACATAATACACAACCTAATGTGGCCTTATATCCTTATAAAGTAAAAAAAAAATTATACCAATGTCAAGGCTAATTGTTCTGTCATGTAGTGACAACTACACTTGATAATCTGTTCAGATGTCCATCCTCCTTCCATTAGCTTACATTTTTTGGCTACGGTTATGTCTGTTCATAGATGTTTCCCGAGTGTTTTTACATTCGTTAAAAACTCGAATGATACTACCCCTTGAGCACTCCACAAGTGCAGCCCTCCTATCTGCTGCAGCAACATGCGAAACACACCGGCAATCATACCGCTTTGAGGATACATAAGATCCTGTTTGTTCTCAGTCTCCTTGAACTGATTTGAATGCTCGTTGGGTCACACTGGTTTGTATCGTTTTCCTACACACGTCACCTCTTCGATTTAAATAGCTTGTTCCATGTAAACCCAACCTCCATGGTCCTAATAAATTGGCCAGGAAGTATAAAAAAGTAAAGAACAATACTCCTCGAAGACATTCAAAGTCACTCAATTAGTGCTGTTGGAAGATTCTCACGCCAACTTGCATTACAACCTCCGCACTTATTAGCTATGAAGGATATTTATATAATCGTGTTATAGATACGAAAAAGAGTATTTATTTATTTACTTTTATCAGCAAATAACGCATTTCACCATGTCAAAATGTCACGAGCTACTTTAAATTGGATTTATATGAATAATTTCAAAGTACCCCGCGATCTAAGCAGCATCCCGAATTAACTGGCTTTCAATTATTTAGCTTCAAAGTTTATTTAATGGAAATTTCGCTAATTAAGGGACAGTAAATTTTAAAAACAAAGGCGCTGAATTAAAGCGATACTAATTGGCCGAAGCGAGAAAGTCAAGTGTCTCCAATATCTTTATTGCGAAGTATTTATAACAAAATAATTATTTCTAGATATTTTATTAATAACCACGTATTTCCATTTTCTCAACATTTCCAAAGAAGATTTAGGTTTTTGAGAAAAAAATCACACCACATCCTTGGCAGTCAGCAGAGAACTCTTTGGAAAACTGAATCTGTTGCAATAGTCAGGTTATTTTTAAGATGCCCATTTAATTAAATTCTAATTCAAAACTTAAAATACCCGAGTTCGGATTTTCTTGAACTGTCCATCGGGTGTGTTGTTCATTTTTTTTCCCAAGAGAACACTGACAGTTAAACAATTAAAATGGATCATAAAACAAACTCAAGTTATCAAAATTTATTTATTCGAGAGAATTAAATTAATTCGGAATTATTTTTTGGAACGATGACGAGTAAATTTTGTGGGAACCTTTAAACCAATATGAAAATTGGCTCGTACACATGTACATGCATGAATGGTAAATTCCATTTCCGTTAAAATAATAATTTGAATAAATCGTGCATTATATTACACATTGCACATTCGACAATACAATTTAATATCCGTCATGCTACAGGATCGTAATTTAAACATCACTTAATTGCCCTGGTAGGTGGCTGCCCAACCACCAAAGAGACAGCAACACAACTAAAGAGACTATAAGGATGGCGACTTATTTTGAGTGAATAGTAACGAACTGTCCTTCAGAGAATTGTCTTTCGATGAAGTAAGGAATTCGTGGTGACTGTCTTATGAAGGATGCATTAAATCCAACCCATTTCCAATAGATTTTTAACATACATTGTACCGCACAAGGTAAGAATTAAAACTTTGTTCCTGCCACAGGGCATTATTTCCAGATGCGATATCTTATCTGGGCACCCAAGTGACCAACTTGAAAGCTGTTCTTTGTCATTTTCTTTTAAAATAAGGAGGGAATGGTGCCTCTCGGGAGTTGTTAAAAAATAAGGCAATGATCACTACACGCTAGACCGCTTAAAGGCGTATTTCTTTAATAGGCCACTATGTTGCCTGTAAAAATTACGTAGTTAATTAATTCTAAATTAATGCCCCATCGCTGAACAGCTCAACTTCACCAACGAAAATATTATAACAGAAAGATGCCAGATCTAAAATGAAGCAACGGGTTCATATCTCGGTTCAGTTATTTCAAAAACGATGCCTTGTTCCTTTTCATCTCTAATTCTAAGAAAAAGAGTAAACTAATATCGGAACAAAATCTTAAAAGGAATCAGTAGTTGAGATACGCCTCTAACAACATTTTGATAAACAGCTGAGTAAAATGCAATTTAAATACATCTGTTTTCTCCTTATAAGAGGGTTATTTGCATGTTTCCCTGTAGTCTTCCTTTAAAACTCCACTAAGATGTTTTCCTGCTTGTAGGGCGAAATTCAAGGAGGTAATGGAAAGGGGCAACCTTGCAACCATCTTCCTAAATAACTTGGCTACTGTATGATAAAAGTTCATAAAAATTCAGCCTGTCTATGGGCTCCAGCACCAAGGCCTCTTCACATGGTGCGAAATGACAGAAATAATCAATGCAAATCTCGAAGAGCATGGATGGGAGTTATAGCAATGTTCATAAGACTGACAAACCTTAAGTGCATTCTGGCTGAAATACTTATCTATTAAAATCTCCTTACAAACCAAGAACAATAGTTATGCTGTGTTGATTTACAATAACTGAGTCTTAACTTCGCTTAACGTGGACCTTATAAATCATAGTATTAACCTTAAAATGGCTGATATAAAACCAGGATCATACTTTTTTTAAATCGATCCTAAGAACATCTGCGAATATAAATTTTCTCGAGGTGAATTAAGAAAACAAAAATTAATAAAAAATCATATTATAACCATCTCCATTGTCAAATCTAGGTCATTATCCAAGGGGAAAGAGAGAGACAGTGAGTGAAAGATAAACAAACCTGCGTTGCTGTGTCTTAGATTCTAAGGCTATGAAACATAATTTCAGATTTCAAGTGAAAAACGATTAAAACTGGTAAAATACCACCAAGATATTTGAACTTCTTGTCATCTTTTTTCAGAGTTTGCCATATTCGGCTCTGTCATGGAAAACACGACAGAACCGAATATTTGCTTTTCACAAACTCCCCTTGATTATTAAAATCGCGCAATTAATTAAATATCGAATTATGCTTCCATTTCGCTATAATTTAGTTAATACGAATACTGTGTGAGCAATTTAAGTATGCAATGCTGGTTCGCTTCAAGTGTGAACGTGTTACACTTAATGCACAATAATTAACTGGGCCCTCATCCAGTCAAGTAGTAAGCAAACTTGTCCACAAGACAGTTAAATGTACCATGGCAGGTGTTACCACGCTCCGCTGTGAATTCGAGCTACCCTTTCGTCCTGTCAGATTTATTCATGCTTACTAATTTCTTGAAGGGCCGATCGCACCATGTGATGCCAACGTCGAATGATGTAAACGTGTTTAATGTATGAATTCATCGCACACAAATAAATTCAAGACGATCCTTTAATCTATGGGCTAGCTGCAGCTAAGCCTATCGTGCTATGTATTCAGGATTTCAAAGATTTAACTTCATTAACTTTTACTTCTGTATGCCAAATAATGCGCCTTTAAAAAAATATATCATAATTGTAAGTTGTTTAATAAATGAGTGTACGTTTTAATTTTAATTGCTAAGTAACATTAAAATTAGTCTAGGTTTCAAATTTGAAATATCTGACACGGGGCCATATTCTTTTACCCATTATTATGGTTTGGGATAGCTTATAAATGAAATTGAAGTTTCTCACGTCCCACGAATATTTAACCTTCATTCAAGAAACGCCTTAGTGTGATTTATGTATTTGTAATTTTTTAATAAATTTTTGTCTTGTTGTCATAAATCACGTAAAATATAATTAATTAATATATAAGACGGCTGCTGAAAATCAAGCTAACGGATGTTTTAGGAAGAAATTTGAAGTAAATGACCCCTTTGGAGAGAAATTTAGGTAGCAGATTCTTTTGAGGTAAAACACAGGCATCTGATTTCTGCATGCCAAAGAACTTGGCAAGAGAAATTCATAAATTCTTCAACAAGCCTGCTCTTCATCAAAACAAGCTTCTACAGAATCTGCCAAAAACACAAATACTTATATCCACATCAATTGTCTATCCACATCAATTGTCTATCCCCTCTAATCAACTATTCATGTTGTCTAAAGGAAAATTCCCTCACATATATTCCCCCAACCATCCTTCCTCAATTTTAATTTATGGCCCCTCCTGTGTGTCGTTTGAGCAAGAGAAGGATTCCATCATTCTGATGGATATTGATGGAATCCTTGCCCAATCTATTCAAAGCCTTAAACACCTCAATCAGGTTTCTTAACGGGCGCCTAGTTGTCAGACGCAGCAATTTGCAGTACCGAAGCCTTTATTGGTAAATATATTCTTTCTTTCCTCTCAGTCTCGCTGCTCTTCTCTGCAACCTGTCCGATAGATCTACATCCTTCCTAGAAGGAGGCTACCAGACCTGCATGCAGTACTCAAGATGCGGATTAACCATTGATTTATACACCGGGATAATCACCTCTTTATCCCTACTGGAAAAAATTCCAGCATATCACAGCCAAAACTTCATGCATTATCCTGTCAGCCTCCCAAGGTCTTTTACTTCCTGCACTATTCTCAGTATTGTACCGCATATATGCGGTACAATCTATGCTAAGAAAGTAATCCTAGTTTAAACTCCTCCTGGAGTTTAAACAGAGGGCTGCATAAGGGGTCAGAAGACAAGGGATACAAAAATATCACTGTATACTGTAGTCAAGTGGCTCGGAACCACGGTCCTTCAAACGCTTCTATTTCTGTGCCTCGGTGTTTGACCACTCAGCAACAGCGGCTAACAGATATCACTAGAACTGTCATAATAATTAAAATCTAATGATTTCAATAGACACCATTGCTGATTATCTGAACTGTCATATTCACTTGCTTTTTTACTGCTGTGCAAAATTATCCTACAGAAGCGAGATAAAGTTCAGAACAATTATTCTAATGATAAGGATATTAGCTTCTCTCATTTGAAAACTTTACAAACACTGGGCGTAATTAACAAGCAATGTATTGCACTGAATGTTTCCAGTGTTAGCGTCTTTCTTCTGAGCCTAATAAACAATTAAATTCATTGATTTATTTATTTTTTGATAAAGAACTCGGTCGTTTGAAAATGTAGAAACACGTTCTTGTACTATTTCAGCGAATATCGTTTTCTATTTGGGAGCTTATTTCGATTTTCCCTTTGCGTGGTTGAATCCTGCCTCTAAAATCAATGGCGTAGCGCAGCTGTTAATTCCTTTGGCGGCATTGCAGAAATCTCTGGTGTGCACTCATTCCTTCCTTACTCATGTGGGAAATGGCAGAGTGATCTCCATATGTGAGATTGTTTTACAAATATTTCCATTTCGCCTAAGCGCCTTTGAACCTTGAGATGAAGGGCAGTTTTGTGATTCACTTCCAGCGACAACAGGTTTGGATTTGAAGCTTAAATCTTTAGTTGATGATGAATTTGGTAAAAGAAGTAATTTCTTCTTTTATTTCTTCTTTTTCGGATATTCGTACACAAAAATATGAAACAAAGCAAAATGAGATATAGATAAAGAAACGCAAGACCACCTTTATATTGTGTACTCCTGATAACACGAACAGTTTAAATTGAAATAATTTTATTCTTACAAAGTTAAAAAAAACGTGTAAAAATTAAAAACTATATATTAGTCAAATTTCTAATATATGAATATATAAATACGTTGCATTTTAAGCAGCACAGTTTCAAGATTCCACATCACTTGGTTTTGCCTTAAACCTGTTTTTCAGATTTTCCTTATAATCTTTTTAAGTTTCATAGTGACTGTGCGTGTTTCGGAAGAAGCGTATTCCTTCTGGAATAAAATTTCCTGAGCAATACTGGCATGTGAGACGAAAACATTTACAGAGACCTCGTGGGTATCATACCAGAGCAGCTGCACGTTTTCAGCAGAGAATGCTGCAGCTGCAAAAGCACTACGCTAATACACAATACGAAAACGGTCTCGGTTGGCCACAACTGACCTTAACTTCCCCGCAGAAACCAAGTTCTTCTTTCAACGACTGGAATCGTGCCTTGTGATAAGCGTGTGTCCATATCCATAACCGAACACGTGACCTTCAGATTTTAATACCATATCTTTACTTTATAAAATTAGAGTACACCAAATATATTCCTATACGAACGAGCCAGCGCTTAGTCCGAAATGCTAAGTTACCATTGACACGCCTGTCAATATTTAAAAAAATATATTTTTTATCTGTAAAGAGAAGCATCTATTTTAATAATGTTCATTAATTATTCATGAGCAAGTTTAAGTTCTTCCATTTGAGGAATTATAAAAGGTGACACTTTAAATATCAACTCCACCATGACATATGAAAGATAATGCCGGAAATATTTTACTGCTAATTATCTCAGTATATTTACAATGCACGAATATGTCTGCCTTATTTGTTGATACTAAATCAGTTACTTTAATGACTTTCCATAAATTATTTATTATTCTGTCCGTTTTGCCAGCTATGTTTCGCTGGTATGTGTGCACGTGAATTCATAATTCGTGCAATCTTCTCAGAAACACACACACACACGCGCGGTAATTAAGCCAAAGTGCACTGTCAAAGCAGTAAGTCCACTCTCCTTGGCAAAAAAAATATCAGCTTTTCTCAGCAAGCAGATATTATCATAACACGAAAGGAAGCGCGTATTAACAGAGCAGATAAACATATTATTAATAATTTTTCTCCTCACGCACACATGCACGTGCTTAGATCAAAGTTATTTGCTGTTTTACATATTTACCATTATGAAGGGAGACACGAGCCAGTAGATGGGAGGACACCGTTTTATTAACGTTGTGCGCGCTATAAGAGAAACGTTGAATATCGAAATACTGAATCAAAAGTAAAGTAGTAGTCAATAATTTATTCTAATTATGTTGCAAAGTAGGGCTGGTCTGCTGAGCAAGATGGCGACTGAGTTCAAGTCCTGCTTCGGCTGTCTCGTGTTTCTCTCTTTTTTATGTTTTGGATTTTATAACTATTAGTTTTAATATCCAAAACATATTAGTTTAAATTCAGTTGCGCACATCATAGAAAAATTAATAAAAGAAGCGTCTCAGGTGATAGCGATTTCTGTTATGGGGCTATTAGACTAACATCTTGTTTTATTGAATTTTATATCTATTATTCTTGAGTCATGTAATTTGATTCCATGCTTTCAGTCGTCTGTAATTACATTGCTGGAATTATTTAATAAATTTTCTATAAAATTTAATTATCTTAAAAACAATTGATCGCCTAAAAAAATAAAATGAATGAGGGCGGGATTTTTACTCTATAAAGAATTCCGGAACTAGGGGTTATATATTTAAATTACAAAGGAAGAGGTTTATGCTAGATTGTAGGATGTTTTCTCTTAGTCATCGAGTTGTTGATTATTGGGACAAGTTGCCTCTGCAGGTAGTTGAGGCCAACAGTTTGAAGAAATTCAAAGGTCAACTGGATACTTACCTATGTGAGAAGGAAGCGCATAATTTGTATTTTCTTACAAATGCCTAATGCTAATATCACTAAGATGGACTTAACCCAAAAGTTAACCAATAAAGAGCGAGAACGTTAAAAAAATGATGTCTAAGAAACGATGGTCTGTGGTACAGAGTGTCTAAACAGATCTCCGCTCCAACGTGGAGCTTTAGAAATCATTTACGCTGACAAGAACAACGTACGGATAGTAACAGATCTCAATGACCCCTGTAGATAATAGATCGCGTGATTCCTCTAAGGTATGGACATCGGAGCCTTGATCTTTATATTCAACCATTTTTAAGAGCAAATGGTCTAGATTTACTTTTAATAACGAAGTATTGGCCCGTATAGAATGGCTAGCCATATCTCAATTGAATACAGCATGGCTCAGACACTCTAAGCAGGAGGGTTGCAAGCGACAGAACCACTCTCAGAAATCTTATTGAGTTTGTGCCAGCCCTTAATGTATATTGATACTTCGGCACTAATTAACAGTCCAGTTCTCAGCAGGAGGAGCTGATATCATGCCTCTTCTGCTACCCTTATGTTTTTATGGATTATTGACGCCAATTTTGTCTGCTCATGATAGCTAATGGAATAACTGGAATTTCAGATCGATGTTTGTGTAGGCTTTGTGCACCTTAAGACGCGTTATTAAAACACATCCCTTGTCAACTATATTGAAATTTTTTTCTGTTTATTCCTTATCTTTTGAAGACCATTGTATTTGCAATCTCATTCGCTTGTCAGACTAACTTGTAGCTACTAAAATGGGCCCATAATTTCAATGCTTCTTGATGTAGTTTATATTTTTCATATCTGACAATAAAACAATTAAAAAAAACTGTTTTACAGCATTTTGACCTTAAAGGCATCAAGATAGTTCCTATTTTAAGCATAAAATAAACAACTTTAGTTCTTCTCTAGTTTTCAGCTAATGGTTATTGGGATATTTGAATTGGAAGAAAGTTAGCCACACACACAATCCTGAGGATACATTTTTAAAATCCTAACAGTGAGTAAAGTAAAAAAAAAACAGCAACTGGGAGATTGAATGGAAGTGGTTTATTTCCGTTCCCCAGAAGATAAAGTCTTCTCCGTTTGTAATTTATGAGATAAGCATAAAATATAAAAAGTAATTGAAACTTCTATTCACTGTGGGTCACTGAAAGAAACAGCCTTTTTGAAAACTGCCATAGCGTTCTGAAGATACGTGACGCAAGCACTTTCTGTAGCGACAGCACGAATGCGTCACTGACAGGAGCGTATAATAACATCCAAGATAAACGTGTGCGAAGCTTAGCGGGTAAAAGTGAAAACGAGAAGTTTACAGTCAGGAAACAGGCACGTGAAAAGAACGTGACAGCCAGTGAAGAGAAGAAATAGCGATAAAATGATATTTAGATAATTAAATGAGATAAGTGAATACGATAACATTAATATAGAAATTAACAAAACAAACTTTGAGCAGATTGGCTTGGCTTGATGATGGTGGAGGTGCCAAAATCGATCAATGAGATGAAATTCATGAGACTCGCTGATTCGGAGAAAACCAAACCGCTGATTGCGAGTTCAAATGTGATAGTTGAAGTTACTGAAGTTACCCCTGCCTACCATTCCTCTCCTTCTACTTGAAAAATGGAGGGGTGGTCTAGTAATCAGCGATTGGTGGCATGTGGGGACTATATTATATCCCCAGAAGGCACAGCTGTCGAATTCACTGCATGAAACGGTAAATCGTAAGAGGACTTACAGTTTGACCTGTAAAATTATGATCGCGTCACTATTCCGTGGTAGTACCAATCGTGGGTGCGCAAATAACAACTGCGGTGAACGAACAAGGGGAGATTTCTGGAGTTCAAAGCACGCGGACGACGACAGAAAAATCTATTTTCGTTTTGCGAAAGGAGCAACACGATGAAAAGCTCGGGTCCATTTGGATTCGAAATTTAGAAAAGAAACACGCAGAAATGTCTCTAGAATTTGAACTATGACGTCAACTCAAAAATCATTATAGACGTGGGCTAAAATAATAAATCTCACGAAACAGTACTTGCTCTTTCAGCAGAAGCAAAATTGATTTGTCTACATTATTTTGAAGTAATAAATATTAGTATAATTAAGAATATAAACATATTCTTAATTATACCTTAACACCAGCGAATTTTATTGGTAGTTCTGCAATGGTGGGAATGAAATTCACTAAAAAAGAAGGTGTGCAATTATGAGGGCTGTTCGAAAAGTAAGGTGGTTGGCATTTTGTATGAAAAAAGGTTAAATAATACTTATGCAGTTATGTGATTTCCCAATAGCAAAGGGACTACGTACAACAACATACAGAAACAAGTCTGATTTCGGTAAAATCGGTTTAAGCAAAGTCGTCCACAAGACAAGGTCATTAGAAAGTTCAGGGAGTTGCGACTTCTCACTTTCACCTGCTCAGGCGTTTGAAAACATCTCTGGAAAGCAACCGATTGGGTGGTGATGAAGTTAAAGGTGCGTTGCACCCTGGTTGAATGGAAACGTCCCTCGGTATTAAGATAGACGTACGAGTGCTCGAAAGCAAACATAGTGGAATAAATATCTGATGTGACAGGTGGCTGTCGAAATATAACTCATTAATATGTCTTCATTCGTGTTGTTTTACTTTTCATTTTGTTGTTTCATTTCCCGTGATTTGACTTTCCACAAAATCGTCTAACACTCGTACCTTGAGATCCTCGTGGATAGCACACTGGTTATGATCACCGTCATACACACCTACTGGGAAAGACCGGAGCTGGAATCCCCTCAATGGCGCAAGGAATTTTTTCGTAACGTTTCTGAGTTAGATGGTCTCACTCGCAACGGTTGTAATTTTTCTTCGAGTTTTCATCCAGCAAACTGAACGAAGAGTAAACGCAATTACAGATACAATATACTGACGCCTCATAGCCTTAGTTACTTGGGCTTAATGCACACTGTCACCCTCCTATTACTCTACTTCCCAAACAGCCATCCTATTTCTGGTGCTGTACTGTTGTAGAAGCATTTGTATGGAATATAACTCTGACTACAATGAGTCACAGTCTTGTGGGACTTCTGGAGTAAACTCTAGAAGTCCCACAAGATTACAGTTTACATGTTTTTGTTTTGTTCTTGGTAAATTGATACATACACGATGTTTAAAAATTAACTAATGAGGCTAGCTTTACACTAAACTTACTTTTATTGGTATTCATCAATGTTATTCAAATTCCTTCATGATTTCCATAACGGAAACTATTTATATATAAAGCGTTAATTTAAATGATAGTTTTCGAAACATCGGTATATTTAGGTTCATTTTAAGTAGCAGAAAACATTTGAACTCGAGTATAACTCTGGATAGCTGAACTTGTCGATAACCGATCTGGGAACTATCAACAAACAATTGTATTCAATCCAACTGCGAATGTCCTAAGTAATTTAAGCGATAAACTGGCTTTTATTTGTGTTTCAATTATAGTACAACACGCGCTGCAAATTACTGCAGAGTAGTTTAATCTCTGTAAATACAGACCAGTTCACAGTTCCTAAGTTCATTAACTTAATAGGCCTTCGGGTTATGATGGAAATAAACGTCAGCGAGGAAGATACGATGTAATTAAAAGTGCCCGGAGAAAATATTTTTTCTTATTTATTTATTTTTTTGCATTTGTCCTTCTTATAAAGAAATTCCTCGAACCGTATGATTATTATTTTTACAAAGGTTTACAATTTACATTAAGGATCAGGCAGGTGGTATTAGTGACTGCAGAACGTGACACCAAATGAATATTTACTTCAGAGATTATTTCTCGCGAGCAATTTTATAGTTTGTCGGTATTAATTTTTTCTTGTAGCGATCGCAGGCCGCGTGGGTTGCTATGGAAGCAGCTTTTGTTATGGCGGAAAGTCACGGAAATCGAACTGGAAGGCCCGTTGATTAAAAAAGGATCCGTAATGATTGAAATCTCGAACGGATTCGGAACCCTGTTTTCGGTGAAAGTGTTACTCGAGCTGTGGGGATGTTTCAAAGAGCGTGAATTAATAAGGTGGACGTAAATCATTTTGGATTCCTGCGCTGTAGTTGGAATGATGAATTCTGGACGTAAGAGGATCACATTGGCAATCAGTTCGTGTCCATGTTCCCGCTATAAAAGTGCTTATCTCGCCGCGGAAATCCAATGGATGCCAGCAGAGTGGCGATTACCTTAAATTTCATTTTCGCCTAAAGCTTGGGGTGAATAGTAAGCGCGTGGTAATTCAAATTGATGCGTATCCTCGCACAATAAATCCTGATGTATAGGACCATATTGTAATATTCCGTTGCTAGCAATAAGTGGATTCCGATATACGGTACTGACAACTGCGGCCGGACACTTGAAATTCAACTTGTGTGGTGCCCGATAATGACTCCATACTTCAAAACGTGCGAAGGGTGTTGGGATACCGTTGCGTAACCTTTAGTGAGTAGATCCTGCTTGTAGGATCTACTCACTATCTACAGATTATCTGGAAATTATCGGACTGCTTTTTAACAGCTTTAAGTTCTTGTAGAGCGATACCATTATGAACATAAGGATTATATTTAATACAGATCATAAAACCTTCCCATGCATTTATCTTTATAGGCTTTTAGCACATTGAGACTTGAGTGATGGCAAGATGGTTGGGTGTAACTTAAATAAGTATACTGGTGTCCAAAACGTAGGTTGCAACCATAAAATATGAGATATCGAGAAAAATATGTAAGTACATATTTAATTAATCAAAATATTTTCACCGATGAGCGAAAACATTATGACCAGCGAGTCGTTATGCAAATTGAAGCAACTGCAGGTGAACTATGGCGCGTGTGCGGGTCGGGACACGGTATAAAAAAACACCAGAGCTTATCCGAAACGGCACAGCTGGTGGGTTGCTCACGGTCAGCCGTGGTTAGTACCTAGCGAAAGTCGTCCGAGGAGGGGAAGCCCACAAACCGCCGGCAAGGTGTTGTACCACCACACAGATCATCGATGCTCGAGTTGAGCGAAGGCTCTCCCGGATGGTACGTGGCAACAGAAGGGCGACAGTGGTGCAACTCGCCGGTAATTGGAACGCTGGTGATGCAAGTAATGTATAAAAACACACAATACATCGAACCCTGCTGAAAATGAGGCTGCATAGCCGCAGGCCGCTCCGAGTGCCCATGCTAACCACGGTTCACCGGCGACAGTGCCTACAATGGGCAGTGGCATAGTATTTAGGGTAAGGCACCACGTGTGGTTCCCACAACTGCACCATCTCTACTCTTGTGAATTATACACGGCTCTGTAAATGCCAGAAATGTGTGTGGTATGTTGTATATGTATAGTATTGTGTTGGGTTCTGTTATTTCTCTGGCTTATTGGCCGCAGGGTCCCTAATGGGACCCTATGTTGCCCGCCGCCACCACCACTGGGAGGTGAGCCAGGCTGCCCATCATATTCTGGCTTGCCTCTGCCAGGGTCGCTTGAACTTCCTGATAGAGGCCAGAAAAATATGTTGAAGAGAGTTCACAGTGAATAAAGGAGGAGATGGTCAGACTGTGGGGTGAAAGAAAGTTGGACTAATAGTGAAGACAGTCCACCTTGTATTTAGGTGAATTTGGGGCAGGAAAGGAGATTAAAAGTCGCAGGAGCAGGTGTCCCTGTGCATTGATATAGCACCAAGTTGAGTGCTAGCAGTGATCCCGTACCCTAAATTGGGTGCCAGCATGAATCCTACCCACAAAGGGTTTCCAGTATTGTTTCGGTAGCACAGATTTACATTTATCCTACCCCCGTAGGGGTTAGCAGGGAGTGGGTAGTATTCTGGAATGTCCTAGTAGCGGTGAGCTTGGCACGCCTTGTGGTGAAAACAGTCAATATATTTATTGACTATTTGTTGAATTCGAGGCCGTCTACTCCTCCCGCCTAAGTAAGGGGAGGAATAGTGGCCGAAAAGGGAGCCGGCTCAAATCGCCTGTATGGCACATTGGTAATAGCTGTCGATTGACATCCAGTAGAAAAGTCGTGGCTAGGACAGCATCCCAGTTTTGGTTTTCAAGATGCTAGGATCATTTGTGGGAGGAATCCCGTCCGAGATTCATAGTCATGAAGGCTTGGTTGATTTCTACCCTGGTGATTTTTCCTTTGGGAGAGTCATGTTATGGTGGTAGGATGTAGGCATCAGAGTGCTCCGCATATGGATGACTGGAACTAGGGTATCCCAACAGAACATCGCCCAAAGCATGACACCGCCGCCATCGACTTGTTTTCGTCCCACGGTGCATCCAGGCGCCATCACTTTCCCAAGTAAACGACACACGTACCAAGCCGTCTACATGGCGCAACAGAAAACGTGATTCATCGGACCAGACGACCTTCTTCAAATCACTGAAGGTCGAGTTTCGGTGCTCGCGTGCCCATTGTACGCAATAACTACACTCAGGAAATATGAAAGAGCAAGAAAGCGTCATGGCAGGCTTTGGTGACCACCACCGGAAACAGTGACTCTTGGAGAATTGTTTTCCGTATTTGTAACAAGCAAATTAACCAGAGGAGAAGTCTTGAATGCAACCCTTAAACCCGATGGGACCTCCACCTACTCCTGGATGGACTCACTGAACAATATCCTGGACTCCATCTACCCAAATGTCGACACATAACTATCTCCAGAACAACAACAGATCATAGCCACCAATGCAACCTATACTCCAGGAACAGACGAACTACCTTTCACAACCATAGAATTGAACATGACGTTGGCCAAGATGAAAGAAGGGAAAACTCCTGGATGTGATCTCTTGGAGGTAGATATTATCAAGAAATTTGCTGACCACTACCCTAATTTGTAGATTATAGCCCAACAATTCATAACTCCCCTGATCTTCATCTTTCAACGCTTAAATGATATTCTGGCACCAGATTAAATTACACCCAGGAAGCAACGCTGCATGTAAAACTTCCGAGGAGAGTTATTAATAATTTCTCTTATTTAAGCCCTATGCCATTTAACCAGTTTTATTAAGTCGACTGTAACTAAGTCAGATATAATTATCAAGAAAATTTTCAATCTGAGTAAATCGTATCTGTAAATTGCATGAATTTTGCCTTTGGTTTAGCCTGTTCTGGGGAATAAAAACAATGCAGTCTCAACTATATTATTATTATTATTATTATTATTATTCAAAGTCGTTCGCTAAAGTGGATCACATTTTTAAATAACACTGCTGCGTCTCGTACTATAAATAATTCTCCACTGCATTACACCAGAGATACAAGGTAAAGTTAATATATCAACTTTACATTTAAAAAGAAAGAATAAAGAATCGTCGGGATTTTCACTATTAGAGTTCTGTCTAACTTATTTTATTGCCGTCTTTCAATGTCTAGACCACATCCGACATCATGCACCCCGTATGTATTCTATTATTCACAGTGAACGGATCAAAATATTGAAGTTATTTACGTATTATTTTGCAGTTTGATTTTGGAAAAGAAATGACTTATGAACATGCAGGGTGTTTCCATTAAAAAGGTATTAGGGTCTATTTGGGTTATTTTCAGGTTGGGGTCATTTTCCTTCTGGACCTTTTTTTCTCATATTTGAGCTGAAGTTTTTGAACTTGATGTTATGTTGAAATTGGACTAATAATTATTTACATTTTACGATTTATGCGCGCGTACTGAAAAGAGAAAATTCATTCATTGTGTTCGTTTTGGTTTTTGTTTAAATAAATAAGATTTCAGAGGTACACCGATGGTGTTTTTAAACTAAAGGATGACAGTGGCATTTTTTCCACTGAGTAAAAAGCAGCTCATTAGTAAAAATTTTAAGTTAGAGATTTTAATATCTATATACTAATATTCATTCAAATTTTAACAGCAAATTCAAAAAGTTTAGTCCAAATATTTAAAAAAACATGGCCCACACATAAATAACGTACACTCGACATAAACGCTAGGAAGATTATTAAACAACAACTGCAACTAACTCGCATTTAAAACGAACGGAAAGGTTTGAAGGTTGAATTGTTTTGAATTCGTAAGATTCAACCGATCTGATGCATCCCAAGTATCAGCGCGTCTGTTTTGCGGGATGAAAGGTTCGAAGAGATTAACTCGGGTTGCAATTCATCCCGCTGTCAGGTATCAAATGACTATGCTCATCGAAATATGTTATCCACTAAATTCACGTAGTGCCACCTTCTGATGCAATAATGCTTTACTAATTAGGGTGTACACGTGTTAGCAAAGGAAGTAGTTAGTTCAGAATTCTCACATCGCATTTAAGCAACTGGTGGCGTCATCACCCTAGCTTAAATATGGGTTAGTGAAAGCAAAATAAGCAAACAAGTGACAAACTCCGTGCCCATTAACAATATTTACAGAGTAGTCAGGAACTAAATCTCTGTGAAAAGATAAATTAAGTCCAGACCTTAATTTGGTTTGCCGTTTAATTTCAACCATTTGTTACTTGAGGGGGGATGAAGAACATCCAACGTGTACAAGACTCGCTCACCGTGAATAACACGTTCTAGAGCGCATCACAGATGTTTATTTTCCTCGAAGAACTCACTCCTAATATCACTCTGGTAAAGCTATGCGGGTAAATGGTTTTCTTTAATTTGCTTCTCGAAGACGTGGGTGGGAAAATTACAAGAAGGAACAAGACAAGATATGAAGGCAATTAAGCTAATGTCAATATGAAAATAACATCCAGAGGCTCCTTATAACTACGCCCATCTATTTTTTCTTTAATTATAATTAACTCTAGAAATTAAATATATGAAATGGGTAAAAATCATTATTGATTTCATTAAACATTCTTTTGTTGGATATTAAAAGGTTCCCGAATATATAAAACTTTCTTACGCTGTAAAGGATTTAAAGTTCTGGGTTAATAAATATCCTGGATTCGGTAAGTTGTAGAAAATCGACCCAACTGTGATTCTTAATTAAAGTACATCGATTAATACACTAAAGAAAAGTATCTTATCTAAAATCGAACATTTTTCCATCTGGAATACTAACAATGCAGGCCAACAATGTAGTAAGGTGAGAATTTGTCGAGTTCCGTTTCCTGTTTGTTGATGCAAACTAAAATAATTCAAAATACGTTCTCATTTTCAAAAATGAGAAGTGTTTAGAATAGGATAAGAAAGGGAATCCATTCTAAACAAAACGTTATATTTAATCACTACAATAATACGCGTAGAAATTCTATTACTGTTCGAAGTGTAAATAATGGTTTTGTAGCGCAGATGTTTTCAACCGGTGGTACGTAGGATCATTGGAAGAAATCCTCGACGCATCTTAAAAAAAACTGACTGAAGAGGCTGCAGAAAATGGAAATTGGCAACATGCCAACCATACACCTTGCAAATGACTAATGGAAGTGGAGGATGTCGGGAAACGAGTATTGCTAAGACAATCTACTACCGTTCTGACTTGGAGTATTCAGCAGCCATCACCAAAGAATGTGACTTTTCTCCCTAATTATTAATTCGTCTTTAATTAGTAATAATAACAGCGATCTTTGGAGGATTAGAATTTATTATCAAATATATAACAGAAACTTTTAAAGCTGTAAAATAACCGTTACTTAAAATGAGGGAGTGTAAGTTGAAGCACAGGAGATGGATGGAAAAACGACTTATTTGTGTGGAGTTATTGAAACACGCACAGGAAATTTAATATCTTTTTCCCAAAGTGGAGGTGATTATTGATTTCCAGAAGTTGAACCGACAGAATATCTACTTTGGTAGATATCTTTTCTTTTTATACAGCTTGTAGAATAATCCAGTCACGAGCTTGGATTTATTTTATTCCTGGACAAGTTCATAAAGTTCTTGGAATATATATATATATATTTTTCAAGTTCTAGTTCAGTGGTTTCTGGCTCAGTCTTTTCTAATTTAGACTTGTTGACTAATGGTTGGGGAACTTCCATAACGGGTATTGCTAAAAGGATGATTTTATCAAAATTTACTTAGAGCTTAATTTATGCTCTTCCCACGTGGTGATTTTTTATTCATAATACCATTTTATTCATCCCATGGCGTAAAATAAGGTTGGAAATTCATGCCACAACATGTTCAGTGTACTCTTCACGTTTATTAATAATGCGTCGCAGATGGAATGTGAAATTGGGAAGAGAATGCTCCACATTAATAGTAACAGACATATAGTGCAAGGAAGTCACAGGCTGCACTGGCCAGAGGAAAAAAACGACTCAATCGCTTCCCTCCTCATACAGGTAAGAATCCAGTTGACCTTTGAATTTACTCAAACTTTCAACCTCAACTTTCTTTGAAGGCAACCTGTTCCACAAATCAACGTCCCGCTACCTAAAAGAAAACTTCCTACAATCAAGTCTAACCCTCTTCCCCTGTAATTTTAATTTATGCCCCCGAGTTCTGGAATTCTCTATAACAGTGAAAATTCCGCCTTCATCCATTTTACTAAACCCAAACAAGTAACCTCTGAGGTACGTGGTTGTCAAGCTTGTAGCACACATATTCGGAGTGGCTCCTCGTGTGGTCGCTTTGGACTCTTTCAAGATGCTCGATGTCTTTTTTCACATGAAATCTCCATACTTCAACATTCCTAATGTGGTCTTACCATTGCCTTATACAGTGGGACTATGACTTCCAGATCGGTAAAGGATAATGTTCGATAAATCATCGGTAGGATAACATAGGCTTTCCTGGTTGCCTGTTTACACTGCTCAGAAAACTTCATATCTGCCCGTATTATAACTCCTAGATCCCTTTCTTCTTCTACTGTTTTAGTTCGTATGGTTTATTTTGGGATTGCTATTCCCCAAGATAAGACCTTACATTTTGCTGCATTAAAATATAGCTGGCACTTTTCTAATACAGCAAAAATTTCATCTTCAATTGCTTTCTTTAATCCATGAATGGTTCATGGATCCTTCTGGAACACTCTGTCTTTAAGATAATCCCAAAAATAAAATAAAATAAAACACGTTAGCTTATTAGATGACTTTGGGTCCGCGTTAATCCTTTGTGGTACATCTCAGGGTTAACGGTTAGAAAGCACCAAAAATTTAACCCTGGAATTCTTGGACAACTTCTGCAGTATTCCATGTTGCCAATCAAGCCTCCTTTCACTACAAAGTACTGTAATTATGTCGTTGGTAAGAAATGCAAAGAATAGAAATTGTATACAATGAATAAAAAATCATCCTGCGCTTGCTAGATGATTGGATCTGTTTTAATCCTATTATAAAATTAACCATATCAGAGTACTCCTCGATCCTTACCCTTGTATGTTTTGAAATGTTGGCTTGGAATGTAAACACATGTGGTTTTTTACATGACCAGCATGAGAAAAGCGATTAGCAACCCTTAGTTAGCGAGTTTAAGTGAGTTTTATCCTTTCAAGTGATTTTCATCGTTAACTCACTTTCAAATACTGATTAAGGTTCATGTACAGCAACAGACTTCTCGGGAAAAGCCAAATTTGCACTTCTTTTTTATTTATTTTTTCTCTGACATAACTAAAGCTAGGAGGCTTCAGTGTAATACGTCTGCAATTTGCATTATTCTTTGGTCAGTTTGCCCGGTTGGTGAACTAACAGGCCAAGTTCATCGGAGAAAAAAATCATCCCTCTCTCCTGCGATGACCAACTCTATCACGGTGTGAGATAAGCCCTAAAATATCTTTCTTCTTCCCGTCCAGATGGCGCCCAGCACAAGATTTTTCCCAAAGTTTTTTATAGTCGTCTCAGTACATACTGTTAGCCAATGGCTTCCCATTGGCTATCAGTATGTACTGACATAAATATTTTAAAATCTCTTTTCAGAACTCTTTTAAAAAGAGTTGAATATTTGAATTCGAATTTTAAAGACCAATTTTAGTTCGATCCGCTGTAAAAAAATATTTTAAATAAAGAAACTCTGGTGGAAACTGCAGATATAACACTGGTCCATTTATTGAGAATTTATAGATATTGTTGATAGATGAAATTAACAGAAGTTAAATGAAAACCAAATGCAAATTAAATTATTCGGTGCAGTCCAAAGAAGTTCTTTAATAGTGATTCTTATTCACCTGAATTCATTTACAGCGTTCACTTTATTCATTTTCAGCAAAAATGGAAAACAAAAAACTTACTGATCTCCAGTATCATCGATATCTTGGAACCATTGAGTCTGAATTGCAGAAGCATTTTAATATTAGTCATTTTGGGATTTTGCTGCCAGTCCAACCGAAACTAACCACAATGTATTTTGTACGATAATAAATCCAGAAACTTGTTTCTCTGCGCGTGTTTTTTCGACCTCTTCAGGTGACTTGAGCTAACAACTAGACACTTTCTTCCGTATCAGTTCAGCGAGTTATACAGGGTTGTTCAAGCTAAATAGAATTGTTCCGATTTGCTTACCCTTAAATAGCATCATTCTGAAGTCTGGAAGAAGGAGGAAAGCTATTATTCTATAAGCATCTCCTTGCGGTGCTGGTTTCTTATCGTGTTAACTGCGCAGCTCCTTGTGCTGTTCGTCTCAGCATCTCCTTGTGGTGCTGGGTACGGAACTTGCCAGGACTGGGCAGCTCCTTGTGCTGTTCAGTTCCGGTCTGTCAAAATGTACGGATGGACTGTAGTTCTTATCTTTGTGAGAGTGAGGAACCGGATGGACTTCGGACATTGTTCCATACTTTTGAATGGCTGTAGGACATTTTTTGTATAATAGTGTAAATTTTAATAAAAATCGTATGTACGGTGTTGTAATTTAAGGCAGGATGCCAGAATTTGGCAGGGAACGCCTAGTACAATAAATAAATAAAAAATTGTTATGATTATGTTCTTTTAGTTATTAAAAACACTACGGATAACATTTCGCCAAAAAAAAAAAAAATTAACGAAACTGTTATAAAATAACGTAATTTTACTGCAAATCGCTTTTTTTTCTAAATTTTATGGTTAAATAAAACTATGGCAAAAGGAGTCAAACCTAAAGCTTGTTAAATCTTTCAGTTACTCAAGTTCAAAGAGCGTTCCGGACAGAGGGACATAAACAAATTATTACGTAGATTATTTTGTATCCCACGATTTTATTACTGTCATAATTTTCTATGAATTTCAACCTTCCACTCATAGCAGCTCTTGTTCTTTGAGCTTTCAGAAGAATGCTTAATTAAAGGTTCAGCTTCCTTGTTTCTTTGGGATTTAGCCATTTAAGCCCAATAAATGCCTTATTCTTCCGGTTCTGAAGTACTGTGATCTTATTTTCTCCCCCATCCCGGAAATTGCTTTAGGATCATGTTGAGGAAGTTCCAGTTCGATTTTTACGAATATAAATTATACTACACAGCTCGACAAAATGTTTTTCATTAATATTTTATTGTGAACTATTATATCTAATAGGCATCGAAAGCGAATGAATATTTGATATAATAGGCATCCTAGCATGAAAATTTCGAGTACCCAGTTGAAATTGATCTACCCCCATACACAAATTATTTAAGCCAAAAAAAAAATAAATAAGGGTCGAGACCACAAAACTTCATTCCCGTTTTTTGGCTTGCTCAGTGGGATAGCCGCATATTCAGTACTCAGGATGGCAAGTCATTGTTCTTTAGATGATCCTTTGAGGTGGCGGGCCGTTGGCAGACATGAAGCCGAGCAGTCGCAGGCGGAACTTTGGCTTAATGTGTCACGTATTTTCGTCTCGGCACTATGGAAACAATTTCAGGAGAGAGGAACCATTGAAAGAAGAGCTAGCCAAGATCGCCTTAGGTCTACGTCAACCAGAACAGACCGCTGGCTGACTCTAACAGCAAGATGTAACCCTGCGATGTCCTGTCATCAACTGTCTTTTAAGGTTACTGCGGCCACAGGTGAAAATATTTCCAACCAGAATGTGTTAAGAAGGTTGAATTCAATTGGGCTCTACACAAGGTAGCCAGTGATTTGCATCCCATTGAAATTGATTGTAGTTTGAGTCCCTCACAAATGGGGTAGATTTCTGATCTTCGATGAGACCCGTTTAGCCTACAAACAGATTCCAGACGTTATTTTATCTGGAGACATGCGGTACCTTTCTAAGAGAAAGGGGCATTTACGGTGGAGGCGCTATTCTCGTCTGGGGCGGAATAATGATCAACGGCCGTACCCCTCCATGTTTTGATAAGGGTACCGAAAACAAATCCTCAAACCCTATGTGCGAGTTTTTATGGGTGCGGTTGACCAGATTTTCTTTTCATGCACGACAATGCCACTGCCTACAGATCTCAATTGATTGGCGGAGGAATATCTTGGATATCTGAATATATCCAAAGACTGCTGTGGCCAGCACGATCACAAGACCGTGCTGGCCACAGCAGTCTTTTAATTCCGGTCGAACATGTTTGGGATGCCCTTCGTCGTCGCACTGACAGCCAACTCCTCGGTCACTTGATGGGCTAAGGTCTTCGCTGGTGGAAAAATGGAATTTGTTGCCACAGAATCTTATGGACACTCATATCGAATATAGTTCTCCGCTGTCAGGCCTGTTAAGCATTTGGAGGGGATCATGTCATGTAACCATATTTTTGAGCATCTTGTATCTACTTCTGTAATGTGAGCGATTTTGGTAATTTTCAGCCCTTATAAATGTTCCTTAAGCCTGCCTGAAGTTTGTCGCTGTCTCTTCATTTCATCGTCGTTATTCTATGGTACACCACCATAACAAATTTTGTCCAATTTACTGCACGAGTTACACCACGTTAATCTGTTAATTTTGTCGAGCAGTGTAGAACAGCAGCCAAACTGTAGAAAGCTTCCTGTGTTCTTTAAACAGCTGTCATTTATTAACAGGAGTAACTAATGGTGCTCGCTGTAAGCAACAAGTTTATTGCAAGTATTTCTAAACAATTCAACGTTTTCAATTTATCCAGCAACCAAGCGGTCTCAGAACGTTTAATGGTTTTAGAATGACCAAAGCATCTCATGTACAGCAAATCATTCACGAACAACGTGATCAGTGAACAAATATACTTGGAGTGCCGTTTTAGATTATTTCTTTCCCCATTTAAAGTAAGAAAATGGATGAAGAAATCTTCTCCCAATAGGGACACCCAAAACATTAACGATCAATCGACCTGAGAACGTCCATTTTATTGGTTTCTTCTTTTTTTTTTTCATTTTTGTAGTCAACATTATCACTTCTGACTTTACAAAATGTGTTTTAGATTTCTTTTCCAGTTAACAAAGAATTTCATAATACATAATACTTAGAAAAAAAAAATTCTAACTTTGAAATATAACTCAAGCGTTGATATCGTATTTTCTACAACTGCATTATATTTAATTTTATATTTTTCTTAAATAAAATAATGGTTCTTTAAGGTCTGCGCGCACTTTTGAGAAGGCAGCATACAGTGCTAGCTAGATGTGTAAGAGTTTGGAACTTAGTGACAACATTGGCAACTTTTGTGGTAGTACAATAGTTGCCAATGTTGACAATCACTGAGGGTTGGTTCGTTATCGGCGTTACTTTTCTTCTAAGAAACTACTACTCCACTCAAATCCGCTCTAACGTGGAAAATTGTTCCCACATCTGAGGCGGAGCCCCCATAATTTCAGACTCCGTTCAAAATAGGGGAGTCAGGTTAATTAATGATCCATCTCTTACACGGGTCATTCATTAACCTGACCGCGCTGGTCTTCTGAATTTGGTTCAATAATTCCTCCTGTTTCTCTTCCAAACCAGTCTGACTACGTGCCGCAACCATAAAACATCCACTTACTGTCCAACTTCAAACTCAAAGAACCAACTTTTCCCTTTCCTTATTTATTCCTTCAACTTCCGTTGTCTGGATCAACCTCCCTTCACACATACTTCCCAAAAATTAAATTATACAGAAATTCAAGGCTAATGTCAACAAGTGTCTTCTTTCATCTTCTCAATCTTCTGACCAGGCAAGGTACTAAATGTGTCTGATGTGTTGGAACAACGCTGTGATGTTAGGCTTTAGTGAAATAAAAACAAAAATGTTATCCTAAAATATTGCGCTGCGAAATGATAAGAATGCATGATAAGAAGCGAATATTGCGCTTCTTATCATGCAAACTGTGTGCAAATAGATAGATAGTTTCAGAAATGTCACTGAATCAGTATGTGATCAATTGTAGTATTCAATTGAATTCGGTAATAAATAAGTGATCACTGACCGTCGTATTACAGTATATGACATCTCTGTTGCAGTAAATTCCCGTATCATCACCACCAATGTGCTATCAGATCACTACTCAAAATTGGTGGAAGGCTTTGAACTATCTCTCCATACTCTCAGATTGATCATCATCTATTTGATCCACCGAATGATCACCTTGGAGGTATCGTCCCAAACTGATGATAAAATCATAGCTGATGTTACTACTGCAAAGGCAAAGAATTCCATGAGCAGATTCTGAGGTATTCCTAAATTGCTGGGACAATGTGCATGAATCTTAGGAGACAAAGAAGTGACCGCAGGACAGACTATTCCATGCAATATACCTTTTTATTTTTGAAAATAAAGTGCTCACTAATAAAAGCTACACGATTTTAACTTTTTCAGAGAAAAGGACATAAATTTTCCTGATTTAAATGCTTTTAAACCTTTATGCTTTTATGCATTAGAATTTTCTGTTAGACAGGCTAATCCAATTAAAACGAAATCCAGTTTACAGAACAACAAAAATTTATTAAAAACGAATAGAGAATTCTATTAATTTTTGCTAAATGTTCTAAAAGTGTCACCTTGATCGTCTAGATATGCATTTATTTGATGTAACTCCGCAAAGAATAACATCATCAACAGCGCAGAGTTCTTGACGTTTTGCTTTACTCTTATTTCATGCAGTCCTGTTTAGACATTGACTGATTAATGTCAAAAATTATCTGAAAGTAATTATCCAAAATAAACAGAAGTTTTTCTAGAAAAAATCCATATTAAGCACCTCACTAATAAAAGCTAGTGCTCTTCAAATAACGCTGTTGTCACAATGAAACCGCCTTCTGTTACATATCTAAAAATATCAGTTCCTATTCGATGAATGCGAACTATAATCGCTTTCTTTTATACCACAACAAATTGCTAATTAATATGCTAATTAATAATATAATTATTTCCTAAAAATATTTGAACTAAATCAAAGTTCGACTGCGCATCTTAGAGTATTTAAAGCAGTCTTTATTATAAGAACATACACTGTACTGCCACTTTATTAGGTATACCTACCTAGACCTTCTTTAGCCTTCAAAACAGCCTGAATTCGTCTAGGCATGGATTGAAAAAGATGCTGAAAGCGTTGTGCAGGAATGGAGTACCAGGCAGACATGAGTGCGTCACGCAGTTCCTTGAGATTCGACGAAGGTGTAGGTCTGCAGCGAACAGCCTTTTCCAGCTCATCCCAAAGATGTTCAATAGGATTGAGATCCGTGGACTGAGCGGGCCATTGCAGCAAAGAAAAGTCATTGTCATATTCCTGGAACCATTCCGTAGTGATTCAGGCTTTGTGCACCGGCACATTATCATGCTGGAAGTAACCATCTGATTGAGGATACACTATCAACATGAACGGAAGCAACTATGTTTAAGTACGATGTACATTCAGACGTGAATCTATGGGTATCAATGGACCCAACGTTTGCCAAGAAAACATTCCCCACACCATAAAACTGCCCCCATCACCTTGCATAGTAGTCGTCAGACATGACGGTCGATGGATTCATGTTGTTTTCGCCAAATTCAGAGCCTTCCATCAACATGATGCACCAGGAACTTTGACTCGTCAGACCAAGCAACTGTTTTCCAATTCTATTTTATCATACCTAATAAAGCGGCCGCACAGTCCTACAATTTCTATAAGTAACAACACTACACTGAAATTGTAGGGAGTAGATTAACCCGAACGCTATTTGTAGTGATTAGAATTTATTTATTTTTTGGATTAAAATTTATCGTTACATTTATAATGTTAGATATAGATTCTGATACACATTAAAATACTTATCAAGGATCGTCGATCATTTAAAATTTGCCCTGATTTCTCTAATTTCCATTTTTTTTTTCTGGAAGGACTTTGACGTTTAAATACAGTTTTATTCTGGTTCGAGCTAAGAGATAATTTTTGATCGAAAGAATGGCATAACTTTACTTAAAAACTAGTGAAACCAATCGAATAATTTTAATTGAAAAAAACACCATTGCGCTTGCTTGCAAATCTTCTTAAATTAGAGCAATTTTATTTAAATTGATATTTCTGGTTGAATGATAAAGGTAGAATCAAGTGTGGATACTTCTTTTGGTTTTTACCATGAAATCTAAGTAGCTGTGCGTCTTCCCATTGATTCCCTCTCACTGATGAGACGCTCGATATAAAAATATCGTAATAAATTCCACAGGAGTGGAGGAGCCCAAATCACCAATCAATTGCAGAACGAAGAACTAAAAGAAAGTGTCACGTGTATCATCTAGTTATTCGCGGGGCTAGAAAAATTACAAATCCTTAAAATCCCACAGGTGCATACTCCAACACTGTACACAGCATAGTATACGCCCATCAGCTTAAATTTTCTCACATATTGTAAGAAAAAGACCTTAAATTATACTGCTTTCACCGGGACTTTGTCTGATGGAAGTAAAACGATTCTGAATGGAGAAAAGAACTGTTTGACAAGGATATAAACCAAGTACTCCAGTAAAATATTGAAATGCGTGGATTAATAGAAATATTCCCATCCACCCTTTCCGTAAGGTCAAATAGCAAAATTTGAATGAATAAATAACATTCCTATGATCATGAAATAAATGGATAATATAAAGTTCATTTTAATTAACTTTATGTTGATTTTTTAATTAAAAAAACATATTTAATGGTAATTATAAGTTACTCCAAGTTTCACAGAACTCCAATTATTACAGTTAGCAATCGATTAACCTTATCTTGCAGAAGATGAAGAATAGTTAGCTCACTGGAAAGACCTAAACTACAATATGTACTTAAACAGATAAGTTTTCATTACTGAATCAGAAGTCTTCCGCTGAAACTTTCCCAAAAGCAGCTTATCTATAAAATAAGAAAAATAAAACGAGAACGGAATCATCTCTTATCTACTGAGAGTAGAATCCTGAAAAATTATAACCAGACGCCATTATCACGAACAATGAACAAAGCGGAAAGAACGATCATAATTTCAAACATTTATCGACTGCTGTACACGCATCTGTTGGACTAGGTGTCGCTCTGGCTGGGACTATTTTAATCCCCCGTTAAGATTTTTACTAATAATCCTTTCAATTCAATTCTTAATTCTTTCAATAATTTTTTTTTAATATAAAAACAGGAGTTACGAATTGTATTCCACATAGTACCTTACTTAATTTTTTAGGCCCTCGTGCTAGCACAGTAATTATGAGTGCTCTCCTCCTAAAATCCTTTTATCTGCTGAAAATAGGCCTTTTTAGGCCTGAAAATGGGCCAACAAAACACTAAATGACAATATCAATCTAACACGGTAAGGTGAATGTACAGGGGCATAAACTGACTTAAAGTGGCACCAACTCCATTAAAACCACGAGGAGACGATACATTGAATCAATAAACTGATCGTATTCTAAGTCGATATGCATTCATCCGGGCGTAAAATATGGCCTTCTCAAAATTATTCACAGCTTTCTTCCCAGCTAACAACATTCCTGGAGAAAAATGTCGTTTTCGAAAAAATCATCCAATTAGTGAAAGAAACAATCCTCCAACCTTCAAAATAAGTGGCAGAGACACTTAACCTACATGAAGGACTTTATGTAATCATGGCAGCTTAGTGAAAGGTTCGTCTACCTTTGGTGACAACAGACGCTGTTTGGTCTGTCCATACTTCATCAGTATTTTTATCTTTATTCCAGTTCATTTTTAATGATCTTGGTTTTGACCTTTCTGGCCAACTCAAGGCTTCGACCAAAATGTGTTTTCCACAGTATTAAACTTTCCCCATATACACTTCAAAGAAAGGTGTTTAATTGCAATACTCAATCTTTAATCTTGATGAAATGACAGCAACAAAGCAGATGTTTATGTATGTTTTGAAGGTTTTGTTATGTATGTTATGTATGTTTTGTATGTTTTGTTTGTTGTAACGTGCACGTAAAGACCGTGCGAGTTACTACTGAAATCGGAAGATCCAAATCGTTAATTTAATAAAAAATCAGAAGAAGGTACCCCAAAATACGTTGCGGATACCCTGAGAGAAAAGAATTTTCTAATACTATAACGGCCTCACCCCCTCTCTCTCTCTGTAGCTGCCACATGGCCTTCAATCAAGTAAGGTCTCCGTTGCTGATGTAGTATTAACCATTCGAACTTTATTGTGATGCCACCCGCCCACGGGAAGGAAGTGGGAAGGTCGGGGTAGAGGATAAAAGGCAAGATGAATTTAACTTCATAGCTTTTTCTTAAGTACCTTTAAGACTACATTTTTTTTATTATAGGCAGCATATACATCCCACTCCTCCTCCTGCCCCCATGAGAGTCATCTTCGAATAAAAGTAGAGCAAAGCAAACAATAACAGGAAGCACAGTCCTTAAGGAATTTCAACGATTGCAGTTTGGATCTAAATTAATGCTTTAGCTCGCGAATGTTGTAGCTTTAAAATACTCTCACTTCAATTTCGACACACGGAGATCATTCTCGGGATGAAATACGGTGGTTTGGGACTTTATTGAATCACCTCTGAATGAGGATTTTAAGTGTTAATCCAGAAGTTAAAATAATCCACTCTTGTTTTCTTTTCTGTAGAGCGCGATGCTTTTGCAATAGATGTATGAACAGTTATTAGGATAATAATAATGTTTTCTAATATTATTGTTATTCAATGATAATTAATAAATTTCATTGAATAACAATGAAATTTATTAATTATTTCATTGTTATTAAAATAACAATGAAATTTTATTTTATACTTCATATATTACTGATTTTTTTTCGAGGCATTCTGCCCTCTTTATACTCAGTTGAAAATATCATTGGAAACACATTAAAAGCTTTGACATCTCAAGAAGACAAATCTTATGTCAACAAGTATCTTCTTTTCTTATCAACCCTCAACCCACGCACGATACTAAGTATTATAGGTTCTAATACCGTTCGTGTTCAGCGTTTTCATTAAAGAAAAAAGACAAAAGTTCTTCGCTGCAATCAGAATGGCAGAGACCCCAAGTACACAGGTGGTGGATAAAAGCAGGTTCCTAGGGTTGGTGGGTTATTGCTCACTCCATAGAAACCCTACTGGGCTGACATCCGGCATTTGTAACCATCAGATAAAGAGAAATAAGTCATTGGGAAGTAAGTCTGTACAATGCGGACTCGGCAGCATTGTATCAATGAAACCAGTCACCAGAAATAGGCTGAAAGATGGATATTCCTGGACTGCAGAGAATTTTAAATATTTGTTCATCTTTGAACGTTGGTATCAGGTAATTAGGGACTTCCTTTCTGCAACCTACGAATGTAATGAATCAATATGTTCATTTACTTTATGTATTTTCTGGTACTGATATAACTGGAATTAAGAGTTTTTCAGAACCAAGTGATGCTATTCCTCAAGCTATAATTCTTGGAGTGATCATTTTTTTTATCTTGTTAACTGCAAATGATAGTAGTGGGTCGCTGTATCTTTTGTCCCCGTAGATAAGATTGAATAAGATTCTGTATTGCCGCAAACCAAACCAGTTTCTCGCGTTCTAGAATGGACATTAGCAATGAAATGATTTATTTCAAATTAAGATGACAGGACGAAGATTTATGTTACAAAGCAATTACTATAATCAGTGAATCTGTATACATTATGAATTCTCGATTAAGAAAGTTGCTTACATGTTGCAAACTCTACTGTTTGAAGCTCGTAGACTGTAGACACTAAACAGGTGTGTGCGTGTGTGAGAGAGTTCGACTTCTGCATTAGTTCCTTCAGTCTGAATCCATCACCCTTCGTTGTGATCGTTATTAATAACAGATGATGAAAATAATATCTCAATTCAGCCATGGACCACGGTGACAGCTATCCGTAATTACGAAGCATTCGGTATTGTCCAGTCTATACTACAATAATGCGAGATGATTATTGAAGAAAATCTAGTTACACGAGGATCTGCAAGGAGTAGCGTACTTGATCACAGATGGGCATGTTGCAACTTAGAATCCGTAAGCTGCCACAAAAATGAAGGCTTTACAAATCCGTTGTTATTGAATTTTTAAACTCTTCTGGTTGCAGATGGTTGTACCGAGCATAAAACAAATCGATAATTAATTAAACACCAGAGGACTAGGATCTCCTGGTTCGATGAATTCCATTTCCTGTATAATTGCTCAGAAAACAAAAATGTATGCGCCAAGAACATAGAACTGTAATGAAAGCCAGTGCCAATTAACATTCGCATCGAATATTAGCGCTACCTCTGCTGCATTATCTTTAATTTACATACCTACGTTGGATTACAAACCCATCAATAAGTGAGCAATTCGATCGGATTTGTTCCAGTGTTGTTTGAACGAACTCTCAGACAGATTACATGGCAAGCTTTTTTGCTATATCAATGATGTCAGTAGAAATACTGTATTGAACTAATGTACAGAAAGGAGCTTTCTTTGAAGGGATTCTCACTGTAGTCTTACAGAATAATATTTGAAATAAAATAGTGTTGGTAATAAAACCACGATTCTGCAATTATAAATCGTACTTGGAAGCCATGAGAACGTCGAGAGACATTTTGAAATTTGTTACATTAGTGGAAGTTGCAATTAGTCCTTAACTGATGACAGGAGGTAATAGGCAGGTACGTGCACTGAAATCTGATTTGAATAACTCTGCTTATTTTTGTCTGTGCGTTGTCCTCTATAGTGGTTGTAATGTGCGCAAACGAAAGAACTCAAGATAAATTGACATAATCTGCCAGACCAACAGCAGCAACACGCCGTCGCTGTCCTGGCAGAAGAAGACAGCAGGAACCGACATATCGACTGGATGCATCAGTTTCGCCTGCATTTGCATATGTTCTCGTAAAAAGTAGTAACCACTTCAGTCCCTTCATCTTATTTGCTAGAATCAGTAATTATCATCGATTTTTTTCAAGTGTATTTATTTATTTATCTTAAAACCTAATCATTTCTGTTCTTTCAAATTGATAACTGATTCCAAGCTGTCTGCAATTAGTCTGGAAGTTGTGTCCAGACTAACGTACGCATTAGCTTGAACCATCTAATCAGAAGACAAGTTCTGCAGGTATATTTCATTGAACATGGACATCAAAAAATTCTTTTTAAATTATTTTTTCTGATTGAGTAGGGCTTCAGCTGAATGTATAGATTGATCAGCGCGACAGCCATTACTGAAATAATATTAACACTCAGTCATCCATGACAGTATAGTGGGTTCACTAATTTCCTTATTTGAAAATGTACGCTTTCAAATCCTGTCGGAGATCGAAGGAATTCTCAAAGGCTTCTTCAACTCAGGATATAATTAACCTATATAAAGGCGAGTGAGTAGTATTTTGACTGCTAGCTATTCCTGCCATTTGAGCTGATGATTATGTAAAAAGAACACGCTTAATACAAGTTCAATACACAGTACAAAGACTGCAGAACATTTACTGTACATTACGACTACCATAACCGATCCTCACAGTCCCATCAGTGCATTTTAACTTTACTAATACGTTGGCTAAAGGTTAATTATTGCGTAATAGCATATTGTACCAAATGTCATGGACTTGCATGATTTATTTCTCAAATTACTGCTCTTTTGTCCAATAGTGCTCGCGAGACTGGTAAAAATATTAAGAACAAATAAGCTCATGATTCTCACACTCTTTTATGCGAAACACCCTTATAGTTAAAGATGTACTTCATTCACGGTACAATAAAGAGTGATTGCACTGATCTGAAGTAGTCTTGCCCTATCGTTAAGAAGTTAATAGCACTCTGGAGTTCTGCTTTAGCCTAATTGAGATTCACTAGGTGAACGCGTTGATTTAACATAAAAATGCATGCTGCAATACAAGTGCTATACTCCTGTAATAGCGAACAGAACATGGGCCCAAAAAGCACTACAAGACAGAAAATGCAACAGATTAACAAGAAGAAAATGGATGGACTTCTTCTGAATAGCAGAGCCACAATAGACATAATTTTCAATGCCTATAAGGAAACAATCATTACAGTAACTTCCATAAAATTGTGGGGGCCTTCGTCAAAGTCAACCTCGGGGAGAAATACAATATAATTCAGATATGACGAAAGATTACAGGTTGATTTTCTCAAAAGTTCAGACAACTCAACCAAGGAGAACAGAATAAAATCCAAATAGTGAGAGAGAAATGACTTTCCAAACCGCGAACTGTTCCAAAATGAACACATTACATGTATGTAAGAAGAACCGACGCCCTTCATTTTTAGAAATTCATCATTAAATTGAAGTCGAAGTGATATAGCTCAATCTTTATTTCTGGGTCACACCTGATCGAAAGAATATTTTTTTAACCTCGAGATCTATCAAAAATATCTTTCTGCAGAAAGAAACGAAAAGGGATTGCTGTTATTTTTTATTAATTGCGCGAAATCTGAAATCAGCTTACAAAGTGAATCGAGTCTTTGTGCCTGAGGAAGTCAACATCATCCCAATATTTATTACCGTAGGGTTTTCAGTGTTACAAACATCAGAAACATATCACGGAGAAAGGAAAGCTTATTTTTGTGACAATCAGATGTTTTTGACGTTTGTTTTTTTCCAGTAAGAAATGTTCATGATAGAGTTAAAGAAAACTTCCTTGATATTCCGCGTGCGCTCTCAAAACTAAATACTTATCGCTTTTTTTCATTATGTATTTATAACTTTTAAGTAAATGTTAAGTTTTTTCCCTTTAAATCAATACTTTTTGGTTTTCCAAATGCCTAATTTGATTACGTTGAAGCAGATTTTCTGATTAAATCTGGCTGGCTAAAGTAAGGGCGCTGGAAGGGGGAGGGACACCTAGTCTCTAATGTGTTACTTTTTTACAATATTGCTTTTAAATTTTAAAAAGTTTACAGTATTGTTTTTAAATGACTTCAAACCAATGAACTTAATTCTCGCTTTGCCTGTGCAGTATGCAGATTTTTTAGAAAATTATTCGCAAACAACATAAAATACAAGTAGCTGTTAATCACCATATTGACAACAGCGATGACAACAGGAGGTGCTTTTCATCCAGCCGAAACAGCAATCATTTGTGTCTTTCGAGAAAGAGGAAAACTTTGTAAAAAATCAGTTTTTCGAAAAAGGTTCGCGTAGAAGGTGGAGTTGAATTTATATAACATATTACGCGCTTCTTTCCTCAACGAAATATGTGATAACGAAAGACAGTGTTCGCTGAGAGTGGTGATGAACATATAAATAACCACAATATGCAGTATGAATAACAATCATGCATTTCTAATTAAAAAAACAACAACTTTAGTTAGTTATATATTTATATTCATAACACGTGGAAAGTTGTACATCAATTCACTGAGTAAAAAGGAACCAGAAGACCACACAATACCTTATAGCGTACTTGAGATTTAAGAAAAAAATGGTTGATATGCACATTAAACAGCTGGTTTTTAAAAGGATAGAGTGGCATATAGCATATCTACATGAATCTCTTGAAAAAGATAACTGTAGAGAGAGAGAGCAAACAAGAGATCCAGTTTTGAATCAGAGTACTCGACGCGGTTTTTAGCTTTATCATCAATGAAGTAATTAGAATGCATTGAAGAACACTGCTCATAGTACTGAATGAACAATAATTATATTTAGAAAAGTTCAAGTTTACAGAATTCTTGAGTAACCAAACAAGCAACGATTACAGAAAATGTTTTGAGGCCGTGTCACTTGAAGAAGTGATGGCTTTATTAATTTAAGTCTCCGCGAAGAGTTGGACTTTGAACGGAAAAGAGATAAGCTGAGCAGTGATGCAGACAAAGAACAAAGGATCAAAAAGAAACTATGGTGGAAGAAAGGATCCAAAAAGAAACTCTGGGGGAAGAAAGGATCCAAAAAGAAACTCTTGGGAATAATTGTACAAGATATTGCCATTTATTTTAAAAACAGCAGTTTAAAAAATAAATGGCAATGGGGTGGAGCGACAACAAGAATAACTAGATCAACTACTATATTTTAGCTCATTTGAGATTCAATGGTTCAGGGCCGGTATGGTTTCTTGGTTTATTTTAAATTAATCGCCATGACAACTGAGGCGATGAGGAGTCAGAGTGTTTTGCCTGTAAATGCCTAAATGTATTCTGTGCTCATTTTATCTGTTGATAGAAGAAAAAAGCTGTGTATGCAGCGTATTACTTTACATCTGTGAAGAAAGGCGCCTCAATAATTATCCACTTGCAAAGTTTCATTATTATCCGTAAGGATTAGAGTTAAAGACATTTCCCCTTAGCTTTAATAATAATGTAATCATTTGTCAACCTAAGGGTTTATAAAATTTCGTTCCAGTTATGTACATACTCACAAAAAATAGTCTGGAAAGCTAAAGTATTCTGTATGACAATCTATACGTTCTGCAACTGCAGTAAAACGGAAAATTTAAGGAACTTAATTATAAGATTCACAGTAAACTTTTTAAAGGATGCTTAGACGTCTTATGTGACACAAGACGTTCAAATAATTATTCAAACGCTAATAATAATGAGATGAATAATGAAAGTAGTTTTAAATAATTTTAAATTGTCAGGGTATAACTATATATATTGAGGGTTTTTACAAAAATACTAGTCAAGCTTATGTTTGCAAACAGGGTTCCATGAGAGCTTGTTGGTGATCCATGATATTTTTAATGAGAGATGATTTTACAATAAATTTTATGTTTCCTTTTTACTTTTTAACGAGTCGGAATACATTCCATTCAGTCGGAATACATTCCATTGTGGGGGGGATAATATAATATTATTTACTGCAATTCACAGCTACCTTTCCTTGTATATCTCTTATTTAGATTTTTCTTAGGTGTCCTCACACCTACAAAGGCCCACCTTTTGCTACCTGACTGCTATACACTGTATATCTTACAGAGGCTTCTCAGGAGCATGAGGATAATTTCCTTTGTTTCCCTTTAGTCAGTTTTCCAGGATTCTCTTGCAAATTGTTGGAGAGCAAACTCTTAACTAGGCAAGCAAGGCGTGTGTTACTTAGAATAGGACTCAAAGTGAAAATAAAACATGAAATTTACTTCATATATATATACAGCATAATATACAACTGAATTAGAAAGCGTATGATCATAATATACAAAGTTGACTCAGAGATACCTTGCATATATTGGTCTTATTACAGTTGCCCTTCAATAGTTAATCTCATTAAACAATTATATAAAAACATGATTCATTCTTCTTGTCTTATTTCCTAATTAACTCCTAACACTTATACATTCCCTATATCTATTTCCTTTACTCCTGGATACAATACTGTTTCATATATTAATAATCAAAATGCTACATTCATCCTTCAACTCTTTGTTCTCACTAAACTGTTACAATATACTTGTAGACCAATCTTCAGTATTCTAATTTCCCTCCTTGTTACTAATCATCCAGATAAACCAATTGTACACAAGTCTTCATAAATTAATGCACTATATTTAGAGTTGCTCATATAACTTAATTATCTATCATTTAAAACTTATTCAGAATCTTTCTTTATTATAGTACTACCCCCTTTCATTAATTACCCTACTATTTTACTAACAGTCCTTGTGACTTAGAATATACCTAACATATCGCGCACCTACTTCTTTCTCTTCTTCTCCAGGGAGGTTTCAAGTTTTCTTCTTAGGCTCTCCAGGCTGTCATCTTGGGTTTTCCTTTCTAGTTTCCTTCATTTGCTTTCTCCTGACTCTGCTTTAGATGATTTTCCGGAGCTCTTGGCTGCTTAGGTCTGGCATCCTTGATCTCGTGGACTTCCTGCTCTGAATACACAACTCCTCCTTTACTATGGATCTCTCAGATGTATCTTTCTCCAAGAGGTCGTTACCTTTTCTGGTCCACTTAACCGTCTTTCATAACTTGTTTTTGCTTATCAGACGTGTATTTCCCTTTACGTGCTACTCTTAACTATTTTCCCCCTTACTGTCTATGGCCCTTTTTGCACTACCCGACTTACCTTTTTCACTCTGTCTCCACGATCACTCTTTTAGTCACTTTTCCTTCTTCCCTTCACACTGACCACCCCCAACTTTTTCTCCGTCGTTTGAACCTCCTCTCATAGGACTCTATACCAATCTCAAGAATTTCTCTTTCCATATCAAGGATTTACCATGTCAAAGAATAATTTATTCCCAACTCACAAAAGAAAATCTTCCCATAAACTAACTCTCCATATCTGTAAGATTCACTTCTTACACCATAATTGCAACCAGTGGCGCCAGTGACTGCAATTCGCAGCGACTGCACCAAGTCGTTTTCAAATACGCACAAGAACACACTACACGTGTTCATATTGTGAGCATCGCATTCTTCAAGATTGAACCGCTTGAGACTTTTATCTTTGGGGCTACTTAAAAGAGGACGGTATACACTAATAATAATCATAAAGTCGATGAAGTAAAAGCTAATATCGAATAAAATGTTTAAAAAAAACTGATTAACCACTACGTTGAGTCTTATCAAACGTGATGAAAAGAATTTCTGTTTGAATTTGGGAAGAAGGAAGGTACTTGGACATTTATTCTAACGCCTACATATGTTTGCAACAATAATAATTCAATAAAAATGAATATATACTACGCGGACACGATTCATATTTTTATTATCTCATCTAAGATTGGGATACGAAGATTCCTCTTTTTTCCCCCTTTTTTTGCAATTGGCATCAGAAGATAATTAAATGCACGGTATGCAAATATCAATTGTCACGTGGTAAGACAGCAGGTTTCTTGCATCAGATAAATACTGTAGCTTTCCTGTGTTTTGTTTTTTTTTAGTCAATCCAGTGACGGGGAAAGCAGGTATCTCTCATATTTTCAGAAAGATGTTGTTGTTAGAGCACATTTAACAGTTCAGAAAATAAAGGAAATCGCAGGCATGTCGAAAGAATCAATCTTAAAAGTATATAATGCGTGGAAGACAAAAGGGGACTGCAGCTCTAAAAGGAAGAAATACGGGAGAAAGTCGGTAGTCCAAGAATTTAATGAGAATTATGCGTAGAGTAGAAGAGTCCAATGCACAGAAGAGGGTCCAGTGCTCAGAAAATGACTGAAAAGTTAATTTAGGTAAAGAAAGACCCATTTGCAACAGAACTATGCAGATATTGAAGAATTTAGGATATAGAATATCCACTTCTTTTTGTAAGAAAATCGAAATATTTGGCTGGAGTGCAACTGGTAACGCCAAGACTGTGGAACAGTTAAATAAACGATCATGTTTTCTGAAGGTTCTCAATTTAAACTATTTTCTAGGGTGAAAGTGTGATATAATCTCATGAAGCCGTGCATCTAGATTATTTCGTATCCACCACTCATGCTGCTGGAAGTGACATCACGGTATGGAGTATATTCTGTTAATATAGATTGGGTCTGGTCGTATCTTAGAAGACCGTTATTTCAAATGAATGTCGCTTTGTCGTATCGGACCAACTTCACCCCGCAGCTATATGTACTCGGATTACGATGGATGCTGCGGCAAGATCAATTTAATATTTGAAAGATATTCAACCTTCGAAATCGCCAACTAAATTTTCCGTGCAATATTTCGCACTTCATTCAATTAGAAAAAACATCCAATTTCTGGGTGCAGTGACATGTTTCTGAATTAATTATGAAAAGTATAGAAGAACACTTATTTGTTATTTTTGATTTAAATTGTACACCGTCCTTTTTGAGAGTAGAGTGGTTTCGCCTTCTCGCTCATTTTTGGTAACATGCGTTTGAATTCTGTCGGCAACTGGTGGAATCCTTAAAGATCACTTTGGTTCGCAGTTATGGTTAGTTGATCTCTGACGTTAGGGATAGAGTTTTTTCCCTTCTTGAGCATACAGACCAATATGGGCTTAGATGTTAGAGCGCTATATAAATATCAACAAAAATATACGCTTTTCTGCAAAATTATTGAATAGTTTCTGTCCAACCTAAGAACAGGAGTCACAACTCTACAGAGAGAGAAAAAGACAGAGACGCTCAGTTCATAAAAGTCTGAAATTTATATTCAATTTATATAAAAATTACGATAAAGGAAATCCGGTAGATAAGCGGATATTGCCAATTAACAAAATACAGAACACAAATCGTGGATGTTGAACCTTTTCCCCTCTTTCTCTCTCTGAAGCTGAAAAGATCAAACAACAGCGATACCCAGGAAGTTCAAATTATTTTATTCGTAACCAGACTGCATACAGGTGATTCGCGGGGCCCATCGAAGACCAATTAAACTATTCTTTGTAATCAGAAAAAATGTATGAAATTGGCATATCCGCTGGCTGGACGATGAGCGCATACTGATAATGCAATGCAGAATCGAACTCGGTACGTAACTCTGCACCTTTATATTACACAAAATTCGCTAGTCTTTGTAAAGAAAATATGTAAAAAAATGACCGTTAGTCAGCTATCAGTCATATTTTTTCTCAAGGTAGAGAAAGAAAACAAAATATCCGGCCATCTTTCACTCACCATAGTCCTCATTTCTCGCTTTAACAGGCGCATTACATTCTCCCTTGGAGGCATTCTTTGTCTGGTGGAAGAATTCCCTTTTTTTTATTTTTATTGTTCTTTTTTTCTGAAAATTGTAGGATGGATCGCAATTTCGCCCTTCTGAAGCCCTTCTTTTCAGCTTGAGTTGGCTAACTTCAAAATGGAATCTAAATGGCACAAATTCTTTGTGGCATATGACTCTCCACTAAGTGTACAGATCTCTGCTTTGTTCGTTTATCTCAATATTACATTTACATAACCAAAAAATAGTTTTTGGTTAAACTAACTATCCGGACTAAACAAGGGGGAAAACTACTAATCCATAAAAATTTCTTATAGTTATGAATCGTGCAGTTATATTCATTTCATTACGAAATTAATATATACTTTAATAAATAACCACTATTAAAATAAACCAATTTTCTATTAATTTTTCTTATTTGATTGGAACCGTTAGTCGAAGAAAATGAGCTTCTACTAAGTCTTCAAACTGCCTCCAGTGATTTCTTTAGAAATTCCTCTTTGATTTCATTGTAACTTCTTTATTATGAACCGTTAACTATGAATTCCATTGAAAGAAACAAGAAATAATGTATCTATTGCTTTTATTCTTTCTTAACCGTCTAATTTAAATGCACCTTTAACAAAGAAAAAGGGACACCGATCGATGCAAGTATTGGTAATGAGAGTAACAGTCAGAGAGCCATTCTAATTTACCATAATGTGATTATTAGAATACACATCGAAGAAGTGGAGCGGATGATTTCAAAATTTGGCATTCGAATGCACACGCTAATTGCGTGCTAATTCTTTGGGTACCAAGAGAGGGCAGACCTTAAGAAAAATTGCAAGCTTTGCTAAACGGAATAATGGAGTTGTACAGTAATTATTAGCCTTGGGAATATAGTTTAACCTCTCGGTCTCGATCAACTGGAGGCCGCAGATTAGTTTTTAAGTCAAAACAGCTAAGGCTATGGAGGTGTTAGCCCACTGGATTTGTAAATCTTTTGCGTTCTATGATCAATTTCTTCTTTTTCTGGATGAAACACCCACCTGAGGTTTCAGCGAGGAAGAGGTACTTTTACAACCCTCGCTGAAGAATGGCTAATCCTGCGCTTTTTCCAAAGGAAATATTGGAACCAGTTAACGTTCCAGTTAACATTCCTATTTTTCCAGTTAACATTCCTATTTTTCCAGTTAACTTTTTACCAAAGAACCAATATTGGTGAATACCAATACTTTTGAGAAAGAAAAAAACAAGAAATTTTAGACTTAAATTGGATAGAAAGGTTACAGTTCGATGTATTATATAGCTGCAGACTAAGTACAGTATAGGTACAGACATTTAAGTAATCGAGCAGAAGCTCTACTTTTTAGAATTGAAAGAGCCATCCCAGCCTTTAGGCTGTAGAATGTATTTTTTTATGAGAAGCCCGTTATAGTAAGTTAGAGAGCAGAAAAGGCTCTACCTCATCTGATCGATTTCAGTAGTTGGTACTGGAACAGTATTTAAATCAACTACTTTAAGAAACAGTTATAAAAGTACCAACAAGTCGTACTGCACGATCTTTACATACAGCAAACGAGTTTTGCATTTCAACTTCTTTGTTAAGTTATTGCTTTAACTCAATAGACTTGAATGGAGAGAGCAGCCAGACAAAATAGCGTGTTGGAATCTTGAATTTATATATATTTTTTTTATTTAAAGACGTTTCGTAGTCTTCTTCTAGGAGTCTCCTTTCTTGTTCGATGGTCTCTTTATCTTTCCTGCTGCTACTGTTTTCGTTATCGTCAACGTGAACTTTGTGCAACAACAGACAAAGAGAGAGAGAGAGAGAGAGAGAGAGAGAGAGAGAGAGAGAGAGAGAGAGAGAGAGAGATACGAAGAATAGCGAATGACTGTTGGATTGGTAATCTGTATGCAGGGACTATTGCTGTTATCTTGAAAGAGATCTTGAGACGGTATATGTTAATTCTCTTTACTACTGAAACCCCTCTTTCTATTAGCGCTTATCTTTTGTTTGAAATTTCTCCCATAGGTTTCAGTAAAAGAATTGACTCAAGCGCCTATTGTAAGAATAAACAAGCTTGCTGAAAGTAACATTAAACCAAAAATTATCACCAGCTCTAAGAAGAGCAGTGAATTATCCTCCTTTCGAGTTGGTGAAAAATATTGTGAACTTTTCTTATTTTTTATTCAAATAGACACTTTGGTGTTTTCTATACATAAAAATAATCCTTAAGTAACTTCTAGAGCCTACTTTCGATTAATATTTTTTGATAGAAAATTAAAAGATTGTAGTATTGTCTCAAAAGTGCCCATATCTCCTTATCTTGGATGGTTGTTGTAGGGTTTTAGGCTCATCAGCAACTTAGACTCAGGTGCAACTCCCTCGGCTAGCCACAATGTGGAAAAAAAAATACCAAAAATTCCTCACGTCATTATCGGGATTCAAACTTGGACCTTTTCCACCCGGTGTGGGAGGATGGTGATCATAATCAACGAGCTACTGTGAGGACTCTTTTCTGAACGTGATGTTTCTTTATATCTGGTGGAAGATCATTAAGAAATAGCGAGTAAACTGCAGGCGCTTCTTTGTCACCACAGTTACTACAGAGATCACAGATGGCTGTTCTTAATAATCCATTCCTGAAGTGAACTAATACCGATTAGTAAGTACTAGAAGAAATTCAAAGTCACAGAAGTCATGCGGTGAATAGTAAAGGTCTATTTGATTGGTATTTACTATAACGATTATATCTGTTGTAAGTGATGCTGCTGTTTTATGGGAAATATAATATTTGGCAATAAGAAAGAGATATAATATCTCCTTCCTACTTCGAGAGATATGGCGAATATCTCATAGAATACCAAGGTGCAGTTACACTTCTCTGAAATAAAGAAAAAGAGAACCATTGGAGATACAAGTTGTAAATAATTATAAAAAAATAAGTTATCAATAACACAATTTTTATGCCTTGCAGTTTTAGCAATTCCAATTAAATACTTCCAGAAGTTATAAAAGAACCAAGACGTCATACCTCATTTTGTTTATACACCTACTTAACATACATTGTACTTGAGTTTTTTCGTATCACTACAATACTTTATAAACTGAAATTAGGCATTTCAGTTCCTTACCACTGCCTTTCACCACTTAGTAATTTATCAAATTGAGCCTACCAGATGTATTGCATACAGTATTACAAAAGCTCGTTGTCGTTATTAACACTTTGGGAAATGGCGTCATCAGCGAATTTACGAAAAGGTGCGTATGCAGTGGACTATTTATTTCCTAACGACAACAGCGGAGTTGACACATTATCGATTATCAGCAACTCTCAGTTGAGAAAAAATTCCGCAGACAAAGCACAAAGAACGCCGAGAATAGGATACTTCTCGATCAGAACTGATGACTCTTTTCCTGTGATGATGTGAACATCGATAGTGGTCGTTAAGGCAGGAGAAACGTGCAGTGTGGTCTGGTGAATCTACTTCAAACTATTTGACCACCAAAAGATTGTGGAAAAAGCCACACTAAACAATGGATCCATAATGCATCTGCACCATGTCTTTCGTCCAAATTATCTACGTAAAAATCCACGTAAGACACAAAAGGCGGGGGTACAAAAGGATACTCCACAATCAAGAATGAAGATTCCTTTCTTCTGAAACTCTCAGGTGTATTTAAACATTATTGCCATTGAGTACGAAAAGGACAAGTTCAACTCCGTTGAAGCAGAGAGGATTGCGATTGCCTTTTTTCACACCATAGATGGATCAATTGGCCTTGAGCCAGAATTCCTTGTTTTTCTCCAAGAAACTTTAATTTTCATTCCTCAAAAACGGGCAAATTTTCAATAAACACAATAAACAAAGAATCGGTTGGTTGGTTCGCTGTTTGGGAGTTGCTAGGAGCATCGACTGCTTTATTCCGAAAGATGGTTTTCGTTTTGGAACATTCAAAATTTGATTCGATTCTGATCCAATCGAGAACCCAAGGTTCTTTTGGAAAAATGCATTTGAAAGCCGCTAGGTAGAGCTACCGAAGAATGTGGGAAATCAGGAAATCATATTCCTACAGGAATGGACTAACCAAGGAACACGTTGAGGTGAACCAACCGAAATCTGCATTAACGATTTCAGAACCCTTTCCATTGTGTACACCCCACAGAAGGCGTTCGAAAAACCATACTAGTACCGTAAATCAACACTGAGTAGTCACTATCCACCATTGATGTCTAGTGGACACTTTTAACCACTGCTTACGCCAGAACTAAAAGGCTTGTAGGTACAATCTTCTGAATAGCAAGATGATACAGTTTCCCGAGGTTTTTCCCCGGAACACACAAAACTTTTCAGTGATTTAAATATTCACTCTAAAATTCTGTGCACCAATGCGCTTTATCAGAAGCAATGTATAAACGTTTCTACAACTGCAGATGTAATGCTGATAAGGAGAAATTTTTGAGCTTAAAACTGATAGTATTAAAACGAATATAAAAACGAATAATTGAACTGATAAAACTGATAAGTAAATTTCATAAAACTAAGTTTGTGTATTCCAATAATTTTCCTATTGCGACAGAATTATTGTTAAGAATCTGTCCTACAACAAAAGTATGTAGATAGTTATTATACAGCATGTCGCAGTTGATACAATAAGAATAATAATTATTTTATTATTTATAACGGCATTGGCAGAGGCATATGATGCAAGAAAGAAAGCTTATACAACATCAGCCAAAAATAACCTTTCCATTTCACCCATCCATTGGCGCCAAAAGCTTGTCCAGTCCTTCCTTGAATTTATTTAAGCTATCGACTTCCACAACGACAGATAGAAGTTTGTTCCAGCAATAAACCACCCACTGGCTAAAAGCAAATTCCCGTACATCTATTCTATAACTATTTCCTCAACATGATATGCAGTACTAAAGTTGCAGCCAGACCATTGCCTTATATAAGGAGATAATCAACTCATTATCTCTGCTAGAAAAATTCTTGTATATCATTAACAATACTCTATGAGCTGCTCTAGCTGCAATGTTCATAAAACATCATATCTGACTGCACAATTACCTCGAAGTCTTTTCTTTTTCATTCTCCACTATCCTGAGTGTTAGTATCGCACAGTTGGTACGTTACTCTGGGATTACTGCTACCCACATGTAGTACTTTGCATTTGTCAACGTTAAACTTCAGTTGCCATTTCTCAGCCCATTTCCCTAACTTTTATAGATCCTCTTGCAGTAGCGTACTGTCATTACTGTCAACCCTACCAACCTTCGTATCGTCTGCAAACTTGGACATTAACCCTGACAGACCTTCATCAATATCATTGATAAATATAGAAAACAACAATGGACCCAAAACCGAACCCGGGGGGAACCACTAATAATATTTGTCCACGAAGAGAAGTGTCCATTGATTACCACGCTCTGCCGTCTCCCATTCAACCATCCCTTTATCCATTGTAGCAGCTTATCCTTGATGCCATACCTCTCCAATTTCTACAGCAGTCTTCCATGTGCAACAGTATCAAAAGCTTTCCTGAAATTCAAGTATATCATATCAAAATTATTTTTTTCATCTGTTTCCTTCGTGATCCCATCGTAGTATCCAATCAAATTGGTCAGACAAGATTTCTGACAAGAATCAAATATTAGTCAGACATGCCATGTCTGAACTATAACTGCAGTCTTGTCTAGATGATTCTGCATCGCTCCCTCATCCAGTGCCTCCATTATTTTCCTCGGAACAGAAGTTAAACTAACAGGGCTGTAATTACTCGTGTAACCTTTGATCCTCCTTTGTGAATTGGAGATAAATTTTCACATCTATAGTCCTTGGGGACCTCCCCTGAGTCCAAGGATGCCCTCATAATGATGGCTAAGGGCCTACTTACTTCCTTTGCCGCCTCCTTTAATATAACAGGATAAATCCCATCCATCCCAGGTGCTTTTCTTATGTTTAACTTCAACAATTTCTCCTCCACTTTGCTCTCAGTTATTAAACATCATTTAGCTCCCTGTTAGAGCTTAATAAGCTTCTGTCCTCCACTTCCCTACGGAATTCCTCATGTGTGAATGTAAATGCAAAATACTCATTTAGTTTGTCAGCTACCTGAGCAGATCATCAACAGTCGAATCATTGATATCGTGGGCCAATGTGTTTCATCCCTTTTAGAGTTCACATAAATAAAGAAGTCCTTGCTGTTTTTCTTTGTATCCATTGCCAAAGAAATCGCAATCTGCCTTGCCTTCTTTGTGACTTGATTACATACCAGCTTATATCTACCATAGGCTTCTGTGTCACCTGATGATTTTATTTAAATATATCTTATTGCAGAAAAGCGTTATCCACCACATAATTACCAAAGTATTAAGATATTATAAAATTACCGATATCTGAAATAACACTAAAATATAAATTATTTACGTTTGAGTAATTTATGTTTTAAATTAATACAAAAAAGAAGAAACTATCCGTTTTGGCACAGGAACATATTTTGGCCGATTAGACTCAAAAATTGGAATGGCTAATTACACAACTGAGACTAGATCAGTTTAACTAAATGCTTTCTCAGTTGATGGTTATTTATCTAAGAGGTTCGCGATAGAAGTTCTTATTGCATTGAATGCAGAATCATTTCACATAAAGCTAACAAAAAACTTCATTTTTTTCGTCTTCTCACAACAAAGGTAAAAGTATTTGAAAGAACATGGATGGAGAGAAGGTTTCGATCTAGCTGAACTCCTATTTATGCCCTTGTCCATAAGTACGCCTTCTTTTAACTCTCAGCGCACATTTCAAGCCACCGAAATAGAAATATTGCTCTCTGCCAGAATATGTAACGCAAATAGATAATTTAGGTTAGCCACTGTCATCGATTAGAGTGCCTTAAGCAAGCAGAGGTGCAGGAACACTGTTGCAGCAATGCCCTGGCTGCAGTACCAGGTCACCTGTTATGTTCAAGAGTAATTGCATCTTTATACGTAGGCAACTAAACGTAATACACGCGTGGATATGTTTCAAATGTAAAGTTTAATGCGTGTGTACAGTGTTTTCCATTTATAGCTTTATCCATAAATATTCCCTCATTGATCCAGCAGAGATATCATCAGGCGTGCCATCAGTGCTGTTATCAAACAAGTTTCGCTGTCCTGAGACAATAAATTTCTGCTCTAGCGATGTCAACGGGGGACAGACAAATTGCCTACTTCCAATAGAGCTATCAAGGATTGCGAGCGCTGTTTTTGTTTGTTTTTTTCTCTCTCTTCTTTCATTATTCCGAATCTGGAAATGATTTTGTGTTAGGAGGAAACATCACGCTCGGAGATTTTATAACGATTTAGAATTTAAAAGCATCTCCTTTAATGTTTTTAATAAATTATTATTAATTTCATTTAATAGTCAAACCGCAATTAATTATCAATAGTTGGCGAAATCTCACAGACTTCCAACGACTCATATGTCTTGATCGCTTCTCCTTTTGGCATAAATTATCTTTTTGAAAGATGTGCTATACCAAAAGGAGAGGCGTGAATGTAATAACAATGGCTGCTTTGGAAGATTAGTACTCACTACTGATGAGGTCCTGTCACCTCTTTCTTACAGATTTTGTCAATAAAGTTAATTTGCATTGATCTTCTGCTCTTTAAGCTTTCATCTTATTCTCCGTGAACCCCTTCACTAGATCTGCTCGATTCACTGTTAGCCACTGCCAACTATTGTAATAATTGAAATGCTTCTTCAACTTCATTTATTCTTTCATATGGTGGCCCTTAAGGTTCATCCTCAGGTCCGCTTTACTTTACTGTTTACATTTATTTATGAACTGCATTTCAATTTGCTAATGTTGAATGGCAATCGTATGCAGTTGACCACGAACTTCACAGAATCAGCAATTCTCTGACTGACTCAAATATGAACTCAAATTCCCCTCTCGATACACCTTCACTTTGATTTAACAACAAAAAGCATGTTTCTAAACCTGTTGATATATAAATTATGTTCGAATCGTGTAGCTCGATCCAAAATATTCAGATTATCATATTGTAATTTTTTTACTGCAAGTACTGCCACATTAAAGGACTCAGGTGCCTTGTTCCGATCTGATCTTCATCCCTCCTACGATATCAATCTCATATCTCAGACCTCCACACTTCTCGGTTCACAAGGATCCTTCTTCGACTTTTGAAAGTGAAAACATCCATCTTTAAAAAGCAGCTTACAATTCCAGAGTTTGAAAATTATGACATCATCTGGTTTCTCCACCCAACAGCAATTCCTTTCTCAAAAACCAGAACGATTTAAAATCAGATTCATCAAAATTTTGTTTTCAAAATCTTCTTACCTTTCACAGATGGTTTCTTTTTGTTTTCAAAATTATAAACTCTGTTATTCATTCAATCATCACTTCTTGAAGAACCTTTCACCATATCTTATATGAAATCTCATAATCAGACTTATTTCTTGCTGCATGTCTCTACCACTAATAATTTATTTGTCAATACTCTGTTTTATAGTTATCAACGTTGATACTAGTATTCATACTAAATGGGAAATTCTTAGTTTTGTTTTTCCTTTAGGTAACAAACCAAACTGATTATACGCTTAACGAATCCATGTATATGAAATTACTTTTCACTGTTTCATTAAGCTCAATTTTGTATAAATTTAAATGTATTATACTCTGTTATTCTTAACTTTCTCATCTGAGTTGAGGGGAAGAAATATATAAAGAAATAAACCTGCCCACTTTCTACAAGACTACTGATTTCTATAAATTTTAATGTTCTGGTCCAGTTCAGTCCAAATAGTTTTACGCTCAACTTATTTCAAAGTTCTAAAATAATGGCAATATTAAAAATACCAGTATCTGAACAGACTGTGTACATTACCAAAGCAGTGGATACAGCGTTTTGTCATGAGTTTGAGTCAGAATGTTCTAGGAGATCATCAGGAATCAGTGCAGTATATCCAGTTGCTGATACACCAACAGATCCAACAACAACAACATGAGTTTGGGCGGAGATTCATTCCCTCAGCAAACAAACTTTTTTCCACTGTAAAGGGTTTCCCCCCTAGAGGCTACAGTTAATACGGTTCGGTCAATGCTTCTCCTAGAAACGGGAGTTTCCTTTTGCTAAAATATTCCACTTGAAGAGGATTCTTTTATCTTAACAAGTAAGTCCATAATTGCTCTTCCAGTATTTCATTCAAATTTACGTATTTCCAAAAGATACTGGCTTGAGAATTATAATAACTATCACTAGTGTTAGACAGTTCTTGAATATTAAATGAAATGTTCTCCCTACACGCATATATTTCTTATATATCTTCATAAATAACTTTATGATAAATAAAAATAAGGATGTTATATTATGTTTAGTTCAACTTTCAAATATACCCAGTGGCCACTTTATTAGTCACACCTATTTAATTGTAAGTAGGTCCCTCTCTCACCTTTAGTCCCCAAAACAGCCTGGATTCGTAGTGGCATTGACTCAACGGGGTGTCGAAATTTCAATAGTAATGCTGGTCAACGTGGGCTCACTTGCTTTTCACAGCTGTTTCAAATTGGGTGAGTGCGGATCTCTACTCTCCTTCGACCACCTCATCCTACGGGTGCTCAGTTGGAAACTGATGACTGTACAGTCCAGCAAAGTTGGCTAAATGTAATACTCTCATGGTGCTGGAAAACCAATTTTGAGCGATCTGGCCTTGTGAAGTGGTGCATTATTCTGTTGGAAGACCCCATCCGTAATTGGATACAATGAGGCCATGAAGGGATTCGCCTGTTGGAAACTATTTCCAAATAACCTGTGGCATCGAAATCCTGCTTCACCGATATTGAAGATATCGGTGAAGATGACAGGATGGTCTTCATGCTGTTTTGCCATATTACGCTCCCCCTATCAGCGTGAAACAGCAAGAACCGACTGTTTCACGCTGATGCATCTTTGCTTAGCTTCTTGAATTATGCAGTTGTTATTATCTGTTTATTTCCAATAGGATTCATCTCAGCCAGAACAAAATGTCTTATTAGATGTCCGAAATAAATGTTTGTTTATTTAGAAAAAATCTTTATTTGCATAAATAAATATGAAATTTTAAATGTGGTTGGTCAAATCTGTTTTCTTATCGCTTGGAGACCAGATCCCACATCTACAGAAGAACATCTAATTAGAAAGATTTTCATACCTTTCATAATGATTCCGGTAAGTAAATTCCCAATTTTACGAACCAACGGGAAGAAGGGGGTGTGTCGATTATTACCGAATGTCCCTTAAATCGAATGTTTTTTCCCGAGACAATTTAAACTCCACATAATTGAAAATTTAAACAGTTACTCTATTTATTCATTAGAAACACTTAAATAAAATTAAACAAGAACATGCTTTTATCTACCTTGACTTTATTGGTTGATACACAGTAGAAAACAAGTTAACGTGGCCAATCAAAATTTTTAATAGTCAAATTTTCTTATCTGTTAAATGAAGGTCCTTAAGAGTTTACTAAATGACATTTAGGGAAACCTTTCGTTATCTTTTTGAGGCAAGGGATTGCATTTGTGTGAGAAAGAGAGGCGGTTTGGTTTGTACTGTTTCTATGGTAGGAACCGTGCCAGTTTTTTTCCGCATGAAGTGCAATTGCTGATCGTTATTTATCATTAGTGGAAGAAACGTTTGTCCCATTCCTGCAAGGGATGAGTGGAGACAACGGCGATTTATGGTTCCAACAAGACGGTGCGCGTTCTCGTACGGCTGAGAGATTGTTGGATTATCTCCATGAAGTGCTCAAAGACCGAATAATCTCCAACAGATACACGCAGAAAGGTTCCGTTATAAGTCTCAACTACCTTTATAGTTCCCTTGCGATTAGTAGCGATGCTCGAAGGATAGAGTCTATCCTGCTCAACCATGATTAATCGTTGCTCTTGGAGAAACTTCCAAAGATATTCTTCCAAACAACTGACAGAATACCGTTGGAAGAGGAAAACAAAGCCACTGTTAACAAATTGTTAAATTCTGTTGATATATAGAAAGTAAATATTTACCTGAATATCTGTTCAAGTCTCAACGGATGTGTTCTCTTTCAGAACGAGTGGTAATACATCTTTTTTAAGGAATTTCTTAACTTGCGTTACACTCCAGTTAATAAGTAGTTTTCAAGCGATACACGAATTATTATTTTCGAAAGAAACTGAATAAAGTTGACAAATTGCAAAACCCGAATTCTTAACCTAAAAATCCTAATACGAAGATCTTACGTAATTTAATATTTTTCGAATTATATAAAAAAATCTGATGACTGTGAGCTGTAGATTATCGGGAACCATACAGTTGAAGTAATTTTAAACGAAATAGTGTAAAATTTTAAATTACATACTTGCTATGATTCCGGAAATTTATAAAACACGGATTCTTTTCTGAAACAATAGAACAGATAAGGCAGAACTGAAAGAATATATGCATGGGTGTCCACGAAAAATGTATACACACTTTGATTGTTAATAACTTATATTTATTTTCATAAATTCGATTTTATAATTTTATAATGAAGAAAAAATTTGAGAGAAAAATATGCATTAACACAAGTGTTCAAATTGTCCTCCGTTCTCATCCAGACATTGTTGACATTGTCCAGAAACTGAATTTCATACATCACCTAAGATATCTTTTGATATTGCTGTACATTCTGCTTCAATAGCTTTCCATAATTCAGCAATTGTTGCTGGTTTGTGGCATAAAATTTATCGTTGAGGTATCCCATAAATAAAAATCCAATGGCGTTACAGTTGAAGAGCGCAGAGGCAACTCAACACTGCTCTTCATCCAATCCATCTATTTGGGAAAGTTTCATCCAGATGACATTATTGTATCTGTATCTTTACTGTACAATAAAGATTTTCTTCTAATATCGAGATGAAAATTGGGAGGTGCCCCATCGTCCTGAAAATAAAATTAATCACCATCCTCAAATAGCTCATGAATGTGTGGGACGACTGTTCCTAAAGCGAGTTGAGGTAAACAGCACAGTAACATTTGCATCAACAAAGAATGATCCAATCAAACCCAAGGATGATAACCCACACCATCCCTGGTAGATTCAAATGTTGTTTCTCAGTAACGTGCGGATTTTCCGTTGCCCTAACGAAAATCATAGTACGAATTGTGGCGATTAATTGTACCATTCAACTTGAATGTTGCCTCATCACTCCAAACAATCTTATTGACAAACAGAGCGTCCTCTGCAGATTTCCTATACTAATCGTGGAATGTACCTTTTCCATTTTTCACGCTTTAAAATGTTACGCACATGGTTTGGGTATTTTCGTTTCGCTAGCAGCTTGTAGGAAAGGTTCCAGCACCACTTGTGATCTCGTGGATGTACGAGGTCTTCCTGGTCGTTGCCTGTGTACATTTTGTACAGTGCCATCCGCTTCAAACTTATCACGAATGCACGAAATTGTGAGACGCGCTGGTGGTTCAGTGTGGTATTCACTCTTAAACAGTCTCTAGACTTCGTTGATATTTTCCGACTTCCAAAACCACTTCAACACAAATTTACGCTGTTCAAATGTAAGTTTGTTCTTCTCCATTATTAAAACCAACTTGCAACTGATTAAGAAAAAAGGTTACTGAGTTATTCCCCGGCTGATAAAGTGCGTATACATTTTTGGACACCCTGTATATATTCCTAAATGTTAAGTTACAGTGATGAGGCGATTCTTCTAGTGGGAATTCGTCGTCGGAGTGTTTGACTGCAAATAATACATTGCCGAAAGAATTATCTCTTGTTCGACTGTTAACATTCTGAAACTGTAAACCATTTTATAATAATTCAATTTTTAATGAAATTAACGATTCAACCACAGGATTCACCATCAAACCTTCAGTTGTCGAAGATAAAGCATTATTTTTCTTTTTGACTTTAATCTAATTGGTATGCCCGGACAATGTTTTTTTATTGTGGAAAGCGCCGTGCAGGAGTAATATTGTGCCATCCAGATGAACAAAATAACAATATACTTTTATATCCACCCATCTGAATCCAATAAAATCACTGAAGTACGAATAGGAAAGACGAGTGTGGGCTCGTTCGTGGAAGCCACGTGGATAAATGTGTTTAGTTGGAACATCGAAGTATTTCAGTCACAAATTGGCTGTAGTAAGTCCATCGTTGTTTTAAAATATCTGCTCTGTAAACTTTTGTGTTTCTCTTGGTGTTTCAATACTTGCAACAATAATGGTAAAGTGACTTTAAATCACAGTATTAGCTTACGAAAACAAGAGAGTGATCATCATTTTGGTCATTTGTGGTATTTCACCATTTACTGCCCAAATTACTCATTGCGCTATCATTCTTAAAATCATTTGGGCCCAAGTTTAGCCTAATATTTTGTCAAGCTTAATGAAGCAAATACACTACGTTATCAAAAGTAACATACAATAGGCAAGTTATGCCAAACCAATATTTTGCCATAACAGCGCAAAGAAACTTCTAAGGTTGGCTGCCGTGGACGGTTTGCACACGCTTCTGAATTTCATTCCACAGTCGGTCAGTGGTATTCTCACGAACTCGGAGATGAAATTTCCCTTGATAAAAGTCCAGCGTGAGGCCATTAAACAAATGCTTAAACTAAATGCCAAGATTCTCTTTTATAAAGATCGATATACAAATAGATGTCGCCTCCCCTCGAAAAGGAGAAGCATCGCTGGACTTCATTTTTTCTATAAATTTATTAATAATATGGTCTTCTTTTATCGGTCTTTTCTTACTTATAAATTTTCCTCTCCGTACCAAATCTACCACAAAGAACCATTTATTTTGTTCATCTTTTAGAACTGATTGTGGATGTTTTTGTCTCCTTTTTAAATTATTAAATTTAATTAATATTTTAGAATTAGAGTCTTCCGCTGATTGAAATTCTTTTATTCAACTGCATTTATCTTTCTAAAAGAGATTTAATCATAAAATTAAATCACAATAATTCAATAATAATATTTGATTTAATATTTCAATTACTGGATATTTTATATTATTCTACTGTTTATTATACCGTGTTGGTTGTTGTTGGGTTTTAGGAGCATCGGCGACTAAGGCCATATTGCTCTGTGTATATTTCTGTTGTCTGTACATTGCGTGTGTTCTGAGGTCGATTTTCAATTTGCTGGACGAAAACCGAGTTTCCGGGAGAAAAAACCATTTCACCCGCGCCTGAGACCGACTAACTCAGCCACGTTGTGAAAAACGCCCAAAAAATTCCTCACGTCATCGACGGGAGTCGAAGCCAGGTCTTTTTCCACCCGGTGTGGGGAGCAGGAAGCCCAAAATATTCCAGAATATTACGGTAAGGTAATTCATCCGTTCATTGTATCATCTACAATAATCAGCAAATCCAACGCTCTAGTATGAAAAGAATCTGCACACCATTGGACTTCCACCACTGTACTTCATATGTCTATATGGGATGCACTGAAAGGAGCCTCACGCCCATCGCTTTATACGCGTCTGAGCTATGGTCCTCGGCCCCATCAAGTATTGCAAAGAAATTCCTGGCAACTGAATATTGGGTTCTGAGGTTGTTGAACAGGATCCATGGTAACCCATTCACCATTTCTACATCTATACTACATGCAAAATGAATATGACACCATGGAAAATCTATATTCTGGAGAAGAACTTCATCACTTTTGCCAAACTACTGACTAATACGATAGGTTCCCCAAACGTGGAAGAAATCATCTCAGCATCAAGAATCCATCCTAGAGTGCGAGATAATCGACGTTATAGGTCGACTCTTACCAACCTCGTCTGCCTTAAAGACATGTTCCCAGCAAATATTATTGAACATTTCAACCAGCTGAAAATTGACCCCAACAAACTATTGGACGACAAGAAATACAGGAGGAATATCTTGGAAGATTTGCATCGAAGCCTTTGCCTACAGTGAATCTCAACACAATCGTGTCAGTCCATCGCATACCATCAATGGACGCATACATTCAGGAATTCCTGTACTTGAAGACTTTGGCTGTCTATATATATATATATATATATATATATATATATATATATATATATATATATATATATATATATATATATACTTAAACTATACCAACTCCAGTCAAGTTCATTGTCAAACACTGTGAAAGCAAACTTAATAAACTGAATAATAATAATTTTATACCTTTCAGTTATTATAACTTCTCCTACATCATATTTTACATAACATGTGATTTATTACACGTAGTTCAATTCTTTTATTAACAGTGTATTTTCTCATGACACCCGATTTATGGGAAAACCTGAATATTACACATCAATAATAATAATTAATGGTAATGGCTTAAGAAGATTATTAAAATCTATAAAACGAAAGATAAGTGTATAATTAAAGAAATGAAACCTGCTTTCCTGATTACATATATATACACTGCACGCATGACAAGCCGTTCAGATACGTCAATTAATTTACCAACAGAAAATATAAGCAACTCACTGACACCCACACACTCTCTCTCTCTCCTACAGCTGCATCAATGATCAGTTGGACGAAGGTATGCCAAAAGCAGGTGTGAAGCCTTTGTGAGTTGATTCCCGGCTGTTTCTATAACTAGTTGATTGAATATAACATTCGTGCACTCGCTGAACTCCACAATTTGTGACAGCTCAATTATTTAACAAGTTGATGAACCTCTTAAAAAGGCTCAGCAGCATAGCCGAGCTCTTTAAAATATGACAATTTAGAAAACTGCTTGGAGCACTGCAGTAAAGTTGGTGTAGCGAGGATGCAGTGGGAAGTAATTGGGTTAAAGTCTGTCAATACTTCCCTTTTCGATTTATCCAGAATGATGTGCTTTTCTGTCCTAGAAATGAAATCCATTTGCAATCTTAAAACAGTGTGGTCACGATGTCGAAAGTGTTGTCAATCAGTAAAGACAAGGAAACTGAATCCAAAGAATAAATAAACATTGAACATGTGTTTAAGGAGTTTTTAAACGAAGTTCTAAATGTTATAACTCTAACACCGTCCCTCCGACGATTATTAGTGACCCTTACAGTTCAATAAGAATATGCATTGCTTAATAGAGTATTTTGGAACTTACCTAATAATACGCAGGTCAGCTTGAAAAGGCGATAATGGCACCCTCCAGTAACAAACGTTACTTTGATGAAGTGTACGAGGGTGGTCTTAGTGATATTAATCCATTCCTCTTCGACATTTAGTTTCAAGAAATCCATTGGCTACTGAAGACAATCTCGGATGTGTCTTTCTACATAATCCTACAGATTCTTGATGGGATTCATGTCCGGTGACTAAAGTAGCCATGGCAGATGCTCTACATCAAGTAATTCTCTGCTCAATTTGCTCAATCTGAGCTGACTCATTATTGTCTTATGGGGTGAACCTTGTCCTCATGAATGTTCTAAGCGTCTTGAGGTTACTCATATCGCCTGCTTTTCTCACGGTACACCGTTAATTACATAATAGAGGCACCAGTTCTTCTTATAGGCTATCGCCCCAAGGGACCCAGAAAGTAAAAAAAAATATTTCGTTTAATCAAGACAGGAGGTGTGCAGAACGTTGGATTCTCTAACAGACTTAGTGTCCAATTTAATTCTGAAATCATCAGGTTCTCCGTTTATCTACAGCTACAGTATTATAAGTTTTTCACATTGTGGGTCTTTCTAAGCTTTATTTTCTGTCCTTTTATTTTCCTTTTCTCATGTGAATTCTACTTTATTTTCTTACTCCGACGATGCTTCTTGTTTTTCTACTATCCATGTAAAGGTTTCTGATGCATCGGTCCTTTCTTTTGCTATAAAACATTCCTTGAGTGCATTTATTCAATATATTCGTCAATTTGGATTTTCTTTTACATTTCTACTCTTAAGTACGTTTTCTTTTTGTTGTTGTTTGTTTAGTATCTCCTCCTTCTGAATTGAGTACATACATTGATAATATACAATAGTTCTGTAGACTTTGTTTAATATTTTAGGAATAGTTTCTTAAGCAAAATTATGAGTTAAGTTTACTCCTGCATTTTTAAGACTTGTTTTATACGACAATTGAAGATCCTGCCAGTTCAAACTAGATGGAAGGTGAAATTAGTTTCTTTTGGTTCGCTTCACATTCCGGGCGCGATTAATGAATTTCCTTGCTGGCGGTATCTTGTTTAGAGGAGTCCCCTACATAAATCATGATCTTCGCTTCAACTTCCTCCTACGTTAATTAGACTCAAGAAAATCGGCTCATTTACTGAATGCGGGATGTGTCTACTGAATTACTTTAATTCGGACTCAGTTCTCTGGTATGATGATTTAAAATACAAAATGACATACTTAATTTTGTCTATAATTGGACAATTTGAGTTCTACGATGAATTGTCATATTAAATTTTTATTTTTAAATGGCTCTTGACGGATGTTAGTTTATGCATTGTTTTAGCCACTCCTGTGAAATATATTTCCACAGGAGTAGACTGAATGGAAGGTTCTGTTCAGGTGCATGGCCGTGCGGGTAACATAGTGGTTATAATCATGGCAGAAAATCCCCGCCATGAAAAAGCTCGGCAGAAAAAGCTCGGGTTCGAAATAATGAAGCGAGGAACTTTTAATCACTTTTTTTACTCCATGGCTCCAAATTTCTTGGAGAAATTCCCCATGAAATTCAGGTTTTTCATCCATAAATAGCTTGACAAGAAATTTACTTGAGTGTTCACTCAAGTTACAGATGAAAAACAGATATAATGCACATAGGCAGATGAATTAGTTTTCGAGTGGCCTTAATACAGTACTTTTTTTGTTCAGGTCTATGGTGGCAAAATATACAGAGTGTCCAAAAAGTCTAGAACCAATGGTAAAAATATGACATTAACACTGGATGAAAGGGTGGACATAGTCCTTCTTAGTGATCGTCAGAGATGGACCCAGAGGGAAGTGAGGGTCGAGTTTAATGCTAGACATCCTGAAAGGAACCCAATCGGTTCCAAAATTTCGAACACCCTATAGACACGAACACACTTTCGAAGAGTTAATAATAATCAATAAATTAACATATTTATTTGTCCACCGGGGGAAGTCCCAGGTGCCGCGTGACAGTACATACTCTGTCTAAAATCTTTTATAATGCGTTTATAATCTTTAGTATTTTCCATGATGTTTTGGTCATTCTAAAAAGGCTTAAGTTATTATGCTACGTAACGTGTATTACCAAAAAGTGTTTCCATTTCTGGTGTTATATGTATGCATTCTAAACGGATTCATGCTAATGTTGCTAGGATCAATTATATTCAATTCATATAAACCTTGCGAAAGAAAATGTATCAAACTATTCTTCTTTGCGAAACAGAGAATAATTCACTGCGAGTACATAAACTCCAAATAAACTATTCACTCTCAACCGAAAATAAATTTGAGGAGTACACCGTGGTCTTTTAAAAAGACCACGGTTTCTTTCGGTTTTAGTTCTAAACCCTCCCCTGTTCTCTCACTCTTCTTGCTAATTAAAACTATTATTTGTTGGCATCTCTAGAGGCGCTGGAAATACATACTCAGAGGGGAAAGCATACAAGCATGGAGATTCAAAATTGCTTTTAAAGAATATTTTAAGATTCTTAAGACGAAAATTAAAAAATAAATTTTATTCGTTTCATTTTAACTAATAAATGACTTAATACAGAGTTCGATATGAGGGGAGGGTCGTATTAGATAATTTCTACTTTGTGAAATGGAGACCAACTCATTGCGCATTCAAAAATTCCAAACTAAATTATTCACAGCCAACTTTGTTTGATGCCAGGGAGTTCTGGCTGGTTAAAAAATGGTGTAATTTCGGCTGTCAGTTCAAATAAACAGCGCCCGTGTTAATATCTGTAGAAAACGCGTGTCAAATAAACAATGTCTGTGTGACAAGAAGGTGGGGTGACTTTGTAAGGAGAATATTGATTAACGTCGCTGATCTTCTGGAGGTGGAATTAGAGATTTTCGAGGCAAATGCAGCTAGTTAGAAGAAAAACGAGTTCCAAGAACGAAAGAGAAAACTCTAGAATTCTAAGAAAATGATATTCGTTTGTGTCAAGTTAGGTTAAGAGTGAATTCAAGAAATGTGATCTTGTCTATCAGTTTCAACGAATAGGAGCATTGGACCAACAGATTCTTCTCTAATATTGTTTAGTTGAAAATAAGACAGTGTTCGGTTTCATATCGATTGAAGTTCACTAGGCATGCTCCGCCAATTGAAGAATAACCTGAAGGTCGTCGTTTAAAGAGCTGGTGACGGATATTAGAGTAGTTGAAAGAGAGAGAGAGAGTTTGGATAGAACAAACTTTGCCCCAAAGTAGAAATTTGTTACCATCAGCTATAGATATGATCTCTAATATATAGGGAAGGAAAAAGCGTATGAGAAAGAACAAAATCTAGATCTATTTCATCATAAGAATGTTGTAGCTGACTGGTCAATGTGAAGTTCAGAGTAGGAATATCCCGTATTCGAATCAAAGCAATACGGCAATATTTTTGAACTATATTAAATCCCATGAGTCTGTGTGGACTTTCTGGAGTGTAGAGATACAATTTATTTATTTATTTATTTATTGTTTTTCGAGAAGTCAGAAGACAGAGAGAGCTCTGTGATCACATATACGAGATGTGGCAATAAAGTTCCCGAATTGGTGCCGTTGCAGTTATGTTTGATGAGTTTTAAAATGAACGAAGGTGATATTTTGTAGTTCAAACTTCCTCTAACAGATGATGGCTAATTTTCCAGTAGGCAAACAGGTTACAAGTAACAACCAGTTTCGTTATTAGCGATAACGTTGTCACGATTTTGCAATGGAGCAATGGACGAATATCAAATTTTGATATTAGTGCCTTGGAAATCTGGAACAGAAACGTATGTAATATTAAAAACTATTTATGGTGATGAAACATTAAGTCGTATCAGTGTTTGAATCGCGTAAGCGGTTCAGAGGCTGACGTCAAAAAAAGTGGACATCTGCCTATCTCTCGAAATGAGGACAAAGTTGCAAAAATTCTGGAAATTGTAACAAGGGATCATCGTTTGATCATCATCAGAATGAGGTAATGGCTGATAAGTTGGATATGAATAAGCAAACGATTCGTTAATTCTGCATGAAGATTTAGGGAAAAGGGAAGTCTGTGCAAAAAATGTGCCACACAGCCTCATAGATGATCATAAGCAGTAAAGAGTGTCATCATGCGAAGACTTTATCCGAACTTGCCAAGGCAGCCCTAATTTTTTCGGTTGTACTTTCACTGGAGATAACGATTGGGTGTTTTAATACGACCCAGAGACGAAGCGCCAGAGCATGTAGTGGTCTTCATCACAAAGACCCAAAAAGTTTCGTTTACAGCAGATCAGGATCAAGACGATGCTGATCATGTTTTTCAACCAATAGGGTATGATTCCCAAGAATTTTGTACCTCAAGGGGGAAGAGACAGTTAATGCTGCGTTCTGCGTACAAGTGCTTCAAAGACTACTGAATTGCAGTTCCCGGGTGAGGTCGGAATTTTGAAAGGCAGCTGCTGGTTCTTGTTTCACAACAAGGTTCCCACCCATTCGATAGTTCTTGTTGTGAAGACATTTCTGACGAAACATGGCATGGTAAAGATCAACCATCCACCCAACTCTCCCGATCTAGCACAGTGAACTTCTTTCTCTTTCTCAAAGTGAAAACTGATCTCAAAGGAACATCACCTCCTTTGACGCCTTCGCTGACTCTTTTTCAGAAAATTTTAGAACGGTGTAATAAGTGCATTCAATCAGATGGTAATTACTTTGAATTAAAACAAAACCATTTTTAGCTCCTTCACTTTACGTTATTTTTTATTGCACTAGTCCAGGAACTTTATTACCACACCTATTGAGAGGCCAGAGAAGATATAAACGGCAATCCAATTAAAAAAATTAAACGTTCACTCAAGAAATGGCAACTGAGGATGGGAACCATTTAACAGAAAATTCTATCAGCGTACAAAAAACTGAAAACCTTTTCTTACACGTTAGTGCTCCTGGTTGTAGCAAACCTAAAACTGCTTCTGAACCCAAAGTAGGCACCCGCTTTTTGTTTTGTTTTTTTTTCCCAGGAGGAAAAACATTGATTTTCCGAGGTTCCTAAGAATCCTACTCAGAAACATCCTTAGAATTACTATGACTTGAGATGAACTGTCACACCCGTTTATTTTGGCAACGCTAGGCATATAAATAGATAATTCAGTTTAATATCCGCTATAAATTAGTGCATGCTCCACGCGTTTTTAAACACATTCATGTTGAAAAAGGAGATAAAAGCTTGAGAACCGTTTCTTAGACTATAGGATGTTGAGAAACCTCCTCTCCTTTTTAGTACGAGTCTCATACCAAAAAGGCTACACTTGATAAATAAATTCCTTGCATTCAAAACGTTTTTTTTTTCTTATAATGAACGGACTCCGTTGTTCTTTAATTTAATGTACTTATAATTCATATTACTTTATTCCAATGATTCTTTCATTGATTGTCTGTGTTCTGCCTGAAGACCGGTCCATATTTCTCTGGGAATTTATACAGATTAATGCAGTTGTTTGCCATTGCCTTCCGCCCACTGTATTCAGGTCTATAGCGGCTTTATTTCAGACCAGATTTTCCTCTAGAGCGGAGAAAATACCTTGGAAAAATCCCTCACCTCTTCTTAATACCAGATGATTCAGACCGATGAAAAGGACGTCAGGAATTCTTCCAGTCTCTAATATGATTCTAATCTACACTTTTCCAAAGAGGTACCAAGTCATACTGACACGGATCTATATTCCAATAATAACTGCATCTAAATGCAAATTAGAGACTTGTATAAGACGTGTACAACGTGCAGTATCGCAATTACCTTTTCCTCCAATATAACCACACCCAAGTTATTTTACCATTCTGGTATTGGAAGAGCAATGACTGTTGTAACTGCTCTGTGCACTTCGCAAGATTTCCTTAAATGAATTATAAGCAACTTAATCCCAAGTGGCACTTCCAGTTGGCTAGGAAAGTGTTGTAACTGGTTAACGTATGATCTTTGAGACTCAATAATGTTACGCTGGACATTAATATGTTATTTTCTGACATTTTTATAAACAGACATTTTTACAATGCCACCAGCCTTTCCTCGATTTGGTGAATTATTAATATCCATAAAAATATTAAAGCTAACGATGATAAAATTACCCTTAGAAAGATATTATGTTGCTTAAAATGATAGCTGCTATTATATTCAATAACAATACATCACCCGATGTGACATAAAGGATCCTGAACTCGTCTTTGCCCAAGCCAAACACGCCTGTGGATAAAAATTAAGCAGAAGGCTGTAGGACTGAAAAGTTTAAGTTAAATTAAGTGAATGAGCCATAACGCATTATATAGGCACTGTAGCGTGTAATTGGCTTGTACGCTCTTTCATAATTGAATAATAGTCAGCTTTTTTTCTATTAACACAGCCGAGGTTTACTCATATTAGCTTATCAAACTTCATATGGGAAGGTTAACTGGCATTATCTGCGAAACAAATAAATGGGCTAATAATTTCGCTAACTACAGTGAAAAAATAAAGAATTTTGGAATATGTACACGAGCTGATTTGAATATCTAAAGTTTCGTAAAGCTTCTTAATATAAAAAGAATGAAATATTTCTGACACTTAATAATCCTTATCTGTTTTTGAATTGCCCTTAAACCTTTTTTTTCTACCTTCTTTTATTTATTTGTCTCTGTCTTTCATAAGTAAATATCATTGGTTTCGAAAGTTTTAAAGATAAGGAAAGTGCAGTGCATGAAGTCCTCGTGGAAGAGCGTGTGGCAAAAAAAAGATACTCGTATCTGCGTGTGTGTGTGCCTCGTGTTTATCTGTTAACTGTCCGTGCATTCCTTATGATCGTGCGCTTGTGTGTGTATACGTATATAGCTTTTCATCCCATAAAACATTTCGCAGTATTTTTATCTGACTTACCACCGCAATTGTTGACAACCATTTCTTTTTATTGAGTAGCGTCTCATTTTGTTTGTGTTTTCTGGATAAAACATAAATAACCCGAAATGTAATATGCAATGTAAAGGAAACATAAAGAAAAGTTTCTTAAAGCGCATAAAACAACCATAAAAACAGAACAAACAAATATATAAACTGGTGTTCCTAACAGCGAATAACAACCTTGAAGCTTTATTAAATAACTCGTCCAATCCAAAATATTATAAAACTTTAATTATTTAATGTTCTACGTATTCAATTAAATGTAAATAATGTTTTTTAGAGAGAAGGGGCTTTAAGGAAGCAGACCAGTAACATTTCTTAGATCTGAACTTTATTGGTCGGTCAAATCTTTTAGCAGATGTTCTGGCACCAGCCATGATAACAACAGCGAGTGTATTACAGTCAGTACACGTACCGACCTTCCAGAAGTGCTGTGGACGTTGCTCAAAATGATATTAGTTTGCAAATATAAGGTGGACAGCAGATTGCTAGGAAGTGTCGTTCTCTGTATCAGACCTTCACACCAAATGGAGAATCTATCGAATAAGACAGAATGTTCATTCTGGAATTTGAAATGAGAATGAAGAAAGGGATAACCAGGAAGTCCAGCTGCTTTCTCCCCCTTTCCTCTTGAATGGTTTGTTAGACTTTAAAGAAGTTGTGGAGTAATTTGGATACAGATAACGGGATTCTGAGTTCTATGGATAAAATAATGATCTTCGGGATCAGAATTAATGAGCTTTACAAAATCTTCAGGCAAATGAGCAGCGAGTAAAATAAGTTGTACATCTAGGGTGTTTAATTTTTGGGATAGGTTTTATTGTATATTGCCATCAGATCTCTGGGAATGAGGCTGTTTACATCATCGCTTGGAAGACACAGAGCAGCGGGATTAAACTGGATAAAGGGAAGCCGTTCGCTGCCTAATAAACCCAGTAATGAAAGTAAAACTGGCATAAAAAACTACTCTGTGAGAGTATTTAAAACAGTATTATTTCTCCGCAAGCAAGGTGATTATAGTTTTAGTGCAGGAGTAAGTATTTAGGTTCAAAGAGAGTTTTCACTTTCCATTTAACCATTTATGCATAATGAGGGATAATTCTCTAAGGATTTGTAAAAAATGATTTGGTATTTTTGTTCGTTCTCTAATTTTTATTTATTAGAATATTTCTTTCATGGCATTCATCCAGCAAAATTTATAATTTTACAGAATTTAGGCCATTTTTTTCGATTTAAATACTCCTCCTCCTGTCCAATCGTGTTTTGAGAACAATCCATTTAAATCATAATCATGACAGAGTAAAATCACAGAAATACTGAAGCTGTAGTGTTTACCATCAACTGTTTTTCCTCTGAAAAGGGACTACTCATTACTGACAGACATTCGTATTGATACCAGACATCCTAGAAATCTCAGACAACGTAGGATATGATACATGTGAGATCTACATCAAAGCTATCAGGCTAAAAGCACTTTTGTCCTTTCATCCAAACTGCCTTCAACTCTTTTTTGTTGTAATCCACCGTGGCTAACCTAGTCAGCGAGGGTGTTTTGATTTTCCCCCAAAATTTCAAGTCTTTAATCTTCAAACAAGCAAAGCAACCACAAACCCACACAACTTACAATATGCTACACCAAAAATGGCACCTTAGTAGTATTATTTCGCAGAAAGAAGCAGATTTAGCTTATTGGAGGGAACAGCGTCTCTGGTCCTAGCACACAATGGGCTCCTTTTTAGGGGAAAACCTATTGTCATTTCCATTTTTCACGCCCATACTATGCCTCGACACTCATTCAAAAACTCCCAATTCTTTAAGTTTCTCATTAAAACGCTACAAATTCAGGGACTTCACAAAAAACACCAGTTTATGAAAACACTGAATTTCTCAGTCTTTCGCTCTGCATTTCCCTTTTCTTATTCAATCCCCCAATAAATTAACTAAAGTTTCAGAGGTGAAAGGAAAATTTAATGTGACGCGTCCAATATCTGAAAACAGAAGCACTAATTTTGAATACTTGTTGGACAATTTAATATTATTAAATACTTAACTACCCGCATTTAAAGGTATTTAAAGTATTATTTTAATCTATAGTGATAAAACAGGCGGGCATTGGTTTTGATTCTATTCTTACTTGATAGATTAACCTATCAAACGAGTCTTGTTTATGAATAGCGGCCATTACCAATCCTTATCTCAAAGTTCTGAGATAATAATGAGAAGATAAATAAACAAAAAATAATATTAAAAGATAAACATATCTGTTCAGTGTGCTGAAGTACAGCGTGCTGGTGAATGTAATTCGTTGCATGTCCTTCTCTCTTCGAAAATATTCTTTCTTTTCTGCGATTACTAAGTGATTCAGAGAGTTTTCTTAAAATCGGCTTTGTACAGACTCAACGCGTTCATTTATCATATTTAAAGTGCCTGCTGGGTACATAAATTGCCTTACGTTTCTGTTTCTCCAGTTAGTTATCGATTATTTTCTATAAACCCTCTAAGGGCTCATCCATCGTTTTTCCCAGGTCAACACAAACATTTTCTCACGCAAACAGAAAGACATTTGGGAAAATAATTCTTAATTCATCTGCACGAGCAACACATGTAACCACAGCTCACACTTAGATAGACATTTATGTATCTCTGAGACTGAATGCAGAGTGCATCAAAAGCGGAATTCCAAAGGATAAATCCCGTTTGTTCGAAAGTTGTTCTTCATAACATTTCAAAAAAGGAAATGGCGAACTGTTTTGAAGTTTATTCTATCTAGCTAATTCATTCGGATGCTCCCTAACACCCACACGAACAGTATAGATTTGTAAAGAATAAGTTTACTTAACTTTGAGTATCTTAGGGTAAGATTTAAAGTATTATACTGCTTTGTGATGATTTAATTTGGTAATAAATGTTATTGTATTCAAACAGATTTCAGAATACGTGTTATAAATGTTGAGTCAATACTGTGACCACACAGTATACATCTACCAACTTAGGCAAAGTGTTGTAGATGTACACTTTTTTCCATATCTGCGATTGAAAATAAAGCTAAAATCAAATATAAGAAATTCTGTTTCTCCACTGAGACCAATCCCATTAAAAACAAAAGGCCATCGTGAGGACTGGATCCCAAACCTGTCTTCAGGAGTGACATTTAATTATTCTGTCATGGAACGAATACTAGACGTGCGTATACGCCGATCAAAGGAGGTTCAGAGATTTTGGTCAGCTGGGATAATGGAAAACAGTAATGTGTTACATGTACAAAAAAATCACTACGTACCTTAATTAAAACCTACTGGAAGAATTCAGTTTGGAGTCTGTGAAGGATGAATTCCCTCTGGAAACAATAAAGTTTGATTAAAGTAGTTTGGGTGTGGTCCTGCTTGCTGGTTTGAACTAGAGAAGTTGGTCATCGACAACCATGGCCATTTGGTCCATGAACAAGCGGTCTGTTGAGGGTTTTAAGGATCTGTTTTGTGAGCACCACCCCAGACATGGGGTGGTGCTCACAAAACAGATCCTAAAAATTAATGGGGTGGTGCTCACAAATCTTTAAAATTAACAATTTTATTTTCATATTGTTCATAAAACTCATAATAATAATAATCAAATCTTTGAAGTATTTTTAAGATACATTGTTAAGCTTCAAATATTTTCACGAATATTCTAAATATTTGAGATGGAGCTGTAACTTAAAAAGTGATCCGTGATATATCAGTTAATTACAAAGCGAACTTGTCACAACGATGCATTACAACAGATTAACAAATTGAATTGTGTTTAACTCCTTTGTTAGGGCAAAATAAAAAGTGCAAAATCAGATCGGCTTGAATGTCGACAGCGTTACTGTTATAAAAATCTAAAGGAGAGAAAAGGATTGATTACTGTCTACTCGTGTGATTGTTCAGCCAGAGAAAAGTGACACTCGTGAATAATCTGGTCGGTTACTCTGCGTGTCATTTCTCCATAAGTAACACTAGCGGGTGCTAGTAGAAAGCACTGAAATATTCCCTGTGGATTTTCGAAAGGAGAATCGGGTAAACTTTAAATAATCGATGGTACTGGTTTCTTGCCAAGTTTCCTACATATAAAACACTCCACAATGAAACTATTTCAAACTCATAAATATACTCTGCGATACGCTCACTTATAAATAAATGAGTGAGCAAAATCGTACCTGTATTCAAAATGCACTTGGAGAACGATCTGGATGGAAAATTCATTGATATGTTGAAGAAAGAAATCTGGACAAAATGGCGTTAACTCATCAACAATGTATACTGTTGCTTTGAAAACTGAATAATTCAAAAATAACTTCCCAAAAGTGGCCATTTAAAGCTGTTTGATCGTCACTAACGCTTTTTGCAACACTCCGATGGTGATATGCAGTTCTATAGAGTTCTACAAAACTCTATAGAACCACAGTTAAAAAAAAGAAGAACATAATGCTGGATAATCGTATTAGGTGTTCAGTAGCTTTCGAAATAAACTCCCAATTTTATCAGCAAAATTCGTATTGCAAAAATAAGTTTTTTTATACTTAAATAAGCTACTAATTCCATGAAGTTTACACACTAATTGATACTTGCATTATAACATTATTACGTGAGGCATTTGAAAAATTCGTGGCCCGAGTATGAAGGGTTAATTTAAGGAGTCTGGTAACATGTCACTTTGCAACGTAGGCCAACCCCCCCCCCCACATTGAAATCAATATACTTTTACACCGATGCTACAATGCGTTTATTCCATCTGCGAAGAAAATTTCCTCTTGGACCTGGATGCCCAAGAGAAAACTTGCATGAAAGATGCATTCACTGCAGCAACGACGTCACTCTCCGTTGGGGAAATGGATGCCAAAGAGGTATTTTCCAAATTAGTTATTCTTGTTGTTGTTATTCTTTGGTTTTTAGGAGCATTAGCAATTAAGGCCATATTGCTCCGAGGATATGCAGTGGTCATTCCCTGACCTTTCCGTATCCTCCGTATTTGGTGGATCACGGGCTGGAACCCTGGTTTGATCAAGAAGCATGTGCTAAGCACTGCTGCTCCTGCCCACCTGGTTACGGAGGCGCCCTTCCAAATTAGGAAATAGGTGAAACTCCGATAGTGTTAGATCTGGTGAATATGTGGGATGGTCAAAGATTTCAAAGCTGCACTCACGCACTGCATCCATATCAATGACAGACTTGTGAACAGACGCGTTGTCTTGGTGGAACAAGATTCTTGTGCTGAGTTTTCCTCAGCGTTTGTCTTTGATGTTTTCACGCAAGCGCCTTACAAGGTCTGAGTAATATGCCCCTTTGACTCTCTGGCCTTTATGAAGGTAATCCACTAACAACACTCCATCAGCATCCACCCCAAAAAATCGATTCCATCATCTTTCCAGCAGAAGAAACAGACTTGGCATTCTTAGGAGGAGGAGGAGGAGGAGGAGAGGAAGAGATGCGTTTCAACTGTTTGGACTACTCCTACTCCTTTGTCTCTGGCTAAAAGAGCTAGAGTCATGTCACATCCATGGTTTACAAACCTTGTAAATAATGCAAATGTTCGCTTGACTTAACTCTTGTGCGTTTTTAAGGTGCTGTCAACAACATAGGAATCCATCGTGCTCACAACCCTTTCACATACAGAACCCCTGTTATTATGTGATGCACATATTCAGATGAGATACCCAAGACACTGGCAATGTATTGAACTGTTGCTGTCGATCATTCATCACCAGATCATGCACCCTATCAACAACTTCTGGAGTGATGGACGTGACAAGTCTTCCAAAACGTGGTTCATCTTCTGGGTTCTCCCTTCTTCGTTCTATTACTCACTTCTAAACCATTCAGTAAGGAGGGCGATATTACCCCAATGTTGTAACCAAATCCTCAATTGCTTTTGTCAATAGTCCCTTTTTACCCAAATATTGGATGACTGAACGATGACTGATTTTGACCATATTTCCTCATTCACACAACTTTATTGATTTTGGGATTTTTAATTAAAATAGATATTATTGAAACTGCACGAAACTTTATGGCTACAATTTGAAGTGTGATACATTACGTATACTGTACCACTATATTTTCATACTCATATTATGAACTTTTCAGCCCCTCCCCCGCGTATAATAGAGTTACAAGTAAATGTGGTATATTACAAAGACAGGGCATGTAATCTCCAAGTCAGCAGATGAGAGGAGGGCCGAAACTAGCGCCTATGAGCAAATATTTTTTGGACGCAGCTCCTCCTCGCTCTGTCCACGTCTCGTTCTGTTCTTCAGGATTTTTTTTAGTATTTAAAAAGAGTATTATCTACAGGTCAAAAGATTTAAAAGGTATTATTTAATATCAGTCTTTTTAGCTACGGATTCTGAGTTAGTTTTATCGATAAAATTTTGTTTGGCCGCACAGAAAAAAGGGAGATTTTAATCTTGTGTTTTGGAATGTTTTCCCCTTCCTATTATTAAGTTTTTCATCTTTATTGTTGCTATTTTATCCTCCCTATTATCAATATTTAGTAAAAGAACTAACAATTTCTGTACATTATCATTCATTAACAAATATTTTGCAGTTATTTCATTTAAAATACCCAATTTTCTTTTATAATTTTCGGTTGGTTCTGTAATAAGATTAGATTAGAAACGTTTATAATATCAGTTTTTTGATTTATGCTAATTCTGGTTTTAACACATATTATCCCTGATTTCCTCTCTTTCTACTCTCTTTTAGCTTGATAATTAGGCTAAGGTTCCAAATCGTTGTATTTGGGAAAAGGCTATCTGCTATTGGAAGTGATTTACAAATTTTAATGTATCAGGCATCCCAAGATGAGGAAAAATTTAAATCAGGGAAAGAACTTTTTCGAACGAATGGAAATAGAGGTCCGTTGGAGCTGGTATATAAGCTTTGCATTAATAAATTGGAAATCCCCGCTGGAGATGCAGCCTACTCAGTCAAAAAGAGCAGCTACGTCACTCCAACATGGCTGAATTTGTGGGTGCAATCCTGGAGCTCTTGGTAGGAGAGTGGAAGTTTCTTGGAACTGATGAACACAGTTCAGAAATGTTTCATAGAATGAGGATGCAGAATGAAGCTTATCAGGGTGTAGGTGAGGAGGCTGATTTTCGAATGTAAGAACTAGAAATGGGAATAGGGAGAATTCAGGATAACAAATACCCAAGGATGGACTTCATTGAAGGCCATTAAGCACAGTTTCAAGATTATCCCATTATGAGAACATTTATTATTCAGAACTGGTAATTATTTCTGATAAATAATTATCATGTATCAGAAACCTAGTATGGGTTTACGTCAGGAAGGGACACAGACGTCGCATTGCAACAATTGTACGGCACAGTGACAAAAGGTACTGCTTCGGTATCTTTGTGGACTTTGCAGGTGCCTTTGATACAATCCAGTGCGTTAGCTTACTAATTGTTTTCCGTTTGGCGGAATGGAGCCAGCAAATATATTCTATAATTAAAGATTCCTTTCGAAACAGGTTTGTCACTGTAAAATCATCTTCTGGTCAAACAAAAAAGATGCGAAGGTGCGAACGAGGTGCTTCAACTTATAACATGACGTATACAACTAGATTTGGTACTGGTCTTCAGAAGTTGGTGTTAACACCTACAACGAGCAACTCGCTGTACAAATACAGTTATACGCAGGCTATAAACAAGAGATAAAACGTCTATGAAATTCTGCGATAGTTATTTGGCAAGATCGATGGAGCAATAGCGAAAAAATGGAATATCACCAGAGAGATTTTCCCACATGTGGCGAAGAAGATAGGAGGATGCTGCGTTAATTTAATCCAACCTTGCAGACTACATTTTTCATAACAAGCTATGGGGGAATTTTATGCTAAGTTGAATGCCTTAGAAATCTGTGAACGTACGCACTGTGTTTGTGGGTGTACTGAAACTTTTAAACATATACTATACGTGTGTCACAAATATGTGGACCTCAAGAAGAAATTTTTGGAGACGGTATCAACTTTTCAGTCTTGGAACCTGGATGTGAGGAAAAGCTTATAGCCATTAAGGACACTTTGGAGGCTCAAGGGTTTTAATAGACGGCGTGTGCTATTAGAGTTGGAGCATACTTGTGAGGGTATTATGGCACATCCACATATCAACTGTATTACTACAGAAATGGTGATTAGCAACGCTCAAAGTAGACAAGCATTTGGTTGTCTTGGCTGTCCAATGGCATTGGATTAAATATCTGCTTCATGGCTGCTTCTTCTCTTGTATGTCCTTGTCAACATCGACCAGTTGTGTGACTTATATATGTTATCTCTATGCCTGACTGACGTAGGTTAAAGTTACTGAAAGTAAAATGGCCATCATGGCTATGCATCTCGTAGTGGTGTGTATGACCTGAGTTTCCTTATATTATCCAAGGTCGCTGCTGCTGAGTCTCCTTGTAGCGCAATGTGATGCATATCCTATTGGTGCATTACTTCGTTACTACTCAATGGTCATCCTTGTGGTGCATGATCACTCTTATCTCTGTGTCTCCTTGTGGCGCAGCAGGCTTCTAGCATCTCAATCCTACTGGGACATCACATTTGCCTTCCTTCATGATCAAAATACCCTAAAGGATGAATTACCACTATCTCAGTGTTCCTTGTTGTACCTCCTTGTGGAGCATTGGAATGTCGAGCTTTTACATTCTGAACAGCATCTGGATGGACAAGTACTGTGAATATTCTATGATTCAGAATTATATTCCACGGCTATGTGAGATTCGTGCTTGGGTGCGCAGATATGTCTGATAAGTGAACAAGTAGCGGGGACCGGAAAAGTTGACTGGAATCGCCTGGTTTAATAAATAATAATAATACTCTTAGGAACAATAAACTAATTTTTTTTTTCAGTTTATCCAGCGTTGATAAACTCTTTATTATTTAAAATTAACGTTTCTGGCATTAAAACATGAATTCTCGTAAATCATAAATATAATATCATCACCAGCAGCATTTTCTGTTGCTATTTGGGAGATCCAAAAATTCTTTCTTGGCCTTCGATCGTAAATAATTTCTAATCAACATATGATTTATAAACTTAATATATGCTGTACTATGAAATGTGGATAACAGGAAATACTGAAAGTTTGGTCAGGAGAGGACCATGAAACTGAACAGAACATGAACTTTTCCTTAGCAAAAATAAAAAGAAGCAAAAACAGTCCTATATTTCTTTTTTAAGAAAGTAACAAACTTCAAAAAGTTGCACTTTTAAAGCGATGGCATTATTTATTCTGCCCTACATCGGATAAAACTGATCCAAGAACTGCAAACTCCGATTTCGGATGTTGCGAAATGGAAAGTTCTGAATACCAAAAGGGAGCTCCTTATCCCTTTGAAATCCGTTTTAATGGAACAAAGAAATGGAACAAAGCCTTATAAAGGCCGAGAGTTTGTTTTTGAAAGAGCTTCCTCGCAGAGGAGGGAGATATCTAGAAAGAATTTTATCGGGTTAAGATAAGAGTTGAGACGACTTGTTTGTTCGAGCCCACTGAAAATCACGCACACCTGGAGATGAAATAAAGAGCTTACATCACACTACAAAGGAATGCAGTAAGTGATATGAACTGAGAGTCAACAGATGCATATAACTTTGCCACAAAGAGTGAGAACTTATATCGCCAATCTTCGGCGACTGCTGCTTGCACAATGGCTACCGTTAACGGCACCGAAGAAAACGAGACTCGAGTTTTAATACTCGAACAAACATCAGAAATATCATAAATAAACAAAGTTGCGAAGAATCGCCAGAAAGAGGGAAAAAAGATGAAAGAGCAAACAGACTTCGAGACCATTACGTTTTTCAATGATAACTACGAAGAAATGGTACATGGAGGAATAAAAACGGCAAGATTAAACGCAATGTCAGAACCGAGTAATAGGGAACGTCGAATATGTATCAGTTAAACCATAAAATACACAGCAGCAGTCGTTGTAGGTTATCCTTTTTGAATAAGATGAAAAGGTAAGAGATGTAGTCACGCTTTGAAATATTCAATTTATACGGTGATCTGCTTGGTGATCTAGGTCAAGAAAATCTTCGTAATAATTTGCTTAAGTCACTCTGTCCGGAACCCTCTTTGAACTTCGATAAGTCAAAGACTAGACAAGCTTTTGTCCTGATTCTTTTTGCAATAGGTTTTATTTAGCAGTAAAATTGGGGGGAAATCCAAAAAAAAAATTTCCTACTGATTTTCAAATCCCGAGAATTGATTTAGCTTCCAGTGAAACACTAAATTCCATTTACTTTGAAGAGAAAACAATTTCTTGGCTTTTGTAATTACAATCAACAAGTCTCAGGGTCAGACTTTCAACAAAGTTGACGTTTTTGCTCATGGACAACTTTATGTAGCAGTTTCCAGGTCCAGATAATTTTGTGCAATGTAATTTTATTAAAGTCATACATGTTAAAAATTATCATATTGCATTTTTATCTGTGTCCTTCCCATTTTGAATATATAGTGGGATTTGAACACTGAAAATCATTACCTTTCACTTGTTTGGAGAAGTTTCAGTTGAAGTTCCATCGAGGAAGAAATAATTATGAAAGGCCATCAACATCTAAGGCTGTTAGCCTACACAACATGCAGTTCGGTCCATGAACACGTTTATACAGACAAAACACCCAATAAATTCATGAACTAGCATGCATATTAGCTAGTGTGTACGATGGCTAATACAGTTCTTAACTTGTCCTTTCCAAGGCAGCCAACCAAAAGAAACAACTCGAAAACCCTTACAATCCCTCTGTAAATCCAAAACGAAGGGGGGTTGCTTTTTATGGAAGCTATTTAGGTTCTGGAAGGAAGACGCACTATGTTTCTTTGCTCAATTGCGAGTATTTTATTGATTTTCTTTCTTAAGGATGAAAAACTCGAGTTTCCGAAGTTAAAAGGAAAGAAAAGAAACATGCACCCTTGCTCGGGACTCCTGACTGGCAATGGGTGCAAATAAATTCAAAAATTTCCTCTGTCTTAATAGACTTCGAGTGCTTCAAGGTATGGAAGGGATAGCAATCACAACCACTGTATTAAACGCGAAGAGGCCCTCCTGACAAAGACCTATCTATCTACCAACCATTCTTAAAGGATGAACGAAATACAAAACGTTCTGTTGGCAGCTTGTGTTCACAACCGAGTACGATATGAAAATTTCCAAAATTACCTTTCAAACTTTCTGCATCGCTGCATGCACTTTTCTCAGTATTACTGATTTGCATATTAATTACGTCTTGCATGAGGTACTGTGATAATAATTTATGCTTTTACTTAGGCATTTTTCGTAATAAGAGTAGCATGACACGTCTGTAATGAATGTATTGCTACTAAAGATTACGGCTTATGAGAAAGGTTATAGAAAGCAAGTTTAAAGAATTACCTACAAAGTGTCTCAGGCTTAAGTAATATTTTCACCCCTAATTTGTTGTAGATGTAAACAGGTTCATTCATATGGAGCTCGTTAAACTCTACTTCCTCTTGTTGAAATTGTGCGTGCTTATTAATGTGCTGTTAACTTGAGAACACAATGTGACTTGAATTTTAAAAGAAGCTACGATGGATGAAAGTAAGTACTTAGAGAAGGTCAATGATAGGTCAGCATAGATTATTATTATTATTAAAATCAGTTTATTTCCCAAAAAAAACCTTGGGTCACCCCGGGACGGCTCTGTGCCAGAAGGGTGTGAATACAGACTAAGGTGCGAGGAACACAATGTACAACAAACAAGGGTACATTCGTGCTCGACCCGAGACTTTTACAGATTAAATAAACAAAAATGTACAAAATATACAGTAATATACATGATTACTTGAAGACAGAGTCTTTGTCATACACAAAGAGGCAAGTTAAAAAAAAAATAATAATAATAATAATAAATAAAAAAAAAATAAAGGTCTGTCCAGGAGCAGGTGAGTATTATAGGTTCATAATCTGGTAACAGTTCTTGAGGATTTCCTTCCTGTAGGGCTTGTCTTCACAGAACCTATCAGGGTGGATCCTAAATTTATTGAAGATCCGAAGACAATTGGCTGGAAACATGTTCCTCAGGGAATCAATGCTTGACAGCGTAAGACGTAGAGGGAGACAGGAGTCGGGGTGCTTCCCTCTTGCCCTCTTCGGGCCAGAGATTAATGCGGATACTGATGGAGCGTCAATTCGCCTCGTTATAAGCCCTGCAAGCGTGAGAACATTTTTTGTCATGATGATATGTCTCCTGGGAGTGGTGCCTAGATTTGCTTGTAGGATAGATCTGGAGATAGTTAGGGGGTGGCCTACCACCCTGTTCATCCATCTAAGCAACCAGTACTCTAAACTAAGATACTTCTGAAGGTATGAGGCAGGGGCAGATGACCAAATTTCTGAAGCATAGAGAGGAATCGGCGTAATACACCTCAGCATGTGCCGAACAAGCAGCGCTGGCTGATGCACACCAACGAGCTCTTGCCGCACTGCCCAAAGAGCAGCGTACGTCTTCTGCCTCATCCTGGCAAAGTGAGGCTGAAATGTGAGCCCAACGTCCCAGGTGAGGCCAAGATCAGTATGAGAGGTCACCTTTTGCACCGGTTCCCCACTCACAAAGATTTGGATATCATTTTTGGCTTTCTTCTTGGTTATCGTCAGTTGTGCTGATTTGGAAGGGCTCAGATGCAGTCCTATTGTGGCAAGATAACTTTCCAAGCTCGATATCTGCCTAGAAGCTTGTTGGTTGATATCATGAATCTGATGATTATGATCTGAGCTCACGTAGAACTTCAGATCGTCGGCATAAGAAACAAAGTTCGGATTCTGAGCAAGGAAAGGCTCCAAAACTGCTGCAAACAGGATAGCTGACAGTACACTTCCTTGTGGAATGCCTCTTGAGACGTCAATAGTTACTTGAAAGTCATTGTGGGTCACAGACAGATGTCTAGGAAGTAAAATAGACTTCAAAATTTGAAGTAAGGTTTCCGCCAGGCCGAAGTAGTGTTTCAGAATGGTAAAAAGAGCTGGGAGGTGTATTCTGTCATAAGCCGATTTTATGTCGAGGAATATGATGTCAATCTGTGATTTGTTGTTAAGAGTGTGCTGAATTCTGAAGAGGGTATCAAGAAGATTGGTAGTTGTCGATCTCCTTTGTAGAACGGTATGGAGGTACTCGGGCCTGTGTGCAAAGCAATGCTGGGCAATTGTTGGCTGAATTACTTTTTGTAAGTTTTCCAAATTGAAGGAACTATTCCAGATTGCAGGATTTGTCTGAAAAGGTGAAGGAGAAGGTCGACTATATATGGGCTGCAAATTTTGATAATAAAGAGTGGGAAACCATCCGGACCTACAGTGGCTTTGTTGGGTAGTTTATTGATGACATCAATTAGGGTCTCTCTAGTTATTTCTATTTCAGACAAGTGTGCCCTAGGTAACCAGTCCTCCTGCGAGAGAAAGGAATCAGAGTCAGGAAAATCTGCCTGCTGTAAGCTGAACTGTGCCCATTCCTGGACAAGCTTTTTGTCAATGACTAGATAAGTATTTAGATAAGTATTTCATTATCAGCCTGGATCACTAAGGATACCAACTGTCCCTAGGGTTTCTACATGACAGAAGTTTTTATGCATACGTTATACAATTGAATCCGATTTTTGCAGAACTCTATAGAGATTGCGTCAGAGATTATTCTGTAAAAGACATAGCTCTCGTAATTTTGACAAATTCGATATCGGCTGACTACAGCTTCGATTGAAAAATGCATTTAGAATGGAGATGGATCCAGATCGATCCATACAAATGTTATACGGTTGTATAGAGCCAACTAGGCAGTCAAGAGAGACAGTTTAGCCCTGAAATGCCAATAAGTCATTATTCTGCTATCTTATAACCCATTTCTCTCTTGAAGCTTCTTGGGCAGTTCTCAATCTTAGCTAGATCATCAATGATATTGCTCATCTGAGCTTCTTCAAAGGTGACCATTGACGATTCTTCTTTTAACTGAGTTGCTAATCATTGTTTGACTTGGCATTGAGTTAATCAGATGGCGCTTATAAAATTCTTAGCAAGCCTCTTGCTGACTTCCGACCAGACACGAAGAGAACCAATTCCTTTTTCGGAAATTGTGTTCACCCATAATAATGGAGAAATTAAGTTGATCACAATATTGGTGATCAACATCAAAGAGAAACGGAAGTTCAATTGAGAAACTAAATGGTTTTGTGATAAACTATTACACGCAGAAAAATAAGAACAATCACATAACTTCAATTGTATGGTGAGTTGGACTCTTCCAACCAGTAAGAATGGAATCAGTAAATGTGTGCATCGCTATGCAGTGCAATACCATCAGAAAACGTATAATTAAATTAAAGCGCTGTGCTAGAAAGATATAATATGATATGACAAAGTAAATTACCCTTTTACAAATTTCTTCCTGAAAATTCTACGTAAAAATGAAGCTGGGAAGAAACGCAGCGTAAAAACTTACAAATGGAAATGCGTAGTCAAAGAAATGAAAATAAAAAGCAAAATTAGTTCTGATGCAGAACTTTCTTTTTGCTCCTCTTTCCGAAGTAGTACGAGGCAGCGCAATGGGTGTCTCCTAATGCCTTCAGAAAAATGTAATGGAAGAAAAGAAACAGACGAAGTTTAAAAAAAAAAAGAAAAGAAACAAGACGCTCCACGTGTTTTATGTAAAACAGCTATTCGGTAATGTGATGTTTAAATGAAAGTGGCATTCAATGTCCGTTAATGATCAAATTAAAGAATAATTCCCCGTTTCCTAATGAGTACACGTTGTACGTCTTGATGGATATTGCCTCAGTAGATAAAAGTGTTGACGACTGTTTTTTTCTAACATTGTAATCTCTAGTTCTTAAAGGCAGTTTCCAATGATCTGTTTTAAACCCACGAGTTGCTAATTCGGTGGCGATTCTTCACGACGCAGTAACATGTTTGAAGAAATCTTACCAAAAAAGCTTTATGTTCGTTGGCACTAACATATAAGTGGTAGATTCTGAAAAACGTGCTAAGGACACCGGATGTTATTTCCCAAAATTGCCCACTCTGAAAGGGGAAGATCTTATCCATCTGTCCCTAGATTTCCAGGTGGAAAATACAAATAAATTTAACTCAGTATTTCTGACAGGTTAATTCAACGTTTCCTTTTTTCTAGGATTTTTATGTGTCTTGCGTACGTATATATATTCATTGGGAAGGGGGGGGGGGGTACGTATATTTCTTCTTTTAGTCTTTTTTTTCAAATTTTCTGTTTAACAAACAGCAAAGTTAAAAAAGTGAAAATCTTGTTTTTCATCTAAACCGACAAACAAACCATGGATGAACATACGCAATTTATAGCTTAATATTACAGAAATCTCACAGATTTAGTTATTTTGATGCACAAATACTGATGCACTCCCACACTAGTGTTCGCAATACCAATCTGCTTTTTGATGCAATCTTCAGAATACAAAAGAGATGCAATAGGATTCACAGTGCTTTGGCAATGAAAGATATGCAAACATTGAAACAGTTTTATCAAATATCTGCGTTATATTTTTCTGTCGATTGTCTCAGGATGCTCTTAACCCTCAGTGACAGCGCTTGGGCTTAGGGACTTCAGTTATTTCATAAAACTTTATCGATTTTTCGATAACATGCACTACAAAAGTGTCCCCTCCTTTATTATATTCCTGAACACATTCATGCGAAAGATTTAGCAAAGAAGCACCATCAGGTGTGACAATATTATAAGATATAAGTTGTTTTCTATAGGCATGGTTTAGGACAAGCAAAAGTCCCCTATTTGTTAGCTGAGCAGAGATAACTAAAAGTGCTTCCAGAAAATGTGATTTTCTGAAATTATTTATAATCATACAGCGTCCACATTTTCGTCAGCACAATGTTGTGAACTGTTGTTATTCGACCACACGGCTATTTATCAGAATATATTCAAACTAAACAGAACTCTCACCATTATGAATACTTGGAACATTAATCTGCCACAAATGGAACTATGCCTTGCAATCCCATTGATCAATATTTGCAGATGGACCAGTGAAGCATAGATTCTCTTTTGGAAGAAAACAACAGTATGCCCTAAACGCTTTAGAGCGCTGGTGCCTTATTTGACAAACTTTTCATATGCCATTATCTCCTACTTCTAATCCAAAACGATTTAAATTCTCGCTTGTTGTTCCAAAATATATACACGCATTTCTAAATTGTTTCCAGTTCTCTAAAATTGCTAATTATTGAAACTGCTGCACGCTGGGCATCTTTTAAAGACTTCTTTCATTATAATAATTAAATAAAAATGCACACTTCTGCAGTGTGTTGCGAAAATTCGTTAATGAATAAAAAAACATTTTTTTAGAACGTTGCGAAACTAAGCAGTTTTCTATAATTAAGATGTTCTGCATGATGAGTAATAAAGGCACTAAAGATTTCGATAATTAGATTTGACTGTAATTAATTTGTTCATCCTGTTCTTTTTACTTCATAATTTCAGTATTTAGAGTTTACAATCGGTGCAGAAAATGTCATAAGGTTTACTTTGCACATTGACTGCACGCAGTACCAAGACAGACTAACTGAGCCACATTATTAAAAGAGGCCCATAAAAATTTCTCACATCATTGATAGGATTCGAACTCGGGTCTTTTCCACCCGGTATCGGGAGGGCAGTGATTATATCAACTGTGCTACCCACGAGGGCGTATGTGATGCATCATCTGATTGAGCTACTGACACCACAAAATAAAAATGGAGACCAGCGGGCAGATTTTCTTCTTAGAAAGTCGGACGATCAACAGATTTGATGCGAAGACCCATATCTGCTCAAAAGATTTATCCCCAAATAAGACGTGGAGTTATCTTTATGATTTGAAATAGAAACGGAGTCCTCGTATCGAAAAGCTTCATTTTCAAGAAGGATAAAAGTTCATGCAGACTGATCAATGAGCAAGGTTATAGTGGAGGTCTTCTTTGACAGCCAAGATATCATTACTACGAAAACTCAAGGCAGTCATGGAAATTGTTTTCAACAATAGTATGAGTGATAGCAAAACTGCGTGACTGCAGAAGGGGAATGTCCCAAAGTAGATTTATTGTGAAATACTGGTATCCGAATAAAAAATGAAGGCAGTTTACAATCTCGTAGGGAACCTCTTACTTCCAAAAATCCATTCGTAGTGGATTAGATTTCTAGAGTAAAGAGATTATTCCTGATATTTCGAAAGAAGGAGATCGTGGAACAACCCTATCTGCATAGCATGCCTAAGCTTTCTCAATTTTCCTTGGTAAATTTCTTAAAAACCTTAACTATGAGGTTCTGAAACAGAAACGTTCTCCCATCTTCCAGGAGACTTAACATTCCAATGTAGTAGTAGCAAAGAGGCTTATTTCTCTTATGTTCGTAGATTTGTTCAACCCATACGATAATTCTCAATCATTGGATGTTTGCAACCAACATCCCATTATTTCAATAACCACTATTTCTTGAACAATCACCATATTTATATAAATTCATTATTATACTATTTTTTCGTAATACAATTCTCTTTTTATTCTATGATTTTCGTAATTCCTTTGATGGATTACTTCAGACTTAACGGCTAAATGATTTAGGATGAAACAAAATTATAACTCTAACTTCTATAAAATAAAAACACTGTCAGAATGTCGTTGTCTTTCCTTCTGATAGGCCGATCCATAAAAGAATAAAGAAAATTTATTAAAAATAAAAAGAAATGGTAGAATTTAGTCATACATGTGGAGAAAAATTTACTGGTCAACGAATATATTTTTTGTGTTTTTTTAGTGAGATCAATCATCTGTTTTTTAAACTTCAATTTCATCCATCTGTGATTTCTTGGATAGATAATTAATCGTCCACGATGTGCGATTCTTTTTGATGTCTGAATTAATTTTGTTATTCGTTCGTCTAGCTGATTTCATATGTCTAGTTTAATTTGATATCGATTTTCATACTGAGCAGCACAAGCTAACAAAACAAAAGGAGAAAAATCCGCCATATCCAGATTTTTTGTGTGTTAAATTAACTTTATGTTTTGCTCTTTTCTCCATGTGAGGTTTAATCTCTCAAATAATCATTAAATTTGAAAAATAAGGATTACGATTATGTATATTATAATACAACTCTCAAGTTTCTTTCCGTCTGAATTTGACAACTCCTGGTGTATATAGTGTCTGTAAATTTATAGTACTCTATGAGCTATTCGTTTGTTTTGCTGGTTGAAGCTGGACAAAGGAACCAGCTGGAAGTCCAGCTGGTTCCTTTGCCAATAAAACTAACTTAGGAGAGCAACAAAACCCCTGAAGTCTCGAACAAATCACTGTTATATGCATCAGAAGAATGTGTACAGAGTCATTTGTGATGATCTCTTGACGAGTTCCTCTTTTTCTCTAAAAACTAAGGTCCCAAGACTGGAATCGGCATGCTATATAGTAACATGCTTACTAATAGTCAGAGAGATTAAATAAACCTTTTCCTAGGATTTTTCTGATCGGTTGTTTGGCTTTAAGAGGAAAGAAAACAAACTTAATTTGGAGATACTGATGTGTTTAACCTTTTACTTCCTGTATAACAAAAAAGATGGGTGATTAGCAAGTAAGCGATCTCTTAGATATGAGAAATATCGATATTAGCGTACAGGAAGCTAATATCAAAAGAAAGTAATCTGTTTGAATCATTCAATGGTTAATGGTGTCCTGTGGCATGCTCCTGATTGCATTTGCTGGCTTGCTTAGAAATTTTAGTGCGGAAAAATGAATTTAACCAAACAATGGTTTGGTGATTTTAATAGATGAGATGGGCTGGAGGGAATAAAGACAAGTTCTGTTTTTTTATCTTATTTTTTAATGCGAAGTGAAAAAAATAGTTGTAGATATTAACTTTCGGTAACTGTGTGAGTAATTAAGCTTAATTTACATAAATCATCCTTTTAAATTGTTTTCTTTAATGTTTAGGAAGGCTGCTTTTATATATCACGCGATATATATCATTATCATTAAAGATATTAACTTTTGCTTCGCAGATGCCTTCGTTTATATGGAAAAACTCTCTCTCTCTTATCTGCAATTTTATTTTCCTTTTTTGTAAATGTAATCGTATGATTCAAGTAATGGAAAGGATTCAACATCTGTTATGTTTGCTTCATTTAGTTACGTAGTTTGTTCTAGGTGAATTTTCGTTGATGATGATGTCATTATTCTGATGGAAGATCATAATAAGATCTCTGCAGCTTCGATAAGCGATCCCACAATTCGAGGAAATCAATTTAGGAGGAAATTTACATAAAATACGTCTCTGTAAACTCAGATTTTACAAGCGTGTACTCTTAAGCAGTGTTCTTCCTTTCGTCTCGTGAGAAATCAGATCTGTTGGTGGGGATGGCTATATAACCCCTTCCCAAGAGATTAACACAGTGCAGGATGCGAGTTATACCTTCCGTATTTTAGTTTAGAAATTTAATTTTAAGGATACATCATACTTAGTTAAATAGAGTAATATCTTTAAATTTTCTGATATATTTATTGAATTTAATCTAAATGTATTTGTTCACTCGCTTTTTTAATCTCACAAATACAGAAGACAGACCCTGGAGGCAGTTAATTCATAAAAGGTCGTTTATATGTTCCCTGAATTTCTAACCTATGCGTGGAAAAGTAGTGGGATGATAACACGCGTGACACTCCATTAGCCCCAGAAGAAGATGATGAAGAAGAAAGAAAAATACAACGGAGAGAATGTTTAAAAACGAGCGTTACCGATTACTGAATGAGTGTTTGTGATTAGTATAAAAAATGTAGTGTTTTGGTAATTGTTATATTTAGGTAGTACCTGTGTCCTGCTGTCTGCATGATGATGAAAGTAAGGTGATAAATATGTGAGAGAGAGTTGTATGTGCTGCTATTGGGCCTGCTGCTAAACACGTGTAAAAAAACCAGCGTATAATTATGAAAATATAAGTATGACAGGTGTGAAATTTGGCTGAGTGCATGTAAAGGGTGGAGCAACGTACCAGCTAACTAACCCCTCCGTCCTAAACACACCATGTCCCCTTCTCTAAGGACTGACGTGGGATTTGCTGACACCGGCTTCAGCTGGTCTGGTCGGTGTGGGGTTATTATCAGAGAAGTTGTTGTTGTTGCTATTGGGTTTAACGACACAAGGGCTGCTGTGGTCAAATTGTGTCTGTTCATAGCTAATGTAGAAGCAACATATTGTTATTGATGTTAAATTATATCCTCCTGCACAGGCCAATGCATTTTAAAAATGTCAAATGTTCGTCTATAGTTGCTTCATTCCCTATAAAATGAGATAGATCATGTGAGATATTCAACGTGGAAAGTGCTGATCGGATGGTTGAATGTAAGGGACAATCGACCTACCAGAGAAGCATTCCATATCTACAGTGTAATCTCCTCTCCCACATAGCACGCCCTGGACCTATGACTATACGGTACTCCATTACGATCTCTCTCACCCGTCCCCACGTCCTATCCCAACCATTTCTTGTTTGGTGGAGGATAGTCTCCTTCCACAAGGGTTGCCTCTATCCCTTTAATTTCCAATTTCCAGGTGACAAGTCTTGCTATCATCATCTGTGACTCTCCTCCTCATCTGTTCTTCCCGCTCCCTTTTTCACTTTCCAGTATTTTTGTATTTTTTTCCCCTGGGGCCTTCACCAGCAGAATCAGACGTCGTCCAGAGTTCGCCCTCGTCAGAAACCTTTCTATTGCCTATTATGCTAGGCCTGCCCCCTCAGAGCGATGGACGGGAATTCGCTCCATAAACAAATCGATTCCAATTCGTTTCATTAATTTCGCACCTATGCCAGTTGAGGTGATAAGGAAAATTTCGTTATTCGAAATGTACGTTTCTTACTGAATTCTTTATAAAGTTAATAAATCAATTCTCAGACAGTATATGGTCCAATTAATTGCATTGACTAGCGCAGATTGGCTGTTTGGTATATATGAGAAAACTGCAACAGTTTCAAAATACTTGATACATATGAATGAAATTTGATATAAAGCTGTACTACACTATCCTGTCAAAATTTACGGGGCACTCTCGATAGCCAAAATTTTCGATTACAAAATATTCAAATATTTTGGCTTATAAAGTAATAAGCAATTAAGGTGAAAGTCCACGAATACACGAAGTAACAGAAAAGTCCTGAAAATGAGACCAAGAAAATATCAGGTAGTAAAATATTGATTGGCAGAAGCTGATGCTCCTTGAGTTGGTTTCTTCATTTCGCCATCAGATCCCGGGGAATCGCAATTTTGAGCTTAAAACGGCTACAGAAAGCCCAAGAGAGATGTAGCCCAGAAGCCTTCGATAACATAGGATCGATAACAAAAGCATGCATTGTTGATTGACATGGTTCGAGGGGCAACAGTCCTGGATTGTTGATCAATAGAAATCGATCCCATGGGGCGACTACTCAGGCGACTTGCTTTTCCGTCCTGAGGAAAAACCCGTTAGTTATGGAAGATGCCTGGGAAACGCTTACTATCTGAGTGTTCCTGTCCGAACTGTGAAGTTGGGATGAAAAGGTATCATGGTTTCGAGGTGTTCATTGAAATAAAAACTGGGCCCACCAGTCGAAGTAGATGGTTCCATGTACTTCGACCGTGGGTCTAGGATGCATCAACACTGGTGTTCTTGACAATTACATTTTCCAACAAGACAACGAACCGTGTCACAAAGCGAATATCGTAAGAGTGTGGTTTGTAGAGAATAATATCAAACACTGCAGTAGCCAGCACAGAACTCCAGCCTAAACCAAACTGAATACCAATGGAATGAACTGGAAAGCAGAACTGCGGCAAGGCTAAGACTAACTGAAAATCGTGGGCTCTTCTCGGTCCTTTAGCTAGAGAGAGAGCGGAGACTGAGTGAAACATAACACCACCAGCTTTCTCCCAGAAATTAGTCTTCTATGGCGCATTGACGTAGTCAATACGACCAAAAGTGTACCAAACGCTATTTCTTTGAATAAATATTGTGTTCATACCTAAAAGTTTTGGTAAGGCATTTTCCTTTATTTTATGATGCAACAGTCAACGACTAAGCATTTCATTTCTGAAATATGCAAATTAGTCCATAGCTACCTGAAAATGAGCACTCAATAAAGGTAAAGGAAAAGGACACTGTGGTCCCTAAAAGGGGGCTAAGATTTTCCCGACAGCCAGGCAACAGTCATATTGGGCTCCTATATTGTTAATAGGTTTTCATGGGTTGTAGTAGCACTGAAGCTCCCTCTTCCAGAAGAACAGTTCCTCCTCCAAATATGGCTTGAGAGTAGGGTTGAGAACCCGAAATATTTCTCTCCAGAGTATCGTATCCAATATTTGCTCAGTAAATCTGAAGCTCTCGATGGTCATTTTATTTTGGAAATATCTGCCCTCTGAACAGAGTCCTTCACCAGTTCCACCCTATGGAAGGGGGCGTATTATCATCTATTGGAAGGATAGCAGTATCTATTTAACTCTACAAAAAGTCACATATGGAATTCCACGGCCTTCTTCCTATAGTTCAACGCAATTACTGTTCCGTTCTCGAAAATATGTAGCTCCACTAATCTTCCTGCACTATAAAAGACCTTTCCCTGATGTTTTTGGGTTTGAGAATCGGACTACAAACTGAGTAAATATCCTGTTTTCTACAGCCTATTGGGTATAGTTTATGGGGCGGACATTCCAATTCGGAAGTCAGTTAATGCGTTGTTGCCACTTGCCATATCTCTACATCGTCGAGTCAGATTTGGATCATCCACTGATATTTTGATTATTGATCGATCTCGAAATATTTTCTGTAACTGTCTTCACAATTGGAATATCAGGGTCCGGTAGAATGGATCCGGAATGGCAGTTCTCCACAGAAAGGTAACTTTACTTGTATCCCGGTGCTATTGGGTTAGTGAATATTACTCAGGATTGTTTTGTATGAACACCCGAATGAAATGAGTGATGCACTGTCGGACTACTCAATTTGCCCTCGTGTTTATCTGGTGGTTACAACTGTCATTTTACCGTGCGGAATAACAATGAGAGATTTAGATTCGAATCCCGTATGGATGGCGAGAATTTTTATCAGTTTTTTAAGTGCCGGATTAGCCTGTCGCCATCGAATGTTGTATGGTCTATTCTCCAAGAAACTTGGGTTTTACGTCGAGCAAACAGAAAACCGGCAGAAGAATGCACGCTATCCAATAACTGACTTCTCATGCATTAGCGGCTTTGATGCTTAACACACACACACAATTATAATTAAAGCTTCATATTTGTATATTAGAACGAGATGCGCATCTCTTGATTTTTATTTGAAATTAATTCATTATACCTTATCTTTTACCCATCAGTGTACTTGAATTATATTCACTGTTTTCCCAATTATATCTCTTCAACAGATATCAAGGGATGGATTTCTGACAGATTATCGTTCCCCATTTATTATCTGAAAACTTAAATAAGTTCGAGACAGTATATTCCAGATAATTTCAATTTTAAAATTAAAAAAAACATGAATGATTTATTTATTTTGTTCATTTGAATTAATTTATAATTATCCAATGGTTAATTTGATGACTGTACCCTTTTTTAAAAATCTTTAAGTCTAAATCAGTAAGATTATAAATATGATTTTCATTATGAAAGAGGTGATTTCTGGATGCATATTCAGCTCGTTAGTCCTCCTCCATCACATTTTCTTATATACGATCCAATGCTTAAATAATTAGGATAAATAAAGCAAACAGCCACAGAATATTAAAAGAAAAAATCTTAATGGCTATCTTCAGTGATGTCTTTGCGGCAACCTGATGGATATTCGTTATCCAATAATGTCATGGACAGCAATAAATGAAACGGTCTTTCCCTACAGAGATGCGCATGAAGCTGTTGTTTGTCAGCTGGATGATTACTTGCTAGTCGAAGTGGTACAACACACTAGGACAACGTCTAGTTCATACAATAATAATAACCGTTATAGACATTTATTTTTCTCATTCAACCTCCTCCTCTCTCTTAGATCAGTGAACGGTTAAAGTGCCATTGACTTGGAAAGGAAGGCCTACAAGAGATGATTATATAGTCTATTTCACTATGTCTTGAAAGTATCTGATCCAATCATATATTTCTTAGAAATTATATCGTTTCCAGTTACATTGACGAATATGCACAGAGAAATTGTTTTGGAACCATGGGGAGGCATATAACTTCAGCAGAAATCCCCATTTTGACAACGTCCCTTAAGACAAGTTGTTAGTACACTGCAAAGCTTTTCGTTCTGAGTATTTCATGATCCTTTTGCTACTACTATGCAAAAAGAATAATCCTGAACTGTAAAAATCACTTCTTGAAACCCGCTCTCCTCTGAATCTATAAAGAATGCTCTGTTTTTATGGAAATCTATAAACTGGAAACAGAAAATATAAATCTGGAAATAAATCTATAAATCTGGAAACAGAATTGCAAGACGGCGAAGAATTCAGTTATACTTGACGTTAGAACAGTACTGACGATCGCGGTCCTCCCATGCCCTGTGAAATAGTTCAACTCTTTCAAAAAGGAACATGGATGACCTTTATTCATTGTGGAAGAGTTTACTGGTTTCAGGGAGGATTGTACGGTAAGAAATTCTAGTTTTTCATCCAGGGAAAAGAATAAACCGATCTTTGGTTGCCTTGGAGTCTAAAACAGCAACGCCTTTCCTATCTGGAATACAATAAGTTCTAAATTTCAGATAAATAAGAATTAATTATCAAAACTGTCCCTTTGAAAAGCTGTTTATTCCTGACTGTTAACGTTATATTTTTTTTCAAATTATTAATTAAATCCAATACGAACATTATTTATTTTAATATCTATATTTTGTTTTAATATAAATAATGAAGTGTATTTTAAAAAATAATTTGTGTTTTTCATTTACTTCTTGGATTTTAAGTTACAATAGTCCTACTTGATCTGACCTCAACTAGCTTAGATCCAAGAAATAACAGGACTGTTTCTAGCTAGACCGATCCGAAATTGCATTCCATAATCGTTCGCGCTTAAATGTGTTTTGCAAAGTTCATCTAGATTCCAGCTACGTCATGGAAGAACACACCAAGGAGACTGTGGTGCGATGCAATACGAAACAGCTATTCAAAATTATGATAAATAAAATAGATATATAACGTCCAATAAGTTCTACATTTATCTCCGATTGGTAGTCAAGATCTCCCAAACCCGACCACCAAGACAACTCGAGTCAGAAGGCATCTTGTCTAATAATAAAATCATTAAAATCTTTAAAATGACCGCGGCGTATAAAAGTTAAAATCTTTAAATTAGCTAAAATAATTCAACTCAATTTTGAATAACTTCTCTCAGGAAGAGAAGTTATTCAAAATTGATTTTAATTGAGGTGGTTTGATGTGTTGGTGGTCGGGTTGGGAGATCTTGACTACCGATCGCGGATACGTAGGTTTTGTTGGGGATTGTTTTGGTGCATCGGCATCTATGGCGCAACGGATACGTCGGACCATACATATATCTGAGGAAAGGAAGCCATTGAATAATAATTTTACGTCTGGTTGAATTTAGGAGGGTGTTGTAGTGAAGCATTCTACAAAAAAAGCATTGAGGTAAATTCCTCTATTTCTATAGAGCTGTTCAAAATAGCGCCGATATTTATGGATCTCTCCTCAATATCAACAAGAACTGACAGCTAAATTAGAATAATATTTATTCGTATTCTGTTGAATAAACTGGTAATATTCACGATGAAGAATATCATTTTTACTTACAACTCTGTTGAGCTGTGGCTAACCACGCAATTCGAAATGTGTTTACCTTTAGAACTGGCTTTAATAAAATATGGAATTAACTTAAACTTACGGTTTCAGTTCTCGAATGAAAGTTCTAAGTTTTCCGCTCACATTTTACAGTCCATAAAGTCTTGGGACTATGAGAAAGCAGAATCAACACGGAAAATTACGGCGATGCTACACTGCGGCTATTTCTCCTAAGCTATTTATTCTGCTAAGCTATTTCATTTCTTCGAAATGAGAGTTGCGTCTCTAAAATATTCAGCAGCTTTCCACTTCCTTAGATTTCAGAAAGCCCTATTCAGACTTGTTAAAAGGCTAAGACACGCATGCCGTAAACAAAGTTGGCCCACATACATACTGTATTCTCTAGCCATCACGCCGAATAATTCAAAAGTGAATTTAGCATCCTTTCTGAAAGAATTCTATCTGTTTTAAACGACCAAGAAGTAGTTAAATTAACCTAGAAAGACGCCTTCTTCTCAAACTATGAAAAGTATTTTACAGTTTGAGCAAATTGTTTTAATTTAAATTAAGGCTGTTTTAATTTAACAATTTTCAATTAAAACTAAAAGAACTTGTCTACAGATAATGATAATATCCGACCAACGCATTTCGGAAAGTTAGGATATGCTCTTGACACCGATGATGAATCTTCCATGAAATGCTTTGAGCTTTAAAAAAGGCATTGTATACTCGTTTGTATATGTCTTCTTGCTCGCGGGATTCTTATAGGCACAATATCTATTTTTATAAAAGGGTTTGGATCATTTAATGTAATTGTGAAGAATGGCATGTAAATATACTCTCTTTTCTACAAGGTGGCACTTATAACCAATTATAAGATACTAGTTACACATCCCGAAGAAACAGTTTAATGAATACGATGAGAGGATAGATGAGCAGTGTAATTTCTTTCACTTGCTTCTTGATCTAAAGATAACTGTTGAGAGTCCTGATTCACCGCAAACTCCTCTGGTTGCTGCAGTTCCAGCCCTCAGTCTAGAAGAATTCGTTCCAGCAAAAAATGCAAAAACACTTCCGCAATCTTCAAAATCTAGCTCTATCTTTCTCAGTGAACTCATTGGAGATTGCTGACAACGTGTTGTTAACCTAAGCATACAACTGAATCCTATCAATGCGAATAATCAACAGAAACTGACAGTTTGTATGTGCACCATCAAAATGATCCTTCTGATCTCAATCTTAAAGTACCTATCCATAGCAGTTTGCCTATTAATACTTTTTTGTTAGCAAGTCAGATCAAAATACTAATCCCCAGCAGACGGATTAGCTGTTTTAAGATCTAGAAATATCACAAAGAGTTATCAAAATGAAAATCAAAACTTTCACATACATATCTTTCAGAATAGAGCTAAAGATCTGTGGCATAGAACAATTTCTGAACTCGATATTTGGCACACTGATCTGCTCGTCATGCCATATTAATTATGGAGCTGTTGGAAGTACAATCAACAACTCAAATGAAAATCTACCATCTAATTCTCAATCTGCTGACTGACTGCTTGCATAACTAGAAAATACCTCGCCTGGTTCGCGTCGTAGTCCTTCCTTCAACCTGCCACTTATTACATCTATTTGCAAACATCGTTTTAATACGTGGGTACATCTCAACATTTTTTTTTCTAAATATAAGCAGCATAAAAAATAAAATTTCAAACTTATTGTTTTGTTAATAGAAGAATCGAATGATATCATCATATGTTTAGTTGAAAAGTGGATGCAGTAACTTCTACAAGACGTTTATCTACTGCCAAAAATTTTCAACTACACGACATTAATCGAAGAGGTGGAGGAGCAGCAATTATTTTAAAATCTCATCTGAAGGTCATGAACACATAAGCCTACAATTTTGAAGGCTGTTGTTGAAGGATTTTCAAGACGTCAGCAACTTAGGCTTGATCACAGAAGTATAGGTCATATTGCGCCGTATATTATTTACGTCTGTAAATTGTGAGTGTCCTCTGGTCTGGTTTGCTTGTTTTCTGGACAACAAATCCGAGTTTTCGGGAGAAAAAGCATTTTGCCTTCGCCTAAGACCAACTAACTCATCCACGTTTTGAAAAAAGCATAATAAAAATTGCTCACGCTATTGACGAGCTTTGAATTCAGGTCTTTTCCGCCGGTGTGGGGAGGATGAAGATTACACAAACTGTGCTACCATGACGGCACAGCTCTGAAGGAATTTTCTTGCCAATCTAAGTTAAAGATTCGTTGCTACAAATTTGTAATATTTATATTCCCACTGGATCATTACCGTTCGTAAAATTCAAATTAACATAAGCATAATGGCCGATTTTAATATCCCCTTCCCAAATAAAACTGCTGTCCCATTTTCCTTACTAGTCCAGAAGCTAACAAAAAAATCAACATGAATTTTACCAGAGGAAATCAAATTCTTATTCTTGTTTTTCCGATCTTCCACCTCAAGAAAACGAGGGCAGTAATATTACACTTAAATCTGACCACAGAAGTATAGAGTTGCAAGCAGCAGTTTACTGCAGAGGCTCACTTCACTTTAGAGATCACCAAAAAATACCACCAATAAAATTCCTTCAGAAAGAAAATTTTTTTACAGCACTTGGTATTCTCTCACAAATATGCTTATAGAGGACGTCACCATTCTTATAATAAAATGGCTGAATCAACTAAAAACACAGTCGGTATACAAACTTGTAAGACTATCTTCTCATTCAAATTTTGGTTCAAATCACATGTTAAACCATATTTTAAATGTAAATAAAAGTGCAGACAGTTGAAGAAAATGGCACTTCATCAGCACACACAAAATATAAAAAAGCACTGCATTATTTCAACCAAAAAAACCTCAATCGTACAGAAATTATTTAATATTAAAGCCAAAAAACAATAAAAGAGTACTTCCATATATAATGATCAAGTTTTAAGATGGATAAAGTTCACTATGGAAACAAGCGATTCTGTCATCTGCGCTGAAGATATGCGGCACAGAGTTCAAGATTCAATTCTTATATACAAGCAGATCAGGGCATCAGGGGAAATTCCTCCTAGGGGCATCAGCGATTAAAGCTATATTGCTCCAAGTGTACTGTCTCCGAATTGCGTCATCAAATATGGTGTCCTGCATTATGAGTAAAGAATACACCATCTAAAATCCATTACAAAGTTATTTTCTAATTATTTATCTTCAGAAGAATTCTGTTAAGTTTTGTTACAATTCCATCGAAAAATATTTTTGTTGGAGAAGCTTTCTTGGTACACTGTTATTTTTCTGGTTTACCCTGCATGTAATATCCTGTATTTATACAGCTTAGCTAACCCACTTCCTTCCACCAGGAACTGATAAAGCACAGAAGTTAACACGCGTGTTATCTTCAGACAGTGCTCGCGAATATTCAGCGACAGGAAGGAGAAGGTTAAACTAAACAGAGTGTTATTACTGGACGCTGGTATGATCCAGTGGTCTCTATCTGTAACACCAACGCAGACACTAAAGCATTTTCCGTTTTTAAAATAATCTCGCATACATCAAATGTAGTCACAACAGCTAATTTACAATGCACACAATTTACTGTCATTTGTTTGCATTATAATATTAAAGAGCAGCCTCATCAAGTAAATTTACTGCGCAAGGCTTATTTATAAATGAAGAACGTAAGAAAGCTGCCGTGTCGAGATTGGGGCTTGGGACGAAGACCACTACATCATACTGACATCGCTTGTACTTCTCAACTCTGTTGTGACCAACACATTATGCACGATGACACGTATGCCATCCTCCAGTAATCAGTAAGTTATACCGGGACTTGCGAGGTTAGCTGCGCTGTACATATTCATTCATCACGTTATCTGACGAAACATCTCCAGTTTTTTTCAGAATTCTCAAGACAACTGCAGCGTTGATTATTCTTGAATAATAGGCCAACCTAAATTCTCCAGAGATACCTGACTAAAGCCAGATGAAAACGAATTATTGGGGAGAGTTAAACAGCCTGTGAATAAGATAAGATGCTCGTCTACATTTTAGAAAAAGACGTCTGGAAACTCTAATGAATTAAATTATCTATGCTCGAGGGTACCAAAGATGCTCTCTCTATTCGTTTATTGTAACGTAGTCTTTGTCTGCTATAATAATATTAATAATAACTATTACAATCATAGAGAATCAATACGTTGCCCACCAGTTCTTTATTTATTTTGTCCGCTTCGAATAAACTTGATATGGTGGCGATAAGAAGAATTACAGGATGTAGGAAGAGGGGCTGTTAACATTACTGCATCTGCAACTCGGGCTGTGATGCGTCTGGATATTTGTTTATAAATTCCGTGTATTATGAAGATCGATTTGTCTGTTCGGCGCTGGAAAAAAACGGAAATCTTCCCGTTGGGGAAACCACTGCCTTCGTCTGAGACTACTTCGATCTGGAACAGGATAAAGTATTTGGAGGAATACTCCAAGTTTCTTTAGGGGATATACATGACGGACAAAGTAAATTCAAGAAAACTGCATGCAAAAAACATAAGTTTAATGGGTTGCTTATATTCGATGACTACAAATATATCTCAAAATATCGTATGAATCAGAACATTTGAATAAAAATAATGAATAATGAACAGCGGAGAAAGAATGATCTTGGAACAATTTGAATCTACTTCATTACTAGCGCGCGATATCTTTCCGGTTATAGTGTGGACGCAGCCTTCCAGCTTTGATTGCGTCTTTCTAAGGCTAGCTTTCGTAATTAATCAAAGTACTTGAATTCCTCTTTCGACTTTTAAAATATTTAAAATAACGAGATATTAAGGAAAGTTATCGCCAGATATGGAAGAGTTATACAAGAGTAACATGGCCTTGGTACTCTACAGATAGTCTTCGAATTCGTTCTAACCAAATGTTCAATTGCTGACTGGAGAAATGAATACTAATGGCCAACTATAATAACATACTCCGATAAATGATACAAAACTTAAATAATATAATCAAGTTGTGAGAAAAAGAAGAGGCAACTTAGCGGATGCGTCTCACACAAAATGCATTTATTTTTATCAATAAATAAATCTCATCCTATCATGTTTTATGCCACCGGCCACTTCTCTTGCCTTCACTTTTCTTTTTTGTATTCCTCCCTTTTCTTAAGCGTCATTACACGGACTCATTAAGATCATTACACAAAAAAGTCCACTGTCTTATTAAGTAAAGAAAGAAACTTTTCTATGAGACATCTTTATGTAGATTAGCTACAATAAATGTGGTAATATACATTTTACTTTTTTTTATGAATGATTGGAGAAATATTCAAGCCAGGCACATGCCGTTAATGTTTCCATATCTGCCTTACTCCATTGATAGAGCTACTTGCAGGAGGCTGAAGGCAGCGTAGTGAAGATTGGTCTGGATCCATTCTACATATTATTGTAATGAATAAACTCCACCTTATCTTCATATAACATACGAGTATGCCATTCTTCTTCTTAATAAAGTATAGCGTATCGTATATGCCATATTGGATGATACCTGAAATTGATAAAAAAAATTGTGGGCGGGGGGGTGATTTAATCAAAGTAGCAAAATTCCTAAAAACACATGAATGACAGGGATTGCCGGGAGCCTTATTAGGAACAGGGTGCGCATATTTATCATATTTTTTGTTGATCTCCGGCTGATGCGCATTTTCTTCTACAGAATATTATTTAGTTATCTTTCTTACACAGCTTCCCCCTCCCTGGCCAGCGTGGTATCGCGAATTGCTGATTTATCGTAGATGCAACTTTGGAGTACGCTGTTTTCGCACATTTGACATGAAAAACTTATTCCCCAAATTATATCTGCGTTCTCTCAGAAATCCAGGGGTTTTTTGTTCAGTAAAACAAGCAAATCGACCAGACAACACACAATTTGGGACCATATTACGCATAGACAGACGAGTTAGTTTGTGGGTAGCCCTAATATGAGTTTTACTTTTAAACCATATCCATATGAACATCGTGAATTATCCTAAAAGCCTGCGTTTACATGAAAATTACAATACATTAAATTTGATTAAATTATTCCTTAGAGACCTAAGTAATTTACCGGTGTAAAAATCATGGAATGAAAGAGGCAATAGTAAAATTAAAGCGTTGATTTCATAATCACCTAGTTTCTAAAAGTTGTTTAATATTGTGTTTTCAGTAAAATTATTAGGATGGTAAGGTCCTAGATGGTAGACTCCTTAGAACAGCAGCATACATTGGATAATACGCTGAAAGGACAGAATTCATGGGATACCTGGTTCCTGGACAACGCTATGCGCCCGTCATGTCAACAAGGAACTGTTCAGGTCGGCCAGTAATGGTTTGAGGCGTGTTCAACTGACACACGTTGGGAACTGTGTTACGTCTAGACGGATCTCTGAACGGTCCAGGTTATATGTCCATCCTTGCAGACCATCTGCATCCCTTCATGGTCATCGTGCACTCACAGGGCAGTGGACTCGTCCAGCAGGACAATGCGCCTCACTACAGAGGCATAGCGACTAGAACATGGTTCGAAGAGCATTCTGCAGATTTTACCACCATGGAACGTCCTCGCCGTTCACCGGACATGAACTCTGTGGAGCAACTTTGGGATGCTGTGGAAAGGTCCGTTAGAGGTTTGGATACTCCACCCAGGAATGCGACAGAAATAAAGACAGGGGTGCAGCAAACATGGATGGAAATACTTCGTGAACTAGTGGACTCAATGCCTCGCCCTGTGACTGCCCTTATCCGGGCTAAAGGTGAGCTTACCCGTTACTAGGTAGGTATCCCATGATTTCTGTCCACTCAGTGTATTCCCCTTAGCAAAGAATTCTACCATAAACTTTCATAACTGAAAATGATGATGTCCATTGTGATATTCAGTAGCTAAATCTCTTATTTAAGAATGAATATCAGTGGATAAATTGCGAGTATTCTTAACGGCAAGAGGAGAACAAAGTTTTAATTTTTTTTATAAGAAAATATGCAGTTTAGAATCACTTCAATTTTAAAATTATAAATGTCGGTTAATGCAAAACTTTGAATTTTTCATCAACGTTATTATCTGAACAGTAACAAAATGTAATTGGAATTTAAAAAGCAAAGTATTATCCCTTGCTGACCATTTACATATTTTTTTCTATAAACTTGAACATCTGCTTCTAACTTGTTCATTCCTACCGTAATGATCCATTTCCTTCATTTTTTTCTATTTTCTTTCGTGACATTCTTTAACAGCGAGATGCAATGTTATTCTTCTGCCTTAAGTTACATATGTCGCCTCGTTCCATCCTCATCTTACGAATCCTCCATCTTATTTCATCCTCGCTCTCATCAGCTATGCTACCATTTCGTGTAGTTATTAATTTTTTACCCTCCCGCTGTCTATCCCTATATCGGAATTGTTAAACAAACACAAGGCTTTCACTTCAAAAAGAACTGAGTGAGTTTTGGAGACTTAATTATGTAAATTTTCCAGCGGAAGGATGAGGGTGTGTTCTCTCTTCCCTTCTCAAGCTGATTAAAAGTTTCCCAAATTACAAACAGCGTTCACTGATTCCACAATATTTGCGAAACTTCCTCACTTTCAGATTCTTCCAGCAGAACATGAAAGGGATGGTTGCAACGATTTATTCTCAACTGAAGCTTGCTTCCAGTAGACAAAACAAACAACTTAATTCCTCCATTGTTGCTATTTGGTTATTTCAAGTATTACCAAATTACAACTTACATTATAATCAATAAGGACCGATGTTGAATCAGCAAAAAGGGCAGAAGGGTTTAATGTTTAAAATTCTTCCTGAAATACTGCTAATCGTCACATGAGACCTTAACTCTAAATTAGATCGTTGCTATTTTGGAATTCATGTAAGAGAAAAAGAATTGGACACAATCTGCATTTCACTGAAACAACAAGCAAAAGCTCTGCTTTAATCATAATAAATAGTGGCATCGCTTAATGGCAGTGAGGGAAGAGCCATTTGCGATTGCTCTGAATCAGCTGCCTTACAAGATTGCTGTTCGAGACAAGAAAAGCACCGTGACCAGGAAATTTGTGTCAGACACCTCCATTACGTTTCTTTTATTCGTTTTCTTTTTATTTTTGAACATTTCATCGCGTGCTAACCAATTTGCTTTTCTTCGTGATCATGTTTCTGTATTTTCTACGCATTTCACCCCAAAGTTATTGTAGCTGACATTGCTCCAGGTATATTTCTTATCACGCTAAGTAAAAGACTCGGGTAGGAAAAGACGTTTGCCAACAGCTCTCGCCTGGAAGAATCAGCCCGAAAATTGAATGCTGGGTTTAACTGCTGCTATTATTGCAAATTCTGATAAGAATGTGAATTTGCTGATGAACACTACGATACTATCGCAACAGCGGCGTTTTATATGCATATATATATATGGCCACGGTATTATTAAAGCACCCTAAAAAGATCTTTTCAACAAATCGCCATCTAAAAACTATCGCGAAAACAAGTGCAAAATTAATACTGATATATCGCTTTTTAGCAGATTGTTCTTTTTTTAAATTTGAAAAATATAAATTCAGATAAGAACAGTTATAACTGTTTCGGTTTTAGGCGCATCAGACACTTAGACCACATTGCATCGGATATATATATATATAATAATTTGGTTAAGCTAATTAAATAAAATTTTGCAGCACCCCTTATGGAACGAGGTCCAAATTATGTGAAATATCAATAATAATGGAGACTGAAAGTCTCTACAACACTAGGGGACCAGCAAAACTAAAAATGAAAATAAAATAGACTGACCATTATGCCCCATCTCGACAGAGGACCACATGGCCAATAATAGTCAGGGAATAACTGCATTTTGACAAATCCATGCAAAGGCGAACCGATCCAAAGATTGATCCGCAAATGTCTAATGTCCTGTCCAATGTTCAAAATGCAATGATTCCCTGACTATTATTGGCTCTGTGGTCTACTGATGCTTGCGATACTAATTTTCTTTTTCTTTTAAACACACACACACACAGAGTTGGTTTTGCATTAGCAGTACTTATCCAATTCCTTGTCTTTTGCCCGTAATACAACCCGTACACGTCTTGCATGGACTGCACATTGTGTTGCAGGGTATCGTGTTGTAGTGCTCCCACGCGTTACACAATGTGTTCAGTAATGCTTTTGACAGCCATGGGGTGAGAGGGGAGAAATCATTGCGATGTTTCTGAAACCAGTTAGCAACCTACCAGGCCTTGTGGCATGGTTCGTTGTCTTGTTGATAGAAGCCGGCACTGTCTGAATATACTGTCTTCTTCTTCGGCAACGACAGAAATGTGGGCGTTTCCATCGAGCCGTTGATTAAAGGTGATCAGAGGGACTCAGGGCATGCAACAAAAACAGTCCATAAACCAGAACACCACGGCCTCTAGCTTGCCAAAGACCAAACAGTGCATCCAAATGCCATGGCCTCACGTTGCTTTCTCCAGAGTAAGTGAGTGATTTTTTTTATGGCGCATGAACAACTAAGGGTATGATGCTCCAAGTCCAACTTTCTCCAGATGCGGATACGTCCGCATCTGGAGAAAGCTGGAAAGAATAGAGTTGTAAGCGGGATTCATAACGCCAGGCGACGTATTTCCACATGTCGGTGGTCTAGTGTTGGTGCTGACGGCTTCTGTAGGCACAGTTTCTTGTGTCTCGCAGTGAGCATAAAAACCTATGAGGGCCGTCGAGTGCCATAATGTATACGAGATATGGTACTGAATGACGCAGAGTCCATGTGGACAGTGGTCTTGCTGTTCCTACATTGTACGGGGTGATCAGTTGGGCCACTTTGTTGCGTCGCTGTGTGTTAAGAACACACGACGCTCAACCATGGGCATCGATCACACGTGGCTGTCCCACATGTGACCTTTAGTTGGCTGTTGAGCCAGTCACGATAGCCTAGTGACTGGTTCAACATCCCGACAGAACGGGAGTGTTTAACTATGTTGGCTGTTGTCGAGCTATAGTCACCTGCACCTCTCTTCCCAACAGTATTTCATGTTCAAGGGTTGGAATATCTCGCCATCGAACCATTCTTTCTCGCAGACACTCAAAAACTGATCCACACGTATGCGAATTGAAATCGTAATTCATCTGTTCCTGACTTTGAGCCTTTACCAGCGTCACAGACTGGTCCATTCCTACACAAGGAGATGTTGATAATGCAAAGCGAACTGTGTGTGTATCGCAGCATATATATGTTGCTAGTGTGAGGAGGCGGCCCTTATATGCGAGCCCAAATAAGAACAATGAAGATTTTTATTTCCAAATTGATTACAATCTATGAAATGCACAAGAGCAACTTATAAGAAACACAACGATGGTTAACAGTTCTCAGCAGGGTAGGGAAATGGATACGCGTTCGCTTAATGAACACATCGAACTGTTATTTCATAACAAGGTTCTCCACTTCGTTTGCTCTTTGTTAGAGTTTAAGTGCATAATTCTTTCTTTTGCCATTTCAAATGGAATGTGTCCAAAACAGATCACCGTACTTCGAATCAATAAAGTTTTGATGTTAAAAAACACCAATCGTAGTATTTTAAATGAACAGTCCTTCCTCCTTAAACATTTTGCCTGAAACTGCCCCCTTCCAACATCACGTAATGGCAACTCGAAGCACATTATATAAACATTACGCTTATTTAAATTAAATTGCGCTTTCTACGACTAATTTACGAGAACATCTATTGAGAACTGCGGTGTCACACTACCATTTCGATGTTGGGTAGCTACTGAAGGTATTGACAAACAGAATTTCTGTTGTTAACCGTTGGCACTTCAAACAACACAAACTGCTTAATTAGTGAAGTAATTCAATTTCAGTTTGAAAACCGTGTTGTTTACATCATAATGAAATCAATTACTACCTTTCTTTTTCAGTTAGTATGTACTGTTACACTAATTTATCAAATCCTAACACAGAATTTCATTGTATTGTAAATGCACAGGAGTGGTACATAGCTTTGAAAATGTCCAACAACTCCCAAATATCGATCTGTCCTTGGTGTGCTGTTCGAAGGTGTTGTTGGGTAGTGTCTCTTGTAAGACAGATAATTAACCAGTTACATACTTGAATGAAATGTTCTTTTTTGTCTTTTGAATAGCCTTGAGAGCCAAGGCGTACACTGTTAAGTTCGATGCTTTGTACATACGAAGTCACTATTATTTAGCTAAAGAATTAATCATTTAAATGAACTAGAAGAATCTGAATCGACAGAGTTTCATTATCAATTCAGAATAGTCACAATTTATTTAACTTGTGAACAGAAAATTTAGACAATGGATGAAATGGGCATTCTTTCTCTTTAAAAGCGAAAGTATCTTTACTGTACAATAAAGATTTCTTAACAGCATTCAGCCTTCGTGGGTAGCACCAGTTGGTATAATCAGCGTTGTTGATTACGTCTTCCCACACCAGGTGGAAAAGACTCGAGTTTGAGTCCCGTTGATGAGGTGAAGGATTTTTATGGGAGTTTTTCACACCTTGACTGAGTTGGTCACTCTTATGCGAGGGTAGCATGGTTTTTTCTCCCGGAAATTAGGGTTTTTCGTTCAGAAAACAGAAAATCGACCACAGAACACACGCAATTTACAGAGAGATCAATATAGCCTTAGTCCTGATGCTCCCAAAACCCTATTACAACAAGAGTATTCAGATGTATGCAATAAAGACAAAATCCTCGGCGAAGTAGTACAGAAACTATTTAGATATTTCAAACTGAACGGTATCGAAAATTCTAGAATTTCTAACTTATTATTGCAAGTGGCGATAAGTTATAAAACTGGGATATCATTTTATCAAAGAATTACTGATTCAGTTGTAAATGAGATGCTACGAGAGTCGAAGAAAAAAAGCCAGTAAAAATAACTTGAATGCACATATCTGTGACAAATGATGTTATCCTATCCAGAAAAAAAGGTAGTAAGAAATAAAGCAATTCTTCTATTGTAAGACTGATTTAAAATTCTTTGTGACCTTTTAGAATTTTGTAAACTATGGCTGAATTTTATTTCAGCCATTTCTCACAAACAAAGACAATGTTACGACGTTGCCTATTTTAAGGGATGAAAATTCGTAATCGCCAAGTTAAAAATTGTCACCAGAAATCTAGGGAAATGTAGACTATTTCTAAATCTCATTTTGCTTAAGCTTCTATAGTAATATTTAATGCCATTGTAATTAAAAGTACCACATAAAGAACATGCTTTATAAAATGTTTAATTTTATCTTGCAAATTAAACCAAAACTTAATTGCAAGTTATTTGAAGTTTTAATACTACTGCAATAAAGAATCTTAATTTGGAATTTTATTAGTGTTACAATAAAAATGTCTTTGGGATTCGTTTATAGAGTCTTGCTATGCTTAATCCCTTTATGTTTTCCTCTAAATGTTTAAACTACTGATAGGATACGTTGAATGAAATGTTTTACAATGTGGATGAAGAAGACTAAGGCCAAGAGGTCTTCGTAAAATATGCTGTAAGCTATGTATGTTCTTCTGTCGGCCTGATTTTTTAATTAAAATTCACATTGACTTTTTAAACAGTGCCTTGCAACCCATGCTAGAGACCAGACCGCTTTACAGGGCCATGACGAAAGCCCATTAAACTTCAGCCGTCCCCACAAATGGAATCAAACCCAGACTTTTCTACATGGCGTGAGAGAGATAATAAAAACTTTTATCACTTAATATAAATTTCTTATAAGATATGTTAGAACTGAATTATATTTTAAAACTTCTTAACTAATTTTTAATCTTAATGATAAAAACTTCGGTGTTTTCGTGAAGCAGTTTCCTTTTCTATACTTAATCTCGTTTTTGAATTTCATTTGTGATCTTTAAAATGAATTTCGCAAAGAGGAGATTATTTCGCGACAGGGATATTTTCTTTCAAAATTATGTAAGTCGGTCCTTATTTCTTTTATTCGCATGTAAGGTTATAAATCTGCATACTTTGGGGAAATACTTAAAAAAAAATCGGCTAGTAGGCGCAGAACCATCTTACAAACTGAAGCTCCTGAGATCACCAGAGTGGTCTCATATAATGAGGATTTGTCGTTTCTGTAGAATGTCAATGCGTGCATTTTCATCCTGTATTCCCTTAAAACGAAATGAAATCTGTCTTGGTGGAAATTTCGCAGATGGCTCCAGCACTTAGGGTGGAATTTTTCGTTCTTTCTTCGTCTCACAAGATGTTTATCAAAGGGATCCGTACAAAAATAAAAATCCTGCAGTATTTCACCGTTGCTGTGACTATCGAGTGTAGTATCCTGATTGAGGTCGAGCTTAAAACATCTTTGAACAGTGCTATTGTATATCAAACTTCCTTTCATGACTACTACCATTATTTGTTCATCTTCTGTTTTATTGTGTTCTCCATCCATAACGGAAGAACAAAATAATCACTTTTGTTTATATTATCAAAATGTACGTTCTTAAACTTCCTACAGTAATTTTTCAGCTTCGGCAAACTAAATAAATTCCTAGAAGAACACGTCCTCCGTGTTTTCACCTTTGTGCATTTTACAGAAATCCAAATCCATTTGCGGGTTTGTTCTGAAACAGTTTAGTATATAGCAAATTGTACATTTATGATTATATGGAGAAAGAATGCATAAAATAAAATAGAAATTTTGGTTCTACCAAAAATAAACTTATTACACTATAAAAGCCTAAATCGACGCTGCCAAAATACAGACTTCATCCATTGTCAACTCAATTGTCTTTCATTTGTTAGACTTTATATTTTAGTCGTTTCATGCTAATATTATAGAGAAATATCATTCTAATAATGTCTCATCAAGAAGATAAGACGAAGCCTTTTATATTTGAATTAATAACCATTCAGAGGATACAACTGAGACTGACAGCGGCCAAGTGCTACTCACCCATCTTATATCAATACGTTCAAGGTACGATTAAAACCGAAACAATACTGATCTTTCAATAGCATCCCTTCTGCAGTTCTCTTCAACCAATTGAACATCCCCGCATGCTTTGTGAACCAGGTTAAACTTTACAGCAGCAGCGTTGCTTTGGAAATTCCATATCTTTCCATTCTACCTATTGAATACAGCTTGCATTGGACTGTTTAAAATTACATTCAACGCGCGCACTAAGTAATTTACACTTCGAAGTTCTAATGTGGTGATTTATTTAATTCGGAATTCTGCGCTGTTCATTTTTCCTCTCATAGTTTCTGAATAATACACATTAAACTGTAAAGAGTGATAGTTAATTATAAATTATCAGCAGTAATTTTCAGCAACTGTTGATAATCTAAATTATCAAAAATTAAATTTCGGGAAATGTTTTCTTTGTGATTATAACAGTTGTTATCAACGCTGTCCTCCCACACTGTTTAGAAGTTCTGAGCTCATATTCCTCAAAATAGAAGGAGTTTTGTGGATTTTAAATATGTTAAAACGCCCATAAAACTTCTATAAAAGTTCTTGCCACAACACTATGGCCGAATTAGTCGTTCTCGCGAAAGATTGTCATGATTTTCCTCCTGAGAAGTCTGGTTTTCATCCAAAAAAAACAGGCAAACCAAAACAGTAACGAAGCCAGCTTCATAACCTTAGTTGCTTTAGCACTAATTTTAAGCAACAACAAAAATAACAGGCGTCTTAATAAAGTAGCTTAATATAGAAATTATCCCATGTAGCTGACATTATGACTGACATCTGTTAATCATAACGTAAGTTATACGGGAAAAAATACTTTTCCCATCTGAACACCAGCTTTCATTCACCCTACTTATAAATTTCTTTCGCTGCTCTTTGTTGGCACCATTCTCTGAGGGCTTCCTTCACTCACCTGTCCGTGTTGAATCGACGTCCTGCCAATCATTTCTCTTCTGCAATCATGAAAATCACAATAGCGAGAAGTTGGAACTGTGATGCGGATGCTCCATTACTTCCAGCGCAGTATTTGAGTGGCAATAGTGTGTCGAACAATGTGTTCGAGAACTGTCGCGTAACAAACTGACACCATCAATCAAACATCCGGGTCCCTTAATTTTTATGGCACAATTCACATAAACTTTGAGGATTGGTGCATAATTCTGTGTTGATTACTTAATTTCAACACACGAAATGGCACAGCAGCACTCCTGAGAATCGAATAACTGTAGTGTATAGAGTGCAATGTCTTGTGATTCTGCCCAACTACGCAATGTAATCTTGTAACGCAATACAAACTCAGTGAAGGGCAAATATCCTGGGTAATTATACGGACGGTTTGCGTCATATTGTGCGGAGTTGTGTTCATCTGTTATTCATCTGGTCTCATAGCCGTGAGCCCTTGGAATACAATGGTTCCCCCGTTGTCCGTCTAGAACCACGTGGAGGTGAGTCGGGTAATAAGGTAAGATCAGTGGCTGGGCAAATCAAAGCATCGCCTGAGCTTGTCAGGGAGTGTCTCTTAAAAAAGTAGGATTTTTTTTTTGTTGGAAGAAATCGTGGGAGTGATAGCTTAAGTCGTGGATAACTGGTGAAGGTGAACAAGGTGAATGGTAAGAAGGTTTCCACCAGGAATTAGAAGATAAAGGGACAGAGGTGCGTCCCTACCCATCCTGCACGGAGAAAGTGCAACTGTTAAGAACTCCCAATGGCCAGACTGCCCTTAGTGGGGTACAGGTCACCATCTAGGCCGCTGAAAAAATGTATCATCCCACACTGGTCACGCCAGCTGAAACCTGTGTCAGCGTCCAACACCATGCTGCGTAAGAAAACAGAAACAGCACGGTGCTAGCAGGGTAGTGAGGACCTTCCAGGATAGGTTTCCACCCAACTGTAGTCACAATCTCAGGGGTGACCTGTCTACCACAAGAACACAATACATGCACACTAGTCTGACACACAGATCATTTCTACGTATAATAACCGTGACACCGATAATACAGTTGCACTCACTCCTCCTTTCACTCAGACAAAACATCACATATAATTTTTTTTTTTTCCATAAGCAAGACACATAGTCTTGACTTCACTTGGCCATCGCAAAGTTTGCGCACATGACCAAGTCATCCATTCTACAATTACACATTTTATCATGAAAGGAAAGATTTATTTTATTTATTTATTTTTTTTTTATGGACATGTATTCCGAGTGCACAATTAATGAAAACATCAAACAGTCAATTGAATATTCTCATTCATTCCGCATTCATATCCATTCGTTCAGCACTCTGAATATAGACGGCACATATTTTTTCACTCTAAGATTGGAAAGCAGCATAAGTGGGAATTCACTCAGGGTGTTCTCCACCCCAAGAAAGGTCCCGAACGAACGAACACACACACACAAATGAATGTGCACATTTATTGAACAATTTCCCTCCCGTGACTGCTAGGGGAACCGGAGGCACCACCGGAAGTGGGAGGAAGAGAGTTTCCAGGAGTCCAACATAAATTAATATCTTTTATTCTGCGATTTTCGCGCTGTTACTGAGCTCCTATCCGGACAAACTAGTCAGTGGCAGCCCTCAAAAGTTACCATGAGTAGAACAGAGAAGAGTTGAGGTTATTGTAATGGTTCCATAACGGACAGGAGGCAAAACTTATAAATAAATAAATAAATCTTTATTTTTCCTACCAAATTTAAAATATATGAGTACATTGGTAAGCGACAAATTCCCTTCACGGCAGACAATGCCAGGGGATTACCATAAAATGTGAATAAAAGAATGTCTAAAATATACAAGAAAGGGCAACAAATATACAATAAATATACACGAAAAGATGACATATAAATTGCATTACTCTTCACTACATTTCTGTCTAGAGTCCTGGCAATTGTAATACAAAAGTTCATCTTAACATCACATCCACTGATCAACTTGTGCGAGATATACATTATTCAATTGCGTACACAGTTCTTGACAGAAATTCACACAACTACTAGGCAACAGTAGCCTCAGCGACCCACACTGCGGTTTGTTTCCTATAATTCGGGTCTTCTATGAGCTTTAGTAGGTCAATTCCGATATGTGTTAGGAACTGAATTGATTCTAACCCACTGGCGGGTATAAACCTGTTGGCCATCTTCAGTCTGTTGGTCTTCATTCTCAAGGATTTTGTACCTCTTAATGCAGATGGCGGGATGTGCCACTCACAAAGCTGCCAGAAGCATGGTGATGATATCATGCCAGTCATCATTTTGATTGTGGTTATTAATCGTTTCCAGGCAATGATGTCTGGTAAACGCTGCAGTTTAAGCTGTTCAGAGAGCTTCGTGGTCCTTAACTGTTGTGGGAGGTGGTGCTTATGGTTTGCCCACTTCAGCAGCCAGAATTCACTTGCATATATTCTCCTAATGTGGGTAGGGGTGGCTGACGCCCACAATTCAGCGCCATACAAAATGGCTGAATACACTGTGGTTCTTAAATATCGTGCGGTTGTTGCAGTCTGTTTCACGTGCAAGAGGTGCTGTTTTGTTGCCCAACGTAAGTAGTTCATTTTCTTTACAGTCAGGTCAATATGAGAGTTGAACGTGAGTTTCGTATCAAATGTTACTCCGAGATCTCTATGCGTCTCAACAACTGGGATAGGTTTGCCATGAAGTTTCGGGTGTACGAGCGTAGGCGATTTTTTGAGCGAGTACACCATGATTACGGTCTTCTGCGGATTTAGGACCAAGCCAAATTTGTCCAAGTACACGAATAAGTTCAGAAGCTTATAATTAATCTGCTCACATAATGCCCTATTGTTCATGGACGGTTGGATAGGTGTTAGGATCTTAATATCATCTGCATAAGTGCATACATCATCCCTACCGTTGCAGAACGGGATCATCATGGCGGTAAAGAGGAGTCCTGATAAAACTCCACCCTGTGGAACTCCTGCATGGAGTTGGCGTTGGAGGATCTGATTATCTGTGCGGTAATAAATGGACCGACAAGTAAGTAGGGCCTGTAGGAACTTCAGCAAATTTCCTTTTATTTGGAAGGCGTGTTGGAGCAGATGAAGTAAGGCATGTACATCCAGACTATCAAATGCTGCTTTTATATCGGCATAAATTATTGCAATTTCCTTTCTGGCTTGGAAAGCATTTAGTATCGTGGCCTGAACTGTGAGGAGGTTAGTTATTGTTGATCTTGCAGTCATTGAATAATGAATTTGTTGAGGCTGCCCAGCTAGTATCTGATTCGACAACTTTGGCAACAGAGCTTTCTCCAGTACTTTTAACAGGGTAGATGCAGTAGATATTGGCCTATAGTGCTCCACAAGGTTAGGCTTTGTAATTTTTGGCATTGGAATTACAGCGTACTTATTCCAGCTCTCAGGGAAAACTCGGCAAGCAAGGATAGAGCTATAAATTGCTTGGAGTGGTTCAATTAGGTAAGGACTAAGACACTTTACCATGAAGTGGGGGACTCCATCAACTCCAGCTGTGTTAGTTAGCCTGAGGGAGTTAATACTCTGTATTAGTGCTTCTTTAGTGATAGGAATAGACTCCATCTCATTGTCAACTAATTGATCCCACTCAAACTCCCTGACTTGAGACTCAGGATATATGCTAGAGAATCTGCTGATGTGGTCCATCCACGCTTCTTTGTCCAGCCTCTGATTTGTGTCACTTTTATGTGTGCAGCGAGGTAGCTTTCCCCTGTCAAGTGTGTCTTTTATGTAGCGGTTGATTGCTTTAGATTTTTCCCTATTAAATATTGCTCTGGCCCTCGAGTAGTTACTTCTATCTTGTGTGTCATTAGACAGTTTCCATTTTCTGTGCAGAGTTTGCTTTAGTTTAAACAATGTAGATAGGCTAGAGTTCCACCAGGTTTTAGATTTTGATGACATCCTTACTACTTTGGAAGCCGCAAATTCTGTAATAGAGTTGATCCAACTTGTTAAGAGAGTTGTTGCAAATAAGGCATCACATTTAAGTAGACATTCCCACGGGATACAGCTGGCAGCAAATAAGCATTTATTTGGGTCCAGAAAGGCTGGCGAAGTGACAAGCTGGCTCTTAATTTTTTCTTTGACATTGAAGTCCACATACGGTAGCATTATGAGCATTGCAATTGGGCTATGATCGGATGGAAAGAACATTTCGGGGGGTACATCAATTATACATTTACCAGAAGACAGAATTAGGTCAAGTCTATTTTCCCTTTTACCTCTTGTAGGTTGGTCATTGATAACAGAGATGGAGCATGGCTGTAGTTTATTTAACATGGTGTCCAGTAGGTTGTTGAGCTGTGGTGTAAGGTTGAAATCTCCACATACTATATGGGTGGCTGACACATGTAATTTGTTGATAAGCCAGTCTACTACATTATTTATCATTTCTAGACTAGGGACAGGTGGAATGTAAATGACTGCTATATCCAAGAGTGCTGAGTGGACTTTTAGAGTGACGAGTAATGCCTCATAAAACTCTGAATCTGAGTAGGCGACCGAGATTATTTGAAGTGCTATGTCACGTACAAACAGGGCTACTCCTCCACCCCTCGCTACAGATCTGGATTTGAAGTAGGCATTGTATCCAGCAGCGTCAGCAGCGACCAGAGACTCTTGATGTGGCTGGAGCCAGGTCTCTGTAAGACAGATAACATCAGCAGACCGTGACAAGAGCATTTGTTCCAATGTGTCCAACTTGTTTCGTATGCTCCTAACATTCTGATAAAAAATCTTCCCCATGGATAATGGTTTTATCTGTGTCCTAGTAGGTCTTCTACGGGGTATAGTCTTACTTTGTATCATGTGTCGGGTAGTGACTATTGTAGAAATTCGATTGACATCTGAATGGCGATCCGGTAGCGGTTCAGTATCCTGTGTAACTGACGGGGTACATATATTCTGCGATGGACTGGTTTCCTTCCTTTGGCGTCATACTTGTGAGTTTGTGGTTGGCTTACTGGGATATACATAGCGAGGTAGTTTTAATCTCGGCTGGCCATTGTGATAAAAAGGTCTGATGAGAGCTTCCACTGGCCAGAAGGAAGTGGCGGCAACATTATTAATATCTTTTTCATCACACTCAATTTTGAAGGACGCATATGTGGCTGCCCTCTTCAGTAGGGTGACTCTTACAGTTATGTTCATGAGTCGTAGGCATTCAGACACAATTTGGTCTGGAGTAGTCTGAGGGTCGACTCGGGAAACAAAGATTGCTTTAGATTGTTGGATGGGTCTTGTGATCATGGGTTTTATTCGAGAGGAGAATGATGCACCTGACAATCTACCGTAATTGTTATTGGTAGGGTATTGTGTACCAGCTGCCAGGATGGAGTTGTTTGGGCTGTATCCGCTACGACTAGATGTGTAGGAGGGGACGGGAGGTCTTTGAACAACTTTTCTTTTGAAGAAAATTTCATTTCTGTTCCCATATGATTTGTTATTCAGTCTATTCGGCATAAGGCTACTGAGACAGTGTGTAGCATTCTGGATTGGCGGGCAATCCGGCAGACTGGTGCATGAAGTATTAGCTTCTTGATACGGTCACTCAGTAACTTCTTCATTAAGGCAATTTGCGACTGGATTATTTGTTGTGGATCTGTCGATGCATTTTCCCATATGAGTTAAGTGGTCTCTCTGAAACTCAGTTGGTTGGTTTGTGTAGAGATATCTGGCCTTAGGACCTACCGCATTAGGGTTATTTAATGTGGGAAAAATGATATTATTCACACAGCAGTCACTCGATGCAGGTGTGAGACTTAACTTCTCCGTTCTATGACATGAATTGCATGTGCTCAGTTTATACTCATGAGGTACTGAGAGATTAGAATGCTGCCAATTCTGAGTTTCAATTTCTAGCGAAGGATTTATACCGTTGATAACACTAGCTTCTGGAACTGATTGAACACAACTCGTCATGTGTTGACGGTTTTGGGTGCCTCTAGTATCATGACCATTAAGTGACCTCACCCTTGGTTGATATGACGTGTGTGAATTGACCCTGGGGGTATTCGCCATCGTACCCTGATTGTCGTGATCTTCAGAGAGTTTTAATAATTTGGCTTTGACTAGAGACATTAGTTGAGTGTCTAGAGTGTTGATTATTAGATGCCTTATTTCGTTCGCTATGAGTTCCAGTTTTTGGTCGTCTAGGCGAAGGAATGTAGTATTATCTGGTTGTTGGTACTTCGCTTTTTCTTTTGTTCCTAGGCAAGGTTCCGCAGCCGAGTTTGATACTTCAAACTTGATACTTCAAACAAAAATTTCAAACTAATTATCTCCCTCTAAGAGTTTTCAGCCAGTTCCTATGTCCCTCTTGTTAATAATTAAGCAAAAGGAGTTCTCCTTCCCAATTTTGAGTGCATGAGGAAGAACTGGTAGTTTTAAATTAATATATATTTCTTCAAAATTTTATTTATTTATTTAACAGGCAATAGACAGGTACATTGAGGTTCCCCACGGTCTGTAAATACGAATGGGACCATTTTGTTACACTCTGAGCATGGAAAATCAATTCATCCCCAAATAGGATTCTTTCCCCCATCCCCAGCCAGGACCAAGGCTGACAGGAGGGGCTCTAACTCATGGTAGGAACCGGCTAGGGGGGGGGTAATTTTAGAGGTAAAATTATAAAAGTAATTTTAGAAGCTACAAGGCGTTTTATATCGGTAACAAGAACACAACTGACAAGAAGAAATTCAGACTAAATGTTCCTGGTCAAGTGAAGAGTCACTCTCTTCTGCGAAGATTTCTCCTAAAAAGTCTAATAGAAATATGTGCACCATGCGACCTTCTGCTTTTCCTGTAAAGGTGAACTCTCAGGGAAAAAATGTGTAAGAAGTACTCTAAATATTGAGTTTCAAATATAAAAACTTACTTTGAAATCATCTGACAACGTATCACTGTAAACGTTCAGTTTGCATAATTTTCAGCTTTTCATTTATTTATTCTGTACAGTGAAAGATGGACTTATTGAGATAGTTGCGCAAATATTTCCTTAATGATAAATAATAAATGAATATCTGACGTGAATTCCTTGTGTCTAAAAAAAATTTCCATTAAGTACCGACGAAATTAAGGTTTCATGTTTCTGACATTTTCAAAACGATATTAAAACAGCTTCATGTTTGTTCAATTCATTTTTTTTGCAATAAGTTCTTTGGTTATCCAGACAGTGTTTATATCTTTGGACACATCAGCGTCTGATAACAAGGTTATCGTCCCTAATATTGTTTTCCTTAATATATCAAAATATTTTATATTTAGTCTAAAAAACATCATTAAAAACATAATCTAATTTATAAACTCTTCTTTAACGCCCAATCATCCCTGCTTCAAAAATAAAAAAAAAGACTGATGCTTTTCCCTTTTCCTTACCTCATTAACCACAGTCTACATCTACAAGACTCAGTAGAGAGGATATCGTTGCTCAAGAGCAACGATATCCTCTCTACTGATCTAGGTCGATGGTTCTTAACCATATTGCTTTCCAGGAGTAGAGACAAAGCAATGTTTATTATCAGCATTTCCAATGCCGAAAGGCTCACTTGTAGCTACGAAGCAGTAAATTGCATATCCAGTACCAACATTTGAAAAACACTGGCCGAGATAATGCATACAAATAGCCAAAGCGTATTTCTCAAATTGATATTTGCAAAGCGTCCAGAGTTTCTTTGGAGATACCAAGGGAGTATTCAAATGCTGATGAACTAGCATCATTTGGAGTACCATTATTAAGAAATACACTTCGCTTTCGCTAGGTTATATTTTGCCTTCTAATATATTTCTGTAATTTCTTTTTCATAACGACAGGCAAGCAGAAAATGTGAAGCACAGCTTCAGATAACGACAGAGTTTTTGTTTTTATGCAAAACCGGCTGAATTAGGAAAAGATCTGTTATGTTAAAATTACTGATAACTCAATCCCGTTTCAAAATCGTTCTCATATATCAGTTTGCGAAATACATTTCGGAGTAATTTGTTTTATATAGAGCATTACTGCTCTCTGAGCAATGTCTGTATCGAGCTAAAAGATATTAACGTATACGTTCTTCATACTTGAAAGAGAAAAGAAAAAGTTCATAGGCAGATCACGAAGAGATTCCGATCATGTACTTAAACTGTGCATCTGGCGTATGTCACTGAGTTAGGGACAGGCAGATAAATGAACATGTCGCCGAGTTACTATAAAATGCTTATTACGCCAACGGACCTGGATAGTTTAAACAGCTCTGTAGCCCGGGCTTGCCTTACAGAACTGTGGGTTGGCAACTCTCAGAAGCAATTTACATACGAGATGCAGCACAAAGTTTTAAATGACTTAGCGCGATGCATGCAAAAAGTGCAGATGCATGTTGCTGTTTCATGACCACGTTATTTATAAAGCTTTTCGTTTAATACGAAATCCAATTTATAAATCAAGCATCTACAATTCGAAATATCTTTGGATATCCGGCTCAAGTACTTTACTCTACTCTTAAAGAACATTTATTCCGGTCACGTAAACAGTTTCCCCGCAAAGTTTTTGAAATCCATTAATTCAAAATGGAATCCTGCACAACAACAAATATAGTATTCTACACGTGTCTGACAACATAATTAATTCCGTGTACTGTGTTTATGTTCTGCCTTATTAATTTTTTTCAAGTAGTTTGTTCTTCAGATAGGCTTTATATTATGTTATCAGTCTAATTAAAACACTTCAGCTGGTGCCGGATAAATGTAAGTTGACAATGGAGTGAAATTTTTGGTAATGAGGAACTACAAACAGTTGTTAAATGAAATTCTTCCTGCAAAAACTATAAAAAAATAGCATCAAGTGATAATGAAATTCTTTCTAGTATGTTTAATCAGCAGGAATGAATCAGACATTTTTCTAAAGTACTGCATTTTTCAGTACTCTTCAGTATAACAAGATGAGTATTAATCAATTCAGGTTTCAAAAAGCTGGTTCTTCGAAACAATCCATTGTAGTCGGGTAGACAAGTCTTAAATAATCTGCATTGCGTCAAACCTACTGACGCAAGGATAATATGAGATCTGGGAATAAAGTAATCTAATTCTGCAAAACAATAAATTAAATATTACTAACCTTTGACTGATTAGCCGCTTTCAGAGTACCCACTTGTTGATGTCATTGGGATTGTTCTGGATTTACTCTGAGGCAAATAAGGCCATGATATATCAGCATTATCTGCAAATTTCTGTATTCTGTAGTCGGTTCTTTGAGATGAAAAAGGAGCCCCAAACACTAAAGTGACAAAGGTTTCCAGTAGCTGAATGGTTGCAACCAACTTCTTGTCTAAACAAGCATCCATGGATACTCACGACACACAAACCACATTGAGTATATGAAGAGCGGGCGGGCCATTGATATAAAATACAACACGACAAAGTCATTTTGTGAAGACTTTTCAGCAAGATCATGGACATCTGGGATGATTTAGTGTCCTGGCTAATTAAAAGTATTATCCAGAGGAATCTAACAATTAACTGGAGACATTATACTAAATACACAGAAACTGCAAATACAAGAGAATAACTTAGAATAAATAGGAAATACATAGAAATGCAAAATCTCGTTTCCACCAACATAAAGTTAATATAATCAGATTTAATTTTATTGTTATTGTAGTTATTATCGTGTTTATAATTATTATTCTGAACTGGTTCTTCTGAAATAATGATTATATTTATCATAAATTCCACCAATACCTGGATTCAATTCAATCCATCACCAGTTCTGGATAAAGCAGAACTCTGACCCAGTGTGGATGCCCCCGAGTATTTATTTATTCACAGTTACAGTAAAAGAAACATTAACTTCTTCCTCATAACTCTCCACATATCGAATAAAAGTCGCAAGAATCCCAATACCTTTATAAGCGCAGTGCTTATAAAGCCCCTATTGTGTGTGGACACTGAACTTTCACTTCTTAATTGCTGCCTGCGGCTTAAATAAAAAAGCAAGAAATCATTTTTACTTGCAATGAGTCCAATTATCCATCTTCCTCTAAGACAAAGAAGAAATAACACCGAAAGTTTTCCTCCTAACTCCATATCTTGAATAAAAGTCGCAAGAATACTAAAGTTCACGTAACAGAGTGTTCATTAACGACTTTACACAATCTTTCTTTACCATTAAAGATTAGAAACTGAAAAACGGGTTAAAAGCCATCCCACCACAGTTTTAATTGTACTTTTTTATCAAAATATGCTTTGGCAGTATTAAGCGCTCTATCAGCTCTGTTATCAAGAATTACTGTCACATTGAAAAGATTTTTCATGTTATTTCTATTGTCATATCGGGGCAGTAATAGGATTTACCTTTCGTCGCCTTTCTACTTCGTGCAAAGCCTTATCTCACGGCAAGGGCGGTTGATTAACACTCTGCGGCCTAAAGGCAATAGCAAGCGAAGAGAAGAAAGGAAGTTTCCCAGGTGGTAGTCAATGTAAAGGGACCAGGGGAGGTCGAATAAAATGATTATTTTTATTAATTAAATCCAATGGGCGTTGTGTTTAAAAGATTAACGCTAACAAGGTCGCGTATCGTCGTACTTCACGTGAATGATGTGCCTCTTTTATTTCTGGGACTGTGACGATGAAAAAAAAAATAATATAATAGGGTACGAGGAAGCATAAGTGATCTATGCTTCCTACTTCTACCCGTCCCCCACCCAACTCAAAGCAAAATTGCTCTGAAGCGTAGAATACAGTTTTCCTTGGGATATGATTTATTAGTTTATAAAGTACGTTTATTATGTTTGATTTTAAGTTTTACTTGAAAACTAAGTTTAGACGTTTTATATGTTTATAAAGGTACGAGTCCACTTATGTTTGCTAGTTTTCTGGGGAATCTTAGCTGCGGTTTGTGTCTCGAAAGTGAAAATCACAGTCAGGCTTGTGCTTTGAAATGCACGAGTTTCTAATATGAAAATCTCAGAAGCTGCAGATGCTGGAAGACTGGAAGACCCAGTTCCACATTTTCCCATTTTGAAATGTGATAACACAAGGGAGGAATTTCTTTGTTTTCTTTAATTTTACCACAGAATCTTATATACTAAACTTTCACGATGACTTCTCGGGGATCATTTGGTGCATATCGTAATTTCGTAACATGCAACGCTGTGCATCAAGAGAGAGAGAGAGAGAGAGAGAGAGAGAGAGAGAGAGAGAGAGAGAGAGAGAGAGAGAGAGAGAGAGAGGGTTCTATTTTGTTATGTTTGTGAAACTGAAGAGAAAAAAAAACTGCAGTAAAGTTTTATCGATTTTTGCTTAGCATTTCTACAAGAATTTTAAGTTTACTTTACTCTCAATAGGACAGTGCCTGAAATGCATGCGATTTAAATAAAAGGCCGTAAAGAAAGATCCGACAAGGGTATTAATTCAGAAATTACTGGACATACACAATATAAAACAGGAGTATTTCTGTTGCTTTTCAAGAGAATACATATATAACTAATAACAACACGTGAGTGTTTTTCGGTTTATACACTCCAAGTATTCTTTTCCATCAAACATGCGAAAATTTGATTTCTCCTTGTTCAAATTTCAGTACTTTACAACTTATGCGATGTCATAAACAAAGCCCGCAGGCCCGTGCATTTTCTAATTTTTTTTTGTATAATAATTTACATATTTCTATGAATATTCAATTCTAATACTGCTTATGGGCTGTCTGCCAGGAAATTAATTTTGAGTAAGAGCTGGGCAGATTAGGCCATGAGCTATTCAAATTGTAAATCGTACAAGTGGTGTGTATTCTATGTCCAGTTTGCTTATTCATGAGAGGAAAACCATGCGCATCACTAACCTAACCATAGACGTAGAAATCAATCGTTTCTACACTGTGCAGAAGAATAGTGACTGCTGACACTACTCTAACCACAAAGACTGATCATTACTTGGCTCTAAAACGAGTTCTCATGATTCTAACAACTCTACTTTTCATTAAAAAATTAAGCCACAAACAGTCTACTTCATAAATACTTACTCACACAATTTAGTGGGATGGTCTGTTCTGATAGATGCGAAAACCCAGTTTCTGAAGTATAAAAATTTCCAAAAATCTCAATTACTCAGCCACAATGCAAAAGAAGTCAGTAAAAGTTCCTTCTTTCTTGAGAAGATTTGATCCAAGCCTTTTCCAGATGGTATGGTAAGCCAGAACTTGCAATCATTGTTCCGAGAAGATTTAATCTATCTGTACGTACGTACTCAGTTAACAAAAGCACCCAAGTGCAGCTTTTTGTTTTGCACTAAGCCATGTTTTAGTAAATAAAAGTTTTTATTAACTTTTCTTAATAATCTTAACATTAATCTTGTTTGAAACCTCGATGTGTGTTGTTAAGGACAGACCAGGCTCTCCATAAAAAGAATATCCAGCCCTGTTCTAATAAAAACAAAACGTTCGCGTCTCGAAGTTGATCAATAAAGCAGATCATCTCCGTTCATATGTGCAATCGCTATTCCGACTGATTAATGATAGTCCATAAAGCAGTTCATAATTCATAATGACAGAAAAATTAGTTCTCATCCGATTTTCCCTGAGTGAAGACTGCGAAAATCCAGTTAAGTCGATATCTTCTTTCATCCATGCATGAAAACTTCCAAGCAAATTTTCTGATGATTTCCCTTCATTATAAACTTTAGAGATAAGAGGGAGAATTGAATAACTAATAACTGACGTAGTGTTTGCTTGGTTATTATACTTCTTGAAACCTTGTTTCTGAAAATCTACCCACAAAATAGTTGCGGTACACAAGCTTGAGAGGGGTTGGCGTACGTTAACAAATAGCATTTCTAAATTTAACTTTTCGCTTCTTGTTTATTAAAATCCAAAATTAGTCTACCTTGATTTAATATAGAACAGTTAACCCACAAGTCGCTCTTGATCCAAGAAAAATTTAACTGAATGCAGTTAGTTACGCAGTAAGAAGTGAGCTAATTTGTATTAAACAGCCCCTTCTTTCTTTTCAGAAATCAAGACTGTTTTAGTTTTCTTTTAAGACTATTTTTTTTTCTTTTCAGAAATAAGCTAATAATTTGTTCAATTAAGCACATTTTGATAAAAATGCAACTTATCATTCTATAAGAATTCTTTAAATAGTCGAACTATTAAAGTTATGAAGTGCTGCAAACCTATATGCGAGATAAATTGTATAAAATTTATAATTTTATAAATTGTAATAAACATAGATTTATCCCTAAATATTTCTTTTTTTAAAAAAGTTACCTCCAAACTAATTATATGACACTGGTTGCTAGAAGATTATTATAGATAATGGGCTGTTTACAATGAAGTGAACCTCTTTAAAAGATCACAAAAAGATTATCTCATTTCTGCTAAAGAGATTGCTTTAATACCGAACTTTTGGCTGAAATGAAGTGATCAAGTTTCTGGTCATCAAATGTGTATTAGAATATTTTTACGCTTTTTAAATTTACTACTTTTATTTTAAAACAGATTTTCTTGTCAAGAGAATTTACCCAACTATTCCAGTTCCTTTTGCAGCACCATATTGTCATTACTGTTATTAACAACCCTGCCAACCTTCGTATCATCCGCAAACTTGGACATTAAACGTGATATACCTTCATAAATATCATTGATAAAAATGCAAAACAACAATGGCCCAACACCGAACTCTGAGGGACACCACTAATAACATTAGTCCACGTAGAGCAGTACCCATTGATCACCACTCTCAGTCTTCTCCCACTCAACCATTCTTTTATCCACTGTAGCAACTTGCCCTTAACGCCATACTGCTCCAATCTGTACAGTAGTCTTTGATGTGCAACAGTATAAAAAGCTTTTCTGAAATCGAAGTATATGATATCAAAAAATTATTTTTTGCATCCAGTTCCTTTGTGACCACATCATAGTATCCTATCAAATTAGTCAGACAAGACTTCCCCTTGACAAACGGGCTGTGTCTGAATTATTACTGCTGTCTTGTCTAGATGATCTTGCAATGCTTCTTTAACCTGTGACTCCATTATTTTCTCTGGAACAGAAGTCAAACTAACAGGTCTGTAATTACTCGTATCCCCCTTTGATCCCACTTTGTGATTTGGAGATACATTTACACATCAAGTCCGTGGGGACTCCCCCCGAGTCCAATGCTCTCATAATTATGGCTAAGGGTTTGCTTACTTCGTTTGCCGTGTAGCCGTCTTTACGAAAGCAAAAACGCTTCCCATAACCCGTGATCTTTAAATAAATCCCACATCAGTACACTATGATTACTGCCACCTAGTGGTGCCTTTATTTGTAAATTCTTAATGCATGAATAATCACTGATGATAATCAGATCAAGAGTAGTATTCCCTCTGGTTGCCTCTCTAACATGCTGCTGTAGAAAACAATCATTAAATGCCAACACAGATGTCTTGCTAGTGTGCGTGAGTGACCAAACTACAAGTTCCAATCTATATCTGGGAAGTTAAAATCCCCCATTATAAGACACTCTGATTTACTGGCCCACTCTATTTCTCTGTATAATTGTTCATTGTACTCCTCAGAGTGATTAGCCCTATAACAAACCCCTACCCTCATTTTTGCTTTCCCAGTGCTTATATCACACCACACCAAACTGACTCAACATTTCACTGTCCATCTATGTCAACTGGATGAACTTCCTTAGGTTTTATGTGTTTCTTAACAAACAGCATACCCCTCCTCCCTTCCTATCCTTTCTGCACACATTGTATTCCCCACATTCCAATTCTGCATCCCTTATATCTGAGTGGCAACACGTCTCTGATATCCCAAAAATATCTGCCTTGAATGTCTTAACCAACACTTCAATTTTATTTACTATACTCCTAGCATTGGTGTACATGTAACTGTTCTTACTCTTAGTTACTCTAACACAGTCCATGTATTTACTTATTTCATGATTCCCAGCAGTTCCTCCTGAAACCCCCAGCAACTGGCTTTCCACGAGGCTGTTCATTCCAATAGAAGCAGTGCAAGAATCATTTACACCTCTGCCAGTGGCTACTGTTAATCTATTAGTCTGTGAATCGCCCCAAGCTAGCATTTTTCCGACCCACCTAACAATGCTTCGATAGCATCCGCAAATATTCTTGCACCCTTTCTATTTAAGGGTATCCCATCCCTGTAGAAGCAATCTCTCCTGTTAACAAACACAGACCACGCTGAAAAAAATTCTACCCCATGAGCCTTGCAGTCTCTCCAGGGCCGAATTGATTGACAAGGCTCTCATCATATACTCCCTCCTATCGTGTCTGGGCAGAATTGCAGACACTTTCAAATTCAACCTTAACTCACGACTTTTTTTTGGCATTAACCTGTACTTGCTAAGTAAATCCTCAGATCTCCTACACTTAATCTCATAGTGCCAACATGTACAACGATATCATCTTTTAAGGGCACAAAAGGTGAAATCGTTGGTCTGCTCTACAACGTCATAAACCTTTGCCCCTGACAGACATACCCTGTGTAAGATGTAGATCTTACAAATAAAATAGAAATATCTATTATATCTGTTTAGCTAAAATAAATCCAGGAAGGGAAGTGGAAAGTAAGAATTAGCATTAATGCTCCTGTATTAAGTTTAATATAATAAGTATTAAGATAGAATATTTAGGTTGAATGTAAAAAATGGTTAAAGTTGGAAGAACACTGGATTTAGTAATGGACAGTTTTCGACGTGTGGATTAAAATAGCGGCTAAAGGAAAACAAGTAATTTAAATAATATAGAGAGCAAACAGGGACAGCACTAGAGAAGGGGTGCCATTTGAGAACAGGTGTGAAAGGGTTGCTGAGGGTAAGAAGAATAGGACCGTGAAACGGGGTTACGAAGCGTCTCTTTTGATCTAAGCCACCGTTAGAAAGTAAACAGGGAATGAGTGGACGTCCAGTGTTCGAATACAAATAAAATGGCGTCAGGGTGACTGAATTTTAGATAAGTTCGATATATTTAGCAGAGAAAGTGTGAACACGAAAATGAGTGTTTTGGAGGTGACGGGCAAACATGAAAGGGCCATACTGCCCTGTAAAAAAAACAAGAAATTTCTAGAGGAGGGTTGGTTTGTGCGCTAGGGAGATAGCTGGGGTGTGATGTTTTAGCAAATAGGAAGGCATGGAAAATTAAGCAGAGTATGAGTATTGGTTACGAGTCCTTGGGGGAGGCGTTTCAAACTTGAGGGAAAAAGAAAGTAGTTTTGGGGGGAGTAATTGAGAAAGTGTCGACTCTGTATCTGACTTCTGTGGTCGAAAGGGGTCGTGAATTGTGGGTTGAAGTAGAAGAAGATTTTTTGGTGGTCAGAGTTCACATCTAGTGGTAGCAAGATGAAAAAGTAAAAAAAAAAAAAAAAACGTGAGAGAAAGAAAGCCCGGTCCGGCATCGGAGGGCAGTCATGGCTGTGGTTAAGTTTAAGGTTAATGTAAACATGCAAGAAGAGAAAGAAAGCCTGGTCCGGAATCGGAAGGCAGTGTGCCCAAGAAATGGAAGAAAGCCGGTCTGCCACGAAGGAAGCCTGAACGCAAGGAAATTGGAAGTAGCGGCCAATTCGGAATGTAAGTCTGTTCCTGTTTTTTTCTCGAATCCTGAACTCAAGGGACTCCTAACCTAGCTGTGTAAGCAATTGAGTGATAATTCTTTTTAAAAAAAGAATATTCCTGTTGTATTAGGCAAGTTAGTTACTAAGGCTGAGACAATTTGTGTTATGTTAATGATTATGAAATAACGAAAGTGTGACACAGGGGTAAATAAAGGGAAAATGACAGTATAAAGGAATTAGTAAATAAATTATATTTTTAGGGGTAGTACTGTAAGGATGTGTTAACCTATATGATCAAGGTGCTGCTCTTCGTGGACTAATGTTATTAGTGGAGTCCCACAGGGTTCGGTGTTGGGCCCACTGTTGCTTTGTATATTTATCAATGATATTGATGAAGGTATATCAGACTTAGTGTCGAAGTTTGCAGATGATACAAATGTTGGCAGTGTTGTTAATGACAGTAATGGCAGTGTGCTACTGCAACAGGATCTAGAAAAGTTAGGCGGATGAGCTGAGAAGTGGCAACTGAAGTTTAACCTTGACAAATGCAAAGTACTGTATATGGGTAGAAGTAAACCCAGAGAAACGTACCAACTGTGTGGTACTACACTTAAGGTGGTAGAAAACGAAAAAGACCTGGGAGTAATTGTGCAGTCAGATACGAAGTTTCCTGAGCAATGCAGACAGGCTGCCACGGCAGGTCATGGGTTTTGTCAATGATATATAGGAATTTTGCTAGCAGGGAAAAGGAGGTGATTGTCCCTCTGTATAAGGCAATGGTCAGCCACGCCTTCAGTACTGCGTACAGGTCTGGAGGCCTCATTTTAGGAAGGATGTAGATTTCCTTGAGCGTGTACGGAGAAGGGCAACAAGATTGGTGAGGGGAACGAAGGGATCCTCTTACCAAGAGAGGCTTAAGTTCTGAAAATTGCAGCGGCTGGAGACTAGGCACCTGCGCGGTTATCTGACTGAAGTCAACAAGGCCTTGAATGGGTTGAGCATGCTGAATTCTGATGGGATTCTTCTACTTGTTCAGATAACGAACCTAAGGGGGCATAAATTCAAATTAAGAAAGGACAGATGTAGAATAGATGTGCGGAAATTTGCCTTTTAGCCAGTGGGTGGTTAATTGCTGGAACAAACTTCCATCTGTCGTTGTGGAAGTTGATAAGTTAAATAAATTTAAGGAGAACCTGGACAAACATTTAGAGAGAATTGTTTTGTAATTTTTTTTTTTTTTTTGGCTGATGCTGCATAAGCTCATATACTTGCTTTTTTGCATCACATGCCACTACATCATTAAATTAGGACAGGTGCCAACACAAGATAATATACCAGGTGAGGTGTAAAGAGAAAGAAATTTTATTAATAGAGAAAAAACGTATGAGTAAAGAGGGATGATTAAGATGGTAACTAGAGAGTAACTAAGGTGGAATGAGTGATTTGTAATAAATATTACTGATGTAAGAGGATACCAGTTGTAATAAATTTTGAAATGAGTTTCACTGACGATAATGATAAAAATTAGTAATGGAAGAGAATGATTGAGTAATCATCGAGGATTCATATTAAGTAAGATACAACTGATACAAACTGAAGTTAATAATTTGTAAATTGAGAATAGTTGATGAGAGAGAGTGTATTGTTCTAGTATGGTTCAAATATATGGAAATTGGTATGCATGTATGTAATTATTTGTTTTTTAAGTAAATGCTGTATATAATGTTCATTAAAGGTTTTAAATTTTTGTTAATAAATGTGTCTTTAATGTTCTGCTAACAGTCGCTTTACACAACCTAGAATCTTCTGTGAATTGCAGTCAGTAGGATGGTACTTCGGTATGGTGGAAATCAAAACGCAACAGATTTGGTTTTGTGGGGTTTGAGACGTCAGTAAAGTTCAAATTAAATCAAACAATATTTCCCCCACGCACCTGGTCCTGTTCCACCTATCCTTTTTGCACAATATATTTCCCGTTTCCCTGAGAATTGAGTCACCAACAATAACTAGCACCTGTGGGACCAGCGCATTCTGCCCTGAAGGTTGCCTGGTGCCTAAGAGTGTGCTCTGGCTTTGAGTTGGGCAGTAATGACAGTATGCTGCTGCAACAGGATCCGGAAAATTTGGTTGGATGGTTGAGAAGTGACAACTGAAGTTTAATATTGGAAAATTCAAAGTACTGCATATAGGTAGCAGTAATTCCAGAGAAATGTACCAACTATGTGGTGTTACACTCAGGGTAGTGGAGAATGAAAGAGATCTGGGGGGTAATTGTGCAGTCAGATATGAAGTTTTCTGAACAGTGCAGACAGGCTGCCAGAGTAGGTCATGGGGTTTTGTCAATAATATACAGGAATTTTGCGAGCAGGGATAAGGAGGTGATTATCCCCTTGTATAAGGCAATGGTCAGGCCACACCTTGAGTACTGCGTTCAGGTATGGAAACCTCATTTTAGGAAGGATGTAGAACTGCTTGAACGAGTACAGAGAAGGGAACAAAGAGGTGCTCTTATAAAGAAAGGCTTAAGTTCTACAAATCGCAGCATCTGGAGACTAGGCACCTGCGAGGTGATCTGATTGAGGTGTTTAAGACCTTGAATGGATTGAGCAGGCTCAATGCTTATGAAATTCTTCCTCTTGCTCACATTACAAACCTGAGGGAGCATAGATTCAAACTGAGGAAAGACAGTTGTCGAATAGATGTGTAGAAATTTGCCTTTAGTCAGAAGTTAGTTGATTGCTGGAACAAACTTCCATCTGTTATTGTGGAAGTTGATAGCCTAAATAAATTTAAGGCTCAGCTGGACAGGCATTTGGAACAAATGGAGGGGTGAAAGGGAAGGGGGTTTCTTTGGCTGATGCTGTATAAGCTTGCTTTCTTGCATCATGTGCCTCTACTAATGCTAATTTTCTGATGAAGATTTTTTGTCATTTAAGATGTTTTTCCCATATTCTTATAGCCATCCTATTGCATCAAATGATTCGCTGCCTTCTTTTCACTGCATATTTTTAATAAGAATATATTGAACTACTCTAATTCAATTTTGTATCCTTTATGGGCTGCATAAACTTTTCAAATTCTTGTAATTTCGAATCCACTTCACGGGGTTTCAATTTCAATAGACTCCCAATGGAGAGTCTATTTAAATATTTGAGAAAAAAAAAAGGTAAGCTTAGGGAGTTCCACAAATAATTTGATATTTTTCAACTCAGTGCTCGTAATAGGATGGATGACCTCTATTGAAGTTACAGCAGCATCCATCCATCCATCCTGGGGCATTATTGACGTTATTGGTACTCTGAGTTGGAACAGTTAATTCTTATACATATATACACGTTCAAGTACAAACTTTGTCTTCGTCTCTGCCTAGAATCTTAAAACAAAAAACCTTTGAGAAAAGCGATACAACTAAAGATATGGGAGTGTTGCTACTACAACTCGTAAATCAGGGTGAAGTCTAGATTTTTTTCAGCAGCAGGTATGAAATTATTTCATATTAATAAAGACTGGAATATTACTGCAATATTAAAATGTTTAATAATGCTAATACTAATTTTAAATGTTTGCTGAAATATCAACCAACTTGTTGATATAAAAATAATTTCGATTCCTTGTTTTTAAAATAATAAAGTCCGTACTTCAAAGCTATAAAAGAATTGTTTAGCTTTGAGGTAAAAGATATTCCTCTTGCAAATAATTATATCGGAAGTATGATACACTTTTTTAGAGAATCAGCGATTTTAGAGAATAAAACCATTCTTTATAAAGTGTCGTGGTTGTTGTACGTACTCCTGAGATGGAATAATAAGATTCGTTTAAGATAAAGGTAGAAAAAATTGTAGTTTAGATAAAGTATTAAAGCAGCGAATAGTGTATCATTATCAGAAATCAAAGCATCTAATTCCAATTCTTCACGCTTCGCCTCCTAATTTTTACAGTGAATGCACCAAATTCCATGGAATCGTTCGAGTACAGTAGATCGAATAAACGGAATACGGGTCAGAGAAAAGTTTAATGAGTTTCTTGGTGCTGGCTAAGATTCCTGAAGTTAGCAGCGCTAATCGTTCTAGGAATTTTTACTTCTTATAACGACGAGTTACATCTGAGATAAAATGTTATTCTGAGTGGAAATCATGCGTATACTTTTCATACGTAGCGAAAATGCATAAACTGTTTCTAATGAAGGAAGGCGATTTCTAAACAAATGATTGTTAAAATGAATATTGCATTGAAATCTATTTACTTTATTAACGTTGTATATTTCCAATCGAGTCTTTAACCATTAAAATGATCTTTGCAAGGAACGCACAAACTTGAGAAAATTCGACTTGGATTACCAGAATGAAAAGGACCTCGAATGTAGCCTGCACTCCGATATAAGTCCCGAATCCAATACCAGTGGCATGGATCCAGTACTTTCTTTTCACTAATTTTAAAAGCGTTGATATAAAATCCAAATAAATTTAAAGTTTCAACGTATTCCACTGCTAATCTAGTGAAATATAAGATACTTCCAACTTTGCAGAAATTTCTTGCGTATATGTGCTGTCATCGTCAAACAATATATAAATTGATTTCCTAACTATAACAACATTATTATGGATGTAATGATAGTTTTATCCTTATATTCGATAATCAATGGTTATTTACGTTTATTGTTTGCCGAAAGAATGATATGTCCGTGTGGAAGAGAACCCCTTTTCACACATCTAAATTAAATATCTCAGTGATAGCAACGAGCGATAAAATTTTGATCGATTGAAACCCATTCAGTAACTGGATTCTCTGATCAATGCAAATGATAACGTCATCATAAAGCAAAATAAGATAAAATCAGCTGACTGCACTACTGATAATAACTGAGATGCTACAGATAAGAATGTTGTGGCCTACTCTCTTCATACTGCGTTGGTTTTATGTTAAAAGCAACTGAGACTACGAGAGATCGGTTTGTCCTGTCTATAAATCGTGCCTAATTATCGCGTTTTTCCTGCTGTTTTGGAAAAAAAAAAACCAGAATTCTCGACTACACGAACGCATTTTAGGTTAAGTCACCAAAGAGGAGCAAATATTACATTTACTGTGCACGAATAATATAAAACTCTGTAAACTATAACAGTGGAGTAGTCGGTAGAGCAAATTCCTAGTGCCAATTTCTTAAGATCCAGCTTCTCCATTGTAGCATGCTCAGCAGCATCTTACAACAAGAATGGACCCCTCATCATTAGTGGTGTTAGTGTGGTGGGAAATACAGCAGCATCAATCATGTGGTGGGGATGTTAAATATTTTGAGACCAGAGAAACTTATTTTGACGTTAAAATATTATTATTAATTTTTGTAATAATTAATACAAAAATACGAAGTGACAGCCCTCTCTAACAAATATATATACCGATATTTTTAAATTCAGTCTTTCTTCAAAGAAAAACAAAAATTGGATTAAAATCAATAATGTACCATAAAGACATCTCATTTATTAATACTGAGGAAATATGATAAATTAAATTTATTTAGAACTTGTTTATTCTCCTTTCGAAAAAGCGACAATTTTCTCAACGAAACTTTGCAAGCTGCAGCCTGATTAAAATTATATGAAGGCACCATTTGTGAATCCACTTGTTTCTTCTCCTCGCGCTTTGCTCCTTTAGCAGCTTTCTATTCCTGTTACGTAAGATTACGTTTCTAATCTAGCTCTGACGAATATATTGTTAAAATTCTAATCTAGTTCTGACGAATATATTGTTCAAATTCTAATCTAGCTCTGACGAATATATTGTTCAAATTCTAATCTAGCCTGACGAATATATTGTTCAAATTCTAATCTAGCTCTGAAGAATATATTGTTCAAATTCTAATCTAGCTCTGACGAATATATTGTTCAAATTCTAATCTAGCCAGACGAATATATTGTTCAAATTCTAATCTAGCCAGACGAATATATTGTTCAAATTCTAATCTAGCTCTGACGAATATATTGTTCAAATTCTAATCTAGTCCTGCCGCCACCTGCTCTTCTTTTTATCTTGAATATATACAGTGGATGCCCATATTTTATAGAATTTATTTTTTTCCCCGCAACCTCACATTCGAAAGAATTACAATTTTTGCAGTCGTATTTAACGTACAGTATATTAAATACGTGCATGTTTATGTAAATTCACATAAATGTACATAAATTACATGTCTTCATATACAAAGAAATATTTTCAAAAGTTTCTTTTTAATTTTTTTTCTAAAGTTCTCGTTTCTTTCAGGTATCAAGAATAAAGGAGGGTCGTCCTGTGAATCTGAAGATGCGACAAGATAAGAAAACTTCCTTAGACAGTCGAACGCTCTAAACGGCTCATTTCTTTTTAAATGCACCAAGAATAATTCACCAGTACGTTAAAAGTGGGTCTGACTTTTGCTGCCCAACACAATTGCATTTTAACTGAGATGGGACAACTGCAGAAACATTTGGAATCGCGATAAAGCAATACAAGCCGGTTGCAGAGGAGCAGGTGGAGAGGAAGAATGTCTTTATACGAAAATAGCACGAATTCCTCGTCGCTTTACTCCTTCGAGTATCATGAAGGTGATAACAGTTCCCGGCAGTCCGGCGATGAGATGTTTATGTCAAACAACGACTCGGATTTCCGTTTCGCTAATGGCTCATTAAATGGGTTTAATTCGTGGGACGCGCCTCCGTATCCAAGCGGCTACACCGAACTTCGGATTATTCTGACAGCTCTCTTTGTGACCTGCATTATGATCTTAATAGTGGTCGGAAACATGTTAGTCTGCATAGCCATAGCGACTGAGAAAGCTTTAAAAACTGTCCAAAACTGGTTCATCGCATCCCTTGCAATTTCAGACTTCTTAGTCGGGCTTATTATAATGCCTTTCTCGTTAGCCAATGAAGTCATGGGGTACTGGATATTCGGAAGGGTATGGTGCGAGATCTACGCTGCGTTAGATGTACTACTATGCACTGCTTCAATTAATAACCTTTGTCTGATAAGCCTAGACCGATACTGGTCGGTAACGCATGCAGTGAGCTACCTGAAGAACAGAACTCCGAAGAGAGCCGTTGGAATGATATGTTTCGTATGGGTGCTATCCGCTGTAATTTCACTGCCGCCGTTGGTAGGATGGAAGAAGCCAGAGAAACCAGCGGAATATCCATCATGTGATTTGAGTGATGATATTGGTTACGTTTTATATTCTGCTTTGGGTTCTTTCTACATTCCAGCTATTGTAATGGTATTCGTGTACATAAGGATTTTTATTGCCGCGCGGTCTAGGGCTAGAAGACACGTGAAAAAGAAGCAGCAGCAGACTCGAGAACTGATGAATGATCCGATCAAAGATAAATCTACAAGCTTCACGAATCCTAGTCCCGACAAAAGTAAAGATTCGCTCATTTCTACGTTGCCCCCGAAATCTAGAGAAAACGAGAGCAACGGAACCAACAAGCCCAGAATCCCTTTGCCTCCCCAGGCCCCACAGATAATAATCGAACCTTCCTGCGAAAGTCTCGATGGCAGAAGTCAATCGTTTTCGGATTTCCATTCACCGATGCACGAGTCAGAAAACGAGAGGCGAAACGTTGTTATGAGTGACAGTTTGGCATCTATGAAGGATATCGAGCTGAACAACATCCCTTCTGATTGTTCTTATTCTCCCAAAACCGACGAGACTTCGCGTCTGTATACTCCTCAACCGTTAAGAAAATTGTCGATGCTAACTGCTCCAAAGTTCCTCAAGTCACCCTTTGGGTCTACATTATCGCTGGCAAACTACGGGAGATCGGAGGAAGACGTAAGCGAATTGTACGAGCTGAAGAACGGGAAGAAACAGAAGAAAAAATCCAAAATTAAAACTCAACCCGAAGAGCTACCAATGAGGCCAACGCCAAATGAAGCCGAAAGACAAAAGCGCAAGATCGCCAAGGCAAGGGAGCGTCGTGCGATTTTAATTCTAGGATTAATAATGACTTCTTTCATCTTAGCTTGGTTGCCATTCTTTGTGCTTTACGTTCTGGAAGCGACTTGCAGCAAATGCCGGATCCCAGAAACGGGGTTCGCAGTTGCATTTTGGTTAGGCTATTGCAACTCGGCACTGAACCCTATCATATATACAATATTTAACAGGGATTTTCGAAGGGCATTCAGAAAAATCCTCTTTAAATAGAGACACCGTTTCTCATTCGTCTTGTCTTCCATAATGCCAAAGACAAGAAAGTGCCTGATATATTGTGCGCTGCGGCTTCGAAAATGGACGACCTGGAACTGTTGCAGACGTTGTTGTTGTTACTAAAAGCCTTTTATTGGTGTACTGTGTTAAAGCCCTGTAGATGAGGGTGTGTTAATATAATTTTACAGCGTAGGACAGTGTTTATACAGTATAAAACTAAACCTACAAAACTGATTAAAATGTAAGGAGCCTTTCTCACTGTTTTCTACATATTCATGTTTTATTCTTACTTAAAACACTGAGAAACAGAATCGAAGTAAAAAAAATACACGTCGCTGTACCAGCAATAAATTGTCTGCCTCAGAAAAATCTTGTTGCAGTAGCGATAATGAAAATTTTATTGAAGGAAATCTAAAAAAACGTTGTTGTAAATAGCGTTTAAATGATCGTATGTGTGTGTGTATAGATCCCTAGTGAAATGTATGATTTAAAATATGATTAATGTTCGGTCAGGTATTTTGTGTAATCTGTATATTTCCCATGTAAATACCATATTCATTCATGCATACTAATTATCTACGTATGTGTATATATGAATGCATATGTACTTCGATATATTTTGTGTATCTCAGGTGGATACTGCCGTTTGAATTAAGTGTTAAACCAGCTGGAAAAATTCATATTATCCTAAAATTCATGTCGAGTGAAAAACAGTTAAGATGTTGTCTCTTTGTGCCTAAAATATTTTATAGCTTGAAAACGGCAACGGACTTTACCCTTCCAAGCCCAAATGCAATGTGAACTGCTCCGTGGCTAACTGTACCTGATCCTTGAATCACTATTCTTCCTGTATACTTAATATTATTGTTTCCTTTAATATCGCAAACACCAAAAAAAAAGGTAGCACACGCACGATATTTCGCTGGAGGCAGTTGTCTTTGAGGCTGTTGTCCACCGAAATTGGGAATGGCGAGTGGAGTCTGGTGATCGAAACGAAATGTGCTGGCCCTCCACGAAGAGGTGAGTTAGAAGCAATTAAGGTATGGATTGAGCACCTTCTTGTGCAGCGCTGGTTGAGAATACGCACTTTCTTAGCAGTTGCTGTTAGGAGGCGCCTCCATGGCACAGTTAAAGAAATAATCTTTTTTTATTTCGCGATTGAGCTGTTAATCTCACTTGTTTAATAGCGATGAGTCTGAAGAACTATTTCAGAAACCCATTCGTGTTTATCGGTGTGCCTCTAGCATAAAAGTTTTCCATTTTATGCTATATGTTTGTTATTGTTCTCGATTATAATGAACTACAGTAGAGGTTTAGATACTTGAAATCGATGATAGCACTGGTTATGGCTTGTAAAAAGAGTTTTACCTTTTTCATCTATATGATAAAGCCAAATGCGTTATTTGTTGTGGACATTAATTAAATTTATATCAATATAATTGACGTGCTGTTTGTGTCCTAGTGCTTAGGATTCAATTGTGGAATTATGTATCTGCTCGTCTCTTTATTACAAGAACAAGTCACTGCTCCCAAGATGTAACTGTCTCTCTTAATAATGTTATTTATCGAAGTCTAAACTAAAACATATCAGTTTTTGCAAGAATATCACACGTTTTACGTATGTTTCCCTGAAACCAGTCTCAGACCCTGCTGCAAATGCCTCACCTGCTACAAAATTCAAACAAATTCGGTAAGTATATCTATACATTATCGTTTTAAATTTAAGACGCCTTTCCTGTTCACTTGTACATATTAAACGCTAGCCGCTATATATCATCGGTTTATTTTAACTGATGATAGATGTGTCAGATTGATAATGAAATCTGAACTTCTCTGATATGCAGTATCAGAATGTTTTTGTTTACAATGTCTTAGTTACTGTGTTTGAAACACGATAATTCATTTTTATACATAAGCAGTTTTAGATACTGTGTTGTGAGGAGATGTTACATCGAAAAAAAAAAAATCTTCATCCTATTATTGAGTGTTTCTTAAAATGTTGTAATTGTTTTGGCTCTTAGAATTTGTCTTTCTAAGTGTATCACACATATTACAGTCTATAGGAGACCCAGTAGAATATTTATTCATTTATTTCTCCAGTAGGATAACATTCACTATTACACATTTGGCGACCGTTATTTAAAAAGCACCAAAATGACTCGTTTATGCACGTCCTGCATTGCACCAATCAATCTCATTTCGAATAAGTGAGGTGTGAAGCGCACGTGGTTTGACCTCGAGAAGTTGATATCGCAAAGATCTTTGTACACTGTTGAAAACTCGGAATTTTAAACCCTAAATTTAAAAGAATACTCAAAAAATGGCAGAAAACTAACTTTTGGACGATGCAAATAAACAACTAATAATTCGAAAAGTGCATGAAAGTCTGATTATAAAGTCCAGTTTAATGCAGAAAAAAATATATATAATTCTCTAAGAATGAGTCTATTTGCATCAAACAAAAATTAAATATAAAACCTGTTTTTACATTAATAATGAAATATTCCCGGCCATATTGGTTGGTTTCCTTGACTACCAGCAACGAAAGTTTTGGCAGAGGGCGCAGAATTCTACGAACTTATAGTTCAGTTATATTTAGATCTCAGTGAAAACAATGCACCATCAAATTCGCTAAACAGAACTTTCCAGATAATGAGGTGTGGGGGGAGAAAATCCTATATTTTAGCTATCGGTTTACTAATAAATATAATTTAATTTGCAGTTTTCACAAAATTGCATTCTGAACCTTTTTTTGTTTTATTAAACTGTGTTTTTCCTCTACTTTCCGAACAATTCCCTCAGAACAGAATCCGCAGGAGAAATTACAATGAGTTTAGTGTAACAGCCCACTTACTTTACACTTTGGCTCCCTTGGAAAACAAACGCCTAAATTGTTGTATAAAATTTTCAAGAGAACTCAGATCTTAATCTATTCTAGTGCGATGTAATGATCATTTTTCTCGAGTGTGAAAACTTTGTAAGTATAAATATTTGCTAATGCTATCGCAATAATCACACTTGTTCCTTAAAAGTTATGGCAGACGGTGCTACCATTGAGAAATCTGTTTTATCTAGGCAGTGACTTCTTTCTCAAGGCAGATGGAAATCTTTATTGTATACTTGGTGCCATCTTTTGTATAAAAATGATTTGCTTAGGTTACACTAACAAAAATTTACTCTATTTCGATTATATCAAGTGGTTACCTATTTGCAGTTGTAATTAGGTTTCTTTATAGGAAGAAAATGATTGATTATTTTTCAAATATCCTATAATGTCTTAATTAAATGTATTTCAAAATTAGAATGTGAAACGAAAAAAAAACTTGCATTTTAATACAAAGGGAGTCACTTCTTTTCATGTGGCTGATTTTGTAAAGTGTTGATGAGGAATTTTTGAGAAAATTATTGAATAATCGAAAAATAAACATCGATAGTGTATTGAAAAAAAAAAAAAAAACTGCTGTTATAATTTGGATTTCTTTCTGTTTGACAGAAAAAGAAAATATATTTGTACTGTTGGTTATTTTATATCAAATTTAAAAAAATATATATTTAATATAAATACCAAAGCTATGATTTTAAATAAAAAAAATAATTAAACATACAACACGTATTAAATAAACAGTTCAGTGTTTAATTATTAATGTTCCATAATCCAAAATAATACAAACTCTTTATATGCTGTGGAAAAAAAAATAATTAAAGTTGCCTTGAAGTTGTATCATACAAAAATCCCCATATTAGTGTAATGAATTCAAACTTTTAACTCTTTGATACTCTCAAATGCTTACGAAAGTTCGATAAGTATATATATATATAAATATATCAAGCCCAATATACACAGAGGAATACAATTTTCCTCTTTAAGGCAGCTTTAAGACACACTTGTCCTTCTGTGTCTGTCAAGGGCGAAAAAAGTTCTCCGCCTTGTCACTCTAAGGGAAGTTATGCATTGATTCACTGTCCACATGGTGCGACACTACTAATTTCCCAAACTTTCACTGGTGGCTATAATGATATGCAACATCGTTGATAAAATATATTTTTGGCGCATTGTATTATAAATGTACGTACTCAATGTGTCGGTTACGAACATGTTCAAATGTGTATTTTCGCTGGTTGTTAGTTTTCGATGAACGAAATACTTCTACTCAGTACTTGTTATATAGATATAATGAACCTTTCTTGTATAAGTAAGGGAAAAATTTTTCTGTCTCAATAACTTCACTGTGCAAGTTTTAAGCTTTATGTAAGCACAGATTTGTCAAAATTAATACAAGATAAATAAAGGTTGCTTCTTGAAATATAAGTCCCTGTTATGCTGGTAGTTTGAAACAACATTGCTTATCTCTTTAGTTCTATAAAACTTGCTTTCTGGCTCTAACTTAAGTCCTGAATCCAAACGAATTGAAATGTTTATCAACTTGCAGTTAATACAGATCTTGGGATTTTGTATCAACTTTTATGGTATTTCTTATCTAACACTTACTTGTCTTTGGATCAGCTTCCGATGACTTCGAATTGTTCTTTAAGACACGATAATGTTCTGAGAACCAGAATACCTGATTTCTGTTGGAAATGTAAAATAAAGGTGAATTAGGAAACAATAAAAGTTAATACACAATCCTAAGAGGTTTCATATTAACTATACAAAATTTAAAACTTCTATCTTAAGTCCTTGATATATTCCTTATTCCTTAGAACATAAATTTTTGCCATTCAGTGGATGTCCGGGGTTTTATAAAGGAGAAACTTTTATTATGTTTTTTTAAGCTACCTCGTATTATTCATTTTTTTCACAAATAAGTTCAGAAACTATCGAAACTTAGCCCTCTCAGAGTGCAAGGAGAAACTTTCATTTTGAAATTCTTTTTTCTTCGGTATCCCAGCCGTCTCTCGTACAGATCACTCACGAAACACAGCATAAAGAGCCGCCACAGATCAACAGCTAAAGCAGCATAATGAGCCATTATTCTGATCAGTCACTAAGACAGTATAATTATCCACCACCTACATCATTCAGTAAGGCAGCACAGTAAACTGTTATCCAGGATTGGCCAATAAGGTCAGCGCAATTGAGTCACCATATGGATTCAACCACCAAGGTAGCAGCACAACAAACCACTAGGGCAGCGTATTTCGGAATCCACAAAGAGCAGACGCAATCTTTCCATCATTGACAAGACTGACTATTTGCAAGACTAATTTAGAAATTTCTCCTGTCAGCAACGCAACTCGAATACAAAACTCTCCAAACAAGTGAAAAAAAACCATTGTACTGTCACAAAGGGTACTTCCCTCAAGTTTCTTGCTAACTTCTGAAAGGCAGCTTCCTCAACTTTTAACTTTAGCGACTTGTCACATTAGTGATAAAACCTCATTATCAAAATTAGTAGAATCGCCGTGCTCTCCACACCGGGTGGAAAAGATCTGAGTTCGAATCCCGTCAATAACGGGAGGAATTTTTTATGGGTCTTTTTCACAACATGGCTGAGTTAGTCGGTCTCAGACGAGCTTAGCATAGTTTTTTTCTCCCGGAAACTCAGGTTTCTCTTACAGCAAACAAAAAATCGACCCCAGAACATACACAATTTGACGACAATATATACGGAGAAACATGGCCTCAGTTGCTTCTAAAAAAACACATCAGTGATAGAGCCATCTACTGTATTAGTTAGAACTAACCTACCAAATATTCTGAATGCTTTACCTTTCAACCACGTCTAATCTTTCAGACATAAAATGACCTTCTGAATCTCATAACGAATTCCTACAGCTCCCCTGTAGGAATTCGTTATGAGATTCCAAGACTCTTCAGAAGACACAGATAGTTAATTCGTTCAAATATTCTCAACTTATTTAACTTTGCCCAAATGGGCTCGTGACAAATCAAAATAAACGTATACTGCAGGCTTGGACAAACCATGGACACGCCACATAAACAGTTGTTTTACGTGTGGAAAGAACTGCGAAAAGTATTGGCCCCTTCGACTGATCGGTTACAATTTTTGTCACTCTACTCAATGGTAGAGTGACAAACAGTTGGAGTTTGTTTCCTCAAATTTTCGCGATTTCCTTCTTGGGATCATTTACATTTATTTGCAGATCGCCAAAGTTGTGTGGTACAGAACGTCGCAATAGGACAGTCGTCTATAAATTAGGCAAATCAACGAGTATCTTTCCACTAGTAAGATGGTGTTGAAAGAGTACTGAATGCGGTGTTAGAGTCCTTTAGATAGAAGATAGTTTCACCGTGTATATAGTGGTACTCAAAAAATTGAATTACTTTAAAAATTCACTGAATTTCTGTGAAATTTGGCAGTATATCGCGTATGCTTTGTAATTGCATTATCCATCTCTAGAAAGCTCTCTTAGATGATGTCACGTGCCATACATGATTGCATAATCCTGTATGGCAACTGTTTTCCAATCCTCGATAATCCAGTGTTGGTGTTGTGGTGCCCACAGGAGGCGTGCTCTCTTGTTCTTCATTGATAACAAAGGTACGCGGTGGCCGTCGGCTGTTGTTGCCCATTCGCGACAAAGTGCGACTAGTGGTCCGTTGCGATATTTTGTTCTGCAAGCAAAGATTGCCGTGATGACATGATGTGCGACATTGTGGCCCGTCTGTTTGCTTGCATAATTCTAGCCATCCTCCTCTGACCTCTCTCATCAACAAGCGATTTTCTTCCACAGGAGTGTCATTGAGAGGATGTCTTCTGTTCGTTGCACCATTCTCGATACACCCTTGAAACTGTGGTGCGTGAAAAGTTCAGGAGAACTGCCGTTTCAGAGATGCTTTGTCCAGCACGTCTTGCGCCTACTACTATGCCACGTTCGAAGCCCGTTAGATCACTTCTTTTCTCCATCCATTCTTACTACGGTTTGTACGCTTAACTGATACTAGAAAGGTTCTGCGGCATTTATATCCACAACTGTGGTCATGTGACTTGCAACGTTGATGGACAAACCATTTGTGTGCACAGCAGGGGTGTACCTAATAAAGTGGCAGCACAGAGTGTTTATTTGCACAGTGAAAGCCAACACGTGCCTCATCCACAGGTGAACCTATTCTGTTTAGTAGACACCGGATGGTTCAAAGTAATATAGCCCATAATCCTGTCTGTCAACATCCTCTCATCGCCCTTTCTCAGATATTGGGCAAAATAATCCCGGACTTTGTTTTTCAGGTGATCTGGGCATTATTCTTTAATAACGCATCCTTCCGAGGTGATGGAAAAGTGAAGAAAAACAGCCCAGCTTTAAACAGTTATTAAAAGGTTTGGAAGAACTAGATGAAATCTTTTCACAGCTCTCACCTGCTATCAAATCATTATCCAGACATCTATTTTCTTTGATAAGCTGTACTGCTCAGCTAATTCATGAGTGGATTGAAGAACTTGCCTAAACTGAAGACAGGTTGTTCAATCCTATTCTCATAATTATTGTTTTATGAACATCATATACTTGTGTTCTTGATGCTGATCATCATCAGTTCATGCGACTACTTTCGGTCTAGGTTGAACATCGCTGTACCCTTCCATGATGTACTTTCCATCTCTCCTTGCCGCATTCAAAAGAACAAGACCCCTAGATCCCAAGCAGACAGACTCATCCACTCATATGTATTGTTGTCAGTAATTTGCATGTGTTGTCTGGGTGAGTTGCCTGCTTTTCTGTACGAAAAAACCAGGAATAACTCGGTCAAGGTGTGCAAAAGTTCCATAAAAGTTCCTCCCGTTATTGACAGGTTTCGAACCCTGTCCTTTTCGACCCGGTGTGGGGAAGGGCGCCGATTATAACCATTGCGTTTCCTTCAAGGATCTCATTAATCTATAGATCGCCTACGGACCACCTGCTCAATGAAAGTCATAAAATAGCATTTTGTGGCTCTTAGTGATTGATCCCAGACTAATCGCGCCAGCCAATTTATTCAGAGTCTTCTGGAAATCCATACAGTATTTACGACTATTCCCAACACAAACAGAGTTTCACAGCATCCTACAAAAGGCTGTGGATGTTATTGCAGATACAGCTGCTATAAATGAGTAATGAATATCGAAAATAAGATGAAAGCGAATCGTAAGAATACCTTTTTACTAATATAAGGGATAAAGATTTCTCCCTTGATTACAACTCCCAGTTTTCTATTGGGCAACTAACTACCTGGAATAGAACTTCATAGAAATTAACTTTAGACATCTTAAAATGCATTATAAAGCAAAAAAAAAAAAACAGATAAATTTTCACAAGCGAAGCGAGAAAATAATTAGTATTCATGTGCTGAGCAAGCCAGTTTTATCCCTTTATTTTATTTAAGAATAAGAAACCAATTTTTCAGGGTTTTTTCCTTCCATGAATCTAAGAAATGTTTTCTTTATCTCTAATTTTCCTCATACAAGCAATCGACAAAGAACGCGATTTATTTCAGTTTAGGCAGGCTCAGGAACTAGCCAATTAAATCTCGGAATGACATTGCTTTGATTGCAGAATTTTTCCATCTTTAATGGGGCTTGCTTCTTTCTGCGTGCTGCACTTAGGTACAGACAATATGTAGGTGCTCGTTCTTAATGAGACTCCTACACGAGTATTTCCATCCCATCGTTTTAAGTGCATAGGTCACTAGCCCGACACCCACGATTAACACCCACTCTGTTTCCTTTTCGTTGGTTACTAACGCATTCCGCTTTCCAATAATTTTTAACTTTTGTTATTTTTTTCCCGAGAATAAACTTTTCCAAACAGTTTTTAACAATTCTGTAATTTTCAAGAACTTATATTTGTAAAACTAGCAGCGCTTTACTAGTTGAAGAACTTTTGCTAGAAATTAATTCAAAGTGCGCTCGTCTAGCTAAAACTATAAATACACCGGGGGGGATTCTGTCTGTGATATAAAAGAATTTTCCAGCAAGGACAAGGCGGTGTTTATCCTATTGAATAAGGCGATGGCTAGGAAAGATCTTGTGTACTTCATGCAGGTCTAGAAGCCTCATTTTAAGAATGGTGTGGATCCATTGGAACAGATGCAGAGAACAATAAGGTTAAGCAGGGGCACAAAAGCGTACGTTTATTAAGAAAGACATGAGTTCTGCAGACTACAATGGCTGAAAATTAGGCACTTTCGAGGATACTTGATCGAACTTTTCAAAATATGTCGTGTTAAGGCCACCTGAGAGTGAGCTGATCTACCCATGTTTGCTACATCCATAAATTACATAAGTTCTGTGGTATATGTGCAGTGTTGCTGGACGTGGACCTCAAGGTCCCATTCCCCCGAGTTACTTAGCTGCTAAATCCCACAAACTTTCCTTGTGTCATCGAAGGGATTAGATCCGACCGTTTGTCACCTGGTGTGGCGAAGGCGGTGATTATAACCACTTTGCTACACGGGGGAACTGACTGAAGTGCTAATGTAAACTAAAGGTGATACCATTCTTACTCTTCCTAGCACAACACACAAAATGAGACATAAATTTAAAACGGAAAAGGATGGTTGCGGGATAGATGGACGAATATTTTATTTCAACTAGAGCAATTAATTGCTAGAATAAACTAGTGTTGCAGAATAGCAGTTTGAATAAATTTAAAGTGGGATTAGACGACTTGTTGTTAAGGATGAGTAAATGTGATGGATATTTTAATGACTGTGTTCGTGCAAGTTTGTTCTTCATTTTGACATTATTAATGTTAAACTCCTTAATTTGTGCGAATATTAATTATTTCCTTTTAATTCTAAGACACGTCCAGTCCATTGTTTTTAGATCATTATTAGATGCATATCTAATACTAAAAGCTAAAATCAAACAGTGATTTTAGTCCTTATAAGCAAATTCTTTAATTACTTAAATAATTAAGTAAATTTCCTCCTTATATTTACTTAATAATTCCTTATATTCGTAGAAGAAGACTTCTTCTCCTGTCAAATTTTAATATATGGAAATCTGCATGTTTATATCTACTAACCAAGTTATTTCATATTCTGGATTGTCTTTAAACTTGATCATTGGGATAAGTTGTTTTGGGATTTTCCCAGAGATAACTAGGACCATGAAAAGTAGTCAATATATATGTTTCTGAAATGTACGTTCTGGACTTTGTTTTCTCTGAAGGGTGATAAACCCTAATGGCGACCCTCGACCGAATAACTTGATCGAATATAGAGCAGTGATGGAAATATCAAAATAATAGTATTAATTTTAAAAAGAAATGCAGCTATTAAAACTGAAATTGAAACGTATCAAGGTGGAACTTAATGTTCTACGTGTTGGTCACACACAATTTTCGTAAGGCCTTTGTCATATATAGACTCAATTAATTTGCAACATTCGTCCTCTAGGAAATGCCTACCATTAAACAGTTCAGTAATCCAGTAAAGCAATTTTCATCTAAATTGCTTCAACCGAAACCTGGTAAGTTGGAAAATTACAGCTTGTTGAATATTATACACCTTAATAGAGATAAGATGGAGAGAGGGAAAGCTGAATGAATAACTCTGGAGATCAATCCAAATGAAGGATTGAAAAGTATGAAAAAAAAGAAGGATTTAAAATAACTGTAAGCGTTGCTTTTTGGATGAAAGGTTCTTATGTTAGCCGATGTATCAAGGACAGCTTGTGGTGACACAAAACAGATAAAAATTCTGTAAACGTTAAAGATATGAGGAGGAAGATCATAATGAGAAAACTATAACGCGATGTCACAAAACTTTTTCCAAAGGAGAAAACTATTCCAGCATCTTGATAAGCTGTAGCCGTCTTTAAAAATGACTCACGGGCTTGGAAAGAAAACTCCACTTAAATCTACTAAGTCATGTAATAAAGACAGCTATTCTTGAGACGTGCTCAGAGTATAAAAATTCAAACCTGAAGTTGGATCTTAAGGAAAACCGACGAATCGCCCTATTAGATGTTATGCTAAGAAATGAAATTAAGACTAGAAGCGACGGGAAAAAGAAATAAGAATAGGAATAAAACTTTTAGTTTGCGAGGTGCTTTATGGGTGGAAAAAAGAAAGTTCATCTTTTTCAAAGTGACAGAAAGGCGCGAATATAAGCTTAACAATCAATGAAAGAGAAAATAACAAAGTTCAAGTAGAAGACAACGTCTTAGGAAAAGAAGATGAAGAGCAGAATTTCTTCAAGTGATGACTTTGTAGTTCTACTTTTCCTAATACGTAAGCGAAGTCATAATTTGAGATAGTCATAACTAGATGGTAACTACCTAAGAACACTAGGGACGTTTGTTTGTTTTTTTAGACGGCACGTGCAGTATTTTTTTCTTTTTTCTATTCTAAACTACTATATATGTTATTTGTATTTTTATTAAATCTACAAACACGAAGGTTATTAGAATCTATAGTACATATACTGTGCATGGATTGGCATAATTATTGTAATAATAATAATTAATGTAATTATTATTCTTTTTAGAATAACGCCTATTAAATGTATCGTAAATCAGTTTGTTGATTTATTTACTTTGACTTCTATTCTCCGATTATACTTGTGCATTTCTCATAGCAGCTTTTTTTCATTCTCACTTGTTTTAGTACCAAGGTATGGTATTCAGTTGAGATCCTCAGTATGGTGTTATAAAGGTGAATGTGTATTACTGATAAGTTAATCTATATTAAACGCATCTATTTCATGTTGCACAAAAAACGAAAACCTACAAAAACTCATATCACAGTTTAAATTCAATATTGAGCCAATTCATCCCACTTACTTGCATTTTGTAATTTGGTTGAAGTGGATCAATTGGTAACGTACAAATAAAAAAATACAAGACCTTTAATAATCCATGTGGACACAAGAAGAACAACTTGTCTGTTTAGAAGAGTTGAAATACGAGGAGGAGGAGTCGAAAAGTTTTTTTGCCCAATATAGATAGCAAAGGTTTTCGTGAAAGGCAATATTGTCAATCTGTGCTGTGTTTTTTCTTGTGTTCACAGAAAAATCCATGCCTGTAACTACATTCTTCTCCTTTATACAGGACATGAAGTGTGGAAGGCGAAGGAAGATGGTGAAGATGAAGAAAGTGAAGTAAGATGGTGAAGAAGAAGAAAGTGAAGTAAGATGGTACCGTTTTTTTGATTCTCTTTTGAGGGAATCAAGTATCGATCGGTCAAAATGTAAAGTGTATTTAGTGTCTAACGGCACCAGGGTTTCCGTCATCTCCGCGTTTCTTTCATTGTAGGTGTAGAACAGTACCCTGTCTAGGCTAGAGATTTAGAAGTGTATGGATATGTGTTATGTTCTGTTGTTCATCTGGCCATTTAGCCGCTGAACCTCTGCTGAGGCCCAACGCTGCCCACACTTTGCCCCATGGAGGCAGAGAAGTTACACCAGTATTTTTAGATAAGTACTCTGGCAGGTCCTGCCACCTAATTTCCTGAGATTTCCGTAGCTAGAATCTATATATATGAAACTAAACAAATAGGGGGGGGGGGACGCTAGAATCTAGTTAGGTCGAAAGAGGTATCGATCGGTCATTGAATACCTTCATTTAAAGGGAATTTCATCGAGAGAAATTCATGAAGGCACGCACAAACATTAAGGGAATCTTGTCCTTCATACGCCATGGTCAAAAACTGGGTTGCGGAATTTAAGCGTGGACGATAGTGTGTTGAAGATGCATCCAGCAGTCGTAGGCCTGTTACCGTGTCGACACCGGTAAATGTGAACAATATTCCTAACCTGGTCATGCAAGAGTGCAAAATAACATTGAAGCAACATTCAACATCCCATGTGCGAGCTCACGATATCGTGGTAAATATTTTAGGAATGAAGAAGGTTTCTTCGAGGTGGGTCCTTAAAGCATTGAACGCAGAACAGAAGATAGAAATAATGAGGCACTCTCATGAGATTGTGCAGCATTTTGAAGCTACTCCTGTATCCCAGAAGTCTACTGGATACCCCAGTCGACTTCTGGGATACAGGAGGAGTGATCATGATTGATTTCCTGGAACGAAGATACCATTATTAATGTCGAGTATTATTCTAATCTACTGAGACCTTTTTGCGAAGAATTAAAACTCAAAAGGCACCGGAAAATTGACCATTTTCCATTTATAGAATGGGTTTTCACAAGTTTCCAGTATTCCTTCCATGAAAGACAGATGTTACATACTATATATTCTTGTAAATCGAAGAATTTAAATGACATTAGCAGCCGAACACAAGGGAAATGTCATGAAGAATCCTATCTTCTTATACTACGTTAAAATATTAATTTGTATCAAACATTATGCTAAATTAATCCCTAACAATAACCGGGTTAGATATTGCACATCTAAAATAGTAATTTTAGATGTGTAATATCTAAAATAGTAATTTTAGATGTGCAATATTTAAAATAGTAAAATAGTAATTATAATTACTATTTAAATTATTAATTTAAATTATTATCACGACTAATTCCCTTTCTCTTCTTCAACTCTGACACCCCTAATTCTAATAGTTAATATACATATTTAATAATTTGTTTTCAAATAATTCAAAATTTTTAAATTCCAATTTTCCATTTTAAATTTGTATTTTGTTTTGTTATAAAACCAAATAGCTACTATCAGAAAGAAATCCTACTCAATTTCTTGAGATATCAAGAATCTAAATGTCTTACGTCATTTCGTTTTCGAAAAATGCTTATATATCTTCCTATGACTTTGAAAAGAACTTGTTATAGGTTGAAGGGCAAATTTTGTATCAGAGAGAGAGAGAGAGATAGAGAGTGGACCAGCATAAAATTTCATACCTAGCAAAGCTGTTCACAGTTCCTCTTTTCAGTCCCTGTTGTGCGTTCATATTTCACAATAGACGAATCTTTGCACATCCATTACTACATCCGCAGAATCAACTACCTCTGAGTGGCCCTCGCAGAGCAGGAATGTCAATATTTGATATCAAGTGTCTCCCTCGCCTCCTGTCATTATTTTTAAATTCTAAAGAATTTCAAAATAGATAGGACAGGTACTGCTTCCATAACTTGATGTCATAATTTTGGTGTCAGGTGGTTTTCTTTTTCACTGTCTGAAGGCTCTCAGGATATTGCAGGTGGTTGAATTATGAATAGAAAGAGGAAAAAGATCCCACCACAAGAAAAGCGACATTTTTTTTCGATGAGCCATCGTTGGTAGAAAATATTTACTTTATTTTGATAGAAAACTGTTTGTCCAGTAGGTGAATCTGCTTTGATTAATATAAAATTGAGATTTCACAAAGAAATTATGCATTTAACCCCGAGTATCAGATCTTTCTGGAATTCAACTTTGCCAAATATTAGCTCGCAAACAGTGGATAAAATGTACAGCTAATTTATGTTCTACTAAAGTTTATGAAGTCTGCTAGTAAGGAAGCGCTTCCTTAATAAACATTTCCGCGTGTGTTTGATTACTTATGAAATATGACCAACTTAAACCACGAATTTAACAAAGTTCTCTTTGTAGATGAAGTGCTGGATTATCAAGAAAATGTGCCTACTTCAATATAATAATAAACTTTTCCTACTGCCCACTAACAGAATCATTAGCAACGCAAATGCGTGCTGGTTTGCATATGTAAATATACGAACGAGTACAAGCAACTGATTTCATTAGCAATCGCAATACCAAATCCTCACGAGTGCGTGGCGTCTTGATCAAGCGATGGGAAGAGATAACGTCTCTTTTATGAGAAAGCGAACAACACAATTTTTTAAACAGAAACTATTTGATTTGATTTGATTTTATCGTGTTTTTTTTTTTCAAAAGAATACCTGACTAACATTCACTGAAAATGCAGAATATTATATTTCAGATCGTGCAATTAAAAATATCGAATTTTGTATTGTTCTAGAAATCAAGATATTTTTAATGGCTGTTATTGGTACATTTACAGATGAACAGAAATTATTGTTTTATTAGAAGGGAATTTAACAGAAATTCCCCATTATTTGAGCAATTCATTGAGAATTGACGAATAATTGAAATTACCTAAAACCTGAAAGTTTTCGGAAGAAATAGGAATACATTAATACGAATTTCATCTGTGGTATTGACAATATCGAGGCTACGCGAATCTATATTTTAGTGATAAAGTTCATTTCTATGCATAATTATGCATAGAAATGAATTTTATGCATATGAACGTTATGCATCATCATCAGTAATTCAGTCTTGTGACTGGTCAGTTCCTCTGATGAGCTGTCGCCATCTTTGTCTCTCCTGTGCCGTTAGTTTTAGTTTCTCTAAATTCTGAAGTCCTGCTTCATTCAGCAACGCCCCGATGAAGGTCTTTCTTGGTCCACACCTAGGGTGTTTTCCCTCCACAGTCCCCTCTATTGCATCCAGAAGAAATCCACCATGTCGAATCACGTGACCCATCAATTTTAGTCTAATTAATCTTATTCTCCCTAAAAGTTTCTTGGACACGTCTTAATACTTTCACATTTGACACTTTTTCAGTCCATTTAATTTTTTCCATCCAGCGCCAGCGCCACACCTCAAAGGCTTAAGTCTCTTTTTGTCTCTCGTTGTTAGAATCCACGTCTCTGCTGCATATAGTGCAACTCACCAGATATATGTCTTTATTGTCTTCTTCCTAATTTCTTGTGACATCTTCTGTGTAATCAAGGATAATTTATTCTTGAAAGATTGTTTTGTCATTGCAATTCTGGATTGAATCTCAGTTTCACATGAAATGTCCTGTGCAGATAACTGTCCCAGATACCTAAAGTGCTCCATCTGTTCTATTCTTACTCCATCGATCTCAATTCGGAAGGAATTAACCTTTTACCAATCATCATTGCCTTAGTTTTCATATGCAGCATAGCAGGGCAACCTGCTAGTATGGCTTGATCATCTGCAAACTTAATATCCTATACGTACTTTTCACCTCTTTTAATCCCCCACTTCTGATTCCCAAGTGTCTCCATTATCACTTCAGCAAAAGTATTGAACAAACCAGGTGAAAGTAAGTATCCCTGTCTTACTCCCTTGTAACTTTCGCTTTTTCTGTTAGTTCTCCCCTCACTCTTATCACCCCATTTTGCCTTATGTATAAGTCATAGAAAATGAAACGTTCGATGAACTTAATGCACAGAAATGAACTTTGTCGCTAAAATATAATAAAAATACGCCTGCGAAATCCAGACTGGAAAAAGCGTTCACAGAGTCAACCAATATGCACTAATATTTTGGTAAGATATTGTATATTCGGTGGTCTTAAAGAGAAAAAGTTGCATTTGACTGATGTGTTGCATTTGATGCTCCACCCAAAAGGTTTCAGCCGGAATAATATAAACGCTGGTACTTTTTCCAACTCATCTGCTTCTAGTATTCAAGGAATCACGGGAAAAAAATCCATAAAAATGTTTTTATCAGAGATAGATCCTGAAGAGAAACGAAAGGATTACGGAAGGACAGAGAAATAGGGAAAAAAACCCTATAAAACATGTGGAAGATTTCCACGCTGTATAAATTACATTGATGCTTCCCATGAAGTCTGTATGCAAAGCATGACGTAACACTAAGGTGACGTTTGGCTGAGAGTGCTGAAAAGAAGAAGCGCAACTTGCATTACAGAAAGAGCAGTTTGCCAGTTATGGCGAAAAACGCCGATATTTTTTCAGCTGAAATCATTATCGCAAAGCAGATGGCCATCAGTACAGTCATCTGTAATGTTTATAACGGATGATTGGCAAAAGAAAAACACTATAAACGGGAGGATGGTCAGGAACAAATGTGGTATGTAGTACATCGGTCGTCGAGAACTTAACACCAGGGAATCCAGAATAAAAAAAAAGTCATATCATATTGAGGCCACGCGAAAATTGCCTCATAATCCTGTGTATATCATGTCTGTAAATTGCGTGTGTCCTCTGGTCAATTTGTCTGTTTTACTGAAAAGAAGGGAAAAAAAAACTTACTATCCTCACTGAGAGACCGACTAACCCAGTCAAGTGAAAAAAAGCACATAAGAGTTCCTTGCTTCATTAGTGGAACTCGAACCCAGGAGTTTTCCACCCGATTTAGGAAGATTATGATCAGTAATACCCGCGAAGACCGGGACCCGATCACCCGAGATTTCCTCATCTACCCGTGTATATTATGTCTGTAAAATTGTGGGTGTTTTCTGGTTAGCTTGTTTTGCTGGAGAAAAACCTTGCTATCCTCTTCTGGAACAGAGAAACTTAGCCACGGGGTGAAAAACCCCATAAAAGTTCACTGCGTCGTCGAAGAGATTCAACTCGGGCCTTTTCCACCCGTTGTGTGGATGACGGTGATTGTAACTATTACGCGACCCGCGAAGATAAGGGGGTTCAGTATAGCTGGGGATTGGCTGCAATATTTTATCTTGGGAGAAATTCACTTTAACATAATAACCGTCTCTTAAAACGTCAATGGGAGGTGATGCGATTAATGTGAAAATTACTTTGGCTCTGCTGTTCCATTATAATGTTCAAATTTTTGGCATTTCTACAGCCCTACCGAGAGTGACCTGAACTGCTATAAACAGTCTATTTAAGAAGAAATAGCGGGATCAGTGAAGTAGGAAAAAGGGGTGAATGGGATATTTAATTTCTATTTTATAGACCAAGACTGAAATGGGAACAGCATCGATTCTGTGCGTTGTTCGTTATACATTTAAGTGATTAACTTTGTTTAAAATTAAAATCAATCTAAAAATCAAAGTACAATAATCGTCTTAATGCTCCCCCCCCCTTCCTTTACTCCCAAAGAGAGATCTGTTCACTTTGTGAACAGATCTCTCTCTAGCTCCTAGAACAACCTGGATTCGACGTGGAATCAATGCTGAATCGAAATCGTGACACAATTTCTTCCCACAGTCGTTTCAAATTGGATATCTATTGCGGATCTTTACACCGAAGAGCTAGTCCCACCTCATCTCATAGTCAATTCTTTTTCGAACATGTGGAGGATGGAGGGGATACCTCAGTAGGTTGAATTCGCTCTCATATTCCTGAAACCAGTTTTTGTATCTGGCCTCATAACATGGAGAATTATCCAGTTGGGAGAATCCATTCGCAGATGGATACACTGCAGCCACGAACGGCTGCTGAACCTGGTCAGACACAATTCCCAGTTAACGTGTGGCTTTCCAATGCTTCTCCAGTAAAGAATAACTATTACTAGAATAAATAAATAAACTGACACAAAAATAATTGTCATAAACGGAGCTCACAAACGTATACCATTCGATGGGTTATTATCCACAGAGGACAATGTGACTACGAATAACGTCTACAACACATTGTATATGTTGTAGACGTTGACATGATTTTAAGGAACACTATAACCAAAACCCTTTGGCTTACGTCCGACGAACGTAACTCCAGAAGGTTTATGAGGAGGTTTTACGTGCATAGAAAATGACGGAAGTTACTCAGCCGGGAAAATTTGTCGATGATCTTTCATTTATTGACTGAAATGTGCAGAAAGGGTTCATTCTCCACTAGTTCCTCATTAAACGGACCAATAATGAAATTAGAGTGAAAGTCCACAGAAAGCTGTCGCTTTTACGTAATGAAGAAGAGTTTGCTAAATAGAATATGGATTTGGTTCTAACCAAATAACACAATTTCAAGTGTTTATTTCACGCGTCCTTTTGACATCCTTCCATAGGACGTTGTCGGTTTATTTCCTTCCAACCTGGAAATTGTCGTGAAAAGAACATCAAGAAATGCGCGACCTCGTGATCTGCTTGAAGTGATTTTACTTGGGATATTTTACATAGAAGTCCAGTTATTTCATGAAGAGTGTCGTGAATATAGGACCTCATGGTAGGAAGCAGCAGATACTAGCGGTATCCTTTGAATTTCTATTCTTATGCTCCTTGCCCGCATGCAACCTGTGGCCTCGGATTTCTTTACAAAATTGCTCACAGTTTTACAGCAATATGGACCACGCCGGAAATTGTGCATACGTTGATATTTTCGTAGTACAACTTCAGCATTGTATTCTTGCTTACATCAATGCTTCATTAACTCACCACACGGCAAGTCCATTTAAGTATCTCTATGGATGAATTATGTCTTCCTTGGAAAATTTAATAAATACTAATCCTGCACCTGGTAGCACAGACTCGCACCATTCATTTATGCAGATCTAAATGAATCTTCAGCCACTATTAATCCACTGCAGGATGGAGGCCTCCTCAACAAGTCATGTTGAAGGAATGGACCATAATCTACCACGCTGGTCCAGTGCGGGTTGGCAGATCGACCGTATTTAGCTGACATGAGCTTGAATCCCGGGTCTACTCAAAGAGCGTGTGCTAATTCACTCCCGCTCCTGACCATTCGGCTACTGAGGCCATATAAAAAATTGCAATTTTTACTCTTTTCAAAAAATACTTTGAAAGACATAAGGCCCAAACCACCGGAAGTTATTTTTGTCTACTATAATGGTAAAAAAAAAATCTCTTCATTTGTTTCATAAATGGTTGACCCAGTGTTGAAGAATATTAAAATTCAATTTTTTTACTTTGAACCAATACAGGAAACAGCATCATAGGGGCTTTATTGGACTCAATTGTGAAGCCAAGAAGATTACATTTCTAGCGATGATAACTCATTATCTGTAGCAACATTTTGGACAAACTACAGTTGGAGCTGATCTCAGGCTTTTTATATTAATCTAAATTTACAGAACCAATGCATGAGCAAAGCATTTATTTTATTAATCTTTCAACTCAATGGGAAGTTATTATGTTCGATGTCTGGAAGATAAGGCGGTGGAGAGAAGACACTAATCCAAAACCTCGGATAATATATATATCTTTCGTGAACTAATACAGACTCGATCCAATATGTTTCCTATTATCTACCCTGAAGAAATAAAGCACGATATATACGAAGACTTCGCTTTATTCTTGTAGAAACATGCAGAGACAACATTACAACAAACACATTTATCAGACAGTTTATAGCTCAATAAATTCAAGTTTTCCTTGAAGTTTTCAAACAATGCGTTCGCGTTGCATAATAAATAAATAACCCTCAAAGTATAATTCATAGTTCTATTATAAAAAGTTCTAATATTAAAAAATATTAATCTACTCTGTCAACAAGAGTCTACATGGAAAAATTTTTCTTTTGGACCAGTTGTCGGTGATGAAAGGAATAGAGCGTATTCTGTAATACACTGGTATGCAAAATTTAAGGACCAGTCAGGTTTTCACCTGTAGCTTCTCATAGGAGTGGCCTGGATATGGGAGAAGCATACCAAAGGAACCTCGTGAGGTACATAAATGATGAAAAAAACAACACCGACACAACAACAGAAACAAAACGGTACAGGGACTTTATTCAAAAATAGCAACATAGCACTGGCTGCCATGATACAGATGCATCACTGCCAAAGATGGAGCAAGGGAAAGAGGTGGTCCTCAGTAGGAGATATGGCCACTCCTAATGTCGATGCAGGCTTTGCACCGCCTGACCATACTTAGAACAATGTTGTTGATAAGTTCTCGCGGTAACATCGTCCATTCCTCTGTCAGCGACATCTTCAGCCGGTGAACATTTTCTGGTGGGTGTGGACGTGCCACTAGGCGTCTCCCCAGAGCGTCCCATATGTTGTGGCGTTATCATCCATAAACACGAACTCGGGGCCAATGGCTCCTCAGAACAGACGCACATGGGAAAGGATTACCTCAGTACAGGAGCGTGCACCGGTTACAGTACCACCTTCCAGTATCTGGAGTTGTGTACGTCCATCCAAGATAACGCCTCCCCAGACAAAAACACCTCGACCGCCATATCGATCCCTTTCAGTGATGTTTGCGGGCTGATACCGTGTGCCAACCTACCTCTCGCCAGATTAGCTGACGTCCAGAATCGCTGCTGAGACTGAATCTACTCTCATCAGTGAAGAGTACCTTAAGTAAAGATTGTGGTTGTAACTTTTAGAAATAGCATTGGTCCTTAAGTGCTGCACAGCAATGTATATGCAGAGTAATGTGTTACTCTGCATAAATTAGTTGTTGTTAACATCTTTGTGATTCATGAAGAAGATCGTTCTCTCAAGAATATAATCAAAGAATAATTCACAATTTAAAACTGAGTTATTCCTTATCAAACTTTGTATTTATTATTATGACAAAGCTGGATGGTTATTATTATAAAAAATTAGTTATTCTGAAGCTATTCCATTCGTAAAATGTATGGTACATAAGGCAGTGAAGTTATCTTTCCCGATGCTGATATAATGGAATATTTATAGCAATAAACAAATGAAATATTAATCCTTCAGAATGTACCATTAAAAATGCATTCAAACACATTAAACCGTTTTGCTCTGAATTTTTCGAATAAATCAAGTTCCCATCAGATAATCTATGAGAAAGCAGTTAACGTAAGCTGCTGCTAATGTTTTTCGAAAACCCTAATTTCCTTTTAATAAACTAAAACTTAAGTTATTGAAAAGTCAGTTTCAAATGAGGAAATTATAAACAAACTGGTCTATTTTATTGACATATTGAGTAAATACACGAAAACATTAATAAATCATTTCGAATAGCAATCAAGCTTAAAGACAAGGAACAAATCTTAGAAGAGAAAGAAGAAGGAGAAGAAACGGATGATACAAGTGATGATGATAAGGATGATGTTAACTTAAACAAGAATGCAAAGCAGTATTATATAAGTCGATGGAATGAAAACCAAGTTTGGTAGGAAAGAACCATGAAGCCCTTTTTTTTAAATATTCCATAAATATTCTCTCTTTTCAGAGAAAGGAAACCCACACCTTTTTTCACAATATGGAAGAACGGCAGTCGTGACCATTATGGTGGCTACAAAGAGTGATGTTTATTGGTTCCAACAAAAAGCTGGAAGCTTTGAATTGTAAGTATATTGTGTCTGCAGTTGCTGTGTAATTGCAATTTCGGTCAGTTTACTATTGGCTGGACGAATAACCCTTGCCACAAACTGACTAACTCAGCAACATTCTGAAAAAAAAGTGTTTAAAATTTGCTAGATGTAGGAGGTCGGTAATTATAACCATTGTGCTGCCAGCGAGGACAAAATAATACATAAGAATCGAACCCGGGATTAGTTTTCAGTGTGTGGCCTAATAACATAAGTATTAAACTCTGTTACTCTGACTAAGAGAAGTAGACTATTTCGCAGGAACAGGCATTAAGGATCACCTGCCCTCTACAGCAGTAATTAAGAAGGACAATCTAAATATTGGCTTTCTATGAACTGCATAAAGTGGCAGTAAAAGAAAACCATTGTAGCTTTCTTTCCCACTTCTTTGAAAGGCAGGTGAAGAAAAATATCTATTTCCATATTTTTTCAGTCATTGTTGAAATTTGATTTGATATTAATTTTTATTTCATCCAATATGCAAAGGGTTGCGAGGGTGCACCACGCCAAAGATAAAAATCCAGAGATCGTGTGTATATTCCACCATGAACACATACTGTGCTTGGGGAATAACATGCTACCCACCTGCCCTCGTGTGGGTAGAATAGTTGGTAGAATCGCCTTCCTTCCTTCCTTCCCACACCGAGTGGAAAAGATCTGAGTTCGAGTCCCGTCGATGATGTATTTTATAGGCTTTTTTCACAACATGGCTGAGTTAGTTGGTCTGAGGATAGCATGGCTTCTTCTCCTGGAAACTTGGATTTTTCGTCCAGCAAACAGAAAACCGACCAGAAAAACACTCAATTTACAGACAGTATGCACAGAACAATATGGCCTTAATCGCTGATGCTCCTAAAACCTTACTACAACAACAGCTACCTACCTATAGTAACAGAGAAGAAAAATGCATGGGATGCATATAAATTATCAAGCGACTCAGAAGCCTATGGCAGGTATAAGCTAGTCTGTAATCAGGTCACAAAGGAGGTTAGGCAGGCGAAAGCAGATTACTAGAAATCCTTGGCAAAAGATGCTAAGAAAAACAGCAAGGATTTCTTTACTTAAGTAAACGCTGAATTCTGATGGGATCCTTCCACTTGTTCAGATTACGAACCTAAGGGGGCATAAATTCAAATTAAGAAAAGACAGATGTAGAATCGATGTGCGGAATTTGCCTTTAGCCAGCGGGTAGTTAATTGCTGGAACAAACTTCCATCTGTCGTTGTGGAAGTTGATAGGTTGAATAAATTTAAGGAGGAACTGGACAGGCGTATGGAGGAAATGGTGTTTTTTTTTTTTTTTTTTGGTTAATCCTGCATAAGCTCATACACTTGCTTTCTTGCATCACATGCGATTACTACTACTATCCGGTATAAAAAAATACTAATGTTTAACATCGTGTAACAACTTTTGGACATCTTACGAAGGCAAGTGCTGTATTGTATCAGTTAGAATCAAATTCCGTGAAGTTGTTAGTGATAAATTAGCACTGGCAATTTGGGTTGCATGGATTTTGAATCCTGTATATCCGAACCCATCACCCACATGTAAGGAACAGGTACAGCAGCAAACTGGATTCACTCTAAAAATAAGCAGATCAACGAAATACAGTAGATGGATCGAGCCGTTGTGCTTAGCGACTTCCAACGAGAAATCATTATAGGATGTCAAATTAGTAATCAATGTCTTCGTAGCAGCATAACCTCAACACCTTACATCAGAGTAGCTTTAGTAATCACTAGACGGAAACATCACAGTGTTCCTTCTACAATCTGGAACCTTCGAGTAAATTGCAGAAACTGATGGAAAGAGACCAGGAGGTCGGTAGAGTGGTACATAGATCCTAATGGAATACTGTCGGATTTTATGGAAGGACTGCGGAAGTAGTTGGTATCCAAGCTCCTTCTGATTTGTCAGCAATTATAATTGCCAGAAGGCAATGGCCTCTACTTCTATATCAATCACTCTCAAATATCGCTGTACAGCTTTCCATTGGCCAGAAATGCTTCTATCGCTAGGTCGATTTGAAATTACAACAGGTGGAGATTAGCAGGACAACTATACTCATATAATTCACCCACAATCGCTAGGATTCCTCTTTGCTATGTATATGGCGACAAATCATTAACCTGTATGGGCCTTATGGGACAATGGTTCTTCAGGTAGCCATGCTGTCAGCCAAAGGAATTCCAAATTCGACTTGTATTCACTACATCCAAATCGGCAGAAATAGTCTTCTCTGTGAAATTCCCACTTACTTCAGATATGCCACCTCTTCAACGAGCGCCTATTTCAGTTGTCTTCTTCACGTCTGTCACCTGGTCACCAACAGAAAATACATCTATTCAACAGCCTATGTCACAATTTGATATGCGCTGGAGTTTGAATCTGAGCACCGTTTACCTAAACCATTTTCTTTGCAGAATCTTTTGGCTGCATCGGCAGATAGATTATGAGTACCACCTTCCCCGAACACGTATTTCTGCTATGATTGAAGCACTAAGATTAAGTAGACTACATGAGAAAATGCAGAAATAATACCCTTGCCTACTGACGGTTACAATCGAAACGAACCATGAACCATAAGCTTGGTTCATGGTTGCATGAATTAACATGGATTTGCTTAAGATAAAAACTATTCTGCTATACTATGCGAACCCCTCCTATTATCAAATTGTAAACTATAGCAACTCCTATTACCACACTGATTTTTCTGCATTGTGCTACTATGTATTGCAGTATTTTGTATTATTTAACTACACAAAAACTTTTAACTATACAAGAACACTAATTCTTAATTGTTTATACAGTAATGTCAGAAGTGTCGTCAATAAAACGAGTGAATTCGAACAGCTGGATAGGACAAGTAACGTGGATATAATAGGGCTTATAGAAACGTGGTGCCACCGGAGATAGGGGATGATGAGTTTCAGTACGGTATGTATAATATTTAAAATAAATAAATGCACAAGGCATAATACTTTAAGAGTTTGGTATCTATATAATATCGGTGTTTAGATACACCATAGATAACTCTTAATAAACTACAAAGTAGTTGTTGTTGGCATCATTTGCTGTTTCTCATATTGTGCTCTGACTTCACGACGAGTTGCCATGATATTGCACTACTTCGAATAAGTAACTCTTCACTAATAGAGAAGACTATTGTTACTTATTCTCAGTTGAGTACCACCACCCAGACAGCACTGTTTCACGGCTATTGGCCGATCATCAGTGGGTGGGCAGGTACCCTGGTAATGCAGACATGACGACCCAGTTGTGAAGTTAATCACACAATATGAGAGATGCCAAGAGGTGTAGATGTCAATATTTAATGTCTGGGTGGTGGTACTCAACTGAGAATAAGTAACAATAGTCTTCTCTATTAGTGAAGAGTTACTTATTCGAAGTAGTGCAATATCATGGCAACTCGTCGTGAAGGCAGAGCACAATATGAGAAACAGCAAATGATGCCAACAACAACTACTTTGTAGTTTATTAAGAGTTATCTATGGTGTATCTAAACACCGATATTATATAGGTATGTATAATGTATTTAGGAAGATAGAAGGGGCGATGGGGTCATGCTTCTTATCAACAGTAGCCCGAGTGCGACGAAAGCTTTCCCGGATTCAGACGTTTCGCATGCTAGTATAGAATCTGTATGGTGTGAGATAGCTGGAAGCAAAGGTATGAGAGCGGGAGTAATCTACAGACCAGATGATTGTGAAGATTATGATGAGGGCCTCTACATGCAAATGTAATGGGCAAGTAAGCGTGGATGTCTTATTATGGGTGATTTCAATTTGCTTCTAATTGATTGGAGAAAATGGGAAGGAAACTCCACATAGGGGACGATATTTTTAAATCAACTAGATGATTGCTATTTGTATCAACATGTCAGGGAAAAGAATATTCTAGAAGTCATCATCACCCATGAATCAGATGACATAATAGGGCTGACAGTGCAGGAACCAGTAGCAGCAAGTGATCAGGGAGTTCTCTGGTGGAAGATGAAGAGAGAGGTAGCAGTAGTTAAAGGAAAAGGAATGGGTTTTATTTTCAGGAAAGGAAATTACGATGCCTTAAGGTTCTACATGGCCTGTATTAACAGGGCTGACATCTCACAGACAGCGAATACAATTGAATTATGGTATACCATTAAAACATTAATCACAGAAGCCTTGAATGCATATATACCATTAAAAATACTCCACGAGGAGGATTCCAAGTTGGATGAATAATGAAGTTGCCAAATTACTTGAGCAGAAGAAGATGGCATGGAAAAGTTACAGAGCAATAAAAAGTACCGAAGCCTATAACAGCTACAAATTGATCTGTAATAATGCCACTAAAAGGATTAGGCTGGCAAAGGAAGATTATGAGAAATCGCTGGCAAAGAGAGTAATAAGGAATTCTTCACATATATAAATGCAAAGAAGAGAAGGACAAACCAGATCGGACCCTTATGTAATGGACGTGAGACAGTATTAGATACCCGAGCTGAAGTTGCAGATGAACTCAACAGTTACTTTGCATCGATATTTACAGAAGGAAAACCTTTCGCGTCAATGAGAAATTCTGGGAGTGAAGTTTAAAAAAATGTAATTAATGATGTTGAAATTTCACACGCTTATTTAATGAAAAAAACTTTCGAATTTACAGGCCAGTAAGGCTCTTGGGGTTAATAGCATTTACCCTATAATCTTAAGGGAGGCAATAAGTTAGTGCATTGAACCATTGAGGCTAATTATGAGAGCATCACTGGCCTAGGGAGTCATTCCGGTGGGTTGGAAAAGTTCCAATGTGTCTCAATACATAAGAACGGTTCTAAAAGTGAAGTGAGAAATTACCGGTCGGTTACTCTAACTTCAGTAGTAGGGAAAATCATAGAGACTATGATCAAGAGTGGAATTCAAATTCACTTAGATAGAAATGAAATTATGACGGATACTTAGCATGCGTTTGTAAAGGGAAATCATATTTAACTAACCTGGTTAGCTATTTTTACAGGGTCACTCAAGAGCTGGACTTAGGGAATAATTTCTAAGCTTTTTATTTGGATTTCAGCAAAGCATTTGACTCAGTTCCACATGAGCGGTTACTTTATAAGCTGAAACAGGTTGGAATCACTGGGAAAATCCTTAGATGGATAACAGGGTGGTGTCAGGGCAGGATAAATGGTTATTCCTCAGATAGGGTTGATGTAACAAGTGGGGTTCCCCAAGGATCAGTTTAGGACCATTATTTTTGATTTTCATAAATGACATCGATGAAGGGATAGAGGGCGTGATGTCTAGATTTGCAGATGATGTTAAAATTGGTAGAGTAGTTATGATTTCCGCCAAGCAGAGCCTCTTCAGAATGACCTAGATAGACTTCAGGGATGGTCAGAAAAATGTCAGCTATGCTTTAATCCAGCACCTGGGGAACAGGAAACCCAAAATAACTTATACACTTGGCGGAGTTGAACTAAAGCCGGTAGTGGAGGAAAGGGAGTTGGGTATTACTATATGAAGATATGAAGTTCTCCGAGCATTGTAGACTGGTTGCAAGGAAAGCCCATGGTGTTCTTATCGATGATTTATCGAACAATCGCTAGTAGAGATAAGGACGTCATAATCCCGTTATATAAAGGCTATTGTTAGACCACATTGGAATACCGTGTTCAAGTATGGAGACCGCACCGAAAGAAAGAATTGTGCTTCTTGAAAGGGTTCAAAGTTCGGTAACTCGCCTGGTGAGATCGGCAAAAGGGTGTCCGTATGAGGAAAGCCTTCGAATATGCGGGTTGCAGAGTTTGGAAACTAGACACCTTAGAGGAGATTTGATTGAGGTGTTTAAGGCTCCGAGAGGCATCAGTAAAATGAATGAGGACGAAATTTTCAAGATTATAAATGATTCTAGAACTAGAGGCGATAATTTCAAGTTACGGGGGGAGTTGTTTAGACTGGATTGCAGGAAGTTTTATTTTAGCCAGCGAGTTATAAATTACTGGGATAAGTTACTACATGGGTGGTAGAGGCTGACAGTTTGGGGAAATTCAAAGGTCAACTGGATTATTACCAACGGAGGAGGGAAACGCTTAGGTTGTCCATTTCCTTTTCTCTTATTAATTTTATTATTTTTTTTTTAATTTTATTCTTCTTAATATTATTCCTCACAGAAAATGACCATCTAATAAAGAAAACGTGCAATCGATTCCCAAGAAGACAAAACGCGGTTAGAACTGTAAGACGGAGGAGGAGGAGGACACAGCGCAGATATTGCATTTGAGTTCAATAGAGAACTGCGGTGACAACAGCACAAGATCCCACCGTGCAATTATTATACGTATTGTAGCAGAATCAACGTTTGAAATAGGCCAGTTATCACCATACCGCTTCTTTACTTTATCAATGCAGCGAGCCTACGCCACATACCAATAGGAGTTTTATTATCAAGCAATGGAAGTTACGATTTCAGCTGGCAGTTCTTTCGAACACCACTTGGATGCTCGGTTTGATTCGATGCATTTATTCGCCACTCGACACAAGATCACTAATTTTGGCTTCCTGATGTCTAATGATGGACCAGTTCCGAAGTCACTCACAACAGTGCCCTTCAGTTTTTAATGGATAATAGATGAACCTTCTGAGTGACATTATTCGATTAAAAACCGAGGTTAGTCACATTAGTCGACTCGCCGATAACGCAGTCGTTTTCTAAAATGTCAAAGCCCCATATTTGCCAATATCAAAGGAGGAGGAGGAGGCAACACTGATTTGACTCTCGAACATATACATCAATATCTGTGTTTAAATATTACTCCGCTTCTTTACTGGATTAAAACATTATTACGTTGGTTGAAAATATTCGCAGACTTCAACAATCTCTATTTGTTCCACCAATGGAACCGCATTTTCTTCAGAAGTAATGCAGTTTAAATCAACAGTTAAGTGAAATCAGTGAAACCTGCTCAGGGGTATCCAATGACTAATAGTTATTGTAAGGCGAAACGGAATTACGGGTATTAATCATACACTTTTGTGCAAAACTTAAGGACGATTCAGGTTTTCATCTGTAGCTTCTCATAGGAATGGCCTGGATATGGGAAAAGCATACCAAAGGAACCTCGTGAGGTAGGGAAATGATGAAGGAAACAACACCGACAGAACAACGGAAATAAAACGGTACAGAGGGACTTTATTGAAAAATGGCAACATAACACTGGCTGCCATGATACAGATGCATAATTGCTAAAAATGGAACAAAGGAAAGAGGTGGTCCTCAGTAGGAGATATGACCACCCCTAATGTCAATGCAGGATTTGCACTGCCTTTTTTATGTAAACCCCAAACACGAGAGGTATTAGAACCTATAGTACTTAGTACTGTGCTTGGGTTGGATGTAGAGAAGACGAAAGAAGATATCTGTTGGCATTGGACTTGAACTTCTATAGACTATAATTTCCAGGAAATACGTATGAAGGAAGGTTGTTCAAATTTGTTTGTTTGTTTGTTATTTTGGTTTTTAGGAGCATTAACAACTAAGGCCATATTGCTCAGGGGATATGCGGTGGTCATTCCCTGACCTTTCCGCATCCTCCGTATTTGGTCGTCACGGGCTCGAACCCCGGTCTAATCAAGAAGCTGCTGCTCCTGGCACCTGGCTACGGAGGCGCCGGTTGTTCAAGGAAACGGCAGTTGAATGAATAAACGAGGAAGATGAAAAGTTGGTTCTGTGGGTTTGAAGTTGGACAGTAAATGGATGTTGGCTAGTGGCGGCACGTGTTCGGACTGTTTTGAAAGAGAGAGCGGGAATTATAGAAGCCAATTCAGAGGAACAGTGCTCATGGAATTATCTGTAGAAAAGGCATGCAGCAGAAACAATACATCTATGAGACAGCGAGTGGAGAGACTCTGTTACAGAGGAGTCATTAATTAACCTAACTGCCCTCTTCTGAATGGAATCGAGAAGCCTGACAGAGGTTTTGGGGACACCACCCCCAGATGTGGGAACAATATTCCATGGCAAGGCGTACTTGCGATTTGTACAGAGTGAACAGCTGTTTGGAAGAAAAGTACCGCCGAGAGCGAAAGAGAAAACTAAGTTTTTAGATGCAGAGGAAGCAATATTTTTAATGTGCTTGTGCCAAGAGAGATTAAAAGTCAGGGTAATCCCGAAAAGAAATATATATTTTTTCCTAGAAATCGGACTGCCACCAAAGATATGCATTGGAGCAGAAGAATCAGTTTTGCGAGATATAAAACAAGACTGAGTTTTAGAAGGATTGAAATCAACTAAGTTGTCTTTGCCCCACTGGAGAATTGAATTACCTGGAGATCGGCATTTAAGGAATTGGTAGCAGATTTTCGAGAAGTTGAAGCTGTTGAAGAAGTTGATTGAGCAGGGAAAAGTTTCTCAAAATGGAAAGTTGAATGCAATGTGCTATCATCGGCAAAATTATGGATAGGATTTCCAGTCAATTGAAGAAGGTCATTAATGTACAAGAGGAAAATAGTGGGAGAAAGAACTGAACCTTGTTCTTTCCCCACCGACATTACTGGAGAAGTTAGAAAGAGAGAGAGAGAGAGAGAGAGAGAGAGAGAGAGAAAGAGAGAGAGAGAGAGAGAGAGAGAGAGAGAGAGAGAGCCATTATGCCAAACTCAATCGAAAGCCTTTGAGATGTCAAGAGCAACTGCTTGTGTTTCACAGAACTTTTCCATTGAATTAGTCCATAAATAGGTAACATAAGCCAGAATATCACCAGTGGATCGACACTGACGGAATCCATACTGGCGATCATTGATCTGGGTAGTTTAAGAGTTGGCGGTTAATTGATTTCTCCATTACTTTAGAAAGAATAGAAGTAATTGGAGGGATTTGATGCATGAGAGGGATTTGTCACCCTTTTTTAGGAACTGGCTGAATATGAGCAAACTTTCAAGCAAAAGGAAAAACACATTTGGAATAAGAAAGTGAAAAAAGGCGGCAAAGAACAGGAGTAAGTTCAGTAGCACAGGTTTTGAGAACAAGCGGAGAAATACCATAGGGACTTGGAGCTTTCTTAGCATCAAGATTCGTCAAAATCCTTCTGACATCCTTTTGGCGGAAGACCACAGGAGGCATTGAATGAAGCGTGTTGGGAATGGTGGGAGATGTTTTACTAAGATCATTAATACCTGAGCTGGAAGAAAAATGGGATGCTAGCAGGTCAGCTTTATCCTTGGCTGAAGTGACAACAGAACCATTTGGTTTGGATAGAGGTAGACAAAGATGGGCAAAAGTTGCGGCCAATAGCTTTGACAAGAGACCAGAATGCTTGGCTACAATTAGAGCAAGAAGCAAGTTTTCTACTCTTAGCCTCTTCAAACTCTAGTTTGGACTGATTAATAACTGCTTTACAATTGTTTCGAGTTTTGGTGTAGGCAGAAAATGAAACTAAAGAATTAGAAATAAGCCAATTACGATATGCAACGTTCTTCTCTTGAACAGCCTTAGCACATTTATTGGAAAACCAAAGTTTAGAAAAAGGACGAGATTTTCAAGTGTAGTGTGGAATAAAGGGTTCCATTCCTAAAGAATAGTTTCACGGACACGATCTGAGCAAACGTTTACATCAGAAGTTTTGAATCAGTAATCCGACCAAGGAAAAGAAGAAAAGAAATCTCGCAGGTCATCCCATTTTGCATTCATGTAATGTCAAACAATACGAGGTTGGGAACAGCCATGAGATAAAGGCTCTGTAGGAGAAGAGACAATCACCAAGTTGTGATCTGAGGTGCCTAAAGGACCTCTCACTTCAACTGTGTACTTAGAAGGGTTGTTGGAGAGAAAACATCAAGACCGCCTGCCCATAGTCAAGAACAATGTTGTCGATAAGTTCTTGCGGTAACATCGTCCATTCCTCTGTCAGCGCCATCTTCAGCTGGTGAACATTTTCTGATGGGTGTGGACGTGCCACTAGGCATCTTCCCAGAGCGTTCCATATGTGTCCGATGGGATTTATATCGAGTGAAACGGGCAAGCCAATCTATACGAACGATGTCCTCACTTTCCAAAAGCATATCAACAGAGCAGTGCGATGGGGTGTGGTGTTATCATCCATAAATACGAACTCGGGGCCAATGGCACTTCGGAACTGTCGCACATGGGGAAGGATTACCTCAGTACAGTAGGGAGCACTGGTTACAGTACCACCTTCCAGTATCTGGAGTTGTGTACGTCCATCCAAGATAACGCTTCCCCAGACGAGAACTCCTCGACCGCATATCGATCCCTTTCAGTGATGTTAGCGGGGTGATATTGTGTGCCAACCTCTGAACAGCCACAGTCATGCAAATTTCCACAGGCTGTTTCGTTTGATTTTATTGTTGTAACCTTTAGAAATAGCGTTGGCCATTAAGTTTTGCACACCAGTGTAGTAATAATGCCGTACTCTGCTTTTTATCTTGGTGCGAAAGAGAAAAGCTAGATACAGACTACCTATATTCGGGTTTTTGGGAATTAATGTTTATTTCAACAATAAATTGCTTTTCTGGGCTATGTGAAACGCCAAGCATCGCCGTTGTTATTTCCCTCTAAGATTGCTCTTCTGCATTTCATATGTTGGCAAAAAAAGTTAATACAATAGTCTGTAGTGTCAAAAAATAATTATTTGTAAACACCTACTTCGTTATATTTGCGAATCCAATTCAGGAGTTGTGCGAATTCACTGATTCGTTTACTAAGTTACAGTGGAGAAAGCTTCCCATGTAACGGTAGCTTCCCTGTAAGTCTCTGTTGCTTTGCGGGAATGTGTGCATGACGTACTGTATAACCTCTCTGTACGAGATTTTTATTTTTATTTCTGTTACAACGAATACATGTGCGAACACACTAGCATACATTTACACGCACAGCTAACGGTCGTTTCTGCCCTTACAACGACTCAGAAGAATAGAATGCAAAATCTATTCTAATAAAAACTATCCATCGTTTTGAACTGCCTGATGTTCTGTTTTTGTACTTATATCAGAAAATCTTTCCGTTCACTTCAAAGGAAAGTTTTCTTTTACTGAATTTTTTTTCCTTTTATTCTAAAATTGTATAATCTTAATGTTTTTATTACATGCTGTTTTGTAACTCATACTTTACTCCCCAGTGTAAAATAATAATTAAAAATTATAATAACTGGAAGATTTCTGAAACCGTTTACTTTTGTTAGAGAACATGGGTAATTTACACACAATTACATTTGCAATTAGGGTGTAGGAGCTACCGCTCGGGTAGCTTATTTTTTTTTCTCTTCACAGCATTAAGGATAAGTTCTGTTTACTTGATTTTTCGAATTTGGAACTGTTGTTAACATATGGTGAATCCTAAAATAAAAGGATAAATATTAACTTCCAAAATAACGTAGTGATACTTCACCAATATATGAATAATTATTGAGAGGAACTACTGCATATAGCATTTCACCTAATGTGGGACCCATTTCAGGGATATATTTAAAACCTGAAAACGATTTTTAAAAAAAGCTCATAAACATAAGTTTGATTTCGTCTCGTTTCCAAGTTACAGCCATTTTGTGTTCCCCAATTATCTGCTTACGTTTCCAGTAAATGCTCAGAATGACCACCATCCGCCTAAAAAACTTCATCGCAGACCTTCTCATCCGCTAAAAAATTACATGTGAAATTTCTGAGCGGTGAGGAGGTTTGTGATAACGGCGTCTGTCGGATTTGCTTTTCTGGTGCTGATGGGTCCACCGTCATCTGAAACTAATTTTCCTCGTTTTCTAAATGAACCAGTTTCCGCAAGTCGTTCATGTATTCTCCGAAAGGTCTTATTTGGCGCATGACGATTAGGGAAGTTTTCTGCATACAGATGTCTTTCCTCGGCTGCAATACATCTAGCAAGTCCATTCCATACAGGAGATGTATATCTGCCATCTCTCGATTTAAATAAGCCTCCATTATCACAGCAAATGCACAATATCAAAATTTAATAACAAGCTCCAATGTTGTGCCCTTGTCAGTAGGATTAACTGAAATCACTCGAAGAACACTACGGGATCTTGTTTATATAACTATCAGCAAAGCCCTCAATAAGATATCGAGAACGAAATAAATAGTTGTTTGTAAATAGATGAATGGAATTGCCGGATCGAAAATGCTTTAACTCGGAATCAAGATGAAATCAGATCTGTTTTTACATAAACGTTCTTTCTTTATTGTTTTAAGGTTATAAATTGGGACCTGGTAGTGGTCCCTATTTAAAACCTTAAACAAGCCTACAACAACAACACCCCTTCCTTTTGTAAATTGTTAAAATTAAAGTATCTATATGTAGAGGGCTCTGGAGCGAGTTCTAAGGCTCATACTGAAGAGAAATTTGGATAACAGATACAATAAAGAATACGCTCGCCATTTATTGTAAAAAAAAAAATAACTTACGTTATTTGCATAATAACGGTTTTGTCGAGGAAAGGGTGATTATACCAAATGTACTACCCATGAGGACTAAAGAAAAGCGGTAGGAGTAAATGGCCTAAATAAAAGTGATCTTAACTGTAGGAGTTTTGCTTAACCCTTTCCCTTCTCTACCCATATCTGCGATATCGTGATATTATTTAAAATTTTACGACGATAACTGTGACATCATACTTCTAATTGACATTCAATGAATCACGCTGCGACAAATTGCTTTTGGGATAACTGTTACTTCGATTATTTCATTTCAGCCACCGCACTTCAACTGTAAGACCAATTCACTTAACTTTCTACCTTTTAATTCATCCTTAGAAACAGCATTCCTTGTGGTGTGTATTTCTCAAAATTTATAATACACCAAAATTTAAGTGCAATGTAAACCTCTGGCTTCCCAATCCTCAACTCATTCTTGTCATTAGAGTAATAAAGGTGATAAAAAAATTTGGTATAAGACATTTTGCACGCTTAGAGGAACAAAAAAGATATTTCTATTCAATATTTTTCTTTTAGTGTGGATTGCGTAAGAAAAATCAAAAAAAAATATTACGATTACATTTCAAATATTATCTGGGAGTTTAAAACATCCAATTATTTCTTGCTTAATTTCCCATCAATAAATATCATGAAGGAGTTGAAACGATAGCGTTCACAGACAAAATAACTGGATTAATGCTTGATTAAAATCAGCCACAGTTATCGGCAATTGCTTCTCACAATCTCACATTTAATCAACTGATTACAATGTTTATCTTCTTCGATTCTGTAAACAACTTTCATAACAAGTGCTCTATGTCCAGTTCTGTTTAAACATTACTGTGTGCGATTATAATCCAGAGTAAGTTAAACTGAAAGCTAAAGCTGGTGATTCGATTAGAATTTACAAGATAAATAGCCAGATGGGAAACTTTATAGCATTTAATAGTTGGTCGCTGTTTAATTGGAGAGATGAAACACAATGATCCCCTCCTAGTTTTGGTTTATCATCTTCGCATTCGCCTTTAAAGCTTGTGGAACACTTTAAGTAAACGGACAGAGGAATTAGAAGGAAAAAAAACTGATATAAAGTCACTCTCGTTTTTTTTTCTTTTCAGATCATCTACCAAATTTGCAACCAGGTCTTATGATATAAGGAACGTTTTGGGATAAACGTAGGTTGTTTTTTTAGATTGTGCCTGTAAATTGCATGAATTGAATGATCGGTTTGCCTCTTTCTGGTAGTGAGAAACCCAGAGAAAATTATAACTATAGTCCGAAACCGACTCAATAGGCCATTCTGCTAAAACTCCCCTAAAATTTCAAGCCTTGCCAATGTGAATCGAAGCCAATAAGAGACACTTCCTCCCGTGGATGAATGGTAACCATAACTACTATTGTGCCATCCACGAGTGAAACAGATACAGCAGTAAATAGAACGGAAAAATTATAGTGACAACTTAAACTATCGAACATTAAAACTAAATATTTTGCGAAATAAACGTGAGAAACCTTGTCAGTCAGCCGCCAGGCGATACTTAGGGACCTGCCCTCTCCAGCTGAGATAATTTTATGTACCTGTTTAATGGTCCAGGAGTTATCTTTAATTCCAACGGCTCCGATGATGACCACATAAACTCAGTCGGTTAATAAGACACTCAATGAATGGGCTCATCAAAAGAGTGGCGAGTATTACAGAAAAGGTTTTATAAATGTCTGCTCTAATAATGGTATTCAATACGATATTAAAGCATACTTGACTTACTCTAGAATCATCCATTTGCGAATCTGCGTGTCTTAATGGATTCAACTGAGCAGATGTTCCTTGAAAAAAATTAATGGAGCTTCAGGTAATTATTAATGTGGAGATTTTGAATCAAAAACGTTATATCTGTTCTTCAGTGTTACTTAACTTTTTTGATATAATGTACCAGGCGGTTCCTGCCTGGTACAATATATATTTACAATACGGCATGATTTCCCAAATTTGGATACAATTCAAAACATCGTACACAGGTACATCCATTCAAAAGTACACAACATTGTCCAAAGTCCATTCGCAAAAGAACCCTCCAAGAAGAAATGAGTAATCCAAGCCCAGTTCTGTTTAAACACAGTAAAAGGAACTGGACAAGTGTGATGTCTTATGCACGGCAGCACCTAAACGTAAGTTTAACTCCGTCATAGTACACTGATGAAAACAGAACTCCATAAAATCGTCAGATATGAGTATGGTATTATGTCTGCGAAGCGTTTGTTCTTTTTGTTGTTTCTGGCCACTTAGCTACTAGGGAGCAGCATTAGCAGTATGGAAGTACAAGAACTGTGTGATCTTATTGAAATCATCCGATGTACTTGTAATCTGAGACTATGAGCCTCAGACTATAAACACATCGGATACAATGAGTTCTCCATAGCACAAGGAATTGCATATTACTACTGAGCATGAAAAAATATCTGAAGAATGAGCTAACTCATACCATAATTGTTAAGAAGACATTTGGAGACAGGCAGAGAGTATTATTATTATTTTATGATAATAAACGCCCTGTTATTTTATTTATTTATTAATATTTCTTGAGAAGATTAAACATGAAATTCAGCCAAACATACCAGCTTCAACCACGTGTCGACCTGAGGTATTCTGCAAACATACTGGAGCGGGAGAAAGAAGGTTGTATCATCATTCTTTCGCCTTGCCTTCGGTAGCTCCTTCGTACATATGTAACGGAGTTCCGATTAGTAGCACTGTCACTGCAAGCATAACACATTTCCAATGGCTCCAGTTTACTGAAGTATAAATTTAGCTTTTTTCCCAGTCTACTGGCAACTCATTCCAAAGTTTCTACAAAGAATCATCACTCTTTTTGCAAATTTCAAGGGGGTTATCAATCATCCATATCAAAAGCCCGTCAGTGAGCCAGGGGTAATATCGATCGCTTAATCATAATACTTATCGTGAAATGATTGTGTTTTCGCATTTTAATATCACTCAAAACAGGTTTTACAGAAATAAAAATCTCACTTTTGGGAATCACTGCAGGCGATAATTTTTCTCGTTTTCTTAAGTGTTTAACGATTAACGATCATTTAAGCTTATACACCAACGATGTCCAGGCAATAAAATACTGAAAAACGACAGTAGTCGTGAGGTCACAGTAATTGATCGTTTTAATGGATTAAATTTCAAATGTCGAAATTTAACTGATTGATGTAGAAATCTGTCCATCTGAAAATACAGATTTCTTACCAGCTAAACGACAGGTTTCCTTAATAACTTTGCAACTTGCAACCACACGATTTCCACCCTACTATCAGTGAAAGATAATTCTATGAGGGACAACTTAAAAAGTGGTTTTAATTTTTACTTGTGATATTTTTAATTGCAATTTTCCACAAGACAGTTCTTTGATAAAGTAGCTTTGATAAACCTCTCCAATAGAGGGTGTAGTTAGCTGATCTAACTACGCCTGCACAACGTGAAAATCGGCTTGTGAACAAGCATTTTTACATATAGATATTCTACGCCAATATAACAACAAATTTCTTAAACAACATTAATTTGTTTTCTTCTTTTATGCAGGAAAGGCGACAAAGTTTGTAAACAACGAAGTAACCCCCTAAGAAAGAAATTTCCACTGGACATACTGTAAGCAGATCTTTGTATCAACGGGCGATCGACAAATCAGCTGCTTCACATAAACTGTTCTTCGTTCGAGAGCTTTGAGCATGGTACTAACTCGAAGTACATTTTAAAAAGGACACACCATCCCATCCACGAAGCACTTCGGTGTGTTTTTGTGATATGATATTTAATCAATTCTACCTCTCCGAAAAGGCAATCCATGACATCTTCAATATCACTACACTTCAAATCCCTGATGCTGCTTTCAGGGTCTTGTTCAATTTTGTTGCAAAAGATCTTACCTTTTCAATAGATAAAGACTCTTGTCATGATGGAAGAACTTCCTGCGCATGATGGAAAGAAAGACAATGCGACACGCTTAGTTTGAGAAAGAATGTGGCAGAGTCCATTCATTTGTCCAGTTACTAACTCCGCTGGAAGAATGATGAAATATTTCCGCCCACACGTGTCATAAAATAGTTAAAAAATGTTTCATCACAGCGCATCACAGTTTAATCGATTATAGTCTAGTTTCTTATTGCAACAACTACCAACATATGATGTTGACTGTTATTATTTATCTCCAATTATTAAGTGGGTCCACACGACGAGAACAGTGGTTAAGGTTGCTATCTTTCCGCGACTTATTGTAAATAATACAAACAACTTACAGACATACTGACCAACGCCTTATAACTTCGTCTTACTTCTAAATCAAGACCAAACAAAGCTGATTAAGACGATTATTGATGGCAATAAATGGACACAGTCCATTTTTAAAATTTCGCCATTTTTGTGGTGATAGGCAACATCTGTAAATGTCAAATTCTCATAAGTTTTTAATCTGGCCTTGGAATTTGAAGGGAACTTTTAACCAAGCGCGTTAACTCGTATCGAAAAAAACCAAGTTTGCTCCACCCAGATCGTGTCTCACGAGAGCATCCTTTACAATCCATTCTTGTTCTGAAAAAAATCTCTAAGAATTGTGCTAGAAACTTCAGTATTGACGTTGAGAAAGGCGATTTATACGAGAAAAATTGATGCTTTAAGCAATGTTTGACGCGTAAACTCGTTGTAAGGGACGTTTAAGATAAAAGAAAGGCTTACTTCTCGTCGAGAAACGTAAGACACCGAAAAACATAGAAAGAATATCGCGGTAGCCGAATCAAGGTATTTCCCTAAGTATACAAGACCTCACAGAGAAAGAACGTTTTACTGTTAGAGCAGTTGAGGTGATAGATTTGCTTTATCCTCAAAATCCGTTTATAATATGTATAAGAATAAGAAAAGATATAAATCACATCGATATCATAAACATTACATTCATTTATTGGCACCTCTGTAGCCAGGAGCATCAGTGCATAGCACACGCTTCTTGATTAGACCGGGGTTCGAGCCCGTGACCACCAAATACAGAGGATGCGAAAAGGTCAAGGAATGACCACCGCATATCCCTAGAGCAACATGGCCTTAGTTACTAATGCTCCTAAAAACCAAATAATAACAACATTTATTTAAAATGTTGGTTATTATGACTTTTTCTCCTTATGAGATGTTTTCTGCCTCGTGACGGGCTACGGTACCAAGTGCATGGAGTGATTGATTGTGTCCTATTAGTATTATTACTGTTGGTGGAGGATCTTTCTCTTTCTGTCCTACGGGTTTTCAAGATCGAAGCTCTTTGGCACCATGCCTGTGATTGACACGATGATAGGGATGGTCATTACTTGTTCCATATGCCACATTTCTTGGACTTCCTGTCTTAGGTCTGTGTACTTCCTAGTCTTTTCCTCGTAGATTTATCTGGAGGTTGTTGATGTTGGACCCCGCTATGTCGATGAGGAAGGTAAGTATCGATGATAGTTATGTCTGATTTGTTGCGAGGATTGTCTTGACCGTTATCATGGCCGGTTCCAGTATAGTTTGTGAGTAGGGCCTCTATGCCCCTGGGGGATCGTATTTGTCATACCGTACACATTCTTTGATGAAGTGATATTTTTGCTAGCTTTTGATGTATTATTCTGGCTACCGGTCGTGCCATGAGTGTATTCCGTTTGGGTGATGATCATCCTACATCCCGTGGTGATGTGCTGGTTGTTTATGGAGCCAGGTTGCATACTCGGCATATGTTATGTCATCTGTCACTCCGGGGTCCTTAGCGATGTATTTCCTGTAGTTATTGGTTGTGAGTAACTGGTCTTGGATGGCGAGCATGAATCCATCGGTCTCCAAGGAGAGTCTCCTGCTCTTCCATGCACTGGAAGCTATCTTAATTATGTAACATTGATGGAGGTCATTGTAGGGTCTACCGTGGAGTGTACACGACAGACACGACTTCTTTGCTCATATTTCTCTCTTCCGTCTAAAACGTCGAATAATTAATGCCCTTGAAGAGATCTTTAAGTCTCCCAGGAGATTCGAAAACGTGTGGGAAGTGGTGAAATCAATATTCCGTGGAGTATTAGAGAAGTTGTTGAGGAGAGAGAGAGAGAGATTTTTTTAAAATTTATTTATTAAACTTGGCGATTCCAATCAGCTTTCCTGGCAACCACGTCAGGTACATAAAATACCGTACAAATAATTTATGTAATACATAAATACAATACATTAATATAACAAATAATTCCGGCTAGTGGGTTAAAATCCCTGGTTGATCTGCTATTTGCGTAATGATAATACCCAGAAAGAAACAGAGATATATATTTTTTTAATTTATTAAAGAAAGTGGTCTCAGCCAGTTTAGTAGTTGTTCATCATTCGTGGCACATGGGGATGGCCAGAGATCGTCTGCCTGCGTACAGATGATATCAAATACAATCTACCAGCGTATGGATAACATCACAGACAGCATCAATAAAATATCTCCAATTTGGAGGGTATGTCAGCTCATCAGTACATATGTCAATAAAACAGCTATTTCGCATTCGCACTAAAGCTGATCATGAGTGTGCTTATCTTGATTATAGTATAAGACTTTCTCACGGGGAAATATCCACCTTAACCTCACCACAGAAAGTCGACTTTGCATTCACTACATAAAATCAGTCAGGATAAGTCAAGAATTTTGTAACCACAAAAAATATGCAGCTGATGTAGCCATCACATAGCAATTTTAAGCCGTAATCAAGAATAGCACTGCTCAGGAAATGTAATGTAAGTGTAAGTGTAAGTGTGTGTAAGTGTGTGTTGTTGTCTTACGGCACCAGGGATTTCCCCCATCTCCGTGTTGCTTTCAGTGTGGTGAACCAGTTCACTGGGAAATGCCAGAGATTTAAAAGTGTGTGGGAATTGTTCATGTGTTGTGTTCTGTACCGTTGTTCATCTGGTCATTTAGCCGTTGGACCCCTATTGAGGCCCAACGTTGTCCCACTTACGCCCCGTGGAGGCAGACCAGGAACCCAGTAGCTGTAGATTCACTCTGGCAGGTCCTGCCGCTTAATTTCCTGGGATTTCGGCGGCTAGGACCTTAAAAAAAAAAAAAAAAAAAAAAAAAAAATTAAAATAAAAAAAAAAAATAAAAAAAAAAAAAATAAAAATAAATAAATAAATAAAAAAAAAAATAAATAAATAAAAATAATAATAATAAAAAATAAAAATAATAAATAAAAAATATAATAAAAATAAAAATAATAATAAAAAATAAAAAAATAAATAAAAAAAATAAAGAAAGAAAAAATAAATAAATAAGAAATCTGCGCTGTTGTAGGGGTAATGTCGCTTTGGTTTGCTAGGCCGAGTTTTGGGCGTAAGGTAATTTTATCATATTAAGTTTTTGACGTGTGGGGCTTTCGCTATGATGAAGGTAGAGAGGGGAGGGAGACCGAAGATTGGGGGGAAAAGACAGAAATATGGGGCCAATAGAGTAGATAGCCCCAGTTTTCAGTGGGGCATGCCCATGCCCCACCAGAGTAGAAGTTTGGGGGTGGAGAAGAAGGAACAAAAAATGTCCCCTCCCCCCAAGGAAGTGGGAATAATAGGTGAAGAGGGCTAGGGTGTCCTCTTCAGATCGCCATCAAGCTGTTTGCAACTGTGCTGCGTTTTGTCTGTTCTCTACTGTCTGTGCTGCATTCCCCCGTCCTTGCTTTTCTCTTCCGTGTGATCAGCACTCTTCTTGTCTAAGTGCTGGTCCTCTGCAGGGTTTCGGTTTTCTGTCACATTTGGCGTCGATTTTTTTTTCAATCTCTGTGTACGTTGCTGTAGATAGCTATTAGTGTTTTTCTCCTGGTGAATAGGTCTTGCGCATACTGGGAGAGTGCCCTATATTCATCCTCAGTGTCCAGGAAGTGATGCTCCAGTCCTTTTGGGAAGTATCTTAAACTTGTTATTAGTAGCCCTCTGAGGTCTTCATAGTGTTGACAATCATAGACTATGTGGCTCCAGCTTTCACTTTCCCCACATATGCAGTTGGGGTCCTCAACGAGCCGGAAGCCAAACAGCTTCTCCTTGTAGGGTCCGTGTCCGGTTAATAGTGTTGTCATATGGTACCCTGGGAAGTACCATGGTGGCTGCTTTGGGTATATTTTCCGGAGGTCTGGTAGAAATCTTTTTGTTACTTCGCCTTTTGTAGTCTCTGTCCATCTTCTCTGCCAAAGATCTAGGAGGTGGGTTTGTAGCCTATTTTTTTCGTGTTTTAGGTTGCCCGCCGGGTCAGTCGTGTATCCTTGGTGGGTAGCGGCCACTCCCCTGGCCAGCAAAAACAGTAGCCCCGCCTGAACTGCCTCCAGGTCCAGAGGGAGCGCTCCAGCAAGTACCTGCAATGCTGGGGTACTTACCGTGCTGCAGGCGCGCGTTGTTGATAGCAGTATGGTCCTTTGGGTCATTTCTAGTGTTCTTTTGTTGACTACCAGTGTCGTTTTTGGATACCACACCGCTGCTGCATAGGTGATTGCAGGCAGGAAGGTTGTTTTATAGTAAAGCATCAGTGCTTTTTTCTTGAGTCCCCAATCTTTCCTTGTGATTCTGGTTACCAGTCCAGAGTATCCTCTGATTTTTCTTCTGATATATTTCAGATGCGGCTGGAACGTCAGGTTTTTATCTAGGATAACGCCCAGATACTTCAGTTGGCTCACAAATTTGATTGTTACATTGTTGATTTTAATTTGCGGGGGTCGTCGTAGTTGCAGAGTCCCCTTTAGCAGGATCGATGAGGTCTTGTCTGACGATATTTTCAGCTGGTTCTTTGATGCCCATTGCTGCAGCCGCTGCAGTGCCTGATTTGCCAGCGTCTCCAATTGGGCCCTGGAGTCCGCCTCTACCGTCAATGTCAAGTCGTCCGCGAAGGCGTGTGCTGCCACAGAACCCAGGTCCGTAGTCAGGAATTCATCGAGGACCATTGTCCACAAGAGCGGCCCGAGCACCGACCCCTGCGGACATCCTCTGTGCACCTCTCTTGTTATTTTTTGATAGTGCACATTGATTTCCACTCTTCTTTGCGTTAAATAGCTTTCAATTACTTTGTAGAGGTTAAGAGGCACCTCAGCCTCCCTCAACCTTGCCAGGACGCTTGGCCACCAAAGTGAATCAAACGCCCCAGCAAAGTCAACAGAGATGAGCAGCAGATACTTTCGTCTACAATCCTGGAATATCCTTAACAAGTTTCCCAGTGCGTCCACAGTTGAGGATCCTGGTCTGAAGCCATACTGATTTCTGGCATGTAGGCCTGCCGCTTCATAGTGTTTTACAACTCTCACATGGAGTAATCTTTCAAACAATTTGCTTGCCACTGGGAGCAGTGCGATGGGTCGATATGAATCCGGAAATTCTGGATTTTTGGTAGGATTTTTCAGTATTAGTTTTAAATTTGCTGTTTTCCATGCAGTTGGGAAATGTCCTGTTTCCAAGCATCGATTGTACAGTGTGAGGAGTAGGTGCGGCTTGTATTCGACGGTTTTCTTGAGTATTTCAGGCTCAATAAGATCGAGGCCCGGGCATTTTCTATTTCTGACCCTACTAGTGGCCACGCTGAGTTCATCCAGGGTGAAGGGAGGCTCAATCGCCTGGTTTCTGTAGTTATCGTTTCTCTCGCATGTCTGTTTCTGACCTGGCATAGTTAACATATTTGGTTTTTGATATATTGTGTCGAGTATGTTATTCATCGACTGCTCCCAGGTTGTGGTGAGATCTCCCTGCCGAGTCCTAGTGGTAGAAATCACCTCCCCCCTAGGCAGTCTATTGGTTGTTACTTTGTAGACAATGCCCCAGGGGTCATTGTTCCCTGCTGTGGAGACCAGGGACTCCCAAGAGCGTCTTTTACTTGTCTTTATGGCGTCAGTGTACCGGTTTCTTATTTGTCTATATATTTGCCTCAGGGCTTCAACCTCATTTGCTGGCCATGTTCTTCGGGCCCTCTGGAAGTCCTTCCTACTCTTGTTCATTTGTCGCCGGAGCATGGCAATGTCCCGGGTCCACCAGGGGACTGCGCCCAGCCGGGGGTGTTTCTTCCTGATAGTTTGGTTGCTGATATCTATCACCAATTTAGTAATTGCCTTCTGCAGTTCGTTCGGATTATTCTGTGGATCTAGGGACGGAGGTTTGTTGTTAACCGCTGTAGTTAGTAGCTCTTTGTATTGGGGCCAATCTGCCTTGGCAACTGCGTATCTGTGGGGTGTTTGTATATTTGCTATTGTTCTTGGCAGCGTTCTTGTTACTTTGCAGGTGATGACCCGATGGTCCGAGGTGGTCCAAGCGTCTTCCACCCTCCAGTCGGTCACGTGGTTCGCCAGGTTCCTAGTTGCTAGGGTGATATCGATGGTGGCCTCCCAGAGGGTGTTGCAGAATGTTGGCAGCTGGTGCGGTTGGTTCAGTACAACAAATTGGGATCCTATCAGATAGTTTTCGAGTTGCTGCCCATTTGTTGTTCCTCTTCTGTCGGCAGTAATGCTGTGCCATAGTGGAGAGCGACAGTTTACATCCGCTCCTATAATTATTTTTTCATTCGGTAGAGTGTTTTGGAGACGGCGCAGGTAGTTGATTGTGGTCTCAATTTCCTGGCCTGGCCTGCTGTAAAGGGCCACTACATATAGGGAGCCTAATGCTGTAATGAGCTGGGCACAGGCAGCCCAGGTCGTGCACAGTTGAGTTACTTTTGTTGCAGTGATTTTGGTGTTCCTGACTAGGACCGCTGCCCATGGGGTGTCCTCTTCCGTGTGGACGGCCTTATATTGCAGTGGATACCCCACCACCCGCTTTGCGTGAACGTATGGCTCCTGCAATATGATTATGTCGGTGTCTTCCTCATCGGCCCTGACCCGGATTTGGTCTGCCACTGTTTTGGCTCGTTGCGCGTTAGTCTGGATTATCTTAATCATTGCTATATTATACTCTTTATTTCTTGTCCCCATAATCGATTCTATTTTGGTATATGCTTTTGGCTTTAAGGTAGACTGGACACTTCGGGTCTTTGATTGAATGCGCGTGTTCTATTTTCATTGCCTTACAGTTTGCGCAGGTGGCTTCCTTGTCTTTGTGTGGACAGTCTTTAAAAGCGTGTCCCTTCTCTGTGCAGTGTCCACAAGTTGGAACTGTCTGGGTGCAGACATGCGTAGTGTGTCCGAACTTGCAGCATCTAAAGCATTTCGGAACCACCACTCGCTCCCGGAATCGGTAGCTGCCCCACTCAATATATACCCTTGTTCTGTCCTTTAAGACTTGCCAAGCTTCCGGTATAAGCTCCACACTCCAGTTGTTGTTTATTCCTCCTCTCGCCTTTATATGAAACTTTGTGGTTATTACTTCGTGTGTTTCTTTGTCTGGTATTTCCTTTTGCAGATTCCTGAGGTAGAGCTCTTCGGCCAGCTGGGCTGCTGTGACTTCTGGATTGACGTCATAGATTATTATTGACGGTCCCTTCCTTTTGGGCGGCTGGGCCGTTAATCCGAGAGCGTCTATTTTGGGGTTTTCTATGATGCTTTGTATTTCTTGTCTAGTTTCGGTTTCAATTACTAGTCCTACGTCTCTCATCTTCCGTATTCCTTTTATTCTTGTATTTTTAAGGTCCTCCCTCATATTACTAATTACTTTTGTTTTTAATTCCTCACTAGAGGGGATCTTGCCAGTCTCCTTTGGTCGGAGTATCACCAGGTTTGGTGTTGGCAACAGTGTTTTCCTCTTCTGGTGCGTCTCTGCGCTTGGTTGGGTTTCCTTTGCTATTGGGATCCTCAGCGCTTCCGAGTATGTCGGGACACGCTGTGGCGTTTGTTTTGCCCCGCATTCTTTATATGCTTGTAGCCGTGCGTTAGCTTTCTGGCTTTCTACGTACGTGTCATGGAGGATCGTCTCCATTTTGTGAAATATGGTCACTATTTGCGACCTCAGTCCTGTGGATACTCGATCGGGATTGTCCGTAAAGATATGTTCTAGGGCCGTTTTCAATACGAGGGTTTTCTCATAGACTGTGCCCTCGGGCAGCGTGTGGTCCAGGGGCGGCTCCTGCTGTTTATCATCATTTACATCTCTTTGGGACGCAGCTAGTTCCGGTTGTTCTCTTGCTTCCCCTGTGCACTCTTCTTGTACGTGTGCTGTAAGCTCTCCTGAGTTAGTAACAGCTTCAGCATGGCTTCTTTTATCGAACTGAGTTGAATACAACTGGCTGTCACTGACGTGCCGCCTTCTACTACGCTGCAGTGGGCACGGCAGCATCAGGTGGGAGTCACGCAGCAGTTTGGGAGGGGGGCTCAAGGTTGAGTGGGAAGGGCTCCCTTGCCCATTCGCCGGCTTTTTTCGGCAGCAGTACGCAACGAATTTCGCTCGGGCTGCGCTTGATAATTTTTTCAGGCTTATGTAGGAAAGACCTGAACAGCTCTGGCAAATTTGGAATTTGCATTTGGAGCATTTGATGTATGCACCTTTGTTTTCTTTGTTGATTTCGAGTTTGCATAATCTGCAGTTATGTACATTTTTAGAACGTGTTGCCCCTTCCATAATTGACAAAATAAATGAAAGTGAACACTTCGTATTTGGTGGCCACACAAAACTTAATCCTCTTAGTCACAGTAAAGTTTTCTCAAAGGATGTGCGGGACCTCCTGCTGTAGAGTATTGCTGCAGGGAATGAGGTGACATGAGACGGAGAGAGACAGCGAGAGGACACGTTACTGGTCAGCGAAGCTAGTGTCCACTACGGTGAAGCAGTCGTGTGACGTCGCTGGCCGTCCCAGTGTAGTACGGCGCAGTAAAAAATAGTTCCCTGCACTGAGTATACGTTTATTGAAGAGTCGCTAAAATTTGTACATTAATAAATGGTAAAGAGCCCACAAGAATCAGCGTCATGGTAAACAAGTTATTGTAGCCATTTCACAGGGTGGTATCCCTCCCCAGTCAAGGAGTGTAGTTCAAGCGTGGTAGCAGGAATTTCCTTTGTTTGCCACTCTCTTCAATTCCAGGATAATGCCGCTGTGATAAGCAGACACATTACCGCCGGCGTTGAATAAATGACGACTTGAAGCACACTAAAGGACCCAAAGAAGCATAAAACAAAACTCACCACGATGATCCTTGTCCTTAAAAACCTCGGTATGCAATTAATCCTGACTGTAGTAGCAGAATTTCTCACTAATTAAACACAAAATTAACAGAGCGTTAATCAACACGTGCTTCCATAACGGCAGCCATTTTGGCGTCTCGAAATGTAATGTAATCCATGTCCAAATCAATAAGAAGCAAAGCAACGATTCACTATTTGACCGCCATGGCGAGCCTGCCATCAGAAGCAGCAGGCTCGCCGTGGCGGTCAAATCCCCTACTGGTGCCCCCAGTTTCTCCTACACGAACCCAGCCACCCAGAGACGACAGGTGTGCTTCGAGGGTGATGGATCCCAAATTCAAACTAAAGTCCGTTCCCTAAGTTCAGTTCTGACCAATACTTCAACATTGAGATCAATTTCATAGTTGTCTCATTGATTCATATTGGTCACAGCACTGGACGCGATGTTCCTAAATTGCCACAAGAAAGCGTTCTCTCACTTGTACCAATGAAGTGCTACTCGTGTTGCATTAACCAAAGCAGGATCAGAATCATTCATTCGTCAGGCAGCCCCATAGGTGCGTAACCAGGAGTCAGAACTTTTCACTATCAGACTAACCACTGAAACACCTATGCCGGCATGTCATTCATCTCACAAACTACTCACGGTAGTTTCAACAGGGTACACGCCCACCATTATTCGCCCACCACGAAAGGGTTACCTCACGTCCTGTGCTCATCTTGTCTAAAATAATTTCTCTTTCGAAGGCTGCTAACCAGCCAATAGAATCAATCCAACATCAATTTAGCTGACCTGCTTATCATATATATCTATAAACCGAAAACGCACCTTAATTAGTGCACCCGAGGGACACATCCTAATGCATCGAAAGAGGCATGGAACAAAGAGCTCGGTTTAATTCAATGAGAGCCAATAAAGTACAATAGATGTATAAGATATAATGATCATTGCACCACAATGAGAGAGAGAGAGGGGGGGAGGAGGGAATCAATTGTATTACCGATCTTATGATATATGAAGATTTAACCGCTCAATGCCACCTAATTAACGTAAAGCCTATGAAAACTTAATCTGCAAGATTAGCATATGCTGAAAAACATGTAAATTTACAAAATATCAGGGATACCTGATTATGTAACAAGCTTACGATCTCCTATTCGATAACATCACTTCCATCACATACTTTAAGTATGTTGGTTAAATCTACAACGGTCATCAATTACATTTACAAATTCGTAATTGTAAATGCATTTCATTTTGGAGTATCTGAAATTTAAAACGTTATTTTAAATTGCAGATACTCCATAATTTTCATTGTAAAAATGTTCATAATTTAATCGAAAATAATCTTGTAAACACTTAACAAACGTGGCTTACTTTTACTGTACCGATTACTCCAACCTTCCAAGAAATACGATGGGTCGATGAAACCATCCTGGGAGGAGTCAACAATGCAGACTGGTGGTGGCGAAGTAATGGTGTGTAAGAGAGTGGTTTTGTGGTGCACAATGGGAACTTTGATACCATTGGAGAAACACCGATACCACAAGTTATCTGTAAATTGTTTCCCACCAGGCGCGTCCCTCCGTTCGTGGCTGCAGGGTACCCATTAACATTTCTACCAGAATAAAGAGCCAGGAGTCACTGGTTGAAGCCAATGGGATTTGCTGCTTGTCACATTGTAATCCTTTTAGGTTGGTTTCTCTCTCTCTGTCTCTCTCCACACAAATAAGGAGCCTCCCTTTGCGATACTACTTTTTGCCAATCTGCCAAATGATATATTATTTACTGCCCACTAGAATTTTCTAACATAGAAAACATTTGAAAAGCCTAATTTTTAAAACATCTTATGGCTGCTTTTTCATTGTACACTGAGCATGCGAAGTTATTGAAATCATTTAAATGAATCTGGAAAGCTTTTCTTTGATTTACGATAAATCAAAACTTAAAATGAAAACTGAAATAATTAAACATAAAATTAATTAAAAATAAAACTGCTCAGTTAAGCCCCAGTTTATTAAAATATCACTTTAGGCTTCATTGCCTAATAATATCTTTTTATCTTAACACGCTCAGACTTGTCTGATAGATATATGAATAAAGTTTAATATTTGAAGTGTCTGAAATGACCAAGAAGCACTTTCAGGTGGTCACATATCACCAAAACGTACATTCGGATGCATACTTATATCTGAACATGTCTTGAAGGTGACTGATGTCATGCGAAGCTACAGATGTTCTTGTTTATACTCCGGCACGACCACCAGGTCAGTGAGGTTTACAATAAACCACCAATACAAACATTAATCGTATTTAGCAGTCACGGGCTTGAACCCCAGTCCACTCAAAGAGAGTGTGCGATGCACTCTCGCTCCTGACCACTCGGCTACGTCAAATCCATATTTTACCTCAAAGAGACCTAATTTATTACCGATGCATTTTAAAATTCTTTGAGTACTTCTGCTCTGTATGATCAAACAGATTCGGACACACACAAACAGGTAGTTTCCAAAGGGACTTTTCATTCAAAAGCCCAATAAGTTACATGGTCATCTTTGTCCTGTATAGCAGGCTCAACTCTCCTGTTGAGAATTGAGCCTATTATACAGGCCGAATATGGATATATTTCCTAAGGCAGAATCTCGAGCCGTTTGAAAGAAAGGACGTATTCTGAGTTCGGCAGGTCAAAGAGGCCGTTAAGTTGGACTAACTCTAAGCCGGCTAGGAGATACCCGGAGAAAGCTTCCGAGACGAAGCGCTCTCTGCGCACTTCTGCGTCCATTGAAACAAAAGTGTGTAGCGAGATTCATTACTCTATAAACCATCTGTCGCTGTTGTTGAGTCGGAAAATACACCACTGCAAACGCCTTTTGGCATTAATGAGGCTGCCATTGGGCTTTGCGCATCTACTATCATTGAATCCAAAGGAATGCAGCTCCCCTGTGTATGCCCACTTGTTTATTGTAAGTTTATATGTATGCTCTAGTACAGTATTAATGTATGATTATGTATGTTTGTGTGTATGTATGAATGTATGTGTGTTGCACGCAGATATGCACGTTGTATGTGTTATTAATTATGTATATATTATGCATTCGTGAGTGTGTGTATGTATGTCTGTATGTTAGTAGGTGTACTCACATCAGCTTGATAATAGTTTTAATTTGCTTAGCTCACTGGGTGTGAAATAAGTCTACTTAACCTGGGAAACAAAATTACAAAACACGTGTGCTACGTCCTATTCAGAGTACTGTTTTGAAAGGGATAACTGCGTGTGAATGATGACTGAATAAGAATGTCCGATATATGCCACTGAATAACTATGTCTAAGTTAAAATAAAAAAATTATAGCTGTTAAATTTTCCCACGTTAATCTGTATAAACGTGAATGAACCTATATTGATTATGAGGTGACTGAGTGAATGTATTCTGATTTGAGATTTTAGAAAAGTGCAATTGTAAAGGACTGTTCATTTAGGTGGCAACTGCGTCCCGTTCAGTATCTAGAATCTATATGAATGAAAGATGGCGAGTGTGAGTGAGATAGTCGCGACATGTGCTTCAACAGCTGCCCTAAATATGTTATAAAACCGTGCACCAACCCTCCCTTCCCCTGCCTCCCATCCCTATCCATCGGCTGATGAACCCTACCACCACAAACCCTTCACTTCTGCCTTCTCTTGACAGCCCCCCTCGTGGCGGATGGGCTCCTTCCACAGAGGGTCCCCTTCTATCCCTTTAACTTCCGATTTCTAGGTGGACTGCCTTCCTTTTGCCCACCTTAATCTTCTTGCTGTGTTCTCTCCCGTTCAATCACCCCCTTACGTCTTCCTCCACTAGAGTGTTATTTTTTCTTATCTGGGGCTCTCTCTGAAAAGCTCAGACGCAGCCCAGGGTTCGCCCACGCCAGAGAACTCTCTCCTCCTCTATCCGGCTGCCTCCCAAAGGCGGTGGACGAAAACACGGGGCCCCACTATGGGGCCATGGCAGCTAAATAGCGAAGAAATAATACTAACATAACCCAACACTACACAACTCTCATTTTTTTTCCTCTCTTGCTTCTGTCCTGGATTGCAACGCCTCTGGGCCAGGGAAGTCCCCCCTCATTTCTCCCCCCTTCCCTGCCTTCTTCGTTCAATGGATTTCTTTCCTCTGGGAGGAGGGTGAGCAGATAATAGGGGAGGTTTTGCCTATCAGCGGTAATTTATGCTCTCCCCAGTAAAAAAAGAAATTCGATTTGAAGTTACAATGCAGTATTAAGGTCAGCAGAATTATCAGATTGCGATTCTCTTGCGATTCCTGTTACTGCAGCTTAGCTCATTCTTTGTCTTATACGTTTGCATATCAGAAATAACATGGCCACCAATAGGTCTACTCTTCAGTGACAGAAAAATTTATATTATTCTCGCGTGCCTCATAGTAGTTATAATTACCGTCTTCCCAAAAGGCCAGAGTTCGAATTCCGTCAGTGACGCGAGGAATTATGGTTTTTTTTTTTTTAAACGTGGCTCAGTTAGCAGGTCTCAGCGAGGACTACATTTTTCAACTCTCTTAAAGTCTGGCTTTTCATCCAGCTGACAGCAAACCGTTAGGTACATTTGGGCAAATTGATTATTCAGCTTGGCAATTAGCATTATTTTTAATGCTAACATTATCTTAATGCTTAGTAATATTTTTAATAGTAATTTATAAATTTCGCATCGAGATAGCAAGTGCTTGCAATAAAAATTTTATTTAATTCTCTAATCAGTAAGTGAAAAAGAATTATGGACATCTTCATAAAAAGGGTCGGTGCATAAGCAGTATAACGATTTGAATTAAATTGAAATAACCAACGTTGCATTAATGCCATAGCTTTCTATTGGACATTGTTTAGTGAAGAAAAAAAAATAAAAAAAAAAAGGACCCAGCCATTTTTAATCGCACTTATAAAATTTATAACCGCACTCATTTGGAATCACACTTATGAAATAACTATGATGGTTTACTGCCTCGGACTTTTAATGATTATGCGCAAATGTTCCTTAAAATTAAGGAACACAAGGTATTTCAGCTTTATTGCAAAAATGGGGCTCCAAATGAATTTTTAACTTCACTCATAAAAAAGCTGTTTTGTGTGAAGCAATCCAAATGCATTTTAACCATCTAAAATGACACGAGTCTAGATCAGTTTTTGTATATAAAAAAGCACGGGCTCTTTAGGTAGAACGGCGCATTTCAGCCTCAATTATATACGGGCACATCAAAGAGTTCGTTTCGGTTCTTTAGAAAGAAATTCCTTTCCAGATTTCCGGCCATCATGTCAGAGATCTGCGTAATACGAACGGCTCAGAGACTAAACAATTTTAATTATAGCAAGGAACTACAATTCAACCAGGAATGTCGTGTCATTAAGGCCAAACACACTCAAAACAGACAAGTCACCGGCTGCATTGCACTCTTCTAATTAATGATGTGAAGAAAACATAGACAGTGAAATTTGAATCTGGAAAAGAATGTAAACGAATAATTACAGCCCTCATTTGACTCAAAAGCCTATATTTTTGCTAGAATTCTAAAGTAATGTTTCATCTAAATTAACTCCTTTCAAACCAGCTTCTTGATACGTGTAACTTATAATTAAAATGTGGCAGCGAGACACCGATTTCTTTGAAATACAATAAGACAGTCCTTAGTTATAACTAACTACAGTTATCACTTCTAGGCTTATGTAGATGTGGGTAAATTTTTGCTCCAACTCTGAATGTGAAATGTTTATCCTATCGTGCTAGTGCAGAAGGTTTGTAAGATATTTGTGGATATTATCATCCTTTGGCTTTCCTAATATTTAAAGATAAATACATTAATTAATTAAAAAAATATTGTTCTATCACTGGACTGTAATCGCGAGGAAAACGAAGAGTGATAATTTGTTTTTTTTTTTTTTTTTTGATTTGGTAGTTGTTGGCGCATCGGCTTCTGTGGCCATATTGCACCTCCCAAGGTTTTTGCAGTACTTTGATCCAAGCCCGAGGCGGGAATCGAACCCGCGACCTTGGGGTTGCCGGGCAGGTACTTTACCCACTCGGCTAGCCCGGTCGGCTATGATAATTTGTAATTTACGTGGAAGCCATCTTGTTTCAAAATGGCGAATTTGAACAATAATAACCCTAAGGAGGATATTGAAGGGCACCCTTTGTTAAAAGAAGAATTCTAAACAAATAATGTTTATAATTTGAGTGCCAGTTATATGGTTCTAGTACGGCGAATTGAAATAAAAACACCCACAACAGATTCTGGCTGCTCAAAGTGGTTGTATATACGTGCGCGTGTGTGTGTTAAGCACCGAAACAACTAAGGCTATGAAGGGTCACTATATTTGTCTGTAACACCTCAATTCTATGATCGATCTTCCTGTTCGCTGGACTAAAAACCAAGTATTCAGAGAGAAAAATCATATTCAACCGTCTCCTGAGACGGGTCACTTTATAAGAAAAGTCGATTAAATTTCCTCTCGTTATTGATGGATTCGAATGTAGGCGTTTTCCATTCGGTGTGGAGAGGAAGCTGATTAACTCCAATGTGCTACTTTAGAAGATTGACAGTCCAACAACCACTGTTCTATAATGTTCCATGTCATCCAAATTTGGTTAAACGGATTTTATCAAACACAAGGGCCATAAATGAATGCGCTTATAATTTCAACAACGGCCAATGAAAGCACTCGTCGGAGTACCTTAGAATCACGTATGCTGTAAATTTAATTCGATTGGAATATAAAGACAAAAATGAGATGATCTCAAAAGTCCGCTTTCTATTTTCGAAAAGTAGACTAAAATTCCTTAGTCTAAGGAATGCTTTAAACTAAAATACTGGTAACAGTATAAACAACGCTGTGACCTTTGTGCTTCTTTATTATTTGTAGTTGTTGCTCAAAGTTTCCCACTGTAATTTTCAAGATCGTGAAGGAATTTTAATTCAAGTATTATTCTGTATCGGTGAATAAACATCTCTAATTATAAAGAGCAGGAGAATGTCTAAATAGGGTTCGATTATCGGTGACATTAATTACAGGCTCGGCGAAGGAAATCTGCGATAATCGTGACAAATGGCTACGATGAAATCCTGTTCGGCCCCGCTATTTCAGAGAAATGATAATCTCTAGGGTCGTCAATATTTAGAAATGCAGTGCGAATGTGTTGTAAGTGCTAAATGCCATATATTACAGAGTTTATGATACACTACACTAAACCAGGACAAAGCAGTCTTTGTGAAGGTCGCATTGATGCCAGGGAATGTTAGAGACAGATGTGGCAAAGATTGAGTTAGAGGCAATACCTTCTGAGTGTTCATAATTCAGTTGGTGCGTTTAACAGATGTTGAGACTTCTGGGCTTACGGCGCCAGTTGCGAAATCTCTCATTATATAGACTACACAAAAGCCATTTGTAAACTTAGCTGCAATAAGTATTTCTGTTGAATTTTCCCAAATTATAGTTATCGAGCAAATACTCACGCTATTCAAAGTTCAAAGAATACCTACGAATTACAGCTGCGCGGGTGACAGAAAGAAACAGCAACATGCCTTGAACTCTGAACTATTAACGAATATGAAGGAAGTGGGGGAAGGATTCTTCGTAATGAGAACAAAGGGGGGTTTTAGATTCTGGCACGGGTCTCACTTTTTGCCCTCCAACACTAGGAAACAGTACAGTCATTGTTTATTAATATAATCTTCGGATAATTGCATTTAATATAGAAGAACTTTAATTTCAAGAAGTGTAGCTTATCTATGATTAGCATCAGGAAGGACACTTAATCCCGAGTTCCAGTTATTTGACAAACCCCGAAGGAGCAGAAGAATCCAATGTCAGAAAACTCCAGACGCCAGTGAAAACTGTGTTATGAAGAGAGACAATGCTGTTGATTCCATGCCAGAAAGTGGAATGCAGAAACATCAGGCAAGACGAGCTACAGATGAAAAAATATGAGATACAAATGAGATTTAAAAAGAATGAAGGCAATGGAGAATCGTTGGGATGGTGAAAGAAGGCTTGTCTTTATTTAAAACTCCGAAATCACTTCTGTGCCAGCCAAAAAGCTCCAGTGGTGTTTCCCTTGTGATCTATTTTCGACAGAATAAATAAACTCCGTTGGCGAACTAACGGAATATGAAATAATTCGTGCCGATCTGGCTGTCTACCAATTCTTGATGTACTATTTTCAAGTGTATGTTATCCATTAGTCAATTTTATTTTCTGAGTAAATGCTGTAGAAGTATGAAGAACCAAATAGTCAAACTCACAAGAAACATCGACTGAACATGACAGTTTGAACTATACAGCTGCTTCCACAGACAATGATAACAAATATATGAGTTTATATTGATTTCCAATTCATTTACCATGCCTTTTTATATACTAAACTCCCTCCACCGAGTTGAAGGAGGGAAATAACTGAATGTAATTCAGAATTAGAAACGCGCGCTGCAAAGTAGACCAATCAATTGATCTACTGGATGTAGGTCTTAAAAACAATGAAGAAAGTTCATGTATATATTAGGTTTGATTTCTCCTTATTTCCGGGTTGCTGCTATTTGGGTTCCAGCAGTTCTTTACACGTACTGAGTTAACGTAGCTGACTCCATTCAACTGGTTACAAATAATGCCCGATATATCACAGAAGGCTTTGCTGATAATTATGTAAACAAGATGCCATATTGTTCTTTGAATGATTTCAGTTAGTTCTCTTGACAAGGACACTATATTTGGAGCTTGTTATTAACATTTTGATACTGTGCACTTGCTATGATAATGGATGCTTATTCAGATCGCAGAAATGCATCTCATGTATGAGCTTGCTAGATGCAATGCAGTGAGACAACATACCTGTATGCCTAAAACTTCCCCAATCGTCATGTGCCAAGTAAGAAGATCTGACAGACATGAACTCCTCGCGGAAACCGGTTCATTTAGAAAATGAGTTTCGGATGGTGATAGACCAACCTGAAACTAGTAGCACTAGAATAGCAAATTCGAAAGACACCTGGAACTTTTGAGCAGGTATTTTGAGCATCAAACAGATAGTTGCTGGAACAGAAAAATGGGTATTGCTTGGGAACTAGGCGAAATCAGACTTTTGTGTCATGTAGAAATCAGACCTATGTGTACATGAACTTTTGTTATTGTTTGCAGGTCCTAAATCATCCCCGAAGTTGGTCCCAAAATGTTATGATACATCCTGTATACTCCTTAAACTTCAACATGTGATGAAATAAGAAAATATGATCTTTCCAAAAGCTACGAAAACTTCCATATAGGACTGTATGGTATATCTCACTTAGGGTGAGGGGAACTCTCGACGAGACAGAGGAGGCAACAATTGGTTCTATACAATTTGAAGGAACCATCTTGTTAATTGCACTGAAAGCAACTTCTGTGGAGCATATTTTATTAACTTAATAAATATTTTGCTTCTAATATTTCACAAGAACATCTTATGTGTACATTACCCTGTAGAGAGAGCACCAAGGGATATTTCTGAGCTTCGGCCTCACCCAAAGAAACTTGTTGAAAACGAAACACCAAAAAACTTTTCTCTCGGTCAGACGTTAGTTCTGAGTCTCAAGCACCCACCAAAGAAAGATCTGGTCAACCAGGTCTTTCTTTGGTGGGGTGAAGGGAACACGAAGCGTCAAGGAGGGTCATGTTTGGTTCTAACAGGTTCTTATGAGAATGGAGGCTCATAATTTGTATTTATGCCTCTACTTTTCAGCTACCACGAAGAGAGAATTATGTTCTACATGTCTGAATATTTTTCATTTTTGTTAGGAAGAAACATGTCCATGTCAATTTATTTATGGCCGATAGAATGTTGTTGTTGGAGAAGCGCTGTCGGGTCGCTTTAGTCGGTAATATCTAGGGGGTTTTGAAAGAGGAGATTTAAAAAAAAATCCTCGGAGGGATGCTCTGCTTGATTAGATTCTCTGTGCCAGGAGAATCTGTCTCCGCTTATTAGTTTTGAAAAGAGACGAAAATTGCGGGCTGTAAGTCGTAGTTCAAGTGAGCAACAGTTCAAATTTCTAAGAATTGCAGTTTTGTGCATGGCGAAGGCGTCACTATAATTATATTTTCAAAAGCCTCTCACCGCAGCCAAGCATCTGTTTCTCCACAGGTAAACAACAAAATAATATAAAAAAATCTTCTCTAAGAATGCTCTAAATATTAAAACTGCTTCCATACTACTTTCGTTCTATCGCTGAGAAAAGAATGGAGAAGTAATATTTGTTATATAATGTACTTTGTTAAATTAAAGTCGAACAAAAATCCTCAGCTTAATTCCAGCTACCAACGAAGCATAAATGACTTTTTTCGAGTTGCAGCGCATCACAATATAAATAAATTTCACTTTACCTCTGCAATAATTAAATTGGCGAGTTCCCCTTACAGCAGAAGAAAGGATTCACATGAAATGAGTATAATTACATCGAAAAAAATGCAAATTAAAAAAAAAATACACCGTTAAAATACATTCAGAAAAAAACACTAATTCGTATTAACTATAATCACGCACAAATTATTATTATTAGTAGTAATATAACACTTATACTATATCCAGCAATCGTTACAAATTATACAAACAAAATTACACGTGCACTGATGCTCAAAAATTAAGGAGCAAACACCAAAACAAGAAGAAGTATTTTCAACTCAATCTCTTACAAAATATTTAAATTGGATAACCAGATAAAAATAGCCTGTTTTAGGTACCCCAATTTCGCGTTTTCGATAATATCTAATGGATTTGGATTTTCGTGGATTTGGAATCGATTCCAAATGGAAAAATAAATGCGAAGTCCCTTTGTATATATCATATTCTATCTTGCAGTTCATTTCGTTGTCGAGAGCAGAGAAGACAAAAATGTAAACATTTCTGTAGAATTTAACAAATCCGGATAAATTGTAAGGATCCTTAAATGTTGATTTTCTTATTCAAATATTCCAGGTTTGCATATTTTTCTTTTTCAGTTGTGTCTGTAAGTAAGTCTTGATCAAATTAATGTTCCTGATTTCCTCTTATCTCAGTATTTTCTTTTTTTAGCTCTTTAAACATTGTCTTTAATTGCTTTCCAGGCACACTCGATTCCATGACATTAATTTTATAATCAGACTGCACAAAATATTAAAGAATATAATTGGACTGGAGTTAACTGCAAACATTACCTTACAGTCAATCCCACAGCTACCCAATACAATGATTATAATAAATATTGCTGCAAAGTAAGAACATGAAATGAACAGCATTCGTTTGTGCAAAACAGATAGGTGGAATAGGACTAGTGTTCGTCTGCCAGGGGCAAATATTGATGATATTGAACAGCAGATATCATCTTTTAGGGGCACAAAAGGTGATATTGTTGTACAAGTTGGTTCTAATGACATTAATAATAGAAAATCTGCGGACTTATTAACGAGTGCACGGTTATGTTTTAAAAAAAAAAGCGAGTTAGGGTTAAATTTAGAAGCGTCTGCAATTCTGCCCAGACACGACATGAGGGAGTACAAGATGAGAGCCTTGTCAGTTAATTCAGCCCTGGAGAGATTGTGCAAAGCTCGTGGGGTAGAATTTTTCACAGCGTGATCTGTGCTTGTTGACAGGACAGACTGCTTCTACAGGGATGGAATACACTTAAATAGAAAGGGTGCAAGAATATCTGCTGATGCTATCGAGGCAGTGTTAGGTGGGTCGAAAAACTGCTAGATTATTGGGATACACAAACTAATGTAAAACAATATCCGCAGGCAGAGGTGAAAATGATTCTTTCACCGCTTCTATTGGAACATCCAGCAGCCCAGAAAGCAAGGGGATTTCAAGGCCTGCTGGGGTCATCATGGAACAACGAAATACATGGGCTGTGTTAGTATAACTAAGAGTAAGAACAGATACATGTATACTTGCATGTACACCAATGCTAGGAGTATAGTAAATAAATTTGATGAATTTCAAGTGCTGGTCAAATCAATAAATACCACATTGTGGGATATCAGAGACATGGTGTCACTCAGGTATAAAAGATGCAATAATTGATTATGTGGAGTACAATTTATACAGAAAGGACAGGAGAGGAGGGATGCTATGCTCTTAATTAAGAAGCACATAAACTCAAAAGCAGCGTATCCATTCGACATGGGTGGTCAGTGCAATATTGAGTCAGTTTGATGTGACATAAGCACTGGGAAAACAAAAATGACAGTAGGCGTGTGCTATAGGCCTAATGACTATGATGAGTACAACGAACAACTATGAAGAGAAACGGAGTGGATGGGTCAGTAAATCAGAATCTCTTATAATTGGGGTTTTTAACTATGCAGTTGTTGACTGAAATTTGTGAGTTGATCATTTACACACTAGCAAGACTTTTGTAGATTTTTCTACAGCAGCATACTAAAAAGGCAAAAAGAGAGAAGTATGCTCGATTTCATTATCAGCGTGGATTATTCGTACATTAAGAATTTGCGGATAAAAAATTCACTTGGTGGTGGTGATCACAGTGATTTAGTTAAAGATGTAACTCCCATGAAGGGTAAAGGGAAGGATTTTTGCTTTGGTAAAGGACACTGCAGTGCTCTCAGTTTTTAAATTCTATATAGTGGGATCAACTAATGATGTTACTACCAACAAATTCTAAATGGGAAGCATTCAAGGAAAATAATCATAGAAGCTATTAGGCTTTACATATCAACTAAGAAATACTGTTCAAGGCTTAGACCTAAACGGATGTCAGATGAATTAATGAGACACCAGCGTAGATTTAAAACTATATCTACTCTGTAATAGAGATAAACTAGTCCCTATTACAGTAGATATAAACAAGTAAACAGGTCACAAGAGAAGTAAGGTAAGCCAAAGAAGATAATGAGAAATCTTTGGCAAATGATGCAAAGAAAAACATCAAGGACTCTTTTACATATGAAAACATTAGAAGGAAGGGGATAAATTACACTGGTCCACTTGATATTAATGGTTCACATTCACACGAAGGTTCTCTAAGGAAGTGAAAGCTAGAAGTTTATCAGACCTTAATAGAGAGTTAAATGATTTTGTAATACCTGAGGGCAAAGTGGAAGAGAAATCGTTGAAGTTCAGCATAAAAATGGAACTTTGATGGGTGGAGTCTATCCAATAATTTTAAGGGAGGCGTCAAATAAAGTTAGCAAACCCTTGGCAAAAATTATGAGAGCATTTTTGGATTTAGGAGCAGTCCCTGTGGAAGGTGTACAAATGTATTCCCAATTCACAAAGGAGGATAAAAGGGTGACACGAGTAATTACAGACCTGTTAGCTTAAGTTCTGTTTCAGGGGAAAATGCAGTCACGGTAAAGAAGTAAAGCAGAACCGTCTAGACAGGAGTGCAATTAAACTTTATTTATACGAGTAGAATGGGTTCGTGAAGGGGAGATCGTGTCTGATCAATTTGATTGGATACTATGATGCAGTAACAAAGGAACTGGATGCAAAGAATAATTCTGATGTAATATACTTTGAATTTAAGGAAAGCTTTTGATACTGTTGCACATAAAAGATTGGTGTAGAAATTGGAGCATTGTGACGTTAAGGGCAAGTTACTCTATGAATATAGAGATGGTTGAATGAGAGAAGACAGATTGGTTATCAGTGGACAGTGCTCTACATGGACTAATGTTATTAGGGGAGTCCCACAGTATTCGGTGCTGGGCCCAATGCTGTTTTCTGCAATTATTAATGATATTGATAAAAGTATATCAAGCTTAATATCTAAGTCTGCAGATGATACAAAAGTTGCCTGGGTGGTAATTGACAGCAATGATGGTATGCTGCTGCAACAAAATCTGAAGCTCGAGACAGGCATCTGAAGGTATCACAACGAAGAAGCCAATCCTTGCTGCACAATTCTGTCTCCTTAAATGGGCCAACCAGAAAGATTATCTCTCAACACAGGACAGAATTACAACCTTAGCTTCTTCAATGGGTGTGCAGCGACTAGTAGCCGCAGTTAAAATGATCACAGACCAAATCCCAGCAGTTCATTTGGGATTCGTGTTACTCGTTAATACCCAAGCCAGAACTTCAGTTAACTCCGATGCTCTGCAGAAAACACCAGAGACTTCATCTCTCAAATCACTTCCTCTCAAACAAATGCTAACTGAAGTACAGCACCTCGATGCTGACTTGATTAAGTTTACCAGAAATAAAACCGATAGGAAAGAGGTCTTACAGCTCGCTCGTATTCCAGCAGTCAACAAGAACAAGCTGATGCTACCCTCCATACCACCTGCTAAGCTCTCCCGTATGTGTGTGTGTGTGTGTGTGTGTGTGTGTGTGTGTGTGTTGGGCTTAAAAACAACGGTTACTGAGGCCAAATTGTGTCTGTTCATCGTTTATTTACAGGCAACATATAGTTATAGATGTTAAATAATCATATGCTCCTCTACAAGCCAATATGTTTTAGATACAATAAAAGTTCTTCAATATTTGCTTCATTTCCTAAGATATGACATAAATCAGGTGATATATTCAACATTGAAAGTGAAAAGTGTTTGACCGGATGGTTGAATGTAAGGGACAATCAACCGAAATATGACGGACGGTAAGTTGCGTCTGATAGGATGAGCACTGAGTTAGGTTTTTTCCCAATAATGGGAAGAGATGAGTGTGCCCAATTCTGAGCCTTGCCAATACTATTTCCTCTTGCCTATCTCATCTTAAGCCAGAGAGCCACAGCTTTGGATCTTCTTTTATTTGGAACAAGTTATTGTTGGTGTTACTTTTCCAGATATGTGACCAATTATCGAAGCATTCTTTGCGAATAATGGGTTTATAGTCAGTGTGAGGAACCTGAGGATGTTGTAAGAGAGACAATTGTGGATGTTTAGCGGCAAGATCAGCACTTCATTTCCTGGAATGTCATAATGGCCAGGGATCCAGCAAAAACTGATTGACTGATTGGATGCGCTGCAGGAAAATAGCTAGGAATGAATATCTTTCAAGATAAGATGAGAAATTCTTCCTTATGGCAGAGATAGTACTGAGGGAGTCGACGTAAATTACGTCAAATGAGATGTAAAGCTCAATAATTTTACTAAGTACTAATTTCATTGCATATAATTTAGCTGTGAAGACGCTGCATGCTAATGAGGCTGTAACAGTAAGTGAAGGAAAAACTGCAGCAACACCAACCGTACTGGCAATTTTCAATCCGTCAGTATAGGTGTAATAGGCATGGGAGTTCAGAGTATAGTGAGCCGAGTGAAACTGCCTGATATAGAAGAAAGGTATGCCATTCTTTCCCCACTGAAGAAAGTGTACATTGTAAGAGGTAGAAATGTACATTCAAGGTGGAACAGGTGCAGTTGAATCCTGAAAAATATCACTGAAATCGAGATTCCAACTTGATCATAATTAGATGCCGAAATTGACCATAATTAGATATTGTTTCCTGACAAAGGCATTGTGGATATAAAATTCAGCCTTGATTAGCACGAATAAGAGTGATCTGTTTTTTCAAAAGCCGAACTGATGATCTGGCAGCAGGTTCTGTGACTTCATGATGTAAGCGAGCCTTGTGTGGACCATTCGTTCGAAAACTTTACCCACTCGCTCCAAATGTTTCTCTAGTTCTGCCTTGAATCTGTTTAAACTATCAACTTCAACAACGACAGATGGAAGTTTGTTCCAGCAATCAAACATCCGCTGGCTAAAGGCAAACTTCTGCACAATCTATCCTACAACTGTCTTTCCACAATTTGAATTTATGCCCTCTCAGGCGATTACTTTGAGCAAGAGGTAGAATCCTATCAGCATTGAGCATGCTTAAACCATTCAAGGCTTTATACACCTCAATTAGATCACCTCGCAGGTGCCTAGTCTCCAAAAAGTGTAATCTGCAAAACTTAAACCTTTCTTCGTAAGAGCAACCCTTTGTTCCATTCACTAATCTTGTTGCCCTTCTCCGTACTCGTTCCAACAGCTCTACATCCTTCTTAAAATGAAACCTCCAGACCTGTATACAGTGCTCAAGGTGTGGCCTGACGAGTTCCTTATACAAGGGGATAATCACCTCCTCATCCCTGCTAGAAAAATTCCTGTATATCATTGACAAAACGCCATGAGCTACTCTTGCAGACCGTCTACACTGCTCAGAAAACTTCATATCTGCCTGCTCAATTACCCCAGGTCCTTTTCACTCTCTACCACTGTCAGTATAGTACCACAGAGTTTATACGTTACTCTGGGGTTACTGCTTCCCATGTGCAGTACTTTACATTTGTCAATGTTAAATTTCAGTTGACACCTCTCAGCCCATCTGCTCAACTTTTCTAGATCCTGTTGCAGCAGTGTACTGTCATTAATGCCCTTAACAACCCTGCCGACCTACGTATCGTCTGCAAATTTGGACATTAAGCCTGATATACAATCATCAATATTATTAATGAATACAGAAAACAACAATGGCCCCAACACTGAACCCTGGGGGACTCCACTAATAACATTAGTCCACGAAGAGCAGTGCCCACTGATTACCACTCTCTGTCTTCTCCCACTCAACCATCCCTTTATCCATAGCAGCAATTTGCCTCCACTGCCACAAGGCTCCAATTTGTGCAGCAGTCTTCCATGTGCAACAGTATAAAAAGCCTTTCTAAGATCCAAATATACGATATCAAAATTATTCTGTGCATCCAGTTCCTTTGTGACTACATCATATTATCCAATTAAATTGGTCAGACAAGACTTCCTCTTAACAAACCCATGCTGTGTCCGAGCTATAACTGAAGTCTTGTCTTGATGATCCCGCAGTGCTTCTTTAACCAGTGCCTTCATTAATTTTCCTGGGGCAGAAGGTAAACTTACAGGTCTGTATTTACCTGTCTCCATTTGATCCTCTTTCGTGGATTGGGATCAAATTTTCACATCTTCAGTCCATGGATACCTCCCCTGAGTCCAAAGACGCTCTCATAAGTATGCCTAAGGGTTTGCTTACTTCCTTTGCTGCCTCCTTCAAAGTAATTGGATAGATTCCATCCATCCCAGGTGCCATTCTTATGTTTATCTTCAACAATTTCTCCTCCACTTTACTCTCAGTTATTACAGGATTATCTAGCTTACTGCCAGAGTTTAATACACCTCTGGAATTCCCTTTCCTGATTAACTCGTCGTGTGGGAATGTAGATGCAAAATATTCATTTAGTTTTTTAGCTACCTGAGCAGGATCATCAACAGTTGACCCATCGATATCAAGTGGACCAATCTGTTTCATCCCCTTCCTTCTAGAGTTTACATAGGCAAAGAAATCTTTGCTGTTTTTCTTTGCATCCTTTACCAAAGATTTCTCGTAATCTGCCTTTGCTGCCTAACTTCCTTTGTGACTTGGTTACAGACCAGCTTATATCTATCATAGGCTTCTATGTCACCTGTATTCCATGCATTTTTCTTCTCTGCCACATGTCTAATTAGTTCATCTCACATCCATTTAGGCCTAAATCTTGAACAATATTTCGTAGTTCAATGAAAAAGCTAGAACCTTCCAAGATTAATTCTTTGAATGCTTCCCATTTTGAATTTGCTGTTAGTAACATCATCAGTTGGTCCCACTGTATAGAATTTAAATACTGTCTCAGTCCACCGTAGTCACCTTTACGAAAGCAAAACACCCTTCCCTTTACACCTGATGGTAACTCACTGAGTAAATCCCACTTCAGCACACTGTGATCGCTGCCACCTAGTGGTTGCTTTATCTTCCGATTCTTAACGCATGAAGAATCACTACTGATAATCAGATCAAGGGTATTACTCCCTCTAGTTGGGAGTAATACTCTTGTATTACTCCTATATGTAAAGTACTACATATGGGAAACAGCAACGTATCAATTCTGTGGTACAACACTGACTGTGGTAGAGAATGAAAAGGACCTGAGGGTAATTGTGCAGGCAGATATGAAGTTCTCTGAGCAGTGCAGATGGGCTGCAAGAGTAGCTCATGGTGTCTTGTAAATGATATACGGGAATTTTTCTAGCAGGGATAAGGAGGTGATGATTCCCTTGTATAAGGCAATGGTCAGGCCACGCCTTGAGTATTGTATACAGGTCTGGAGGCCTCATTTTAAGAAGGATGTAGAGCTGCTGGAACGAGTACAGAGAAGGGCAACAAGATTAGTGAATGGAACAAAGGGGTGCTCTTACGAAGAAAGGCTTAAATTTTGCAAATTACAGTGTCTGGAGACTAGACACCAGCGAGGTGATCTGATTGAGGTGTATAAAGCCTTGAATGGTTTGAGCATGCTCAAAGCTGATGGGATTCTTCCTCTTGTTCAGAATAATCACCTGAGAGGGCATACATTCAAATTGAGGAAAGATAGGTGTAGGATAGACGTGCGGAAATTTTCTGGTTGGTGGAATAGACTTCCATCCCTTGTTGTGGAAGTTGATAGCCTAAATAAATTTAAGGCTAAGCTGGACAGATATTTTGAATGAACGAATGGATGAAATGAAGTGTTTTTTTTTTTTTTTTTTTTTTTGGCTGATGCTTCCCCCATTATAAGACACTCATTTACTGGCCCACTATTTCTCTGTAGTGCAATTCTGCACTGCTTATGTCTGTGTGACACCACGTATCTGATAGCCCAACAATATTTGCCCTTGACGTCTTGACCAGCACTTCAAGCTCATCAAATTTATTTACTATACTTCTAGAATTGGTGTACATACAAGTATACATGCACCTGTTTCTACTCTTATTTACCCTAACACAGTCCATGTATTTACTTGTTCTTCTATGACTCCCAGGAGTTCTGAAAATCCCCATTGCCTTGCTTTCCAGGCTGGTGCTCAATTGCATTTCGATAGAAGCAGTGCAAGAATCACTTTCACCTCTGCCAGCCTATTAGTCCGTGTATCCCCCGCCCCAAGAAGGTGCATTAGCAACTTCTTCAGGGGTAGATAAGTCTTTCCCTTTCCAAGAAGTATTGGAGAGGGCAGCCGAACAAATTTGCCATTTAGGCCTTGTATCCGTCTCCAGATGAGTCGTATGTCGGTGTCTCTTGTTATGGTTGAGCAAAGGCAGCCCATGAGTTACGTTTAGCTTTACGTCTAATTTGTCTTGCTTTTGCTTTAAGTCTCTTATAAGCAATTAAATTACTGTTGTTAAGATGCATGTGGAAATTATTCCAAGCACGATTTTTCTCCTGTTTGGTATTAAAGCACTGAATTCCACCAGTGATTTCGATGGGTGTGGTATGTCTTAGATTTTGCAATGAAAGTACTAGAGAATCTGGTTGGTTATGTAAGTGGTTACATCATCAATTGGTTTCTGTTGAACATAAATTCTATCTAAAAGGATTTTGGAAGAATAGCCATCCCAATTCGCTTTATTAAACTTACAATTGGATCGTTGATCGGATTTTGAGTTGCCACTATTTGTATTGAGCAAATGATTGGAAAGTGATTTGCTATTAAAGGGATCGTATAATGCCGACCACGTCATAATTAGAAAGATGGATGGTGAACAAATCGACAAGTCAACTGCAGAAGTAGATCCTGTAGGTAGGTGAATATAGGTAGGAGATCCAGATTTGAGTAAATTAATATCATTGTTATTTATAAGTTCCTCAATCAATTTGCCTTTTCTGCCCATTGTAGTGGACCCCCCACAATGAATGGTGTCCATAAAAGTCACCGAAAAGACAAATTCGAGTTGGGAATTGAGTAATAAGATTGTCAAGTTCCGATTGCGGAACTGGTAGAGATGGTGGGATATAAATAGAAACAAGAGTAACTTGTTTCCCCAGTGGGACAAAGACAACTTAGTTGATTTCAATCCTCCGAAAACACAGTCTTTTATTTTATCTCGCAAAAATGATCCTTCTGCTTCTATGCTTATCTTTGGTGACACTTTGATTTCTAGGCAAGTTATCTTTTTTAGGGATTACCCTGACTCTAATCTCTCTCTTGGCACAAGCACATTTCAAATATTGCTTCCTCTGCATCTAAAAAACTTGGTTTTCTCTTTCGCTCTCAGCGTTACTTTTCTTCCAAACAGCTGCTCACTCTGTATAAATCGCAAATCCGCCCTGCCATGGAATATTGTTCCCACATCTGGGGTGGTGCCCCCAAAACCTCTCTCAGGCTTCTTGATTCCATTCAGAAGAGGGCAGTTAAGTTAATTAATGATTCATCTCTAACAGAGTCTCTCCACTCATTGTCCCATAGACGTATTGTTTCTGCTGCATGCCTCTTCTACAGATACTTCCATGGGCACTATTCTTCTGAATTGGCTTCTATAATTCTCGCTCTCTCTTTCAAAACAGTCCGAACACGTGCCGCCATGTTCCATTTACTGTTCAACTTCAAACTCACAGAACCAACTTTTCATCTTCCTCGTTTATTCATTCAACTGCCGTTTTCTGGAACAACCTTCCTTCGTACGTATTTATTGAAAATTACCCTCTACAGAAGTTCAAGTCTAACGTCAGCAAATATCTTCTCTCGTTTTCTCAACTTCCAACCCAATACGGTACTAAGTACTATAGGTTCTAATACCTCTCGTGTTTGGGGGTTTCATTAAAAAAAAAAAAAGCTGAAATACCCACTGCAATACGAGCAACCACAGCTTCTAGATTGGTTCTTAATTGGACTGGTCTGGATGGTACGTTAGAATTAACAAGAATGGCTACTCCACCACGTGCTGAAGACTGAGTTCCTGAGCAGCAGTGCGTAGCACACGCTTCTTGATTAGACCGGGGTTCGAACCCGTGACCACCAAATATGGAGGATGCGGAAAGGTAAAGGAATGACCACCACATATCCCCGAAGTTGCTAATACTCCTAAAAAACCAAATAACAACAACAACTGAGTTCCTATCTTGTCTGTAGATCGTATAATTTGAGAATTTTAACGAAATTTTGGGTAAAAAGAATGTCTCTTGGAGGCATACGGCTATAGGATTAAATTGGGCTAGTAAATCGCTTAAGTCATCGGAACGACTGCTTAGTCCTCTGCAGTTCCATTGTATGATGTTATGCATTATTTAGATTTGTCTGAAGACCATTCATCAGACTGCTTTTTGTGTGCTGGGCGTTTTTTCCGTTCTTTTTTTGGGAAGGAAGAGCGCCCAGTATCCATAGTGTCATTCGTGTGAAGCTCTAAGATAGATTCCTCATTATCAGAGTGTACATCTACTTCCATACTGTTGGTTGGCAATTCGATTTTCTTACTGTCTTTGGTAGTTTGATTTTTTGCTGTCATTTGATGCGGTTAGAGTATCAGTTGGGATACTAATTGGAGCGTTAGTTGCTTCGCTGGTTTTAGTTATAGGAGAATCATTTCTGGAAGCTGATAAGGGTGTGAGATGCATAAGACAGGCTAGGAATGGCCAATATAATGTCTGCGTTGCTCAGGATATGTCACTATGTTCAATTTTGTACGTTTGAATTTTCTTTCCAGTTTTCCACATATCGCATGATTTGAAAAGGACAAGATGGCTTCCTTTGCAGTTGGGACAAACCGGAATTGTGGCTGAGCAATCTGCTTGTGTATGATTCTTCGATCCACATATAGGACAGATTGCATCACCTATGCATGCCTGCTGGTAGTGACCATATTTCTGGCATTTAAAACAATGAAGAGGATTCAGAATATATGGCCGAATTCGGCAGTTTAAATAGCCAGTTTTTAATGTGGATGACAAATCAGGAGTGCTGAAAGTTAAAATGATGGAACGAGTTGGGATGAGATTTCCATCTTTTTTAATCATTATGCGCCTCGCACTGATTATCTTCTGGTTACTGAGTTTCTGAACTAATTCCTCCTTAGACACTGCAAGTAGATCCCACTCTGTAATCACTCCTTTCGATGAATTTAACGTGTTGTAAGGAGTTACCGAGACTTGCAGCCCACCAAATGTCCTTGTCTTTAATAGCCACTCAGAATGTTTGGAGTTGGCTGTTTCTACTAGGAGGTCTCTGGATTGTAGTCGCTTCACCATTTTGGGTGATCCAGCGATATATTCCAAATAATTTTGTATCATAAATAGTGATAACTTGCCCACAGGCTGAGTGGACAGAGAGTGTATCACCAAATAGTTCCGTAGGTTAGGACGCTCTCTTCTCTTCGAAGCCTTTTAGATTGGTTGGCGTCATTTTCATTTGATATGTCTGACGGTGAGCTTGATCGCTCTAAAGGGGGAAAATTATTTAAGTCTATCATTGCTTCTTTTAGCCCTTGGAGAGTGACTTTCTTCTCCCAGGTTACCGGCCCCACCACGTGGAGGCAGGAGCGGTTCCACCAGTGACCAAGCGGTGGTAGAAGTTAATTGTTTGTTAGTAATAAATATATATACTAAATAAAGAAAGGTCGTTTTTCTTTCTGTGTTCTTACTTAATACTTTAAGCACAGAACCACTGGAAGTAAATAAACAAGAAAAAGACACCAGAAAATAAATAAAACTTTTGCTTTGGAAAGATCACTCTATAAATCACTGAGAAAATTGCTTGGCACTCGGGGCCGTGTGTGTTTGTGTGATGACAAAATATGTTTGCTACGTGTAGGGACTAATTATCACCACACTTTTCTTTACGTATACGAGAAAGCATCAATGCGTATTCATGTACAGAACGAATATCAGTTATGTATTTGGGCTGAGAAATGGCAATTTAAGCCTAACATTGAAAAATGCAAGGTACTGCATATGAGTAGCAGTAATTGCAGAGGGTAGTAGAAAATGAAAAGGAGCTAGAGGGTAATTGTGCAGTCAGATATGAAATTCTTTGAACTACTGTGAAGACAGGCTGCCAGGACAACTCATGGAGTTTTGTCAAAGATCTACAGGAATTTTGCTACCAGGGATGACTGTCCCATTGTATAAGGCAATGGTCAGGCCACTTCTTGAGTACTGCGTACAGGTCTAAAGGCCTCATTTGAGGAAAAATGAAGAGATGTTGAAAAGGGTATAGAGAAGGACAACGAGATTGGTGAGGGACACAGAGGAGTATTCTCACCAAGAAAGGCCTCAGTTTTGCACATTGCAGCGTCTGGAGACTACACACCTGCCAGGTGACCTGCTTGAGTTGTTTAAGGCTTTGAATGGATTGGACAAAATCAGTGCTCATAGGACTCTTCCTCTTCTCGGATTATGCTGATGAGGGGGCATAAAGTCAAATTGCGGAAGGGTGTTTGCAGGATAGATGTGTGGAAGCTTGCCTACAGCCAAGGGGTGGTTGATTACTGGAACAAGCTCCAATCCTTTGTTGTGGAAGTGGATGGATAGTTTGAATAAATTCAAGGAAGAACTAAAACTATTGGAGGGGATGGATAAGTGAACTGTTTTTTTTTTTTTTTTTGGCTAATGCTGTATAAGCTTGCTTCCTTGCATCATTTGCCTAATATTAGTACTAATTTCATGTTAGGATTCATTTATATTTTCACGAACGAATCAATGGATTTATTTCATATTTTTACGACAATCCAAAACACGAAGAATGCTTGAAACTTACAGTACCATGGACGAGTTGAGAAAGAAGAAACTTCTTAACATTTGAATCCTTGCAGAATGTAATTTCCAAAAAAATAGAGTGCATTCTCGCGCTACATAAAAATCGCCTCTTGAACACACACACTAGGATAATAGGGCCAGAGAATGCTCATGCTGCGTAAAAGCAAAAAAGTGCCAATTTTATGGTAAGTGTTCCTGTTTTTGTGAAGAAAAGCCGACAGCTCCATTGGAAACCTATGCAATCAGCGGTCGTAGGAAACTTTCTGAATGAAAAGTTCCTACAGTAATGATGGAAAGTAGTTCGGTCTCACAACGTGAATCAAACTGGAAACACTCTACATGCTTACGCATGGATGAAGTTACTTTGGCGAGTTTAATCTGTAAATGGATGATACTTGTTGCGAGTGACATGTTCAGAAGAGAGTGATATAATTCAGATGCTATTTAGGATGAAGGTACGCAGCAGTTATTAAAAGGTTGATCGAAAGGAATGGAAGCCCAGTCTTTTGGTTGCTATGCTAGTGATGGTTGTGTCATTTTTACGAGTATATCAACTGAAAGTTAAAGGATAAAGACAATCGAAATAGAGAACTCACCGTGTTTAGGAATCTGAGAGTTAATGAAACAGTCGAAAAATTCTACTCTAAGAAATAAAAAACAGAGGACTGAGCTTTTTCTAATATGGAAATCAATTGGTCTGATCTGTTAATTGATATTTCAAAGGCTGTGCACCAATTGAAATCGATATTCAATTAGTGAACAGTCAAGATTGTTTCTACAATCTAAAATTTATCACACAAAACGTAAACGTACTTTTCTTATCCAAACTGTGGATGATAAGTCCCACTCCGCTTGTCCCAACAACCAATGACCTAAACGCCACCACGGTTTCGGCTTTATGATACATAGCATAATTAATCATCCTTGTATAAAGAATGGTTGGTTTCTGCATTATTCCTAATTTAGTATACACCATATGGATTATAAGGCTGTTTGGTTTGAAAAATGGAATCGATACCCACGTCAATTGAATATGAAGAAGAAACGTTATTTAAACATAAATAAAAAATAAGCATATTTTCTTTCTTACAGACGAATTGCAGGCTTCTCGCAGACTAACAGATACGCTCTAAGTAATGCAATGTACACTTCCCAATAACGATTGGTATATAGTTTTAACTTTCCTCTAAAAAAATTAATATTTGCTGTACAGAGTTCATCATTTATTCTTATTATCCATTCATAAGTTAAAAAAGTCTTATTAATAAAAGCGCCTAATCCTCATATAAAATATCCCTTTGAGCAGAATGCGGATTCACAAATTAAACAAAAAAAGCAGACCAGAAGAGTGTGAAGAAGCGAAAGGATGGTACATGGCTCAAAAATCTAGCGAATGTTTTAGTTCGATTGGAAACAGGCAATCCACAAAATACAAGCAAGATGCAAAACACCGATGCCTACCTTTAGTTTCTTTGGCGAAAAGTCATAGAAAGTTGCCTGTAATATAAGAAAATAGTTAAATTAAACCTGAAAAGGGCAAATAGCAATTTTTATTAAAGTCTACTGGAGGCTCATTATTTTGCAACAAAGTGTCCTCTTCCTCAACCAACAAACTTATTTCATCCCGACACTAGTACCCCAGATACCACCAGAGAAGATTTCTTATGTTTGCTTGATTGCTGAGCCACTCGTATACTCCAACTAAGCGATGAGTTACTATGATCTTTCCTCAATGTGAAGCTGAAGGAGAGGATGAGGTCCTCCTAGACCATCTAGGGATGTAATATCAGAATTATTTTCATTCTGAGCATAGGATGTCGAGTAAACAGTGGCATCACTGCAGCTACCCAAAGCCTATGAAATTTCGAGCCATGCCATCTGATAAAAGATAATGCCAACTGTATTTTGGCCCCAAAAAGTACCAATGGTGCGGTGCTTATTACGGCGATATATACTTACGAGTCATCTAAAGTTTGCAACCCAGAACAAACATTGAAGGCCGCTTTCACAAGAGCTTTGTGTTGATGTCTTTCAGTACCTGCCATTTGAAGTGCTGCCCTGTTCTTCTCCTCATCTGGCTACACGTGGTCATTGTCTTTCTGCATCACTCAATGATGGGCGGGGGAAGAAAAGCACTTCAAGTCGGATGACAAAGTTCAAAACGCAATGCACGAGTGGCTCAGCAGTAAATAAATTCATCTCTGAAGGTATCCATGAATTCTTTTCGCGATTTAAGGTGGATATTGAAAGACGAGAAGATTATACTAAAAATTAAGGATATCCTCACTCCAGGTTTCAATAGACATGCAGATGTATAGTATCTTATATAGGGTGACATCTGAACGTCTGTTCAACTTTGCCTTGATAAACTATGTTTAGTATACAGAACTCTGTAAAAGGCCACAAATGTGTATAATGTTATGTCTGTGCATTGTGTATATTCTGTAGTACCTGTTTAATGTACGAAAAAACAGGATTTCCGGGAGAAAAATCAACTTGAGTACATATAACTGCTTGGGGTAAAAATGCATAAGTAATCTACGTTTTAGTTGGGTTATGCACACTTTTCAATGTAGATACAAGTTTGACTAACGATGCTCCGTGACTAACAGCCACGAAACGCTAAAGCGGATCCAGTTCCATAGGAGGAATAACAATAGCGGCTTTACAGAAAAGAACAGATACCATGTTGCCCTTCTTTAAAACTGTTTGGGATAAAACATCGCGGTGCGTACGTTTCTGATAATGCGGGATGATATATCACTTGATGAAGAAACTCCATCTTATCTTGCTGAAAGGTGGATCACTCTACTGTCTTGAAAGGTGGCGGTTTACAAACGTTCGGATCTCTAAAACTAGAATTGATGAAAGGAAACTGTCTGAAAGGGATTTTATTTCTCAGTTAACATCTTAAATTACAATCGAGTGTAAAGTCCAAAGAGAGAGAGACAGAGAACTTAAACGGGTGAGTTATTATTTATAAAGACTCTAAACAAAAGGTGTACTTCCATGAAACTAAACTGTACGATTCATCTTAGAATAGAAAAAGAAACATCAGCAAATATTATCTTCGCTTCGGAATTATGGTGGTTTGGTTCAGATTGAAGAACTTAAGGGCAACTTTAATTCGTGCAACAAAGCTGGAATTATTTTTATTTATTTATTCTCAATTCAGCACTTAATTACAGCGAATATAATTAGTATTGGCAGCTTTGTTATTTGGACATGGAGCATTAGTTTCACTTTTGTAAAACCGATGCTCTGTTTGTACGTTTAAAATTTGATTTCATTCCTAATAAAATGTACTGTGGTACAACATCTTTGAACTATTACAATATTTTAATAAATGGGGCATTCACTTTTTGATATATAAGACCTCCTAGAATATAAAAATACTTGGAAATGATGGCATTCCACGTTTTCCTCTGCTCGATAAACAGTTCCATTAATTTGAATTCCTCTTTCTTAGAATTACAGGACTTATGATACCGAAAACACAACATCATAGATTCCGAGTAATCCACTGAAGAAATAAAATATTGCAGAAATATTTACAGTCCCCACTTATTTAACTTTGTTTTTTGTCGGTTTCAAATATTTCGAAAGCCATTTTAATCATGTTTCGGCCTTCTACTTAAACTCCAGAGAGCAAAAAATCTTCAGAAAGTTGGAATAAGTATGCTGGATAATTAGGTTAGTTTGGGCTTAGCGATGGTTGGGCCCTTGGGGCATTGAACAAAAAGATCCAAACATTCTGCAGTTATTACAAAATATATATAGGGTGTCACAACCCGGAAATTACTTTTTCGAACAAAACGTGAGAGATGACAATGAAAAGTAATAGGCTATTATTCTTAAATATGATCGAATATTTTCTTTGCGGTACAGCGATTTGTTTCCCAAGCCGAAAAAGAGAAAAATACATTTCCAATAAATCATTATTGATCTGATTCCTTTCAGTTTTTGTTCAGAAAGAAAAAAAAATTATTAGCTATTGGATTTATAAGAAAATATTGTCCACAGATAATTTTTTGAAGAGTTTAAGGAGCATATTTCAAAGATGAAAATCGTTATCGCGTCTTAATAATATTTCCTTTTGTTGGTAATTATTTTTAGGCAACAGTTATTGAAACAGTTTGCTTTTTTGTGGCTTTTGTTGCTTTTTTTGTCGTTTTGTTGTTATTAACATAAATTATGAATTAAAATACAAAACAAGCTTGAAAAGGGTTTCAGTTCCTTGTGACAAAAGCTCCCATTTGCACATAACACAGCCAATGCTTCAAGGTGGATATAACCAGGCGCTGAACAACGGAGGAAGGTTTTCTGCACCTCATATATATGCCCTTTAAAAATATGAGCCTGCACATATAAGAATGTTTATGAAAAATAAAATTGTGATGTATTCGTGTACAAAATCATAAATAATTAATATAATAATAAGCATTTATACATTTTAATCAACATATGTTAAAGTAATTCTTTAAAAAAATGGTCTTATTAAGGCCAAGTTCGAACTTACAAGGCCGTGTGTCCATAAATTTCATGTTTTCTGTGGTCGGTTTGCCTATTTTTCTGAACGAAAAAAGAAAAGTGCTTCTTGGTTCTTGGGCGAGGGGCGTGACCTTGCTGTTCACGTCCGAGACCGATTAACTCAGCCATGGAGTGAAAAATCCCACAAAAGTCCTTTGAGCCGTGAAAGGATTGGAACCCGTGCCTTTTCTCCCGATGTGGAGAGATTGGTTGTGTGTGTTCTGTGGTGTGGTCGGTTTGTTGTTTGCTGGACGAGAAACCCGAGATTCCAGAAGAAAACACCATGCTCTTATCTGGATTCGAACTGAGGTCTTTCCCAACCGGTGTAGGGAGGGCGATGTTATACCAAATGTGGAACCCACAAAGGGTATGTGGAGAGGACGTGATTATAACGACTGTACTACACGTGCAGACAATTTTCTTAATAAGAATAAACATAGGGTATATACATTATTGTTCAATACACATTAAATTTCACAATATTAATCATAATCTCAATATTAATCTTAATATCATTCGCGACTAAACCTGAGTTATTTGTTGGTTGGTAAAATAACATTAATAAACATCTTAAAACTCATTCACGTGGTGTAATATCCCCCTTCCAGACAATTTTATTTATTTATTCATCACAATCCGAAGGAAATCTGCCAGTATTGTTCAGAATTAAAAAAGTGTGTGTGTATATATATAATAATAAGTTCAGAACGGTATTTATTTTACAAGTAAAATCAAGCTCAGACTACAGCAAACATACCTTTGCACATTTAATACCCTTTAAAGAAATAATGCCTTCAGGCATGAATAACCAGACTGCACAGAGTGTGTGCGTTTTTTTTTCCCTACTAAGACTGAAATCCAATTCAATTATTAATCAGATTTCCTCTGGATATTGACCCTCAATACATCGTTATTCTGTTCACTGCTTGGGGCATAACCTTGTTATGTAGACTATTTTTTAGTATCTATGCTAAATTATCTAATAGCTCTCATTTCCCCCGAGAGAGAGATGTTAAAAATAAATTGCAGAAACCTTTGTATAGTCACCAGGAAAATTCTGTGATTCACCTCAACAATAAACTTGTACTTACAATACTTAGAAGATTATTAAATATTTAAAATCCACTATTCAGTCTATTCGTTTATCCTGAAATTTCGCGTCAGCCTCACTCGCAGTCGCAGTGCTTTGGGGGGTTAAAGTGGAGTTACAAAGTTAATTGATTCCATTAAAGGCGGCTCAGCTCGTTATCCGGTGAAATGGTGCAGTTTGTATTACGTGGTGGAATAGATGCAATTTGCGTTATACAGGGAATAATTCACGCACCTCCAGCTTAATGAGCAAACTTTATATTGTCCCATTAACTCCCGCAATTTAAGTTATAGAGAACAATCGCCGATATAAAATTGCTTATTTGTTCAATGAAGTGATGGTTGAATTGGAATAAACGTAATCCGATGCAGTCCATAAATCTTGTCATTTGTTCTTGATCTCGTTTTCTGCATGTCACTGTAAGCTAGGTGATATTAGTATTATTTTCATCTTAATCGCGGGTGTTTACTACAAGGCCTCCCTAATAAATATGAGAAAAGCAGGAAATGAATACAAAATTCTCTGTTCAGCAACATCATCAAATACCGCTAGGTGGCCTAGGTGTTAGACGTCTGTAATTTAGCTCCTGCTTTATAATAATTTATAAGTGCTTTTTAAATGGAATTTTTGTAAAGTGGTGCACCGACATGTTCCTTAGATGAATATTGAGCAGCTTGAATGGTTTTTATGAAGACTTCGTAAAGATAAGTACTGTTTATTTCAGATTTAAATTTATAGTGTGCAACGTTATCGCTAGCCTTTGCTTAGCGTAGCTACATACAGAAACGCTGGTTGACCGTTGAAAGTAGTGCCTTCTTTGTCATAAAACCGTTTGTGACCTTGGCATTGTCCCTGCTTTGGGTCAAGTCCTGTAGCCCTCCAGCAATTTTTCCGTTAGCCACACCTACGTCAATCTCACCTGTAGTCCAGCTACTCAGACATTCTAACTCTTCGCTACAGTACCCTGCTGTGTCGATAACGGAACACCTGCTTGTTTGTATTTTCTATTTACTGGTACTCAGTCATTTTTTAAATCTTCAGTATGGCACCTAAAGAAGCAGTCTCATGCAATGGATGTCAAAAAACAGTTCGTAATTGGGTTATCTGTAAAGGTTGCAGTATCATTAACTGTGATTTTTGTTCATTAATTAAAAATTTTTCGAAGTCATCAAGTGCTTTAAAAAATAATTGGAGATGTCCTTCCTGTAAAAAAGCCAACAATGAAAGCTCAAACTTACAGTCTCCTAGTCAACATAAGCTAAACTGTCAGAATACTCCAACAAATGCCGATCTCCCATGCAGCTCTAAAAATCTTTCATCTCCTTTGGTCAATGTATTACCATCTCCGAAGCCTTTTCACCATTCAAGGAAGTCAAGCTTAGATGCCACCACACAGACTGAGGACATTTCTTACCCGCTCCCCCTGCCTACAATATCCCCGAGCAAAGAAATCTCAGTTGTTACCCTGGAAGAAATGTTGAGAAAACAACTTAGAGAGAATGATGATATTAAGCAGCATCTTTTCCGAATAGAAGACCAACAATGCAAACTCTACCACATGCTTCTTGAGCTAAAGGCAATGGTTGAGAGCCCTCCAATACCTTGCCCTTCTTATGTTCATCAAGTTGCTGCAGATCCAGTCCTCAGACCAGATGCTGAAGTATTTGTTCCAGAAACAATAGCAGCGCCATCTATCAGATCTAGTTCTATCTCTCATTCTCTCAGAGGGCAGAATCGTGTATCTTCGCAACGTATTGTTGACACAAGCTTGCAACTGATACCCACCACAATTAGAAATCAACAGAAACCTGGCAGTATGTACGTGCACTGTCAAAATTATCCATCTATTCCTAATCCTGAAGTGCCTACCCATAATAGCTTGCCTTCAAACTCCTCAAGTTTCAAGGTTCCACGCAGAAGAAACAAATATAGTAGCATAATAGGAACAAAAAATACGCAGTCTTGTATTAAAATTAGAAATAGAAATCGTCCGATGTTTAAAAGTAATAATATTTTTGTCAGCAGACTAGATCCCAATACTACCTCCCAGCAGATGGATCAGCTACTATTGGAGCTGGAAATTCCGGGTAGTGCTTTCAAGCTAAAAACCAAACATCCAACTTACGCATCTTTCAGAATTGAACTAAAGGATTGTGACCTTCAAAAGTATCTAAATCCTGATATCTGGCCGAATGGTCTACTAGTCATGCCATTTTATGGAACTGTTCTAGGTTCTGTCAACAACTTCAATGAGGAGTTAACGTCTAACTCTCAATCTGTTGAGCTGTCTGCATAACTAGAGAATACCAGTCCGGGTTCGCATCATAGCCCATCATTTATCCTTCCTCCTAATGCTTGCGAACATCCTTCTAACACCTATGTTAATCTCAACATTTTTCTACAGAATGTAAGAAGCGTAAAAAATAAACTGTCTACGCTTATAGCACTTTTGGTTGGAGAAACTCATGACATAATTTGTTTAGTTGAAACATGGATGCAGGAACCTCTTCAGGATGTTTTTCTACTGCCGAAAAATCTAAACTACACTCCATACATGACATCTAGGATTAATCGAAGAGGTGGAGGATCAGCAATTATTTTAAAATCCAACATTAAAGTTATTAACACCTACAACACCTGTTCTTACAACTTTGAAGGAATTTCTCTTCTGATCCAAGTTAAAAATTCACTACTTCAAATATATAATATTTATATTCCGCCTGGACCTACTGATGATATTATTAACGAAGTAATAACCTGGATAATCACTGTTCATAAGTCTCAAGCTAACATAATTATAATGGGCGACTTTAATCTCCCCTTGCCCAAATATAATTTACAAATGAAGTTGCTGTCCGACTCCTTATTAGTTCTAGGAGCTAAAAATATCAACGTCCCTGCTACAAGAGGTAATCAAGCGCTCGATCTAGTTTACTCCAATCTTCAACTTCAAGAAAAGTGTAGTAGCAACATTACATTTAGATCTGACCACAAAAGTATAGAATTTCAAGCAACAATTTGCTGTGGGAATCCTCGCCCCCCTCTAGAAAGCACTAAAAGAATATCATCGATTAAATTCCTTCAGAAAGAAAAGTTTTTGCAGCTCTTAAAATACTATCCATGGGATTCTCTTAAAAATATACCTATTCAGGACGCCACGTTTCTATTAATAAAATGGTTAAATCAATTAAAAACAGAGTCAGCATCCAAACTTGTAAGAGTTTCTTCTCAATCCAAACCGTGGTTCAGATCTCATCTAAAACCATACTTTAAAAGGAAACAAAAATGCCACAGGCAGTGGAAGAAGTACGGAACTTCATCAACATACATAAAGTATAAAAAGAGCAGAGCACTGTTTCAGCTCAAAAAAATTCAGGCGTACAAAAATTACTTAATGTCCAGGCTCAAGCATAATAAAAGAGCACTCTCTTCAAAAACAAGAGCTACCTTGCAGCATGACCAGACTTTGGAATGGATAAAATTCAATATGGAAACATGCAATTTTGACATCTGCAATGAAGATAATCAAAACAAATTTAAAGAATTCGATTCTTATAAACACGCAAATAGCGTTCAACATGAAATGCTTCCTAATCAAGCTCTGCTAATCAACCAACTTGTAAACAAGGATACAGTTCAGAAAATTATTAACAAACTACGAATTGATAGTAGTGAAGGCCCTGACGGCATCCCTAGTTTTATTATTAAATTGTCCAGTGCATTCATCATTGATTCTCTAGTTCATATTATTTCCAGTTGCATCTCCCAGCCATTCCTTCCAAGATTATGGAAGACTTTTAGAATTACCCTGATTCCAAAACAGGCTAGCAATAATAACCATATAAACTATCGTCCAATTGCTGTATCGTCAGTAATCGCTAAGATTATAGATAAGATCATGCTGCCATATCTTCGGGATGCGATCTTTGCTAATGCACCCGACAACATGCATTTTGGTCCTACAGGGCGCTCTACAATAACAAGCCTAGCTGACACCATTGTGCGCATCCAAACTGCGTTTCAGGATAAAGCACAATGCGATGTCTTTTACTTAGACATCAAAGGTGCTTTCGACAACATTGATCACAAGAAAGCCATTGAAATACTAAAAAATCATTTCCCCATTGATACAATGGTTATATCCTATCTTCAGTACAGCCTCAATCACAGAAATCTCATCTTCCCCACTAATACTGATAATATTCTCGTCACAACCGCAACAGGCATCCCTCAAGGAGGTGTTCTCTCCAGTGTCATATTTTCAGCATCTCTACAACCACTCCTACAAGAAAATCCAAATCTGCTGTCTTATGCCGATGATTTAAAGTTGTTTATTATTTCCAAATCTTGTGATGACATTTCCAAGGTTAGCCATGATGCGAATTTACAGATGTGCGGAATTATCAAATATCTGAAGAATCTCAATCTCACTATAAATACAAACAAATCTGCTCAAGTAACTTATTCCTTACAGAAACAACCAAACCACATAGAAATTAAAATTTCAAATGTTTCAATTCCCAACGTATTTGCTCACAAAGACCTAGGAGTTGTTTTTGACAAAAATCTTTCATTTAATTCTCATTATGTATATGTTGCTAAAAAAATTCAAAAATCAAGATGGCTGATCAAGCAAGAAACAGCGGCGATTCAAGATAGAAAAACAGTCATTAACCATGTTCAGAGATGCATTTTTCCCATTCTGTCTTATGCCTCCGAAATCTGGTCTGGCGCTCCTCAAGTTACCGTAAAAAAATTCCTTTCCCTAGAGTATTGGGTTCTTAGATGGCTGAACAATAAACTTCGTTTTCCCCGTACAATATCCAGGCAACAGCTTTACAAAAACTTAAAAACAAAGCCTCTGCAACAGATGATCAACGAGTCTGGAGTCATGCTTCTTGCTAAGTTAATTACTTCTGCATCCAGTTCACCAAACCTGGCCAACATAATAGCTCCCACCAACAGAGAAAACTCAAGAAACCAACAACAATTCAAATCCAAACTCTCCAGACTAAAACAAATGGACAGGATGTTCCCCAATGCATCCCTTCACCTCATAAATTATCACAACATTGATTGTAAGAGGTTGCTCAACTCTGAAGCCTACAGGAGTCTCATTTCCAAACAAATTATGAGAAATACAAACAGCTGCCTACCTACAACCCAGTAACTACATCCAGAGCCAAATGTGATGTTCTGCAATATATATTTTTGATCATTATAATTCATATCGTTGTTAATGTATATATAGAATATGCTATGTAATTTTATATATATATATTTGTCTCCTTTGTACTGAATTAATGCCCCTAGCCTAGTGCTGTGATGGGCTTGCTGTAGTTGCAATAAATGAAAATTTATTTATTTATTTATTTATTTTAAACATTCCTCGTAGGTTAAGAAAAAGTTAACTCTATTCTTAAATTCTTGCTTAAACTTTTATATTCTTAATTCGCAAAATACACAGATATAAAACCATCATGAAAAACAAACACTATTTATGACGAAAGATTGCTGCATGAGGTAAATTCCAAGGTGCAATATTGCCATCTTTCGTGGTAAAGGGGTACTCATTTCATAACAGTCTTTTAGACAACCACGTTCCTCTAATTATTAAAGTTACATAAACCAAAGATTAAACGATGTTTCTTAGAAGTTCTTGATTAATAATGAGAAAGTCTTCTTTCCACAGCGCCCTCTGATATTCAGCTTTTATTTCTGAGAACGATTTCGATATTTCTGAAAGAAAGAAAGATTCGGAAGAGAGCACAAGAATTTTTAAGCTGCACTGGAAGCAGTTGAAAAATGACCATACGAAAATCTTCCTCGTAATTTGTCAGAGTTTGAATTATTGGTGGTCCAACTGTGTTGTATCCCTAATTATCAGACGCGCTATAACCAAAATTGTCAATGGGGTTTCAAAAGTCTCAAAAACAACCAAATTTTCATTCGGATCAGAATTCTACAGAACACTACCCATTACGAGTGATTAATAACTGAGGTCAAACTGACTTCATTTTATAAAATCCAAATGTTGAATCCAAACCTATTACATTGGGATTTAGACAGTTTCGAGGGGGAGGATTACAGGTTAATAAAATTCTTTTATGCAAAAAAACTATGCGGCTGTATCAGACATCCCTGAAGACAGGAAATATCAGCGAAAGGGAATGAAATATTACAGAGCACTGTATATTGTAATCCAAGTTCCTGCCAGTGAAACATGGCCCACACCATACAACTGCCTCCACCGGCCTGCACTTTTCACACCTTGCATGATGGATGAAGAGCCTCATGTTGTTGACGCCAAATCCGTACACGACCATCCACAGTGTGGAGTAAATAACGTGACTCATTCGACCAGCACCACCTTCCACCAGTCTTCTAATGCCCAACTTGCATGCTCTTTGCACCAGGCGAGTCTTTTACGCCGATGAACCTTGGTTAGGAGAGGATGCCGTAGGGGTCATCTGCTGGTATAGCCCGAGCGTGCGACACATGTCCATGCGAGATATTGTTCCGGGTTGGCCCATGTTGTATTGGGTAGTCAACTCTTCAACAGTGCTGCGCCTGTTCACCTGTATGAGTCATTGGGTTCGGCGCACACCTCTAAAACATCAACCTTTCGCTGACCTTTGCAGTTTTGCCGTCGGGTCGTTGTTTTATCATTTTGATGCCAGTCCTGGTACACTGCAACAACGGCGGTTCTCGAACACCCCACCAGTTCAGCCGTTTGGGAAATCGCAGCACCAGCTCGTAGAGCACACACAATCTGTCCTTTATCAAAGTCCGGCGCCTCCGTAGCCAGGTGGGAAGGAGCAGCAGTGCGTAGCACACGCTTCTTGATTAGACCGGGGTTCGAGCCCGTCGCCACCAAATACGGAGGATGCGGAAAGGTCAGGGATTGACCACCGCATCTCCCGGAGCAATATGGCCTTAGTTGCTAATGCTCCTAAAAACCAAATAACTAACTAACTAACTAACTTATCAAAGTCCGATAAATTCTTCCTTTTACCCATCACGCTTGGAATTTTACTGAACCACTGACACCTTATCTATGATGCGTAGGTCGACTTAACTCCGCACTTTCGTACCTCAAGTGGTCAACAGGTCGCATTCAGTTTTCATAGGGGTTGTCATAATTCAGTGATCACTCAGTGTATATATTATATGAGAGAGAGAGAGAAAGAGAGAGAGCTTACAACATAACAGCTGTTTGTTGCTGCGATTTCTCTCCACTTCGTGTTCAATTCTGCACAGCTGATAACTAAATCATAACTAAATTAACCTTTATGCATTGAATGAATTATTTGACGCTAAAGGACAAATTGAGTTAAATCTGTAGGGCCGGTTTCGAAAACAAGCAGATTATGCGCGCATGCCAAGCCCAAATAAAGGTACGACGATAGAAGTGAAGTGAGCGAATCGTGAGAGAATCAAAGAAGGCGAATTCCAGGTGGAAAAAGTCATGGGAAGAGTTTTAATCTTGCTTAACACTAATCTCTTAGATTAGAGTTTTCAAAGCTGTGTGTGTTTGTGTGTAACATCTCTACTCAAACAAAGATTTATTTAGAAGATTTATGTCAGATCTGTTCGTGACATAATCAAAGTAGCAGAGACCATTCTCAAATATTGATACCGAACTCGTACCAAATGTCGTCCAGTGATAAAAGTTAAGTACGTAGTAACGTCTGTTTATTTTCAAGATGTTAAATTTATTCAAAAATCTTTATATTATCAGCAGATATCAACTAATTACTGCGACTGGGATTTGGTTTTGTCATAAGATAATCGCAGGTGGCATCAATGAATTAGATGATTCGACCACAGAGTATAACACCTTTTCTGACAATGAAACTTGTTCTACAAATTTCCACCTACTCCTTAAACCATTAAATTCTTCTTTGGCAGTGCTTTTCATTAACAACGTGAAACTGCGAAAATAAGATTTGTGTAATATCGTTGAGGAGTTTATTGCCATTAGCGATTCCTCCACCGTTCCAGATTGTATACCTCCATGAGTGATTTACGATACTTTCTTTTTCAGTACGATAGTTTAGACTTCTACATAAGTAGATGGATGTACTACAAGTAGCCCTTATTTTAATTTAAACCTATTTTTCACTAAGATCAGCATACGAATATTTTCAGAAAGTATAATCAAACTGTGTTTTCTATTTATATATATCTCTGGCTCGTAGTGAAGTTTTCTGGGGTTTTTTCCAGAAATATGAATGACTGAGGACTTCTGTTCCACTATACAATAACCATTCAACAGCCATCACGATATCATTTTAGTATTTGCAAGTTGAGGTCACCTTTTGGTGGTCCGCGACGTTTAAAACCAATTCAAGTGTTTGAAATGTCCTATGGAGTCTGAAAATTGCAATTGCAAATAGTGTTGTACCAAAGATGGATCTCTGCAGCCTCCCCGACCTCATAGGAAAAACAATTTTGATAAAGCAGGTGACAATCAACCTGATATGTTCTGTTTGGAGAAAACTTTCAGTTAACTGGTATGTATGATGATTCTGAAGAACACCATACCACGAAGTGGTATAAAAGGAAATTTTTAATAAATAAATAAATTTAATAAATTTAAAAAAAACCCTTAATTTGCGCTTTCTAATTTCTTAAATTGCTAAAGGTGGAAACAAAGCATACAAAGTTAAGTCTCTCGTGATCCGTTCGTTATATGGAAGTTTTCTTCATTCTACAGAAACTTTTAAATGTAATTACCAAAAGGAATTCAAAAAATTCTATAAAGAAGTTCGTTAAACACAGGTCCGACTGTAACTAAATCAAAAATGAAGCAATTTTAAAATATATGACTGGTCTGATGCGCCTTTAAAATGCTGGGGCTATTGCCCCGCCCTAGTTCCAGCTCTGCATCCATGTTGTGAAAAATGCCCATAAAAATTCCTCACGTCATCCAAGGGACTCGAACTCAGGTCTTTTTCATGGATGTGGGGAAGATGGTGATTCTACCTACTGTGCTACCAACGAAGGGCAGGTATTTTTCAAAACGATGTCCTATTTAAAAAATTTAACAATGTTTTTGTCCTTTTTCATTTTTCTGTTTTAACATAATGTACGAAACAGACCTCACGTGGTCCAGCACCACAACCGATGTGGTGGAAACAATTCTGTTAATAAATACAAAACATTGTATTTATCGTATCTCTCTTATAATTAATGGGTGCCTTAACAGAATTTACATTTTCCTGAATGCTTATGAAATGGTTATAACCTGTATAGGAACGTGCCCTCTGAAATCATCTATGGTGTATACGGTTGTTCGAGCTTTGCAAATGATAGGGATTTGACTGATGTTAAGTAGGTCATCAAAGAGCGGCTATTCAAATCAAAATTAAAATCACAGGAGTATATGGATTTTGCGAAGTTGAGCAGTATAACGACCATCGAGCAAAGATTCTACCGACTTTCCTCACTTGTCTACAGTTGAAGATCTCCACAATGCTTGAATGATCATTAAAATTCCAAAATAAACAGGAAGGAGGCAGTAGTTCCTCTTACAGGTTTTCCAGGTATTTGAAAGTAACAAGTGATTAGAAAGCGAGATTTATGTCAGTCGTGGTAATATATGTGATCTATTATGCCAATTACAAAGAGCACTACTTCTAAAGAAGTCTGAAACGCATTTGTTTAGAGTAAAATACTGTTGGTAAGCAGAACTGCCACTCTTCCGAGGTAGAAAGAGTGGCAGTTCTGGTTAACACTTGCAGTATCGCAGAAGAATGGCACTGAGTGCTCCTATCACATCTTTGTTTTGTATGGTTTTTAACTTTTAAAGATAGCTGGAGTTCAAATGGGTTTCTTGCATATATATTCCGGCTGGAGCATAGTGGGACTGTGTTAAAGGCAACTTCGCTTTCGGGACTCTGTTTACAACTTGTAATTGAAGTTTGCTTTATAGGACAAAGAACTTGAGACGAAATATAACTAATTTTTCACTAAATTGGCCCCCAATACCAAAGATTGAGAAGAAAGACTATACTTGTTGAATTAGACTTGAATTTCTTCAGGTTATAATTTTTGTGAATACATGTGAAGGAAGATTGTTTCAGAGAACAACAGCAGAAAGGATAAATGGAAGAGATGACAAGTTATATATGTGAGTTTGGAGTTGGATAGTGGATGAATGTTGATTAGCTGAGACGCAGAGTTTGTACTGCTTCGGAAGGGAGCGATGAAATCACAGATGCTAATTCAGAAAAACAAACTCAACGAAATGTCCATAGAACATGCATACCTCTGAACGTCTTATGAGCCAGAGAGCTAGGGCATATTGAAAGAAACAGATCATTAACTAACTTGAAAGGAATATAGGAGTTTGAGAGAGGCATCACTTTTGAGGCACCACCCCCAGATGAGGGAACAATATTCCATGGTGAATTGGATTTTAGATTTTTACAGCCACTGAGTGGCTGTAAAAATCTCTTGTTTTCTCTAAAAACAAGAGAAAATCTTGTTTTTAGATGCAGAGAAAGCAATTTTTTATAATGAGCTTATGCCAAGACAGATCAGAAGTCAGGGTAATTCCCAATAGACAGGTGTTATCTTGTCTAAAAATCTGTGTATCATCCAATATGAACATAGCAAACAGTAGACTCGTTTTGTGAAGAATATGAGAAGGCTGTGTTTTGAAAGATTTGAAATTAGCTAAGTTTTCTAACAACGTTGAAGAATTACCCGGACAATACTACAGCGAATGCTGTCTCCAGGTTTCCTGACTAGTAAGGAATGGAGACAACCTAATTACAATAAGACACCACAGACACTCCTCCATAATCAATTGTGAAGGAGTCCGCGTCCTTGAGTCACCCTAACGCATGTACGCTGTTAAACTAACGGGAGGCAAATACGATTAGTTGAACAAAAACCACTTATTATGAGACGGGATCGAAGACACACTGCAATTTTCTGTTGAGACAATTTAAATCTGATTATTATCACAATTTACAAGTATTTTCGCTTCATACAGGACCGCAGGGACCATTGCAGTGTTCCACTTTAGGTTTCTCTGCAAAATCCTAGTCTGTAAATTTCGGCTTCTACACGAAATCTAGTTTATCATTGTGCCACTTTGACATTTTTACTTCATAATCCACCATTCGAATAGAATTTACCGCTCGCTCATCTGTAATATATTTTTCCAACTGTCTGGTAACGATCGATAATTTCATATTCTTGGACACTTCTGGAAATGCAGAATTTGAAAATATTACTGATATTCCACTAAAGTGTTAAAAGTCTCCTATAACTTTGGACGAAAGAAGTCCAAACTTTTAGTGGACGTGATACGGAATAGATCCTTGAGATTTAAACTGCTCTCTTCGTAATATTTCCTCAGGGAATATCAGACGCCAGCCACCGCGAGCCATACTTTACCACTTTAGCCGCCTACAAGGGGAACGCCATCCAATAAGCTGTCTCTGCTTCCTTTCCTCATCATTCTTACTGGAACGAGCACAATAAATTGTCCACAATATTTCTCAGGTTGAACTGAGAGTGCTCAGAAAAAAAAAGGGGTGTTAAAAAAATGTGGGGGTCAAGCACTTACTCTTCTTCAAGGGCGAAATTAGTGCATCGAAATAATAATGACACAGATAATAAATCGGCGTTCTGGGTTTAACCAGGACTTAAGGATAATAAAGACACCCACACGTAACCCCATTTTCTGAAGAGTGCATGCATGCCTGTGTGCGTGCGCACCCGCAGTAATATCCAAGAGTGCAGTTAACTTCCTTAGAATTTAAGTTCAACACGTACACAGAAAATGGTTAAGTGAGATAAGGTAATATTTATTTATTTATAGTCCACGAAGCAAATCAACAATACCGAATGTATGGTGGACAGTGAGATACAAACTACAGTACGAATTACAAAGATTATAACATACATCTTGTGTAATCCGTTACAGTTCTGTCAGCAGGAGATGGTTTCACCCGTTAGACACCATTCTTTTTAACCTTTAACGACAGGTGGCAGTGAGAAACTGAGAAGACATACCATTTACGATATGGAAGTAGTATGTATTAATGCCCTTCTGAAACTCCGTGATATCCTTACTACGTCCCATAACTGCGGCTTTTTCACTTTGTCTTTCAGGATCAGATGCAAATTACCACTGTTCTGGGGTATGAAGCTCTTCGGTTTTTCTATACTGCCAAATATGTGGTGATCATAATTCAGTGATCACTGAGATGTACAATACTTAATTCCATGATAATTGTAAATTAGCCATTCATTATTCATCTTTACTTAATGCTTAACTTCTATACCACGTCTTGATTTTTTATGATTCTTGAAGTGGAACTTGGAGTTTTCTGGTGGTTTTCAAAGAATGGACTTTTCGTTCGACCCGATTATTAACTTGCTGACTTGTAAGTACGCTACTATACTTTGTCTATATATCTGTGTAGGTATATGCAGTGTGCTTTGTAAAACTTTTAAATAACTGTATATATGTACATAACATGTGATGATGTTCGGGAGTTTCCATGCTGGAGGCTTCTGCTGGGATGGATTTTGACCTCTCTATAATTGTAGATGATATTTTCTTCTGGAGAGTTCTTCTGCTGATGCTATTGACTGTTGTTAATGGTTATGGATATAGCTTTAGCTTAATGATTACCTGAATCATCTTCTAGGATTGTTAATGTATATTTGCTATTCGCCTTTTTTTTTTTAAATGTGCGTTGAACTGAAGTAGATTTTTCTGATGCTGTAAATAGATTCTGTGTTAACTTGAACTGAATGACTTCATCTTCTTGCATCTTGCTTTGAAGTCCCTAAGTGATGGGTCTTTTGGCTGGAGTTTGTTTTATGGACACCATGGGATAAGCCTCTCATTATTCTGGTAGTGTGAATTGGTCCTGCTACAACCTTGGACTGATGTGAAGCATTTTTATCTCATTGCATCTTGTTTTCAACCCCCTTATGTGATTGGATTTTGGTAAAGAACTTGTTTTATGGACACTGGGATAAGTCTCTCACTGTCCAAAGTGCTGATCCTGATATGGATGAACTTCGTGGGATAGATTTCTCTCACTGCAGGCTGCTGAAGAAAATCTTCACTGTTTGGCTACCTGTTAGGATGGGATTCTTCCAGGATACCTTCTTCCAAGGAACTTGCTTGGAGAGAATTCTTCCACTTCCTCCTATTTCTTTATTCATTTTACTTATTCTATCTTTTGCTTTCCTAGTGGATCCCTTTGTCTGGTTCTCCTCTTCTCTATTCTTTCCTTTACCATCCCAGAATACTCCTACTATTTCTATTTTTCCTTTTTCTCACTATTCCGATCCATACCGGGACTTTGTCCTAGCATGTATCAGCGTGATGATAGTTCCTTACCGCCTCCACGTGGGGGGATGGGGGTGGGATGCGATGACTAGGTGTTGCTTCCCATCTGCTAAGAGCCAGATACTGTACCGGCCGACAACACTATAACAGAACACATCCAATACACGACATACAAATGGCCGGTTTTGGCGCAAGCTTCAGCATAAGAAGTACAATAGTGGCTAATGGGGGGAACCCTGAGGTACGCCACAACAACACGTGCATATCCCTGTAGTGCAAACTAAAGTTTCAGCTGTAGGCATGTATAATTTTATTTGATTGCTATTTACAGTATTTTGACAGCAATTAGAAAGGAAAAGCAAAGACTCATTAAGAAAGTGATTCATGATACTACTCCTACTATTTCCATTTTTCCTTTTTCTCACTGTTCCTACTCATAACAAGTCAAAGCCAAATATTCTGGGAAAAGCTTTAATTGATTTGTTTGCACAGACCCTAATACTAGGGTGCAGAAACGCTGTAATAACGTACAATTAATAATAATTGTAATAATAAAAAATCGAAGTAATTTTTAAAGAGATGTTAAAGGTGAAACCAATAAGAGTGAAGTGGTACACATTACAAAGGGGGGGGGGCAAGGGACTAACTTCTAGAGTTTGTGCAAAGAACAGCAGAGAGAAACAACAATAACGATGCCCTGCAGAGTTTTTATTCTTCATTGCACGCATTTATAGTTTTCATAAACAGTTCTCACTAAATAAAATTTTGTAACAGACATTTGAAATTTAGAATAATCTTGGAGAAAAGGCAGAAACAGCTACGAGGGATTTAAAAGACGAAACACTCTCGCTAAGAAAAGTTACTCGATGTCAGAAATTCGCGGTAATTTAGCGACGCATTTGCGTTGGAGTAAGGAACGAGCAAACACAAAACTACTGACAGCGAGCGTTCGAATTGCTCCCTTAGTTGCAGGGGCGAAGTGTCCTAGCGTAATTTTGCCATGAGCTAGTTGCAGCGATCGTCTTGTAAGCTGTGCTAGCTGCAAGATAAAAGAAATTCGTGGGGATAGCAAGAGACATTCAGTTTACGATCGGAGAGAAAGAGAATTTAGGCTAAACTCGGGCGTAACTGAGAAGGACTAAGAGAATTGTCGTAGAAATAAGAAATTCAGACGAGTGCTTTTAAGATGAAAAAATTTCAAAGTTTTTGAGTAAAGTTAGGAAGGTCCTGAATAAAATGAGGAAATCTCACTGCAGTTTCCACGAACGGAATTCTATGGTCTTGCATTGTTAAAGAAACAGCAGGTTGTTAAAACTGTTCGCCATGATCAACATTGGCTCGTACAGTATAAGCTTACCATATTTTCTTTAATGCAATTTCATGATCATTGACTAGGGTAGGTTTATTTGGTTCAATTAAATCCAAACAGGATCTGATTGATCCTGTTTAGATAATCTAAAAAGGTGTAGGATTAATCTTCATAGAAGGACCCAAAAGAAGTGAGAATGGTCACCTATAAACGAAAACGGTGGTTGTGTAAAAAATCTATTTTAATAAGTAACTGAATATATTAATAAAATATTGAGATTGCAGACCAAGATTTTAAGCTCATTTTGCGATCATTCCATAACATTCTCACTTCTTAAAACATGAAACCCTTCGCAGGAAAATGAAAAGAAGGAAAAATAGCAGAGAGAGACCGAATGTGAATGTGGAGCAACTCGAATAAATGCTAATAAAGTACATTAAGATGACTTTTTGAAATGCAGTAGTGTGTGTATCGAAAATTCAATGGAAATACATTTAAAGGCCCGCATTCCGCAACAAACATTAGATGAAAAGCCAACACGTGACAATTTTGGCAACTATTCGGAATCTGGAAACTTGCCATGGACAGTGCCTTGACATGCAGACAAGGCACAGGCTTTCGCTTTATGTCACAAAATGATAAAAATATAAGTTGCTGAGGGAAAATTTTATGTTACAAAAATATAAATAGCTGAGAGGTGCTCTCAGATATTCGAGCAATAACTAGTTAATTAGGAGCACCCATAGCTAATACATTCACTGTTATCAAGCCAATGCTCGTTCAACCACAATTATTTTATATTAAAGTTGTTTATACTATTACCGGTGTATAAATCATCTTATAACTGATGAAAAACTTAATGGGTAAATCGACAGCTCATCTGGTTGTGTGCAATCAACTTGTCACTCGTCTGCAGAGGACTAGATTTGAGTTCTAGCCATAGACTAGAGGAAGTTTTTAGCCCTTTTCAATCGGTGCTGTAGTTAGCCATCGAAGTAGAGTTCCTCCTCTCCCCCTGTGACTTATTCCAGTTTCCGATCAACAAGTTGTTGATCTGCCTAAAAATCAAGACAATAACAGTTCCGAGAATTTCATCAGTGAGAGATCTGGCGATAAACCTGAATTAGCAAATGATACAGCCTCATTTGCTTCAAATGATCATTAAAGCAAATGGTACAGTGCCATTGTAAGTTCTATTTCCTCTGGAATGTTTATAATATGAAAAACTTGGAGATGACATTAGGTCACAAAGGAAGTCTGGATATGCTCCTCTGAATACTAATTTTAATTTATAGCATCAACTGTTGCCTTTTTGCCTCTAGGTCTTTCTTTGAGAATGTTTGAGTTACAATAAACTTGCAAAAATCATTTGAACGCAATGTTGTCCAATAACTGGCTCTCCAGAATCATTTAATAGTCTCAAATTCCACTTACTGGATTCTATTTCATTAGAATTTGTTCATTTGTTTTTGCCATAACAATTCGTTCTGCATTTAAAGTCTTATCGTTTTCCGAGTTTCTCGGCTGTGGTGCTTCGTTCTGTGACCCCTCACGCCACATACGGTGACAATGTAATTGCTTAAATTGAATTGCAATAATAATACGCAAAACATTAAACATTTAAATAAATATTAATAAACGAACATAAATCTTAGAAAGGATTCAGATTTAAGACATTTATAATCGGAAAAAATCGGCTATTATCCAAGATAAAGCAGATAATATGCATTTTGGAAAGGGAAAATATCTTTCATTTTAATAAATAACACTCGTGCTGCCTTTACAAGACTGGATAATCTCATCCAATTTACCAACTTCACTGAATTTTACTGTAGGGCACAGAGAATACACATTTGATAAAAATCTATAGCATTTTAAAGAAAGTGAAGCCATTTCATATCCTTTAAAATGTTTCCAATAACTCGTGCAATATCTGTAATATAGCTCCCTCCTCCACCACCCAATAAAGGTATATTGTACTCTTTACAAATGGCACTAGAATCCAAACTTTTCCACCGAAGAACTATCTGAGGGCGGTGAATGATCCATATTTACTGTATTTACGTAAATGATTCTGGGTTTTTCAGGCAGCACAACATTCAAATTGAACCGGGAATATATGACTTGAAACACACATGTCTTAAATGTGATCTTGTACTATGTACAAGATCACACATTTAAGACAATATGAACAGGTATACTGTGACCATCAACGTAGTTGATATACCAAGAAAAATAACCACCTGGCCAAGTTCATTTAGGCAGTTCTTGATGAGTGAATAGTTTTCGAAAATCGAACCGCTTTGGATGGTACTAACGGATTAAAAATTGAATGTAAAATAACGCCTCGCCCATTAAAGAATAATACAAAAAAAAGAAAGAAAGTCAGTGAGACGAACAAAGTTCATCTCACTGACTTTCCAATTGTACCATCTTTAAAATACATGACCTTATCAATCATAACTTGTATGCTCAAAAGTCAAGAAATCTTTCTCTACGACATTCATCTGATGGTGCTGACTCATCCTTCTTGGATTCTCTGTTTACATTTACGGAGGGTCGATAAACGATACAACCAATGTTGAATTTATCCAAAGCTAGAGAGAGAGAACCTCAAAACAAATCAGTCCATGGAAATCCATCAGACAATCAGACAATTCATCTCAACAAAAGTTGATGGTTGGATCCACCCTTAGGAAATTGTGATTATTAAAAGAAAAATCTATAATTTCCTTTTGGTCGAGACGGGGGTATAGGAAAACAAGGGAAATCCAATAACGGGAGGGTAATGGCATATGTTCTGTTTACAAATAATGAAAGGCACAGATGTAGAACTCGTTTTTGGAATATGAATAGTCTTAGGGGAAGTTGTTACCTCCCGTTCCAGAGGTCGCATCAAATGTTTGTTTCTAAAAGCTATGAGGCGTCCGTGTATTGTTCTGAAAGTCGCATATATTTGCAGCAAAATAGGGAAATATACTGTATATTTGCCTATTTTGCTGCACCCCTCTTTCCTCCTCTAGCTCTGCCCTTGGAATATCCCCTTTCAAGGCAATGCTTGAGAATTCTACGGCAACCGGTCTCCCCTTTCGAAACTCAACCAATATGACTGCAGAGATCAGCTTTCCAAATTCAATGCAAATTTCTTATTTCTTGGCAGTGCGTGCACATTTCTTTCCCCGTCGTACAATAAAGTTTTCAGGACATAAAACGACCTAACTGCCTGCGGAACGACGCCATGGCAAGAGAACCCGAAGCATCTTTGATGGGATTGTCGCATTTTTTAACAATGCGACATCTTTCAGTGCAGATGCGACGACTTGATTGAATCTTGATTGCATACGAAGAAAGATGGACAGACGTGATTAATTTTGTTTTTCTAGCATACTTCTGCTATTGCTAGAAGATGCCTCGAGCAATAAGCTGGAAGTTTCTACAGTGTGGCAAGAAAAATAAGTATACAAAATCTCTAAACAAAAAGCAACATATCCTCATAGTTAATGTGATTTTGATAAAAAAAAACAAAGCGTCGATAAAGGCCCTACGTTATCTCGTCAAACAAAACAAGTAATTATTAACGTGTATTACTAACTTAAAGCTGAAAGTACTGGAAGATCAATAAACACAACTGCAAAGCAATGCGGCGAATTAACCAAAGTTTCTAACTACAATTGGAATCGACAGGATTAGAAAAGAAGTTTCGGCCGCTGTAAGGTAACTTTCACCTATGTTAAATGTCAAGTATTCGTAAAGGTTACCCTGATAATCATCGTGAAACAAAACCTCATAAAATTGGCAATTAATTATATACCGTAAGAACACTTACTCTTTAAACTCTAATGCAGCCTGTCCATCTGAAAAACAGAGGTGCACCAATACGTTTACAAACTGTGTAAATCAGTTACTTCCATATATTTAATAATGACTTTTCTTACATGTGAAGTATACAAAGCCCGAAGTATATATCTTAGCACCAGAAGAACGTAACGTAAATTCCGTCCATAATAGTCTTTCTCTTTCGTTATATAATGAAGCGCAGGTGTCCAACAAAGCTTACTTTTTTAAAAATTACCGAGAAAATTCAACATTTTATGACCTGGAATAAATATACAGAACTCCAAGCATCTGGAAATTCTTAAGGTTCCAGAATTGAGATGGCTTATTACACCATATTTCTCGCTTCTATAACAATCCAGCGGACAAGAAGGCAAATGCAAGTACGTTGATAAAATGGTGTGGATTTGGCACGTAATTTGGATAATCTAGTGTAAAAACGACTGAATATATCAAGAATTTATTAATTAATCTAAGTGGCTGTAGGGTTTTTAGCACACCCCTTCATGATTACTGTCTTCCCGGATGACATAGATATGCTCCAGCAGAATAATGGCCATTGCTACGTTGCCTGTATTGTTCGAGAGTGGTTCGTCCAACACGAAAGTGACTTCCAGGTGGTACTTTAGCCACTGGATTCTTTGGATATGAATCCCATAGAACGTCTCTGGGATAGAGGATCGACAGATCTAGCATTTGGATCCTCCAACACAGACTATCACAGATCTACGGGATTCCGTCCTGGCCATATGGTACATGTCTCCTGCAACGTTTAGATGACCCGTGAGGTCAGTACTGGCGGTAAGAGGAGGAGGTCATATCCACTGTTCGGGAGGTTTTCATAATGTTTTGACTGGACAGTGTACGCAATTTCGGCTCTTATTGGTGTTCAAAGAAGTTTTTGTGCATTTTTATAAAAAAATAAGCAGAATGCTGAAGAATGAAAAATTTGCAGCTGCATTCTTCGCCCTTTAATTTCCCATATGACTTGTATTTCTTGACTTCTTTATCTAATCCTAGAAATTTACCTTGCAGGAGATCATACTTTAATTAATAGATGATGTATCTTCCAGGCTGCCATTGGTGTTCTTTAATTCAATTCAAAGCTCCGATGATTTCGCTGGGATATTTCCCCTGTCATGTCTCTTCTAAAAATAACTCTTCTTGATATTTTTAAGAACACATGGAGCATGCATAAATTGTTGTTCACGAAGTCTAAATCTGAATGATTTTTGCAGCTTAACTTCCCGTTTTATAATAAGGCCTTGGGTAGTGCCTTAATAGCCCTCGTGGGTAGCACAGTTGGTATAATCACTGTCCTCCCCACACGGGGTGAAAACGACCTGAATTCGAATAACGTTAATGACGTGAAAGATTTTTACGGGTCTTTTCCACAGAGTGGCTGAGTCCCTGGCCAAGTTAGCATGTATATGCCAAACCAGTATATGCCAACATCAAGCATATGCTTGTTTGGTACATTTGACACAGAACTTCAAGGCAACTCTTTAAAAATAACTGCATCAAACTTAATACCAGTTCCAGCAGCTGAAGACACCACAGAAATATTCTGCAATAATAACTTAGACTTCATTTTAAGTTAATTTTCCTTTTTTAAGATAAAAATATTCCTAATAATTAAAAAACTTTTATTTTCCCAGCTTTGTTTTAAAGAAATATTTCCAGAGCTACGCTTATAATTCCATTTTTGCTCATTTTGTGCATTGTAGCATTATGCAGTCTGATTTGTTCTAAATATATTTATACATTTCCCCAGAATACAACTTATCCTGCATTATTAAATAACAACAGCGCTTGACAAGGTCCCAACTCACAAACATCGCGGGTTTAACAAAAAAATAATGAATTTCCACGTCTGTCCACAGATTTTTCAACTACATTCACTTATTGTAATAATTTTTCTGCAAAGGATAAAACTGTCATATTTTAAGAAGAAAACCACTGGAGAAATTAAGAAATTGTTGATCCTGGTGTGCAAATAAATTGGAAAAATAAGACCACCTAATAACTTCTCCAAACACCGCGGGATGGTTTTAATTCGGGGAAATATTTAATCGGTAATAAGCAACAAAAAATGGTTTTCTATTTTGCTTGAAATGAAGAAAGACGAATATTTCTGTTGGAGAATTAAGAAGTTATGGTAAATTCTTCGGCTGTTTAATGCTAACATTATCGTAACAACAAGAGCCTGCCAAGGTTGTTTCGTAGTTAATTAAAGACTCGTTAATAACGCATAACTTTTTTTCTGCCCTATAATACAATAGCGAGTGTAACCTAAAAGAATAAATGGAGAGGGTTTTGCGTGGTGTTTCATTAGCCAGTTCTGTTAAATTACTTTTTTCTACATTTGTTTCCGAGAAAACATTATAATAAGATTGATTTAATGAAATGAAAAAAAGGCGAAAATGAAGATGAATTTGTAATTAAGTTTTTGTCCAGCCATATGAAGTGATTATGCCCTTTGGAGACTCGCGTGGTAATTCCTTGCAATCCTTCCTCGGCGTAAGACTTATTTTGGACGATAGCGGAGTTTAGTATTTATTGAAGCTCACCTTTAATGTTTTACTTATACATTATCTACTATACGTAGAAAAACCTTTAATACTTATTCATCGTACACCTGAAGTATTCAATTATATGCATCCAACTATACAACATGCAATTAGATGGAGAACCTACAAAACGTAATTTATTCTTTCAAAGTGGAAATCTGTCACCCTATAAATATTCCAATTTAATTTTCATTTGGTATTGTACTACTCGTATCCATCAGCGACTATGATCATATTACTCTGTATATACCACTGTCTGTAAATTGTGTGTTTTATGGCCCATTTTCTGTTTTGCTGGACGAAAAACCGGAGTTTCTGGGAGAAAAAACTCGCCTGAGACCGACGAACTCAGCCATGTTGTTAAAAAGGCTCACAAAAACTCTTCACGTCATCGAATTCAGGGTTTTTCCAACCGGTGTTTGGGAGGATGGCAATTCTACCAACTGTGCTACCCACGAACGTTTACAGTTTATACTAAACCACTTATTGGACAATTATATTCCCCACATGCCTTTGTTTAAAATTCTCAGTGTGAAAGTTATTGTACAGAATACAATAAAAATATTTTAAAAAATAATTAGTATTAGTAGAGGCATCAACCATACAGAAAAAACTTGCCTACTTCATTTGTCCATCCTTCCTATTAATTTGTCCAATCCTCAAATACTTCACTACTGTTGTGCAATAACCATAATACCAGGTGGAAGTTTATTCTAACAATCGCTTACTCTCCAGCTGAAAGCAAATTTTCTCACATTTAATCTGCAATCGCCCATTCTCAATTTAGCTTTATGTCCCCTTGTGCCTAAAAGAGGAAACATGCCATCAGCATTTAGTTCATTCAACCCATTCAAGGTCTTAAACACTTCAGTCGGTCTCCTCGCAGATGCCAAGTTTCCAGACGCTGAAATTTACAACTGAAATCATTCTTGGTAAGAATACCAAGAATGATTTCAGTTGTAAATGCAATGATGTTATTACCTTGTAGGTAATTGGTAATTTTTTTCAATATCCACGAAACGCCATTGACAATTACACCTCTGGTATTTAAACATGTTATATTTTTCATGACTTCTATCTTCCGAACACATCTAACCTCCCTCCCTCCTCTCATATTTTCCAGCGTCCTCATAATTTGGCAAACTTCACGCGAGAAGCTAACTCAGGTTGATTTATTCAAATAATTTCGGATATAAAACATAATTTGTGTTTTATATTCCTTTTACTGTAAATTGTAGAGCTACAAAGAAAGATGAATATATTTCGATGGGGTTCTTAACCTCGAGTTTGAAGCTAAAGAAAATTATCTCCCTCTCCTGCAAACTTACTTTTTATATTATTCTTCCGCGCATCTCTAATTAGGTTTCTTGATGCAACAATCCTTCTTAATTTACTACTATTGAAAAAACTTTCCCCGAAGAAAATTTCACCATTAATAAAAGCTGATTTTGATTGATTACGATTGGGAATAGGTTCTTCTATGGAACTCACTTTTCTTTATTTAGTCCTCGATAGAGCTCGCTTAGCTTTCTCTGTTGACCGAACTGGATGGCTTTCTCAGTTTCCTCATAGATAGGATGACCAAAGCAAATTAGAAACTTTTTTTTTCTCTCCAGGACAGCAACCAGAGTAGGCCTCAGCGGAGAAGTTTATGCAATTATTCCTAGGGGAAGAAGATAAATATCTTTTTACTTAGTTTCTTCTAAAGAGTCCAATTTTTATGAAGCAACAACTCTAGAATCGTTCTTTGCAGCAACTCGCAAGGTCATTCTAAAGAAAGAAACGTGCAGGATATTGTCGCAGTGATTAGTAACAGGAAACGCACTATCATACTTTCATTACCGATTTTTTTTTTTTGTAATTAAGACCATACACGGATTATTTAATTAAATGTAATTTTTTGTTTGTTTGTTTTAATTAAAACTGTGCAATATTTATCACCAAAACGAAGAACTCGTTAAAATACCGGATATCGCCTCTTACATTTAAGATGGTGGTGTAGGTCTCATCAAAAATACGCGCATATCATAATGTAATTTCTATTCACAATAAATATTCCAGTGTTGCAACAAATTCATACGATGTGCAAATATAACAAACGTCAATTTGCATAACCCATGAATTTGCACATCATAGAAGACAGCCTTGGACATACCCAAAAAGGTGAGCGTATTTCAAATGGCATCAACGAACATTCTTCCAAGTTCCTGTCGGGTGTTTACTTCAATGGTGTGTTGTACACCTTCAACATGACTCCCCAGATAATTATCAATGAGATCTGTTGACTGGGCCATCGTGACAACCATCCATCCAGTTTCCGATGTACGGTTGCTCAGGAAGCAAATACCGACCGGACGAAGTGTGCACGTGCATCTGTAGTGCATGCACATGGGATGCACCCGCATGGGAGTTAAAGTATTGTGGAAAACAAAGTACTGAAGGAGAAAACAGCCCCCAGAGATTAATCGCTGGTCAAGCCATCGCATTAAAGATTTGTCGATGGCCTAGACTGTTCATAGCCCTCGCGGGGAGGACAGTAATCACCGTCCTCCCCACACCGGACGGGTGGGAAAGCCCTGAGTTCGAATCCGTCGACGACGGGAGGAATTTTTATGGTTCTTTTTCACAGCATGGCTGAGTTAGCGTAGCATGATTTTTCTTTTGCCCGGAAAAGGGTTTTTTCTCCAGCAAACTGCAAATCAACGCTGAAGACACGCAATCTACAGATCTAGTACGAATACTGCCTAAGTAAGCTGATGCAACTGAAACCCTACAGGAAGAACCTACAACCATCTCACCTGATAAAGCAAGGTCCGGAGAAGAAAAACAAAAACATTTTTCCAATCCCCCAAGCTATTTGGAGATTTGTAGTCATATCACAAACGGCTTCCGTAGCCGAGTGGTCATAAGCGGGAGTGCAGTAGCACACGCTCTTTGAGTAGACCGGGGTTCAAGCCCCTGACTGCTGAATACGGTCGATCTGCCAACCCGCACTGGACCAGCGTGGCAGATTATGGTCCATTTCCTTCAGCATGAATTGTTGAGGAGGCTTTCATCCTGCAGTGGGTTGATAATGGCTGCACTTTACCTTTTTTTTAGTCATCCCACAAACGCTGAGGAGCAATCGTACCACTCTGGAGGGAGTAGCACATCCCACACAGCAATCTGCTATGTCAACAAAAGTAAGCTAAAGACTGTTAGAGCAGAGGAACCGTATATTTGAATACCCCACATAAGATGGCTTCAAACAAAAGATACAGCGTGTTTTGAACTGTTTCCCTTTGGAGATGGGTGTTCCACTTTCGAACATTTCCACTTTGGCAAACCCTGTTCAACTTTAAAACTTTGGAACAACATTTTTCGTTTTCGAACAAAGCGTTCCACTTTGGAACAACGTTTTTCACTTTCACCCATGGTGTTTCACATTTAAACAGTTCCAGCATGTTCCACTTATGAACATTTCCACTTAGGAACGGTTTAAGCGTGTTCCACTTTACAATAGTTCAACCATGGAACAATCCCAGCGTATTTTGAGCAGTTCCACTTTGGAGAGGTGTGTTCCACTATCGAACACTTCCACTTTGGAAAACCGTGTTCCACTTTCAAACTTTGGAACAGCCTTTTTTGATTTCGAACAAAGCGTTCCACTTTTAAACATTGGAACTACATTTTGAACAAAGCATTCCAGTTTGAAACGTTTTTCACTTTCATGCATGGTGTTTGTTTCCTTTTTTAAACAGTTCTAGCGTTTTCCACTTTTGAACATTTCCACTTAGAAACAGTTTCAGCGTGTTCCATTTGCAATAGTTCAACCATAGAACAATTCCAGCATGTTTCACTTTGGAACAGGTCTACCTTGGAACAATTCTTGAGTGTTCTTATGGGTTCCACTTTGGAGCAGTTCCAGCGTGATTCAGTTTGTGACAGTTGTGCTTTGGAACAATTCCATCAAATTCCACTTTCTAACAATGTTTCACTTTGACAGTTCATTTTAGTAACCAGCAAGTTTCACACAGTTGCCCTGTGTGAAACTTGCTGGTGACTGTTTCCCGTATTAAACGCTGGAACTTCTCGGAGATAAAACAAACTGCAGCCATTTTCAATCCACTGCAGGTTGGAAGCTTTCCCAACGGTTCATGTTGAGGGAAATGGACCATAATCTGCCATGCTGGTCCAGTGCGGATTGACAGATCGACTGTACTTAGCGGTCAGGGGCTGGAACATCGTTCTACTCAAAGAGCATGTGCTATTTCACTCCCGCCCCTGACCACTCGGCTACGGAGGCCTCCCGGAGATAAAACTATTCAACTTTTGCCCGATACTGACTAACTCGGTTACGGTGCATAAAAAAGCCGATAAACATTCCTTCCGTTTTGAAGGGATAACGATCCAGACCGTTTCCTGATGGTATGAAATGATGACGATTGCAATTACAGTTCTAAAGGATGGTCCAATATTTTACTAAAACTATGGAATGTTATTTTTTTTTGTTGGAATCACAATCTCGATTGCTGCCAGGATTATCTAATAGGGGTTAACTGGAAGTGGGGGACATTGTAAGCGAGGACCGGATTGGATTAGTAAATTGGATTTAGCTTAAATGACTGGCTGATTAGGAAGGAGATCGAGCGTTAAAAAAATCGCGCGTTTTCACAGAAGAAAAGTCTATAGTTAAGGGTTATTACCCCATTTCCCTAGCATTTTATTGCTTTTTGTCTATTCGAAATGTATTATCCTAAATGAAGTTCAGGATATTCGATAACTACCTTCACTTAGAATCATCTGTGTTGTGAGTAAACAAATAGAATTGATATTTACGACTGAATTGCCTTATAGTAATTTAATTCAGTTGTCAACAGTAGAATTCTTGCTCAGTAAATAAAGCTTCCATGCAGTAATTTCATTGCATATCTGTCTCTTAAGTATTATCTGTGGTTTCGCATGTAGAAAGGACGATGCAATTGAACCTTGTGCAATAAAATGTGCTCTTTTCAAGTATTTCTATAAAACAATGGATGTACGAAAGAAAGAGAAATTTTGTACATCCCATAATAATACAGTTTATGTCTAAAATGGAACCCTAAAACTTGACGCATTCTGTCATTCTTCTTTGTCAGATTTTTATCGATGAGATTACATAAAGATCAAAACCAGGGTCTGGATAGACCTCTCAATCCGGAGCTAAATTAACGTTGTAAAAATTCGACCACATTAACTTCAAAAGTTTAACCCGACCTGGATAAATGGCATATGCTACCTATACCCGGATTAAAAAGCAATATACTTCTCTATTGGAGTTTGTGGGGGTTGTTTTGGGTTATTGTGGGGGTTGTGGGGATTATTGTTTTTCTTGTTTGGTCTAATTTTCTTTATATTTTAATTATTATAATTTATCCCCTTTTTTTATATGTATATCCCCGTAGTCCAATCCTCCCACTTAGCATCTGACTTGTTTGTTCTCAGAAGATTACCAGACCCAAAGGGGACCCCAATTATTTTAGGTATTTTTCTACCGGATTGGCTGAGTTTCGGAATGACAGACTCTAACACATGAATGTAAAATAAAACAATGTTTATTAACATATCATACAGAAATTAGCAATAGTATTTGGTCAAACTATATTTGGCTGGTGACTTGTTAATTCATTAACCTTTATATGTGTAAATATCTTGTTCAAACTCAATTGTTTCATCATCAGATATTCTACTCTAATACACATTATTATTCATTATGACATGGTGTCTCTTCATGTTCTTTACAGGGACTTCAATAGGTCGTGTCATACACTTTACATAGATTCTTCCCACTCTTCTCCTGAACAGTCTGTATAATAAACCAACAACTACCTGCCAATGAACTGGCTCACAAAAACCTTCAGAGTTCGTGTCTCAATTTGTAATAAAATTGCATTTATTCAATCAGACACCCTTTCTGCAATCAGGTCAACAGGAGATATTAATCAATTCAATTTAACATTACCCTTCAGAACAGTTAATCCTCTATACCTTTATATATAACTTATTAATTAGCCCCTACTCAAATCAGAAATACTCTCCACAAATCAACTCATAATAAATTGAAATTTCAACCTTCAATTTCATACATATTATAAAAACCTTTCCCAACTTTAAACAATTCTCAGTTATCTATTATACCCTCTCCTTCCAGCAAGCATTTATATGAGGAGCTTCACTTCAAATTATAGGCTGCATCCGTCTTAAATACATTACCCCTTTATTCATATATTCATTACTTAAATATACACATTTTTCTCCTAAAGTCCTCTCCTTAATAAATTAAGTACACCTATTTCGGTAAACTCTCTAGCACTTACGTGTTTGGCCTGGAACTTTCCTCCCTGCTCGGCTTCCTTTCATATCGGTCATTCAGGTACTGGAATGCGGGGGCGCTCATTTGGGGATCTCGGTGATTATGGTGTTTCCCTACCGGGTACTGCACAGCTGGAATCAATCAGTGTCGCATACTCTTTACCGGTCAGCATTTCTTCTTCCGTGGATAGAGGGGTTTTCGAGTAGGTCAATGGTTCGACCACTCATTCGACTGGCTTTGCCTATATGATTCTCAGGGTGTGATTCTTCCTTCTTCCTCACTACGGCTTCCATGTTTACAGGTGAACATTCCTACGGGCTGTCGGGATATGCAGAATTTCTATCACTGCTTCTATCTACCTCAGGTCTGCAGCTATCACCCAAATTAGACTGCTGCTCTGCTTTGTATCGTCCTCCAACTCCTTCAGATCATCCTCCAGACCGCTCCGAGAACTTCTTCCGACTCCTCCGAAAACTTCTTCCGAATGCCACGAAAACTTTTCCAGAATGCCACGAAAACCTTTTCAGAATGTCCCTCTCAAAATTCCCTCTATTTTCTTCCTGGCCAATAGGAGATCTGCACATCCTTTTTCCTGTGTTCTCATTTGTCTCCTCTCCTCTTCCGTGGGCGGGTCTTCTTTACTCTTTGTGTCCAAACTTCCGTGGACCTCGAACATACGAGAACAATCCAGAAAGAGAAGCGGAAGTTCAGGTCAACTGAGAAGCGACACAGCTCCTCCCGTGACCTCACGCGCGCACACCTGGTGACGTCGCCTACCTCTAATAGCGTTTCACCGTGAAATCTTTAAGAGGGCCAGCTTAAGCACTCTTGGCCCTTACTATGGTGCATCTGCTTCTGTCTTAATGGGGATTTGTCATGGTATATTACTTTTACTGACTCGTCAAAGAACTTCCATACAAACAAGCTACAACTACACAAGGAGTGACTGGAAGGTATTTTTGAATTCCAGTGCTACTTAACTCATGTTGTTTTTACCAGAAAACCACTATTCGTATTACAGTTAAATTCTCATAATATTTAACCATTTTTATTAATTAATGTAAGGATGGGTCCTTACAAGTTATATACTTCTCTATTGGAGTTAATATTTAGAGCGGTTTATTTACATTTTATTTTGAGTTTTTTATTCAGAGCAGCGCAATACCAGGGAAACTAGTGGCAAAGTGCCTCCACAACACGAGATCGATGCACTAAACAGCACACTCAATTTGCTAAAAGCTATATACAAAACTGTCATTTTTGGACCACACGAGAATTAGGCCATCTAACCCTGTGGTCCAAAAATGACAGTTTTGTATATAGCTTTTAGCAAGTTGAGCAACTGCAATTGAGCAAATTGTGTTCTCCGAACAGTTTCCGTGTTTTGCTGAACTAAAATCTTGCTATCCACGCCTGAGGCTGACTAACTCAACTATGGAGTGAAAGTAGCTCGTAAAAGTTCCTCACGTCATTGGGTTTCGAACCCGGACCTTTTTCATCCGGTGTGGGGAGGACGGTGATCATAACCATTATTCTATGTACAGGAAAGAAGCTATGCCCGACATGTACAATGACTATAATTGAAGAGTTAATTATACTTATAATTCCATAATGTTCATTGTGATATGCAATAATCGTTAGAAAAACTCTCCAAGTTTGATAGCTCAAAGTTATGATCTATAAATGTTGGCACCCAGTGTCACACGGCAAACATCAATTCGATAATTAAATTCCTGCCATACTTATGTCCAGCATGCCCCTGTTTATGTGATGTTTATTCCTGAAGTTCTTGCTGCAGGAGTGGTCTCCTTTCTTTGGTAGTATGTCCTTCACATACCTCAAGAGAAACAAGTCGCTTGGTGTAAGGTCTGGAGACGTGGGAGGTCAATTGCGGAAAGACAGGTCAGCAGCAGTAGGGAAGAGTTTCATTGAAGTAACGGCGTACTTCGCAATGAAAATGAGGTGAGCGCCACCCTGCTGGAAAATAGTCCTCCGACTCTTCCTCCAAATGAGAAATTAAGACGAGAGATAAGCAGCAGCCATAAACAGGGACACGCTAGGAAAATATGGCAGGAATTCGATTATCGACTTGATGTGTCTTGTGTGACATATGGTTCCCACAGTGAAAATGTATAACTTTAAGGCATGAAAGAGTTTTCTAACGAAAACTATTTAAACACACACACACAGCTTCAAAAATAAAACTTCAAATACTATTCTATGGTTAATCAACCGTGACTGATATAAATAGAAGTGTTCAGTTAATTTTCGAATAAGCACCGCTGAGGTTTGAATACGTATATATACGTATATATACACACAAATAAGTTCAAAGAAGATTTGTATTCACCCAGACACATCTATAGCAACCACACACATTTTGGTTTCGATCTGACAATCATTTTTTTTTTAATTTTGCAGCGCTGAATAAAGTGAAGTTCATAATGGATAAAATGGAATAAGGATTTGTGATTCGGTTCCTCTTTCTGCAAAGGAAGACACCTAAAACAATCTACGAAGAAATTTTCGCTGTTTATGAAGAAAACCGCCCAGGTTAGTATTAGTATTAGTATTAGTAACGGCCGTATGGTGCAAGAAAGCCTATGGCTTATGCTGCACCAGCCAGAAAAAAAAAAAAAAAAATCCGAACAAAACAATGATAAAAACAAAAATTAAATAAATAAATAATAATAATAATTAATAAATAAATAAAAATAATAAAATGAAATTAAAAATTAAATAAAAGGAAATTAATCCTATCATCCTATGCGCTTCCCTTACCCGAAAGTACTATCCAGATGACCTTTGAATTTCCCCAAACTGTCGGCCTCTACCACCCATGAAGGCAACTTATTCCAGTAATTTATAACTCGCTGGCTAAAATAAAACTTCCTGCAGTCCAATCTAAACATTTCCCCGCGTAACTTGAATTTATGTCCCCTAGTTCTAGCATCATTTATAATCTTGAAAATTTTGTCCTCATTCATTTTACTGATGCCTCTCAGAGCCTTAAACACCTCAATCAAATCTCCCCTAAGGTGTCTAGTTTCCAAACTCTGCAACCCACATATTCGAAGTCTTTCTTCATAAGGACGCCCTTTTGCCGATCTCACCAGGCGAGTTACCCTTCTTTGCACCCTTTCAAGAAGCTCGATGTCTTTCTTTAGGTGCGGTCTCCATACTTGAACACAGTATTCCAAGTGTGGTCTAACATAGGCCTTATATAATGGGATTATCACGTCCCTATCTCTACTTGCAAAAGTTCGATAGATCATCGATAGGACACCATGGGCCTTCCTTGCAACCTGTTTACAATGCTCAGAGAATTTCATGTCTAACCGTATCGTAACACCCAAGTCCCTTTCCTCCAGTACTGGGTTTAGTTGAACTCCACCAAGTGAATAAGTTATTTTGGGATTACTGTTTCCCAGGTGTAATACCTTACACTTTGTTGGATTAAAGCACAGCTGCCATTTTTCTGACCATTCTTGAAGTCTATCTAGGTCTCTCTGAAGAAGCTCAGCTTGACAGTGATCATTAACTACTCTAGTGACAAATGGGCCTGGAGTACTGGGGTCCATAGTTTAACAAATATTTATTTAAAGTATACCCAGTAAAATAAAATAAAATAAAATATTTCCAGAAGCTTTCGGAACTCGTGTCCCTTTCTCAACTGACAGAATTTTTTGAATACATTACAAGCAAAGTGTGGCACGTTACTCATTCGTCATTGTTGTAGCACGGACGTGTGCTGCCTTGCGCCAGTGATCATCCATCAATAAAACGGTTGTCTCCAGGATTGGATGTATACGCATGCCTTTCTGGCGATTTAATGCCTTAGGGTTGTTCATTATGTTTAGTGACTCTAGCCATAGGCGGTGGCGAAAGTGTCGCGCGTGGTCCACTATCTCAAAGTCGCGCTTGGGGTCAAGATCGTGGTTGGTAGCCCAAAAATGTTCTGCAAGCGCGGACTGGTCAGTTTCGGCAAGCCGGATTGCTCTGTCGTGTTCCGTGAGGCGATCCTGGAGACGTCTCGATGTCTCACCTACGTAGCAACTGTTACAGGCCCTACAGGTGATACGGTACACTACATTGCTGCGTAAGACAGGTGTGACAGGGGTCTTCACACTGGAGACAAGTGAACGTAGGTTCCTACCTGGTAATTGTACACATTTGATGTTGTAACTTCGCAGGATCTTCGAGATACGTCCTGACACTCCTGGATAGTACGGAATGTAGGCGGATGATATGCCGATTTGCTTCGGAGGTCTTGGGTTGGAAGTAAGTTCTTGTGCCTGTAACAAGCATCTGTTTAGTACATGGGATGGATAACCGCATCTGGTTAAGTCCGCCTTCACACGGGAGATCTCGTTACGTCTAATTGTGTCGGTGCTGGAATGGCTCCAGGCCCTGGAGAACAGGGTGCGGGCAGTAGGCCCACATCTAGAGACCTCAGTATACCGCAAACCCATGTGGTGCGGTCAATTCACCAACTACGGGTCCGGCCACGCTCCAAGCCATCTCAATAGCACTGCCCGCACCCTGTTCTCCAGGGCCTGGAGCCATTCCAGCACCGACACAATTAGACGTAACGAGATCTCCCGTGTGAAGGCGGACTTAACCAGATGCGGTTATCCATCCCATGTACTAAACAGATGCTTGTTACAGGCACAAGAACTTACTTCCAACCCAAGACCTCCGAAGCAAATCGGCATATCATCCGCCTACATTCCGTACTATCCAGGAGTGTCAGGACGTATCTCGAAGATCCTGCGAAGTTACAACATCAAATGTGTACAATTACCAGGTAGGAACCTACGTTCACTTGTCTCCAGTGTGAAGACCCCTGTCACACCTGTCTTACGCAGCAATGTAGTGTACCGTATCACCTGTAGGGCCTGTAACAGTTGCTACGTAGGTGAGACATCGAGACGTCTCCAGGATCGCCTCACGGAACACGACAGAGCAATCCGGCTTGCCGAAACTGACCAGTCCGCGCTTGCAGAACATTTTTGGGCTACCAACCACGATCTTGACCCTAAGCGCGACTTTGAGATAGTGGACCACGCGCGACACTTTCGCCACCGCCTATGGCTAGAGTCACTAAACATAATGAACAACCCTAAGGCATTAAATCGCCAGAAAGGCATGCGTATACATCCAATCCTGGAGACAACCGTTTTATTGATGGATGATCACTGGCGCAAGGCAGCACACGTCCGTGCTACAACAATGACGAATGAGTAACGTGCCACACTTTGCTTGTAATGTATTCAAAAAATTCTGTCAGTTGAGAAAGGGACACGAGTTCCGAAAGCTTCTGGAAATATTTTATTTTATTTTATTTTACTGGGTATACTTTAAATAAATATCTATTAACTACTCTACCAATTTTAACATCATCTGCAAATTTAGACATCACGCCCTCTATCCCTTCATCAATGTCGTTTATGAAAATTAAAAACAACAGTGGTCCTAATACTGATCCTTGGGGAACCCCACTTCTTACATCAACCCAATCTGAGGAATAGCCATTTATCACAACCCTCTGCCTCCTGCCCTGAAGCCATCCTTCTATCCATCTAAGGATTTTCCCAGTGATTCCAACCTGTTCCAGCTTATAAAGCAACCGCTCATGTGGGACTGAGTCAAAAGCTTTGCTGAAATCTAAATAAACAATGTCCAAATTATTCCCTAAATCCAGCTCGTGAGTGACCCTTTCGAAATAGCGAACCAGATTTGTTAAACATGATTTTCCCTTTACAAAACCATGCTGAGTATCCTTGAGAATTTCAATTCGATCCAAATGATCCTGAATTCCACCCTTGATCATTGCCTCCATGATTTTCCCTACTACTGAAGTCAGACTGACAGGTCGATAATTTCCCACTTCACTTTTAGAGCCACCCTTATGTATGGGAGATACATTTGCACTTTTCCAATCCAAGGGAATCTCCCCAGAGTCTAGTGATGCTCGCATAACCAGCCTCAGTGGTTCAAGGCACCCGCTTGCCGCCTCTCTCAAGATTATAGGGTATATTCCATCAACTCCAGGAGCCTTACTGGTCTGTAGGCTCGAAAGTTTTTTCATTAAATAATCTTGCGAAATTTCAATATCATTAATTACATATTTTTTAACTTCGCTCCCACAATTTCCCATTGCCACAAAAGGCTTTTCATTTGTAAATATCGATGCAAAATAACTGTTGAGTTCATCTGCAACGGCAGCTGGTGTATTTATTACTATCCCCTTTCCCTTACGTAAAGGTCCGATCTGGTTTGTCCTGCTCTTCTTGGCATTTATATATGTGAAGAATTCTTTATCCCCCCTCTTTGCTCTGTTTGCTGGTGTTTTCTCATAAACTGCCTTTGCCTGTCGAACCTTTTCTGTGGCTCTATTACACATCACCTTGTAGCTGTTATAGGCTTCAGTACTTTTTATTGCTCTGTAACGTTTCCATGCCACCTTTTTTTGCTCAAGTAATGTGGCAACTTCACTATTCATCCAGGTTACAGTGTTGTTGCTCATTGCCATAAACAATTAAAATGTAGAAGAACTTCAGTGCATGATGAAGAAATCCCAGGTCTCCAAGCAACTTCTGTAACAGAAGAGAGTCTTGCAAAAATCCTGGACAATTGCTATATTAGCGTCAAAGAACTAGCAGCAGAGCTCCAAATTAGTGTAGGATCTGTGGAGAAATCACCCATCAACAGTTGCATATGAGTAAAGTGTCTGCCAGATGGGTTCCCAAACTTCTGACCCCATACCAGAAGAAAGAAAGGGTACGATGTGCGCACGAAATGTTTTCGATATACCAGGGAAAGCAAGAGGAGTTTTTTTACACGGCTACTCACCATGGATAAAATTCAGATCTATGACTATGAGATCCTGAAACTAAACAAATGTCAAAACAATGGAAGCATGCAAAATCACACCTCCCCCCAAAAAGGCAAAGTTGCAAAGTGCTAGCAAGGCGATATTATTAGATTTTTGGAATCGGCATTATGTAATACTAACAGATAACCTTCAAAAGGGTTGTACTATGATGGCGAATTATTATTACAACCTTCGTATAAAGCTACGTGCTGCTATAAAAGAAAAATGAAAAGGAAAGCTGTCAAAAGGTGTGCTCCTGTTCCATGATAATGCCCGTACGCATTCCTCGCATGCTGCAGTAAAGTGTGCCCACAAATGTGCGTGAGAAATATTGATGCATCCTGCTTATTCCCCCGACCTTGGATATCTTCCTCATTCCTGCCCTGAAGTCCTTTCTTTGTAGGAAACACTTTGCTGTTGATGACGAGGTGACTTCTGCTGCCCAGTCTTTGTTTGAAGGAGTTCTGCAAACTGGCTTTCGGAAGTGTATTGAAAGATGACAAGAATGGGTCGTTTTGTGTGGTGAATGTGTTCAAAGAATGTGATGCATGGTGTTTGTTTCAACCTTCTTTCACAACTACTTCGTGATGAAAACACATATTTTTGAGCCCCCCTCGTGTGTGTGTATGTGAGAGAGAGAAAGAGAGATGGGGGTTTATTCAGCTAACAGTGCATGTACATTGCAAAACTCATTTTATATGCTTAGTTTAGTGTAAGAATGTGAGAAATTAAAAGCTAAGAACTAAGAAGATCTTCGTTTTTAATTTCTCACATTCTTGCATTAATCTAAGTGGAAAAAATACGATTTTTTTTTAAGTATATGCAGCGTTGGCTGAATTAAGTTTATTTTAGTATTGTTACAAAACTTAACTCTTCACAACCGAAAGAAATTTGCGCACTAAGTATTTTGTAATAGTTTTTATCTCAAGGATCTTATTAACACATTCTTTCGTTAAAATCTAACTAAAAAGAATCCCACATACCTAAATAAACCACAGTCCTACTTTCAACTATACCTCGAAACACCATCTTCGAAAACAGGGAAAAAAGAAGTGTCAGAATGTACATTTAGTACTCTAAAATAAAAAAAAGAAACTAACGGCCCATCATTCACGATTTATTTGAGGAATTCAGTCTTTGCTTTTTATAAAAATTCTTATATAACGAAATGCGCAGAGATGCCTCTTATTAAAAACTAGCATCACGTTTACAAAAAGGCAGAGATGAAATGGACCAATTACAATATGAAGATTTCTTCATTCTAATAATAGAATGAAGAAATCCTCGTATTCACCAAGCAGTTAAAAAGATCAACCTGAAGAATCGCTGGTTTAGAAAAGCATTTAGAAAGAGAAATTAAGTTAAAGAGTTCTAAGAGAAGAACACCAACAATCCGTGGTTTGAATTCTAATGGAATCCCTCTGTGGTAATGAAGTTACAACTGCGGTAGAAGCAGCAGCAGCATCTGCACCGATCGTGGAAAAGCCCATTTTTATCCGGATAAACTACATATTAGAGAAACATCTTTATTCCATCATGTGGTAGAAGATTTTAATATATTTTAATTATTTTATTAAGAATAATAAATTAATTTACCAATAGGTTAAAGTCAGTTTCAAAATCCTCCATAAAAGTAGTCTTTATATTATTCAGAATGGCTTTTGTAATGAAAGCCTCTCTCTCTCTTCACACCGTGGGGTTATTATCGTATTATCCCACAAACCCCTTCTAAACCAGACTAGAAACATTAAAAACTACCTGCAGCTTCAGATATCCTCCTAATGTTCAGCATAATTCGTGGCAAAAGTCGTTTATGTGCGCAAACAGGCTAAATTCTGCTAATGCTTAGTAAAGTGGGATGGTGAGGGATGCGTTAATTTACATCTTCTCCAAATAAAAAAAGGAGAACGGGAAGGGTGAATTAGGAGAAAGGATTCAGTCAGTGGTGAAAAAAAAAACGTACTTGTTATATTTAAACGTTAGAGGCGCCGCCTCTTCTGTACCGCGCTCATTTGCAGTCTTCGAAGAAAAGAATTAAGATTACTCGTTTCTTATGTAACTCTCCTCGGTTATCGTCCACCCGAAGTGCGTGACTGCCACAACTGACAAATACAGTGGCTCTTTTTTATCGCCACACTAATGATTATCTCGAGTAAACACACGTTACTTCATTAGCATAATTTACGATACTTCCCTTAATATAATATATTATATAAATATATTACGAGGTCCTATATAAACAACAACAGAAAAAAGTTTAAAATTAATCGCAAGGGATGGAGGTATCTATCGATTTTGACCAGCCGGAAACTTTTTTCTTAGAACTCGACAGAAAAAAATCCTATTAGCAGTTTATACTGGAAAGAACTCGGAAACACTGCTCACGAGAGGTACAGCAGTACCAATAAAATTTTTGTTTTAAATTTGGGAAGAACTTTTAATGTACGACGAATTTATAATAATGCTTCAAATCAGAATTGAATAAAAAGCACAGCGTGTAAATATCATTGCAGAATCAGTCTTAGAACTTGCAAGAAGAGTCAATTTTAAGGTTCAAGTAACGGATGCTCTTCAATTTCAGTTTGCCCTCTTGAAGTGTCCAGGGCTATCAAGATTTGCTTTGCTGATTGATCTTGCAATCCTGTTATAGAAGTTGTGGTGTCCATAATGCGCGTGCGCATAGCGAGATCAGGTCAGTGAGTTACTGAATTATGTGCTCCTAAAAATACTCAAATACCTAAGTTAATCTGAAAGAATCATAAATGAACTGCATATTGACAGAGAGCTTATGAGAAGTGGAATCTGGATATAGTGTCTACTAATGGAATCCTGAACAGGTAATATGTCTAATCTTGATTTTAAGCATTCATACTTCGTGTAATAGTTGAAAGGAACGGTTGGTTTATAGCGATTCAGTGCAGCGGAACATAGCAATATTCTGCTTAAGGCAATACGGCACTTAAGCTCTGGACAAGGTCAAACGGTGACAAAGTTAGGGATTAAAACCTCCCCCATTTCCACCTGCATATTTCATAGGCTAGTCATCGAACGATAGAAGTGCCCTATCTTGTTGTACTAAAGACTACCTGCCTCGAAATTACTGAAATTCCGGCTCCATTTGCATTTCAGAATGACAGATTTCAGCGCATCAGCCGTACCGCTTACTTGCTGCATATGTCTGACCAATGATGACTTCATAATTAAATGCGTTACTTGTCACAAAAACTATTGCAATAAGCCTGATTGTACTTCTGTAGATATTAAGAAATTAAACAAAACTAGAAAACGCAAGTTTGAATGTAACGCCTGTAGGCAACAAACAGGGAAAGATAATGAAGAATTACCCAATGAAGTCATTTGTGAAGATTCTTGCACAGAACAGATTAATGACCTTCAACAAGCAACAAGAGAAATCCTCTCGCAGACTGACCTTGGAAATGGCATCTTGGGCCATCCTGAAGGATCAATTTTTGAAACCTTGGGATGCGATATTTGCCCGGAAGACTGCGAGCACTCTGAAGGGGGTTTCGCTAGAAAGAGGAGCAATCATAGCCCGGATGAAAGGCAGGAAGAGAACCGTAAAGAATATGTCTCGCGTACGGAATTAAAGGATATCCTTGCAGACTGCGTCAACCCCTTTTCGATGCAGGCTGTGGAATACGCTGAAAACCTCGCGAGCAATTTCATCCCTGTACATAAAATGCTACAGGAACTGCAGGAAGAGAATTTTCTTCTCAAAGAACAAAACAGTAAAATATTGCACACCCTTAAACGACTGGAGGAAAAGCTAGGATGCTTCGAATCCGTCCTCGTTGCACAAGGTGGCTCAACGGCTCCCGTAACCGACGAAACTTGCTATGCGAGGCAGAGCTACCCAAAGAAAAGTAGAAGTGATATGCATGGATTGTACAGGAGGACAGAAAGCATTGAAAATCACAAACAGAAGACAAGAAAAGAATTGAATTCGGAGGAAAACATATCAGAAAGAATTGCAAAACTACAAGACAGCCAAATAATATGTGAATCTCAAGCCCAGCCGCGAACTGTCTGTTTGCAGCAGGACCTCGCAAGCAATAGCACCAAACCCAGTGAAACTTTAGGGGCAGCACAAGGAAATGGCTCCACACATTCCACTAGGAAAAGTCGAAACCAAAATAAAGAAGCCTCAGAAATATTAGGACAACAGGAATCAACTGAAATGATTGGAGCATGCATGTATTCCAAGAGTACGAACTCCAGAGTTACATCTTCCCCCTCAAATCATGTTCCTGCAAACCCACTCACTTATGCGCACATCACTATGCTACCTAAAAAGCATAACACTTTTGAGGGTAGAAAAACCCGCCCATCCCAAAATTTCATGCCTACTCTCGCCGAGGACAGCCGACGACGTAATCCAGTTCACAGAGAAAGTATTAACGTGTCTTCCTGTAACACACCTGAAACAAACAAACGGTTTTCTGAAATGTACAACATTACTTCCGTTGCAACCAGAGAGCAAATTTTTGTATCAAGGCTGGGACCCACAACACAGCCCAGAAACATTAAAGCCATGTGTGAGGGCGAACATGGGATAACTGTGGAAGTAAAGCAGGTGAAAACACGACACCCAGCTTACTCCTCCTTTATAATCTCTTGTCCACCAGATAAAGCAACTCGCCTACAAGACGTAAGCGCCTGGCCAGTAGGTACCTTAGTCAAGCCCTACAGAGACAGATGGGCCAGACCACTGGTTAAAAATGATGCAAGGAATCGGGCTCAATAGCAATCAAAAAACTATCCCCAGCTGGGGATGCAGAACATCACATCCACCTGTTTGCACAAAACGTGAGGAGCATCTCAAATAAGCTCCACACCCTACAAACGATGATGATGTACGAGGACCTGGATTTCATTTGCCTAATCGAAACCTGGTTGGGAAATGGAAAACAGTTAGATCGGCTAACTGCGGCAGCAAACTGCAAATGTGTGGGAACCGGAAGAACAGATAGGCGAGGAGGGGAAGTTATAATTTGCTATCAAAATAAATACCAGCCTATAAGAGAACGAAAAACCAATTCAAATAATTTTGAAGGGATTTGCGTTACCTTTTCAAAAGAGCACGTGAAAATACAGTTATGCATCATATACCTCCCACCTGAGCACACAAAGGAGACAAGAAACGAACTCTATGCTTGGCTTGCTGCAAATCTAAAGCCATCAGTCGACACAATAATAGCGGGAGATTTTAATTTGCCTCTTCCGAAACACAGGGAGGCCAAGAAAGAGCTGGATGCTACATTGGGTGCATTGCACTTGACGCAGCTTCCGACACCAGTAACAAGGGGAATGCAGCAACTTGACCTGTTGTACCATAGTTCCTTAGACATAAGGCTAACGCAAAACTGCATAAAATTTAAGTCGGACCACAATCCCATTGAAATAGAAGCAGCACTGAAGATACACAAATACATGCAGGGTAACCACACGAACTGGGAAAAGCAAAGGAAGTATCTTTTCTCCGTGAAGTATATTAATGCAGAGGTCATTCTCAGTCACCTGACTAGTTACAACTGGAATGACCTGCAAGAAAAGCCAGTAGACGAAGCTTTAGAAATGATCACTAAAAAGCTATACCAAACAGCATTGGAAGGAGCAGCAAAAGAAATCAAAATATCTGAGAGAACAAAAGAATGGTTTAACCCACAACTGAAAGCAAGTTTCCTCAGGAAGCAAAAACTGTATAGAAAATGGCAAAGAACGGGTCATCCTGCCGATCACATTCGTTATAAGAAAGAAAGAGCACATTTCATCAAAGCAAAACGACAGGCACACTGCAGTGTTATTCATAACAAACTAAAACGAGCAAAAAGAATTACTAGCAATAGAAATAGCACAGAGAATATGACAGAATGCATTTTCAAGGAATGGGCTAATAACACTTTTAGTAACCTGCATGGACTGAATCAAATTGAGAACACTGATAATGGTAACAAAATTTTGGAATTCCTGAAAGATTTAAACAAGCGAAACTATTCGGCAAGAGAGGAACCAACAAGACCTCCATTGAGTGAAATACTAATCACCAAAGAGAGCGTAATGAAAGCAATCAACGATCTGCCCAATAAGGCCACTGTTGGACCAGACAAATTTCCAATGTTCATCCTTAAAATAAGTAGCCCATTTATAATAGATCTATTACTGCACATCTATCAGAAAATCATCAGGTCAGGAGCTTTCCCGCAAGCTTGGAAAAATTACATTGTAACCCCAATACCAAAGATTAAACACCCAAAATTGGCTAAGGATTACAGACCAATTTCTGTTAGTTGCACCCTACAGAAGGTATTCGAAAAAGCGCTTCTTCCCACCATCAATCAACACTGCTTCAGCCATAGACCACCACATTTGCACTCAGTTATTTCGGGTAGATCAACAATAACAAACTTACTGGAAACCCTTTTTCGCGTGCAGAAAGCACTAAATGAGAAAAAGCAAATTGATATTATTTTTTTGGATATCTCCGCAGCCTACGACAACGTCTCAACTCCAGCGCTCATTGCGATTTTAAAGAATTATTTTAATGTAAGAGGAAATCTGTTAACTATAATAACCAGCCTGCTAGAACATAGGAAACTTATTGTTAAGCACCAAAAGCTACAATCTTGCTTTACCATCTCGCAAGGAGTGCCTCAAGGGGGAGTTCTTTCGGCTACTCTCTTCGCGGCCGTCCTGGAGCCGTTTCTTGCACGGTACTACAATTTTATAACATATGCTGACGATGTAAAATTCTTCATCACTTCCAAAGACCATGAATCAGCAGAAAGTATTTGCCAGATGGCAAATAGCACAATCCGAGAATTTGAGAGCTACCTGGATTGCATCGGGCTCCGTATTAATGCACAGAAGTCTGCCCAAATGACCATAAGTTACAAGCAGAATAAAAATGACATCTCAATCTCTGTGAACGGGTCTAGTGTGGAAAAAGTGCACTCTCACCTGGACCTGGGTCTTAAGTGGGATGACAGACTCACCTTTGCTCAACACTTCGCCCATATGAAGACAAAAATATTCGCCGCTTTATGGGCTACTAGGCAGGAACTGGTAGGAATTAGGGATCCTCAGCTAGCGACCAAGTACATTTTAATGTGTGTCCTGCCAATTGCAATGTATGCCTCGCAAATCTGGTCTTCAGCTCCAGATTCACATTATAAGTCCGTCCTTGGGATCGAGTACTGGTTCTTGCGATGGCTTAACAGAGTTGCTGGCCACCCTTTTACTATCTCAAGGGCCATTCTCTACTCAAACCTTAACATCACACCCTGGATGCAGCGGACAATTAACAGGAACATACACACTCTCGCACAAATGCTCACAGGCAGAGTGGATGCTCCAGTCCTGGATAATATTCTAGTTAAACCGCGTGCCACTGCTAGACGTTGCGGAGAACTAAATAATCCACTGCGTTCAGTCCTGAACAATCTTAGTAGCCTGCAAAGATTCTTCCCATCAAATGCAGCGAGAATATTTAACTCACTACAGATAGATGCCGAAAAACTGTGTGAGGATGCAACATACCGGAAAGAGATCTTCCAGGATTCGTACAGACTTACTGAAATATGAATCGGCTGCAAAATACTAAAGAATTGTGAATAAAAGTGAAGCTTTCTGCTTTAAGAACAATAATAATCTGTTGACTGTAAAAATATACCTTCTGTAACAGTTGTGTTAATATGTAAGTTATATGTGGAATTATTAATGAATTGTAAATATATGAGCTGTATAATGTTTGTACACAATCATAAATGTGTAAATACTGTATGTATGTATTAAACATAAAATGTGTATATAATATTTCGGGACGAGACTACGTGTTCAGTATATGTAACCCACTGCACGTAGTATCTCGTACCCTGATATGTACTTAGCACCCTCCTGGCACTTTGCCGTCCCGGGGTGGTTTCCTTATGGAAATAAACAGATAATAATAATAATAATAATAATTTGTTATTGCGATGGTTTTAGCAGTGAATGGTTTCTTAAAGCTCTTGTCGGTGAAGTTTATTTGTGAGACGAGATGAGGGCAATTCAGGGTACCATTTAACATTTGGTTAAACAGGAGTAAGTCGGGCTTTATTTGTTCTTTCTTCCAGCGTTTCAAGTCCAAAAAATACGCACAACCACTCTTCGTAAGATTTCTCTTTGTATTCAAGGCTACTTTTAAAACAAACGTACTGTATTTCTTATTTTTGAATATTTTCAATTTCTAAATTTTGATATTCTATATGTGGGGACCAGACCTGTGAGGCAAATTCTAGGGCTGGCCTAACAAAATTTGCAGAGAAAGATGAAAGTGCCAATTGATTGAAGTCTCTGTTAATTCTTTCAGGAAAACCTAGTTGTTTCTTGGCTGCTTTCACAATGTTTGAGACATGGACATCAAAGGAAAGGATTCTTTAATAAATACACCTCCATATTGTTTTATTTCAGCAACTGCATAACTCGTTGAAGAGCTTTGTTTAGGATGATGCAGGCTTGAGAATTGCTTTATAAATTCTTATGTCATCTGCAAATATGTTAATTTTGATTTGGTAGTCTCCAAGGGTACTTGGCAGGTCGTGGTTGTTGATAAGAAACCCCCGTGGGACACCGATTTCAGGTTTTAAAGGATATGAGATTTTACCTTTAAATATCAACATTTCTTTCCTACCAAGTAGTTTTCAATCCAGTTTAGTACCTATCCTCTGAGACCATAGCAATGTAGTTTATTAATTAGTCTCTGATAAACTACCTTGTCGAAGGCTTTGCTTAAGTCAAGGAAAATGGGGTCGACTTGTTCTTCTTCGTCAAGCGCCTGGGATATATTCGAGACAAACGAAATCATGTCTGTGCAGATGGAACGACCGTTGGTAAATCCGTGAGAATAATCCGACAGATTCAGTCTCATAAATTTGAATAGTTGGTTCATTACAATGGATTGATTATCTTTGAGAGCGTATTTAATTGACAAACTGGTCTGTAGTTGTTTGGCAAGGATGGGTCTCTTGTTTTATAATTTGGGGTAACAAAAGCTTTACCAGTGTGATTCCAATTTTTTTCTATAAAGCAGTAAGGATACCATCCGAACCTCGTGTGAGGTCCTTTTTCATATTGTGGATTGTGGTCAACAATTGTGCTTGGTTTATTTCAAATACTCAGTGTGTCAATGTAGCTGAAAGGAAAAATTTCGTTATCTTCCATCCCGTCGTCGTCTGTATCTGTTTCATAAATCTCTTCAAAGCTGCTAGAAAGGTAGTCCGCCTCAGAGAAAGATAACAAATCATTGGGAATATCTAGCGTGTTTACAGCCGCATTTTGATTTTTTGCCTTGAAATAGCTGAATGTGGGCTTCATATCTTTTGCCTCAAAGACTCTTCTTTTCACGAAACCCAAGTATTTGTTGTAGTCCTGTTTTAATGTCATCTTGACCTACGCATGAAGAATACTGCAGACGTAGCTTCATCAAGAATATTTGTGTTATAAAACAACAAAATATTCATTGGAGACAGCGAAACCGGTGGTGCATCCAATATCTTGTGAAAGAAGTCTGGAATGGATTTGCGTACTTTGGATAATGCAAATTAGTTTATTAATTAAGTGTTTTTATCGTTGCAGAATCATATCAGAAGATCATACAGAACTGCTAACAGCTGCTCAACCCTGTTACTCAGTTTGCTTACCATTTACGACTTTTATATTTTTATAACCGGGCATACACTTAAAATATTGCATAAAGTTTTCTTTTAACTCTCCACTTTAGAGGAGTCATTCCAAGAGGAACCATTCCATGTACTTTCGCAGACTTACTATATGAAAAAACAAAACAACAATTATTTAAAAATTGCTTAAAATAATAAATAGCAAAAAACTTGTTAAATATTCGAAGCTATAACTGTCTTAATCTCGCATATACCGCGTGTGGGTATTACAGTTCCTTATAATTTCCGAAAGATTTGAATCTTTCTTTATTTTAATTTTCATCGATTTTATAATTCAAACTGCATTAAGAGTGGACATAGATAGATTTCTTTTTCAGGGCCATTAATGTTATTTCATATTCCAGAAAGCGCCCCTTCACGATTCATTGAATACTTCGCGATGTACTCTCCACATAACGGAGGTAAATCTGGACCAAGCTGCATTAATCTGCTCGACAATGATTGAAGAGCGTTGTCTAATCAAACATTGTGGAAAATCAAAATGTTTAGGGTTAGAAGTAGAACGCCTGAAGCGCCATATTAAATTTAAGTTGGACATTTAGTGTTTTTGAATTCCTCCAAAACAATCGCATCTGGAAAGTCACTTCAACGAGTCAAAAGATGAGTATCAATTTCTCTATTTCACGATAGCACTGAAGAACCTACAGGCAAACTGAATAAGTATGTTATAGAGAATTAAGGTTTCATGACGACTTAATTAATTGCATATTTATAAGATGCGAAGTAACCACTTCATTCACATGTTTAATCAAGACTTAGGAGGTGTGGATAAAGCTGTTGTGGGACAGCAAGTATCGTTCACGAATGCGACCGCTGAGATATTTAGAAGATTATTAATAACAAATTAGCTTTATTTTTATTTAGAAAATTATGAAGTCTTAATTAGGAATTAATTGATTTTGCATGTATACCCCATTTAGAATATGGGGATTAGGGCTAAGAAGAATGCGCTTAGCTCTGATAAAGATGATTACCCTTAATTAGCTTCCTAATTAAAGTTTTTATGCGTAATTAATTTTGTGTGGCGCTTAGATATGAAAGTGACCATTAAAACGGAAAATCAAATTTGTCTGGAAAATGGAGGATATTTAAAATCTCCGAACAGTATTAATAGAGCGCTTGTTCGGCGTATGTTGGAATCGGATCATTAGAGAAGACAACAGCTGACAACGTTAAATCAATACTTCAGGAAAAATTGGAGAATGAACTCTCATTTTAAACAGCGCTTCTGTTTGAATGCTTCGACTTTCAAACTGATGTCGAATAGCCAGCAGCAGTTTGATCATATCAACTTCCATTAACTTTGGACGATATTGACAGAGGAAACAAGAAAAATTTGAATTGCCCAAGATCTTTACACTCATCTTGATAAACACTGCTATATGAAACAATAACTGTGTGTAGCTGCAGCGCTTTCTCTTTGCACAGCACCAATTAAAATATTCCTGGCCAGTTTATGCAATTAAGAGTAAAATCGACCCTTAAACTGATTGGCAGCGCCTTGCAACTGTAAAACGTCCCCGAAAATAGTTGGGTCTTCATTGTCCCTCATCTAATTTTAAGTGACAATTATAAATTGAAACCACTGAACTTCAATATTTCAAGCTGGCCTCAAAGGAATTTATCCACTGATTACCATTCTCTCCAAGTTATGCAAATATTCAATAGATTTATGAACTGAGCAGAAGACATATTTAGCGTTGTAAATACCCAAATATTGTGGAGAAAAATGTGATATCAAAACTATTCATAATTAAATCTTCGAGCCATCATTTTGTTTTTCGAAAATTGATTATATTTCATATCGATTACCTAAATTCTCAGAACACTTCTAAGCCCATCACCACAACCATGCGCAGTATTAGTTTAGGAATAATATTTTGGTATACAGACATATTTAATGGGTTTACTGAAAATATTGCACGCTAAGCGCTGTTTCTATGGGAAATGAGTTAGAAGGTATGGACTGAAAACCTTGAAAATAAATATCTAGCGAGGGGAGTGGGGAAGACGGATCTCATGGAATTTATCTTTGGATAGCGTGCTTTGAATCATCAGAATAAATTATCACCACCAAGGTGGCGCTGAACGGAATATTTGGTAAAGTCCATTTAGGGGAAACAGGGAATACTATTTTATTTCCTTGCATTTTTGGAATAAGCGTTCTTCCTTGCATCATTTGCAATACTGATAACGACAAAAGCTAAAATAATAAAAATGTCAAACACCGCCTCCTAAAAATACAAAGAATGTAGTTTTTCTGCATGGATCTTACCAATTGGCATTGCAAATTCAGATCGTTTTGTTCATCTTCTGCAAATGTTATCTGTTTGGTCTAACAATCAAACGTGCCGACATCAACAGTATTGTTTCAATAAAACTCTTCTATCGGTGCAACCAACAGTCTCTTCATACGCCCTCGTGGGCAGCACAGTAGATATAATCACCGTCCTCCCTAAACCGGGTGAAAAAGACACGAGTTCGAATTCCGTCGATGATGGGAAGAATTTTCATTTTCAAAAGTGGTTGAGTCGATCTAAAAAGTTAGCATAGTTTTTTTTTCTCGCGGAAATCAGAGTTTTTCGTCCAGCAAACAGCAGATCGACCACATAATACACGCAATATACAGCCATATTATATACCACGCAGTATGACCTAAATAGCCTAAAGCTCTACAACAAGGATAAAAATTCGATAACAGCACACTAATAATGACTAAGGACTATGCCGCATAGCTCGGAGTACGAAAAATAAAAAAGGCAGCCAGCTTCATATGCTAGAGCGGTCATAATTTGCATCTGATCCTGCAAATAAAAGTGATAAAGTAGAAATTATGGACGTAGTAAAGCTATTACGGAGTTCAAAAGCGCATTCTTGCTTCGGGTGCTGCCAGATCGGAAATGACATGTCTTTCGGTTGCTAACGCCAGCTGTGGTTAAGGTGTACAATTAAATTATTAAATTGTGTCGAACGGGTCAAGCCACCTCCTTCCTAGAGACCTGTAAAGGATTACGCAAGGTGGATGTTTGTAGTGAGCGAAGAGTGCAGCGTGTCGTACGGGCTCAATTGCAAGTCACTGTGCGACAGAGGACATCGTAATGCAATACCCCAAATGAGGATGCACTGCATTTAGATGTATGGAGTTTCATAGCAGAAGACCCCTCACCACTGATCATCGTCGACGGCAACGGCTGCGGTGTTAACAACGCGCTGGTTGGATACTGGAGGACTGGAAACGAGTATGTTGGTTTGTTTGTTCGGGGATTTATTAAGTGCATCGGCATCTCTGGCCATAGTACGCCAAATGTGTTGGTCAGATTAGTCGGAATACCTGGTGCAACAAGGTGACGGACTCCTTCCCTGAGTGGCACAAGCAATACGAGACCATGGACCCATCATGCATGGGGCCCATTATACAGGCAGGGGCAGCGGTTGCTTAATATGAGACATGTTTTGCTGGCAAGAACTAGGACCCTGGTGCGTATGGACCAATGTCTGTTGAGGTCTACCGGCAGCTTAGGAGACCATGTGCACCCTACCGTGTTGCATTTTTTAATCGGACAGAAGCATCTTCCAAAACAGTAATGCGCCTGATCATCGGGTCCGCAGTGTGCACCAGTCGTTTGGTTCGGTTCGAAGAATACAGTGAATATATTACCCATCTTGACTGGCGCCAAAATTCGACTGATTTCAATCCAACTAAACACCTGTGGTATGTTTTGGAATGGGAAGTGAAGCGTATGGACACACAATCGCCATCTTTTTCCGATACTGAGGCAAGCCATGCGAGCAGCATGTCTGCAAACCCCTACGCACGTCTTCGGACAGATCTAGCAGAGTCAAGGCCTAGACGAAGAGCAGCCGTGTATATATGTAAACTGTTGTTGTTTATGGTCGTTTTCTGGACGAAAAACTTGAGAAAAATCATGATACCCTTGCCTGAGACCAACTAACTCAAACAAAGTCTAGAAAGGCCAATAAAAGTTCCAGGCGTCATCGATTTGCATTCGAATTCAGGTATTGTTTTCCACCTGTGTGAGAAGGACTGCAATTCTACCAAAATATGCTACCCAGAATGTACCAAGCCCTAAGTCGATGAATGTCACTGCCATTTACTTTAATAGCATGTTTGTCCCTCTTTGGCAACTATTACATACTTCACCTTCTGTGAACAACAAATGAATATGGTCGTTCGTTCCTCCTTATTTAACTACCTATATGGAATGTTTTGTCCTGTTCCTCGCTCTACCTTCCAATTCATCCCATATGTGTACAAATAGGTCTGCGCCTGCCATTTTGACTCTTCAACTTTCATGCTACGAACCATTCTCAAACAGCACCGTTGCTATGGCATGAGAAATCATCCTGTTGAAACAAACATAAGTCTACCAAAGAACATGCGTCTGCCACCTCGTAGGAATCATGGAATTATCCAAAATGTTAAGGTGGGCTTCGGTGTTCATGGGTCCCCAACAAGAATTGAAACAGCCCCACCATAACCCAAGCTCCTTCGTAATTCCATTTTTAGAACAAGCTCCTGAAGCAGACGTTCTGTAGGCATCCCCAACAACGAAAGATAATCAGAATAAGGTGTAAGAGGGTTTACCATTCCATGAATCAAGGTCAAGTATCAACTGCATTCCACCAAGGCGAGAACGCTGATTGCAGTTGACTTGGTACAGTAATTTGGCGCTATTATCCCATGAAAACTCAGGCTGTGTCACTCTACGAAATGTACTTGCAGAGACCTCATCGGTCTCAGTAGCAAGCTTTCCTGTTGGCCTCAGTGGCAGGCAACCCTGTTGAATTAAGGCATCAACAGGCATTCGTAGCAGGGATCGCCGATAAGATTGTCGTAATAGCCTTCCGAATAGCTTTCTGATCATGTGGAGTGAGATTTCCTGATCTTCCTTTGCGTTGCTAGATTAGTGGAACTATCACGGCTCCGTTTCGCGATAACATCACCTATGACCGACTTTGGATTTTCAAGCTTGCAAAGTATTGGGCCTCCGACAAAAACACCCCTCTCGAAATCGATCAGATCAGTTCTGCATGTCATGAAGAATGCAACCGACTCGTGCACTCAATACCCCTTTCTTGATATAACTTCTTAGTCACTTGTTTATCGGGAAAAGTCCCAATGGACTGGAAAACAGGGTGTCCGGATACTTTTTTAGAGGGTGTACGAATTTATTATGCAGTTTGAAATAATAACGTTATTTCAAACGTTTATAAACGAATAAACAGAATAAACGTTTAAACGTATAAACAGAATAAACATTAATAAAACATCATATTCTTGCATTATGTATAAATATTAAGAAAACAATATAGTTTAACAAAATTTTCTCTCCTTATGTGGCTTTGCATCTTCTCTTTTTAAAAACAAAGGAGTCACTCATCATGGATGGATCCATCATCCTTGATAGCACTTTTCAATTATATATATATTCTGGCAGAATCTTTCGTCTCATTCGTCACTAACAGCAGCCAAGTTGTCGAGGACAAGTCTGAATGTCAAAAGGGAAATTTAAGCCAGCAGCTTGAATTTTTATAGTTGCGCAACATTTATTCCAGTTTTCTTCCTTTTTATAACCTAAAACCTGAGAAATTATGAGACTGAAATGTAACTAACCGGATGGGATTTACTCTTTGTTCAAAACTGGTACCATGCAATAGTCCAATAATTTGCAGTTCAACAAAGATTCCTTCTTTGACATTTCTTAATTTTGGAAACGTTTCCTGTGAATATTTTAAACCATCACGTTCTTTGTTAAAAACCTCGACAGAACGTTTCACAAGCCCCTTTTACGCAAATTTTGAAGATTCACTAATAGTACACATTTTGCAAGGGAATTAACTCTTACCACTTTGGTTAACCACGACAACGTAGTGCTATTCTACATTAAAAAACAAATTTTCTAAAAAATGGTTCTGTTTATTTGGATTTCTTGGTTTTTATGAACGTGGGTTTGAATTCCAAATATCATATTTGCTTATCATCAATGGATTGGTCAGAAACAGAAGAAAAGTAAATATGCAGTAATATTATATCAGATTTATTAATGTTTAACTTCTTTACAGAATATAGGAGTAATCTTTGCTAAAACAAACAAGAAGCCAAAAAAATCACAAATTAAAAAGTAGAAATTCTTCTCTGGGAAATCAAAAAAAATTCCCGAAAATTGCATTTGAATGTTTTTGTGGTCAGTGTGACCAAAAGCAAAGAACTTGTCGACAGGTTCTTTGCAATTTTCTGTGTTAATGTTACCAAGAAAGCCATTCACTACAAGGCTAAACGACTGCTAGGGATTTCGCTCGGCATCAGCAATTTCGTCTAGTTCTTGCGAATCCAACATCTGCTTGACTTGCGGACCAATAAATATGCTTTTTTTTTTACTCTGCTGCACACAATTTTAGAAACAGATTGTACATATACCTGAGGTTGTCACCTCTAGAATCCAATGATGTAATCAATTGTTTTTCTAATTTGGCAATGACTGGTAGAAGCAAGACATATATAAGTTAGCTGTTTCTTAAAACCAAGGGATTGCTTACTACACTGTATGCGCCAAGGTAAAAATCGATTCTTGAAGATCATGTCCTGTAGCTCTTCTCCTGTAGAGAATATAGCTCTACCACCCTGTTGCCCCGGAGGCAGAGAAGGGGCCCCTTAATGAAACCGTCTTGCCAACCAAGATCTCTACCAATTCTAAATTCTTCATAAAAATCAATAAATTAAAAAAAAGAACATTCTGCAACAGTATAAATATCTAAAAATAAAGTCTTGCAGCTGGAATTTAGTAGATTCAGCTGCAAGACTATTTTTACACTGTTGCAGATGCCAGGAGCTTTACAGCGAATTTAAATAGGACCCAAATGCCTCACTAAGTTAACCATTTTTTGCGATTCCAGAGTAGTTGTTGTATAGAGTTTAGGAGCATCGGAGACTAAGGCCATATTGCCCTGGGTATATTGTCTGCAAACTGCGTGTGCTCTGAGATCGATTTTCTGTTTGCTGGACGAAAAACCCGAGTCTCCGGGAGAAAAATGCATGCTATCCTCGCCCGAGTCCGACTAACTCAGCCACGTTATGAAAAGGCCCACAAAACTTCCTCTCGCCACCGACGGGACTCAAACTCAGGTATTTTCCACCCGGTGTCGGGAGGATGGCGATTCCAGCAACTGTGATAACCATGAGGGCACGCGAATTATTAGAATCCGCTATATAGTGTAATAAAGCTATAGGCTTTTGCGGCACAGGACAAAAAAATAATAATAATAATAAATAAGAAAAAGGCAATAAGAAAATACAAAACAAAATATGCGCTTCCCTTCTCACAACAGTTCAATTTTTTAAAAGGAAATCTCCTACAATCTGGTCTGAACCTCTTCCCTTGCAATTTGAATTTATGGTCCTTAGTTCTGCAATTCCTTATAACAAATTCAAATTATATTAAGGCTACCCATAATTTCTTACATATGCCCGTATATGTATTGTCTGCAAATTTCGTGTGTTCTCTGGTCGATTTGCCTGTTTTTCTGGAAGAAAAAACCCCAATTTCTGGGGGAAAACTTTGCTATCTACGCCTGAGACCGACTAACTCAGCCACGGAGTGAAAAAAGCCCATTAAAGTTCCTGGCGTCATCGACGGGATTCGAACCCGGGCCTTTTCCACCCAGTGCGGTAGCACAGATACCTTAAGATTATTCCTTATAACAGAGAAAATCCAGCCTTCATTCATTTTACTAACCCCTCTCAGAGCCTTATAAACCTCAATCAGGTCACCTCAAAGGTGCCTGGCCCAAGTTCTGCAGTCCACATAATCGAAGTCTTTCCTTGTACGCTCAGCCTTTCTTTTGCCGATCTGATCATGCGAGTTACCCGTCACTGGAACCTTTTAAGCTTGATGTCTTTTTTCAAAGGAAGCCTTCAGCACAGTATTCCAAACGCAGTCATACAATTACCTTTGTTTGTAGTTTGTAACCCCTGGCTTGTAGCCGTGAAGGGTATTGTGTACGGCGTGTACCTTTTGTATGCAATAAAGAGTTCTTCTTCTTATACATTGGAATTATGACCTCCCTATCTCTACTGGATATTTTTCGATAAATCATCGATATGGACAGTCCATTACACCATGGACTGTCCTGGCACCTGTTAGCACTGCTCGGAAATTTTCATAATTGCCCATATCGTAACCCACACATCCCTTTCTTCCTCGATAGGACAAATTTTACTTGAACAGGCTTCTGAGGGATAATTGCAACTGTCCCGTTCACCAGATTCTTCATCCAAATGTGAATACGCTTCTCTGGAAGGTAGATGTCAATTGCAAGTCATGATCTTGTCTTCCACGAAGGGCAGCAAATTCAAATGCTTTGCTATACTCTTATCTAGCAAAGTATTGGTACGCACTTATGTATTACACAAATTTTATTATACATATATGAAACAGATGAGACCACTGGATTCGACACATCTAATATAGGGTTCGGCTCATACAACAGTATCGTGGAGGCATCCATAAAATGTGAAGTGTTAACTATCAAACGACCCCAGGGGTTCCCCCAATCTCTGCGTTGTGTACCACAGAATTCTGAAGGCCAGAGGTTTTCAAAAGTGTAATGTGTGTGTGTGTGTTAGTGTTGTGTTTTGTTGTTCCTCTGACAATTTATCCTTTGGCCAACTTCAAAGATACGTAATCAGAATCCTTACTATCTGAAAAAAAACAACCATTTTCTTATAATCCTATCCTATTCCTATAACCAAGAGCGTCACGATTTTGCCCTCCCCTGACGGGCACTTTCTCTACCATCCTGTCCATGCTTCACTTAAAGCGAGTGACAGATGGCACGACGATTGAAGAGGATGTTTCTGACTGATAATCATGAAATATAACCAAATCTAATCACTGGATTGTACAGATATCCTCAAATTATAATAAAAAATTAAATTATTTGTCAAAAAATTGAAAAATGTAAGAAATGATAATCTTGAAACATACACCAATTATACTCTCAAAACACTGAAAAAGCACCTACTCCAAAATCACGTAATTCAAGCAAATACTGAAATAAAACTGCGCCATCTTTAACGACTAAAATTTTTAATTTCAAAGATCAAAAAAACTGAAACGATGCGGAAAATATCTAAATCGAAGTTTTAAAAACATAGAGAGAAAATAAAGCATTAATTTTATTAGTTACAGCAGACATAATTATGATTAAAGCCGGCTCCTTTCAAAATCGGCCATGTGGTAGGCAATGGTATACCACCACATTATCTGATGCCACAGAAACCACAAAAAAACCATCTCCAAAAACTGGGTGTTAAAGGAAGACCTGCAACTAGGTGGAAGGATGGGATTAGTGAACTTTTGGGCGTAACATTTTGCGATGCCGCTCGTATAGCATATGATCGATGCAGTTGGAGGATTTTGTTGGTGGCCACAGGGAACTATGAGACTGGAAGAAGAAGAAGACGACATAATGATATAGTTATGGCTATCGTTTCGGGAACGAAGAAAGCTTTTATTATAAATACATATTCTTTATTAGTAATGTGCATAATGTTGGCATTCGTACTATTGGTAAAATTCAGTAGCTTTTTAAGGCCCACCAAGAATAATAATATTGAATACATCTCTATTCTACTTGTATCAAAATTATTGGGACACTAAAAGCAAATATAACAGAATTTTACTAACGAGATTTTCATATTGAGTAGAACCTTCTTTAGCCTGTAATACAACAGATCGGAAACATTCATCTGCTTTACCACAATTCCACGCTCCGAAATTTGATCGATATTTTGCCATCTCATTCGAACTTCCATAAAATAAAAGTTCAGGTCACTGATCTGCTAATCCAGCAACTGGAACCAGGGTACCACAAGTTTGTAATTGTTAAAAGCGGAAGATTAATGAATCCCGCAGTTTAATAAATCACGAAGTTAGTTCTGTGCTAACAGCGTAAACAACTGGAGGATCAATTTATTACGTGTAGGTGAAGCCCCTTCGTTTGAATTTTTATACTTGATTTATTTAGTGTTCGAAGCAGATCAACTAGTTGGCTTGTTACTTATAACAAAATTAGTGCCACCTCGGGTCATTCACTATTGGACGTGACTAGTTAATACCACCCACTTGCAATTCTATCATTTGGTCATACTGGCATGTTTAAAAGTTGAGAGCTTTTGTTTTTGGATAAATAAATCTTTATCACATGGTAATACAAAGAACACTACAGTAACATTTATTTAGATTCATAATCCTCACTACAGATTGCTCTATTAGGCCACAGGTGACAAAAAATCCAAATAAGACAATTACAAAAAATAGCACGGCCTATTTTACAGTTTTTTTCAGCTACCTCCAATCTCTGCTTCATAGGAGCTCATGGACACTTTTATAAGATTCCACTCTGGCAGTAAATATTGTGTGGGCTTGAACAGTCTTCCATGTTTGTCTCCAATTGTTCGGCCGCAACACAAAAAATGTAAGTATCAAGGTATCTTCACGTTTGTTTCTTCAGCTATATAGATGAGGTCCTTGCCCTGGCAAACAGAATCGTTTTCCAGGGCAAGAAGCTGTTTTCTCTCCAGTATGTTCAAATCATCTCCATATCTGAGAAAAAGGAGGGTTTTCCAATCCAGGTAGGGAGATCCCTCCTCCTCTTTGGCGGTCTTTTTCTTCACATTAATGCTGACATCCTTAGAATAGACTCTGTGGTTTGCATGCGTGTTTGGATGTCCTTAACACCGTTGTTTCTGTAGCTTTTTCCAGGTTGCAGATTTCTGGTATTGCAGCCAGTTTAACGTATATGACGACTTTATCTTAGTATTTTGAATAATTTCAATCATGCAAAACAAAATGAACAATAAAAGTGCAATAACAAAAAATGCGAAATAATAAGAATAAAGGAAACACACGACAACAAAGTTTGTTTGGTTGGTTTTTAGGAGCACACGACAACAGAAACACAGATAGGCAGTGCAGACATTATCGTATGTACCTAAAATTGTGGGGGGCGGCAAGGGAGGATTTAAATCTAAGACATTACGATTAAGTATCGCCTACAAGTGATAACTGGAAGGACTGTAAATGGAATAATACATTGGCGTGCAAAATTTAAGAACCAGTCAGGTTTTCACCTGTTCCTTTGGTATGCCTTTTCCATATCCAGGCCACTCGTATGAGTACAGAAATGATGAAGGAAACAATACCGGCACAACAACGGAAACAAAACGGTACAGAGGAACTTTATTCAAAAATGGCAACATAGCAACTGGCTGTCATGATGCAGATGCATCACTGCCAAAGATGGAACAAAGGAAAGAGGTGGTCCTCAGTAGAAGATATGGCCACCCCTAATGTCGATGCAGGCTTTGCACCGCCTGTCCATACTTAGAACAATGTTGTTGATAAGTTCTTGCGGCAACATCGTCCATTCCTCTGTCAGCGCCATCTTCAGCTGGTGAACATTTCCTGGTGGGTGTGGACGTGCCGCTAGGTGTCTCCCCAGAGCGTCCCATATGTGTTTGATGGGATTTAGATCGGTCGAACGGGCAAGCCAATCAATAAGAACAATGTCCTCACTTTCCAAAAGCATATCAACAGCTGCAGTGCAATGGAATGTGGCGTTATCATCAAACTCGGGACCAATGGCACCTCGGAACAAACGCACATGGGGAAGAATTACCTCAGTACAGTAGCGTGCACCAGTTACAGTACCGCCTTCCAGCCTCTGGAGTTGTGTACGTCCATGCAAGATAATGCCCCCCGACACGAGAACACCTCGACTGCTATATCGATCCCTTTCAGTGATGTTTGTTGGGTGATACCGTGTGCCAACCTCTCACCAGATTAGCTGATGTCCAGAATCGCTGCTGAGACTGAATCTACTCTGGTCAGTAAAGAGTACCTTACTCCATTGCGCTGCTGTCCAGTCCTTGTGTTCGATGCACCACTGTAAACGGTCTCTCCGATGGGCAGGTGTTAAAGGGACACAGCGTACTGGCCGTCGGGCAAACAGTCCACCTTTGTGGAGTCGCCTGGCCACAGTAAACCGCGACATCCTGCGTCCTGTACAGTTGGTTTGCAATGGATTCCGCTGTCTGGTGTCGATCCCTCTTGGCTTGTAGGAGTATATAGCGGTCATCATCGGGCATTGTTTTTCGTGGACGACCACCGTTGGTCCTTCGAACAGCTGTACATGTCGTTCTGAAGGCCGACCATGCACGGAGACGATGCTTGGGCGATACCGAACTCTGTAACCACACTCCTCGCACTTCGACCTTCCCAATTATTCGACTCCGGGTAAAGTTATCTAGATGTTGTCTACTGGCCATTTCGTTGTCTGCAGCACTGGATGAAACCGATCGAACGTCTGTAACAATCGTGCTCATCATTCGATAATTTGCATATAACTGCTGATTTTATCTGTTTATGTGAGCCCTCTCATTACGATTCAATTTTTTGCATGTGCACCAGCCTTCTACTGAACGGCCACAGTTATGCAAATCGCAACAGGGCTGTTTCGTTTGATTTTGTCGTTGTAACCTTTAAAAATAGTGTCGGTCCTTAAGTTTTGCACACCAAGGTATCATTGCTCCCCGTGTCTTCAGCCGGACACTGAAGAATTACAGAAAAAGAGTGAATGAAATCACAGTTTCCGAGAAATAGAGAGAGAGGAATATCTCTGAGGGCCGCTCTTAAAACCTTAGGCAAAGAGATAACTTTTAATTTGCGGATCATCTGTCCTGACACAGATTATTCTTTCTTTACTCCTAAGTGTCTAAACAATAAATAAATAATGTTCTGATAAGCGTGGTTCTGGCCGAACGTCAAATGCTGAAGTTCTGTCACTGCATTCTTCGTCGACAGCTCCGCGAAAGAACTTAGCTGTTAAAGTTTATCTCTCAACTGTGTAGTCTTGACAGTAATCTCTGTAAAATGATGAATAACATTTTCAACATCAGTGACGTGGCGAGATAGAAACTGTTTTTGTTTGTTCCTGTCTGGCCTTGGTGGAACAATATAGAGAGAACAGTTCTGTGGGGCTCAATTTACTTAATAGAAATCCATGGTGAACACATTTACATAGGTGAAGGCACTGCGAAGCATGTTTCCGAGGATCAGAGGCTACAAGAAAGAATTACCACTTTCAGAATCCTACTGAATGGGAGGAATGGATCATCTGAGTAGCGACCCAATTAAGGAAACCCGAGGAGGATCATCTAGATATGGCAGAAATGTCTAAGAACATTTTCTAATGTTGAAATCAATATTGACTTTGAGTGGTTAAACCGGCATCATCAATAATTCATTATGAATCTGCGTATTTTCATTTTATTATTTTTAAATAAAACAACCAGGTTGAATACTCACTGAGTGTATAGAATTTCTGAAATTATAATTTGAAGAAATTATATACACTCAATGGTGTGCGTAATTTCTGTTTTATATTGGAATATTTAACGCTGAACTATGACAACCCCCATCCGTAATGGACTATGCCGCACAGCTGACACTATAAAAAGCGTTCCAGCTTCGTACACAAGAGCAGTGGTAATTTGCATCTAGTCTTGTTAGTCCAAGTGATAAAGTGGCAATTATGAAGCACAGTAAATATCAGGGAGTTTCCAAATTTTGGGGAGTTTGTGCTTCCATAAGGGGGATTTGGCACGTCTTGTCGGTTACTCAGAACCCACTGTGGTAAACATGTACAAAGAATGGTGTCGAACGGGTCAAGCTACCTCGTGCGGAGAGAACTGTAAAGGATTATGCAAGGTAGATTTTGTGTTTAAGATACAGCGCTTTGTACAGGCCCAACGGTTGTCACTGTGCAACAGTTGACATCACAATACAATATGGGGAATTTAAGAAAAATATCCTAAATGACGATGCGCCGCACACTCAGATATGGGTGTTTCACAGCAGACTATACAAGAGATACGTTCTCCTCACCGCTGATTATCGTCGACTAAGAATGCTGTGGTGTTGACAACGAACTTGTTGGATAGTGAAGGACTGGAAACGAATGTGCTGGTCAGATGAGTCCAAATACCTGGTCCAACACGCCTTCATGTCTGGCCCAAGCAGCAGGAGTCCATGGACCCATCATGCATGATGCCTACTATCCAGGAAGGTGGCGGTGGTTGTTAATATGGGGCATGTTTTGCTGGCAAGAACAAGGCCCCGGGTGCGTTTGAACCAACTCGTCACTGGCGAGGTCTTCCGGAAGCTATTAGGAGACGATGTGCACGCTACCGTGTTGCGTTTTTATCTTCCAACACGATAATGCGCCATGTCATCGCACCCAACTTTGCATTAATGGTTCGTGGAACACACGAATATATAACCCATCTTGACTGGCCTCCAAATTCGCCTGACTTCAATCCGACTGAACACCTTCGGGATGCATTGGGACGGAAAGTGAGGTGTATGGACATTCAACCGTGGATTGAATGCAAGCAGAATGACTTGCGTGGCTATCCAAGCTATATAACACTTGGTCTTATAAAAAAAAAGCTGAAGTAGGATCTGGCGGTGAAGGTGTTTTCAATGGCGATGAGGGAACCGAGTGATGTCCATGAAAACATCCGCCAAAACATGAACCTCCACAAGCCTGTTTTCGACCAACAGTGTAGTCTTATTGCAGCTGTTCACCTGCTCACAATCGAACACTTGTCCGTGCCGAACCTTGATTCATTAGACCAGGCGACTCTCCTCTAGTCGTCCAATGTCCATGATGGTGGTGCTTCCGTGCCCACTTTAGGCGAAGATGTCAATGACGGTCGGTCAGCATGGGCACATGAACAGATCTATTGCGTACGCCTATTTGCAAGAGCGCCCACTGGATGATGTGCTCGGAAACGTTTCCAAACTACTTACTAATTGTAATCTGCCGTTAACTGAGAAATCGTAAACCAGAACGGCACCCGTCAACCGCCGCTCACCTTGACGCTCAACTAATGGTGGTCTCAAAGACCGGCAGGTTCCTAACTGTGTGTCCCTCTTCGGAAAAACCACGCCACACCTTCATCACGGGGACAATGCCTGCGGCTGCTATCCTGACAACCCCATCCGCCTTCCTAGCGCCGCAAATCATCCCTAGTTCAAATTCCTTCGGGTTTTAAAAATTGCACGGGCTCCATACTCATGGAATGACAGACACTACCCGTGCGGTCACTATATATGCTGGCATGTCAATGAAGGCTTGACTTGTGGAGACAGGGGTGGTCATAATGTTTTGGCTCATGAGTGTATATAAGGCACAATATAGTTTAAGTCACTGATGTGCTGATTTCTGCAATAACAACGGTCCGTACAGTACGATACAAAAGAATGCAATATTTTCTCTGTCACTTCTTAATGCTCTTTTAAATGCGATATTTTAAATCATAAATTAGCGCAGTACCCTAAACAATTTTATACTCAATTTGTACATTTTCGTACACATTTTGTTTTTTTTCAGATTAGTCTAGAGCAAGTGTTTTTGATAACAGTTGTATTCGTGCGATGGAACCTAATAAAACCGTGTGGGCTCATAAGAGGTTTTATGATATATGCACAACGACCTAAACTCGAGAATTTATGAGATCCAAGCCAGGTCTGAAAGGTTGAAGACCTTTCGTTAAATACTTCCAAGATTTCGGAATCTTCTCCTACAGAAAAAAGGTTGTCCTCGAATTGAGGAAAATATTTTTACCCGGGTATTTTATTCTTTCCTGCCTAGCCTGTGTATGTGGTTTCAAAAATATTCCTACTGTTATAATCAAACATTTTGTATTAATATTAACGTGGCACAATAATACAAGGAAACAAATATAGCATCGACTATTAAAAAAAAGTCTTCTGTATCTCCCATACTCACATATCAAACTCTAACTAAAATCAATTTCCTTCCATCAAGGATCTTGTGTCTTAATTTGAATTTATGTATCCCCCTTTGCGTTATCTCAGAAAATGGAACTATGCTCACACCAACGTTAAGTTTTCTCAACTCTTCTGTGGTTTTAAATACTTCAGCGAGATTCTGATTTATCAGTGTTTATACAAAAACTGTTGGCTAACGTCCAAGTTCAAAAAAATTAATACGTTACCTCGAAGATTAAATTGTTGATCAAGAGAAGATATATTCGTATGTGCAAAAAAGTTTAAAATAATTTGTGTATCATATACCTGAAGAAAGAATGTATTCAAGACGAAAAGAAGGGGCTATTAATATAAACTCTGAGCAATGTGGATAGATGTGAGGAACCAACTTATTGTAAAAACTTCGAAGTGTATATAAGGCCACAGGTGACAGCAAATGTGGATTTTATAAGGTGTTTTAGTGCGTTTTGGTCTAACTGTACTCAATCTTCGGGCAAAATATCGCGTAGCTGTGACAAAGTTGAAGGAATTGGACTTCGTTGCCGAATAGCTCTCTCCAGCTGTCCCACACATTTTCAATAGTATTGAGATCACGTGAATGTGTGAGTCAGCCAGGGAAGATGGTGGAAATAGGTGAGGTGTTCTCCGAACCATTCCTTCGGCACTGGAACCTCCTGCAAGATCTTGGCACGATGTGCTGTTGCACTGTCATGCATAAATTGCCCATCACCTTCGAGATAAACGTGTCACATTACAGGTTGCAGTAGGTCTAATTCAAAATCAGGTACTTTCTGGATCGGTCGACCCTCCACCGTTCGGATCCAGTCCGTGCCAACAAAACATTCCCCATACCATAAATACCACCTCCAGACGATGGGCTTGGTTTGTCTTAACAAGGCAAGTAGAGTCCATCGTTTTGTGAACTTCTCGCCACATTCTCCACCTACCATCAGCACAAAACGAAGTGTATCACAATTCGCTTGACCACAACTTTCTTCCATTGTTCCATTTTCCTATCACAACCAAATTCCGGCGCCACTGAAAGAGGATTTTTCTGTCTTTCTCTGAAAAGTTTCTCCCGAATAAGCAGGCGACTACCAATACCCAATTTCTTCAATTCTCTGGTTCTGGTAAAATAGGGCAGTTCTGGGCTTTGCTGAATTCAGATGTTATTTGCTGCACACTGGATGTCCTCTTTTTCCGTACAATCCTCCTTAGAGTACGAGTGCTTTCTTCTTGAAGTAAGAAGTTTTTTCTGTTTCTCTGCCATATTCACTCCTTTGAGATGTGGAAATTGCCATTCATTAAAACCTATAAGATGGATTCTTTTCAGAAACCAGTTGTGTCTTTCGTTTCACGAATCGTAGCTTCTGCTAAAGGTGTACTCACTCACGATAAGACCTTTTTCAGTCAGATAGAGCACGCATTTTCCCCATTCTGGCTTCAGATTAACGCAGTCGAATAGCCTGTGCAATCTTTATACTCAACGAGGCAACATATCATCATCAAATGTCACAGTTTTCTTTGCATCTCTGTCATTTATTGGCATAGATAACAGGGATATCGAATACAATAAAAGCATGAAGTTGGTTTAATAAAAGTTTACGATAGGCTGAATTAAATTCGCAAGAAAGGTCAGTAAACTGAAAAATACCACATAAGATGGTCGTAGAAAGCCAATGAAGCGGGACCACTATAATGCCTCAAAGTCAGCAGCTACAGGAAGGGGCAAGGTTTGGGAAGTGGCCCGGATTACAACGCGATTTTATATGCCAGATAAAAAGTCGGGTGTTGTATTTATTTATTTTTTACTGGAGAGTTGTTGTTGTTAAGTTTAATGCAACTAGGGCTACTAAGGCCAAATTTTATCAGTTCAGTTTATTTCTTATATACATATACCATTTAATTATATACTTGCGTATAGGCCAGTACGATTTAAGCATGTTAACAATTCTTCTATGTTTGCATGGTTCCCAGAAAATGAGATAAAATCTGGGATTCGTTTGATTTGCTGAATGAACGAAAGGTGCTAGAATGGATTGATAAATAAAGAAGACAAGAAAGTGGTGAACTGTAAGTTGTGTCTGACAGGATGTGCATTGGGGGTGGATCTTCTCCCAATAATAAAAACAGGTGTGTAATATGAGTATGCCCAATTCTGAGTCCTGCCAATACCACTTCTTCTCGTCTGTATTCAGAAAGTCACAACTTCGGTTTTTGTTTGATCTCTTAAAGTTTGTTGTTGATATTACTTCGCCAGAATTGTAACCAGTTTTCATAACATGTCTTGCGAATTGCAGGCTTGTAATCTGTATATGGAACCCAAAAGCGCTGTGAGATTGTGACAAGAGGTTTTTAGCGGCAAGGTCAGCAGACTCATTTCCTGGAATTCATGAATGTTCCAGTACCCAACAAAATGTTACTGATTGATTGGACCTTTTGCAAGAGAGTAACTGATAGTGAATAGTTTTCCGCGTAGGATGACAGGCGGGGAAATTCTCCCTTACGGCAAAGACTGCACTGAAAGTCAATATAGTTTAGGGCTGGGTGAAAAGGAGCATTCAATGATCTGTTCAAGTGCAAGCTTTATGACATAAGCTCATCTGTGAAGACACTGCATATAGCTGGTAATGGTAAAAGACGGGAAAACCTGCAGCACCTACAGTATTTTCAGTTTTCGATCCGTCAGTGTATATTGCACAAGAATCGCAGTTGAGGTTGTCATTGGCTGCGTGCAACTATCTGATATTGGCAGAAGCTTAAACATCCTTTCCCCATCGGAGAAAGTAGTCATCACGAGAGGCACGAAAACGTAACTTTCATGTATACGTTTTTATGATGTTAGATCAATGGAATGTTAGATCAACATTCCAAGTGTAAAGAAGTTCTTTAAGTCTGAGCGACGCAGGTCGGTTTTTATGTGGCTTACTCTCATAAAAGGAATCCACCGGGTATTATATAAGTATTCCCAACAAGGATGGGAAGGCA